>NC_091121.1:164814799-165471466 GCF_040183065.1 Periplaneta americana
CGCACCTGGTGATGAGATGGAACAGTTGCACGTGGGTTTTCATATGCCCATACATGTGATTGTGGAATTTTGTTATGCCATCTCGTGTGAACTGTTCGGATTTACACCACACTGCTGCAAGAACCACTGACAGAACCTAACTCGTGCAGGGTAATCTGCTGGTGAGAGGGCCTGTACACGTTGCAAATGATAAGGATACAATTGATACTCTTTCAACAGTCTCCGGACAGTCGTATGAGGAACATTGACTTGCAACGCTACCCTTCGTGTGCTGATGTCATGTTCACAGCCTCCAGAATCTCCTCCTGTACTTCTGGAGTTGTAGATCTTGGTCGTCTCCTTCCCAAACCAGGAGAGTGAAATGTGTTATAGTGTGTCAGTGAAATGTGCCCTAAAGTGTCAGTGAAATGCGTCATAGTGCCACTACAGTGAGATGAGAATAAAGTGAAAGACTATTGAAACTTATGTAGGGCCTATACATAATTATGTAGGTTGTAATGTAAAATTAGGTATTTTATTTATGTTTTATTATTATTGTGTTAAATTATATTGTGTATTCTTATTGTATTGTGTATTGTATAATTGTATTGTGTATTGCTTATCATTTTTTTGTGTATTGTTTATATTGTGTATACCATTGCCACCAGGTGCTTGCCCACTTGCAGTGTAAATAAATACATACATACATCATCATCATCATCCTCATCCTCTTATCGTGTCCTCCTTTCAGAAGATCGATTCCAAATATGCCTCCATTCGTCTCTGTCTTTCCAAGCTTTTTTCCTGTTTATTTAATCTCACTTGTATCCCCATTCTTGCAAGTTCTTCTGAATTTTATCTATTCATCTTTCGCGTAGTTTTCCCATTAGCCATCTGCCTTTCACTTTTAAATTTAATATTCTCTTTAACAGCCTTTTCCTTTCCATTCTGTTAAGGTGTTCAAACTATTGTAATCTCTTATTTTCTAATTATGTTGTTAATTTTCCAACCTTCAGAGTTTCCGTGATTATGTCGTTTCATGTTTTGGCTCTTCATGTCTTCTAGATAATACCTCGCAGGGTTTTCATCTCTGAGGCTTGAATTCTGCTCAGATTTTTTTTTTTTTTTTTGTGTATGTCCAGGTTTCTGAAGCATATGTCAAGAAGTATAATGTATGAAACAAAATGTGCTTACAAAGATAAAATACCAACACCACATTTACATATTAAAATAGCAGATGGACAAAGACGAAATAGAAATTTTTAATTTTCATGGTATAAGAAATATCCTTGGCTAAAAGGGTGCTATGAGGTAAATAAGTTAAAGACTCTATTGCTTAGTGTTTCATTTCGGAACTCTACGCTCCTATTGAAAGCCCTGAACCACCAGACTCCCTCATATATCAGAATATTTTCTACAACTCCCGTGACTCCACTTGCAAGATCGACATTTAGTACATTCTCTTTGCCTGCTATATCGAATTATACCGTACATGATTCCACACCCAACTATCTTGCCTCTCGGTTTACTCTCCTAGCTTCACACCATAATCGTAATACACGTTCACAGCACAATCTGTTGCTATCAATACCACGTCATCAGACATCTCTGTACTCAAGTTCTTTCTCAATAGCCATGGCCCGCTCATGGAATTCGCTGCTGCTGGAAATCAGGGGTAGTCTTAGTCCTCAGTTGTTTAAAATTAGGTTGTTTAGAAATATTTTAAATGCACAGAATTAGTTTTTTTAGGTATAATTTTGATTTATTATTATTATTATTATTATTATTATTATTATTATTATTATTATTATTATTATTATTATTATTTTACACAGTCATTACTTTATTTTTCCATTAATACTAATATCTAGGTAATTGTCATTGTCTCAATGTAACACGTACTGTGCTGATCATACTAATTGTACTATTCCTTTAGCTGTGAGATTATATTCATATATATTAATCCTTTTTTTTAAGTTAATACTTGTATACTAGAATGTATTTTCCTGTTTGTGATTATGTATTCAGTCTCTTTTTTTATTATAGGGCCTATATATTTTTTTTTACTATTATTATTTTAAAGTTAATATTGATTGTGTATATGTATTAAATCTTTATTTTTACTTTATTATGTTTATTATTATTTTTAAGTTAATATTTGTATACCGGTATGTATTTTTCTGTATGTGATTTGATCCTGGCTGAGTGGAAGAGAAGGCCTGATGGCCTTAACTCTGCCAGGGAAAATAAAACTATTATTATTATTATTATTATTATTATTATTATTATTATTATTATTATTATTATTATTTCCTATTGCTATACCTGTATTCTGTTTGGGGGTGAAAACGAGTGGTCATCATCTTCTTGTGGGGACTGTGTCACAAAAAATTTTATAGAAAAGCCGATAAACATCTATTCTATAAAAAGATACAAGTTAAGCAGGTTTTTTCAGGATACCCAGTATTTACACCTTAGCTTCGCCACTACTGAGGACAATGCTATGGCTAAACAATGCTCCACTTAATCTCTTTGTGGACAGCCACAATTGGAACACTGCTCTACGATAGAGATTTAAAACAGAGTAAAGGAGGAACTAATAGACATACTCGCATTTTGGACACCATGCTTCTTCTAGATGCAGTGACTGGCTGCATACCTTCCATATAAATGAAGACAAAGCAGGAAGAAAGCTTCATTTCGTATGTCTGTGGTGTTGAAATAAATCTCCAGTATTTATTTATTTCATCAATCTTTGTTCAGTCATGGCGGATTAGATGTATTCCAGTTCTTAATCCGCCATCACTCTCAATACAAATATAACAAAAACTAATACAGTACATATTGAACCTATAAGTATCCTCTGTTTACAATAATAATAATAATAATCAACTAATAAGTATAGCTCTTGTATTTAAAACTCCTACTTTAGCTTTTTCATTTTTATGCTCAATCTCTTAAGAATTATTCTGTTAACTTCATTGACTACTCTTCATAGTTTCTTATCGTGTAACTACTCAACATTTATAATTCCATCTCCGTTAGAGCTTTGACTTTCTCTTCCCATCTAATTTTAACTCTAAAAAGAAATTTTCCTAATTTATGCAGATTGCTGGCGTTTAGGTGACCATTCATTGTTTTATAAGCTACTATAGCGTTTATTTGTAGAAATTTTTTATCCATCCAACTGTTTCTCAAATCATTCATTGCCTGACACTTCAATGCAATATGTATTGCGTCTTCAGCTAGTCCACACAAAGGACATTTATCCTCCTCCTCTATGTTCCCTCTCTTATTCTTGAGTCTCCAGATACCTAATCTCTACCATGCCATTCCCGTTCTCTCTTCCCTTGAATTTAGTCTAACATATTCTTCCTGTTCCCAAAACTGCTTAACCTCCCTATTGTATTTTAGTGATCCTAGGTCTTTAATATTACTAAAAACATCTTGTCTCGAAATTTCGTTTGCCCTTTCTTTTAGTATTCTTCCACTAGTTTTCGTGTTTATAGACCCTAGTTCTCTCCATAGCCAATTTAGACCTAATCTGCTTATTTCTCGTTCCAGCTCTTTCAGCCAATTTGATTTCCAATTAGCGGCTTTCATACAAAAGATACATGTTTTCATAACTGCCGAATCATTCCTACACAGAATATTACCTAAATATTTTATTTTTCTTTCTAGAATAATTCCCAGACTCGAATCGGTTTCCATCTCTAGTAACGCTGCCAGGTTAGAAGCATTCTCCAGTATTCCTAGAAATTTTTTACACATACTTACTTACTTACTTTTTCGATGTTTCTGCTGAATAATCTACTACCCCAGATCTCAATATTATATAATATTTTTTATTCTACTAGTGCATTATAGATGTTGACAAAATTCTTCACCCCAATATTCGGCCATTTATTTAGGCCTTTGTCTACTGCTTGGAGTGCATTTTTTCCTTTATTCCGTGCCAATTCATTTTGCAACTTCCAATTTCCCTTACTGTCTATTACCACTCCTAGGTACTTGAATCTGGAAACACAATCAATTGGAATAATCTTCAGTATTATATGGACATAAAGCATTCTTCTCAAAGCAGCTTTTTGTATGACTTGAATAATTTTTCCGTTTCATGCTTTAGGCACGTGATAATGTTCATGCTAAATTACTAGATGGTAACATCAACTCCTTTTGTGTGAGATCGTGCGTATTTGCTTGCTTTCCGCAGACAACCAATACGCGGTAAGTGTGAAATACCACATTCAGTATTCCCAACGTAACACACATAACAATTTCCCTATTCTTACCGCTTAAGCTTCATATTCATTTTACTGCTTTAGGCTTTTAACATATTATTTTTAAAGATGTTCAATATAGTAATAATTATAAATTGGAAACTTACCACTGCAATTTCACCTAAATTGCACTGTTAATTTTTGTTTTTAAATATTTGCAAAAATTAAGTAAATTCTACAACACCACAAAAGTTACTGCATTTGTAATGCAAGTAACATTAAGGAAGCCGTGAAAAAATCAACAAGATTCCAGACTCAACATAGACTGGGGGAAAAAATAGACAGACGTATATCACGGCCTGCTGCAGTATAGTAAACACAGAAAACATTTTATAGGAACAATGTTGAAGATAGATATATTTGTTTTCCAAAGTTGCCATCATTGAACAGAAACCAAGATGGAGATTTCATTGCAACTAATTAGAAATTCCTCTTTCAGGTATGTAATAAACGATCTTTGCACAAAATAATGTACGATACACGAGCGGTATGCTTGTTTTCATGTTCTCGGAAATTAAAAAAGCTCAACTACGTTTCGCTTTTTCAATCTTATCCTCGAATATGAAAACTTCAACATACCGCTCTTGTAACGCATATTACTATTGCACCAAAAGTGGACAAGAAATATTTTTCCCACTCTGTCTTCAAATATAGTCTAACACCGTAACATGTTTACAAATCACATCATCATCATCATCATCATCATCAATAGCATTACAGCACAGTGTGGGCCTCAGCTGCCTTAAAGATTTTCCTCCACTGTTCTCTCCTTAGCCACACTCCATCAATTTCTTATATCAGTACTCAATTAAATTCTTTGTATCTTCCTACACTCAAACTATCCATACACTGAGAATTGGGCCTTTCTACCCTTATTCCTTCTAATTTTATATTCTATGTTCTTTTAACAGTGTATTCTTTGTTCATCCTCTGATTATGTCCCATCCATGTTAATCTGGCTGCTTTTCAAATTATACAGAGTTGGTATAAAACATTTCCTTGATTCCATTATCAATGTTTTATAAACAGTATGAGGCTTGAAGTATTGAAACATACATACATGAAACGAGCAAATCACCGGGCTTTGTTTCAAATTTCGTGTCATTAACTTAATATGCAAGTTTGACAATTAGACGACTAAGTACACTATAAGAAATGGCGCTAACAGGAGAAGAGGATGTAAGGAGCATTGTTTCAAATCAAATTATATCCAAAAAAAAAAAAAAAAACAACAAATTTTACAGGAAGAACGAAAAACTGATTACTTCTAATCTGGCTAATTTTTCACAAAGTGAAAAATGTGAAATTATTATGCTTGAGGTATTACATAAGTTAGGTCAGATGCAACAGTGTTCATGGGTAAGATAGTTATATATGATAAAAGTAATATAATACAGTTATATGAACACTTTTTAATGGTTGAATAAAATTAATAAAATCGGTTAAAAACCATACATGTTTCGGAGGAATGCTCCTCCATCTTCAGTGGTAGTACCACGACGCTGGTACAGTTGTTCGACCACGTAACGTAGCTTAAGGAAGACTGACTGGTACAGTTGTTCGACCGCGTAACGTAGCTTAAGGAAGACTGACTGGTCAGTCTTCCTTAAGGTATGTTATGCGGTCGAACAACTGTACCAGCATCGTGGTACTACCACTGAAGATGGAGGAGCATTCCTCCGAAACATGTATGGTTTTTAACCGATTTTATTAATTTTATTCAACCATTAAAAAGTGTTCATATAACTGTATTATATTACTTTTATCATATATAACTATGCTTGAGGTATACTTCTAGGAACTTGAAAAAATGAAATCACTTTACAATAAAATTGTATTCTTCAAATTGAAGGAACATAATGTTGTTCATAATACGTTTTGATCCAATAAAATTGTACAAATGTACAAGTTTTGTCACACATACTTTATAAGTCCCAGCCATCTCGATGCAGTGATCCTGCCTGCCTACCTGCACCTTTCCACCGGGCACAACTTTCACAGCAACATCCCATCCTTATTTTGGTGCTAAATTGGTGTTGGCACTCAAGTTTTCTTTCGTTTACGGTCCATATGAATTGACTAGAAGCCAAGTACATAAATAAATTTTTACCTTAATGTGGTAACGCAATTGTAAAAAAATAACTTAAAAATTAAAAGTAAACATAAAAATAAAAAGAAAATTTTACATACAGTAATGCAATAGGCCTAGTATTGGTAATATAGTGAAAAAATTCAACTTTAACAGCACGAACACATAGACCTACTACTGCATTAAAAAATCACAATATTGGACCTACCAGTCTAAGAACTCAGTAGGGCGAAAGAACCTGGCCAACCTACCCAATTATCTTCTGGCTTAGTTGTCTCACGAGTAATACCTGATTGGTGTACTTATGAGTAAGGCTAGGATTCTTAGGCAAATAAATATTTATTTGCACTGCAATAGAAACTCGTAATTGTGTTCTAAGTTTCGGGCAAGGTCACCTGAGCATACATTTTAAATTTTATTTCACACAAAAACACACATTTTGAATTTTTTAATGTAAATACATATTTTCAAATAGGCCTATTCACATAAAAACACAAAAATTAAGTTTTCATCGAATAATTTTCAACAAAATCCTCATTTCAGAGTAATCATCACCCGAATGTTCAGTGCAGTTGCTTAGATGTGACAGCTGGCAATTGTTTTCGGAAATGCTTGTCTGAGGACCTGTGGAATTGCAGTCTGCTCTCTCACCACAAGCAATAAAAGAGCTGTCACCACTAAAAAACTGTACTGTAACTAACACACATAAACATTGATGTATAATTTAGGAGTGCCTTGTAAGTTATCATAACCTTGATTCAGGAAGCAATTATAATTTCACAAACATCAGTTGCCTCCGTTTTCGTTTTCAATATTAAACATGTCTCTAGAGAGTGCATGTTGCTTCTCAACGGCCAGGGTGCTCTTTTTCCCAGTACAAGGCAATGTTCAGCAATAATCGTCAGTCATTTGTGATAGACAGCTTGAGGATGAATCTCATTGTGTACTGTAATTCTTCAGCAGTTGACGATACAGCATAATTTATACTGGTGAGTACTGCATATTGTTTATATTCACATAAAATAATTGAAACATAGACCTAATTAAATATTTTTTCTTTTTGTTACATATTTTCCCGATTTTTAGCACATAAAAAATAAATAGGCTGTTTTCCCTATTTTTAGCGCTTCAAAATCCGAGCCCTACTTACTTACGAGGTTCAAACCTGTCTTCAGACAGTTGACTAAATTTAATAACAAGAATGCAGTAAATTATACCTAAGTTACATAGGGGGGGAAGGTCGAAACGGACTTCGGCAACAGAATGAGGTAGTGCAGTCGGCACCACGCTCTGACTGCCAATTACCCCCAAGACTAGGCGGCCCACTCAATTTGATAGGAGGCTGAGTGAACCTTGGGGCCTTCAATTGAATTGAATCTAATGGAGGAGGGCACTATGGCCCAGCACTGCGACCTGTTAAGATGTATTGCGCTAACCCTCTGGTGACGCATTCTCAAACCCACACTGGCTGACCACACTAAGTTTCTCTGTGTGCCTAGGTTTCGAACCCACTCGTCCCTAGGCCAGCACCTTCCATGAGTCGCCAGCCGGCGTGCGGGGAGCGCTACGGAATGATAACGAAATGGAGAAATGGCAGCGGAATGATGTAAATGCTTAATTTGGGGAAAAACGGGAGAACCCCAAAAAACCCCCAACTGTGACCTTGTCCACCACAAGTGCCACTATGGATTATCCCAGACCTGACCTGACAGGGAATCGAACCCGGGCCGTCTGTGTGACAGCAGTCTGACCATTCAACCACACCTCGGGGCCTACATAAAGGTATAAAAACACTACGGAGGGCCAATGACACCAGAAAACGTGTCTCATTTAAAAGTAACGCTGCAAAAATCTGTCAAAATGAGAAATACACTAGTTTAGCGTTCTAACCTTGTTTTTACATTAGACGTCATACCTACTGTCATATTGAATTGAAATATAATTTTATCACAGTAATTCTAACATCAATTCGTCATATCATTTAGAGACCTATCAAAATATAAAATACGAAAATCCCCTGTATATATATATATATATATATATATATATATATATATATATATATATATATATATATATATATATTTTCTTAATTCTCACTCTTCACAATTCGAATACTAGATTAAAATATATTACATCTACATATAAAGTAAATACTGGTAAGATTACTTATATAGCCTATAATGAAGAGTTGAGGTTATCCTACTCGAATAGTAAAGAAAGAAATAACATCAATGTTTATGGTTTTATATTTAAATAAAAACTTACCGGTACTTGAAATCTTGTTAATATTCACACGCAACAGAATAGATATTTTATGCTGTCACTGTATCAATACAACAAACAACACATACCACGATGACAGATATCGGTATGTTTATCCGCGCCAACCATGCACAGATGTAAATTTGAGGTTATGGTTCTGGTTCTGGTTCAAACGGTCCGTACGTACTTATGTCTTTCTTGCAGACATACAGTTGCGATTGTTGATTAATGCCAACAGTGACAAAGTGTTCTTTTTTATCTTATGTTCTCAGTTTCTTAAAACTCCAACTCGATTAATGAATAATAATTTACACTCTTTCCACTCCTTTATATTAATAATGTGAATTAATAATCCCCAGATTGCAAGAATTAGTTACAAGACAGACTTTTCCATTGTTAGCGCCAACATACTTTATTTTCTTATGCATTAAAATGTAGTCAGTTGTATTATGCAATTTCATATGAATAAAATATTAATACTTCTTATGCTCTCCTCATAATCAGAGCAGTTGCTCTGACGAGAGTACCGGTACGGTAATTAATCAGTTCAAGAGATTCTTTTTCATTCCTCTGAAACAGAAATGAGGAATTTCTTATTATATTACTCATGACAAGTTTTCATTGAGTATCGGTAGCAATTTTCTTCAGTTTATACATCACCCAATATGAAGTAGGAGTAGGCCCCTATTCTTTGGACCAGTGGTTTCCAAACCTTTTGAAGACATGGCCCACTTTTGGGCAAGACTTTCTTTTGGGACCCTCCCCACCTCCAATTACCGTAGGCCTACCGGTACTAAATCCCATTCAAAAATACAAATCCTTGTAAAATTGAAAAGAAGCATAATTTTACTCAAAACCTTTGGATACCACCCAAAGAACGACCAAAATAGAAATATATGGTGCAACAATAACACTGCCCACAATCCATTGCTCGACTCACCGGTAAGCTGTAGCAGCGTGAACGGACGTTCAGTTTCATTACGGTACGGTAGGTCTAAATTATTAGTTAAGGGTTACCGAATGAATGAATGAAAACTAATGTAGATCTTACCTTTCATCAAAGCAGCTGTTGAAAATGATGTAACTTGCAGCATTCTCGATACAAATTTTACATCAAGTTAAAAAATTCCGAAACACTCGTATAGTATCTCCGCCTCTGAAATTTCACATATCGCTCGTCTGATTTCATTTTCCAAGGCTTCAAGAGTATATGGATTGTTCTTGTACACTTTCTATTTTAAAGTTCCCCACAAATAAAAATCATAGGCACTTAAATCGGGGGAACGAGGAGTCCAAAGTAGGTACACAACTAATTATTCGCTCATCGAACACCTGTTCTAATGCATGCATTGAATTCTGAGCTGTATGAATAGTGGCGTTATTCTGTTGGAAGTGGGCATATTAAGTTTCTTTCTCAGTCAACATTTAAAAAATTGGCTGCAGTATGTTTTACACATATCGTTCCGAGTTAATGATATCATAAAAGAAAATAGGGCCAGTGATTTTGCATGAAGTAATGCCACACCAAACACTGATTTTCTGATCGTGAAGAGTATTTTCATGCACTACATGAGGATTGTCAGTGTCCCAATACCTTGAATACTTAGAATTCACATATTCACTTAAACGGAAATAAGCTTCGTCCATCATAATTAAAAGAGAAGAAGCGACAATACCATCATAGACAGATTGCAGCATCCACCAATAGAAATTTACGCAGGCAGCTGGATCCCATTGTGCTAACTGATGAACCACTCACACTTTGTAAGAATGAAAGTGTAACATTTTCAGTCTCTGTAATGCTGATCTTTGTGAAATATCGCACTCCTGCTCCAATCGGCATGAAGATTTCCTCGGGATGGTTTCAATTCTTGAATATCTGCAAGCTTCTCTTCTATTAGGACTCTGTTTCTCGCCATTTTCTGAATAACTTAGTTTTGTATTATTTCAAAGGCACGGAACTGATATAGAAACTTGCGAATGGTACCGTCATACAATAATTTCATCTTTATATATTATAGTACTGCACAACGGATATTTCTAGTTCAGGCATTTCTCTTAAAGAAGAAATTGTATGACGGTACGAATTGTTTCGCCAAAGAAGACTGTACTGAAGCAAAGGTAATGTGGTACCACACTAAAAGCAGTAAATTCTAATAAGAAAAGAAAGAAAGAAAGAAAGAAAATAATAAGAGAAGCCAAAATGTCGGCAAATCACACCAAAGGGATCATTATTCCGAAGTTTTAAGTTATATATTTTTACACATTTTGGCGTATAATAGATATTTAGGCATATATTACATATTTTAGATATTTTGAAGGATATTGCATATCTTGAAAGAACACACTTTTTTTTTCACCAATTTTCCCCCAACTTAATTCATAAGTTACATATTTGAAAATTATTTATAAAGTTTGTCCCTTCATCTCAAATGCATAAAAATAATTTAATAATTGAAAATAATGATGCATTCTGTAAAAAATGGACACCCCTTTGCCATGCTAACAGTTTGTATATCCCTTAAAAAGTAATGGTAAAGTAGGAACAAATACCAATTGGAAGGGGAGGTCATTGACTCGTAATAGTAATACAAGTCTTAAAAGTATTTTACGTAGAGGCATAAATATGTATAATAAAATGCCAAGCTCCATAATAAGTAGTAAACAAAAGAAGTTTAAAAGCATAGTCAACAGGTTGCTGCTGCATCATGTGCCATATACTGTAGAGGAATTTATGTCTTTAGACCTTGCATGAAAGCAGGGGCGTGTTTTGCGGACCGGCGGTAGCCCAAGGAAATTACAAAAGAAAAAGTTTATAATATAACATAATGTAATAATTTTGTATTATTAGTTTTACCATAGTAATTAAAATTAAAGTAATTGTTAGATTTATATGCGCTCTCTGCTCTCGAAAAGAAACAAGTTGTCAAGGCGGCATCGCTGGAGAAACCGCTTGCTACGTGAGGTAGCCTGTGACCGTTTCGCTCATGCTGTCCTGTCGCACAACTGCCCGTCCCCCCCCGCTCCCTTATGTTTCCATCGTGCACTGTAGGCGGGCGAGTTGCCGCTCTCGTGATCGGTTTCTTCGCAGGCGCGAAGCAGCAATAGCTTAGTATGCTAGCAATTGAATGTGATTGTGTTCTTGCAGTGCATTATTTTAAATCTGTGATTTGTTCGAGTGTCTAAGAGTTATAATAATTGTGAATTATTAAGTTTTTAATTTCCCAATTAAGTGATATTGTGAAAAATATGGCAGAACAAGTTTCTGGAGAGGTTTGTGTTGAAAATGACTGTGTAATAGAAGGTTTATTAAAAGTGCCCTTTAACCGTCATACATAACAACGAGAAAGTTGAAATTGTGAAAATGGAAAGACCAACTCCTGAGTTAAATTTGTCCATGGACGTAAAAGAAAAACAGCGAGAGTACACACGCCATTTCACTTCAACATCATATGGTAAGTGGAATTGGTTGTGTGGTACTTCTAAACTGTCTAAACTATTTTGCTGGCCATGTTTGTTATTTAGCCGCGAAACTAATGTGTGGTCAAAAGAGGGGTTTTCTAATATGAACTCCCTTCGAACGGCAGTCCTAGAATAGGACAAATCAAAAGCTCATATTTGTAGTAGCATGAACTTTGCAAACTTTGGGAAGACAAGAATTGATTTACAGCTAGATAAGCGAAAAGCTCTACACATCAACCAACACAATGCTCTTGTGAAAAAAAAATCGGGAGATTTTACTGCATCTTATTAACGCAGTCTGCTTTCTAGGAAAACAAGAATTGGCTTTTCGGGGTCATAACGAGAGTGTGGAATCAGACAATATAGGAAATTATATTGAATATTTAAGTTCCTTAAGTGAATTTGACCATTTACTGGCCAAATCATCTTGAGAGTTCAACAGTATTTCGTGGTACTTCTCTCGCAGTTCAGAATGACTTAATATTTGCTATAAGTGGGGTTATGATAAAGAACATAAAACCTTTTGTGGCCATTGTTGTTGATGAAACAAGTTACTGCTCTAATCAGAGTCAATTGTCCACTGTTTTAAGATACGTCGACAGTACTGCCAATGTTCAAGAACGGTTTATAGGATTCACAAATGTCAGTTCGGACAAAATTGCTGCTGCTTTGTTTCAGCATGTGGAAGGTGTTATAGCAGAATACAATGTCGGCAATAACTTAATTGCACAGACATACGATGGTGCTTCAGTTATGGCGGGAAATATTAATGGCTTAAAAACAAAAGTTCAAGAAAAGTATCCTCAAGCACTATTTGTCCATTGTTACAGCCATGTTCTCAATTTAGTTTTGCAACAAACTACTTCATCCATTCCAGAATGCCGCATTTTTTTCAAAACACTGTCGGGTTTAGCTGCATTTTTCTCATCATCTCCTAAAAGATCAGAAAACTCAAGGAATTTATGAACAAGAAACTCCCAAACATAGCACCAACTAGATTGAATTTTACATCTCGGCTTGTAAATACGTAAAGGAATACAGAGAAAAACTGACTGCTTTCTTTAAAAATATCATTTGTAATGACTCTGAAGAAAACTGGGATGATCCTGTAAATGTGCAGGCTCAAGGATATTTGAATTTTTTCACACAGTTTCAGAATATATTTCTTCTTGAAGTCTATGCTAGAGTGTTCGCACATACAGATGTGCTCTACAATATTCTTCAGACAAAAAGTCTAGACATAGCATACTACTTGCAAGAGGTATCAAAGTTAAAAAAAAAATACTATATCCGAGTTCAGATGTAGTGGGTTTCCGTCCATATGGAGTAATATGGAAAATGAAAATTCTTCAGACAATACAATGGAACCACCATTAAAGCGAAGAAAAGGAGATGATGAATTGAAATACAGGCAGCTGTACTACAGCATACTAGATCGTATGCACATGGAAATTACTGACAGATTTTCTGATTATGGAAAGCTTCAGTTCACACATCTTCTAGATTCTCAAAAATTTTCTGCTTATAGAGAAAACTTCCCGAATGAGGCACTAAACAAATTATTTCAGTCCTATAACAGTCACTTTGATCAAGTACGTTTGAAAAATGAATTAAGTGTAATATATTCAGCAGAAGTCTTTGATTTTTCGAACAAACCTATCCATGAAATATTATCTGGCATATATGAAAACCAGCTGAACCAAGTTATTCCTGAAGTCCTTAAATTGGCAACATTAATTGTGACAATACCAGCTACGTCAGCATCGGTAGAAAGAACATTTTCTGCGTTGAAGAGAATAAAATCCTACTGTAGATCAACTCATACACAAGAACGTTTATCCGGCTTGGCACTAATATCCATTGAAAAGTCATTTCTACAGAAACTTTGCAAGTGGCCCAACTGTAATTTCAAGGACGAAGTCATCAACGTATTTTCGTCCCAATCAAGACGTCTGGAATTCACATAAATATGTAAGGAATTTTATTATAGGGATTTAAAAATATATTTTGTGTAATAATAGGGTCAGTGGTAGCCCAAACCCTTTAACCAGTATACGCCACTGCATGAAAGTGCCTACTGATGTGTAATTGTGAAGGCATATAGGTCGTTATTGCTGTTAAGAACATTTCTATTATTATTATTATTATTATTATTATTATTATTATTATTATTGGTATTATTATTATTATTAGTGGTATTATTATTATTATTATTATTATTATTATTATTATTATTATTATTAGTGGTATTATTATTATTATTATTATTATTATTATTATTATTATTATTGGTGGTATTATTATTATTATTATTATTATTATTATTATTATTATTATTATTATTGGTGGTATTATTATTATTATATTATTATTCTTATTATTATTATTTTTATACTATACAGTTCTTCTTAAATCGTGTCAGCAATTAATGTCCTGCAATAACAAAGCTACAAATTCATAAATATGCTTATACTATAAATTAAGACTTAGAAATAAGACTGACGAAGCCATGATTTGTAAAAATTTTTATGGTGAATAAATTACTATTACTATGGTAAAATCGTATTGTGCAAAGTGTGTGTGTGTCGATAGCAGAATATGCAGCCAATAAACAGAGTGTTGTGCGGGGAGCAATTGGTGAGTGTGTTTCACTAGATTTAATGATGTATTGAACAAACTTTTTCCCTGTATGCAAAATACTTAAAGGTGAGTGTGTGTGTAGCTCCCTGAAAACATTGTTCCAAGTATCATTCCTCATCTGAAATACGCGCCAGTTACTTCCTGTTTAGTTGAGAGGTGATTTTCCATTTATAAAAACAGTCTAACAGACAGAAGGCAATCAATGACCGCAGAAAATATGGAAACATATTTAATTATTAATTAAGTCTTCAATCAATCATTAACTGAGGTGTACCTGTAAACTTTTTTGAGTTCTATTTTCTTATCATTGTGCAAAAATACATCATATAAAGCTTAGATTTTAAGTTATACCGTACTTGTTATTTATTACATATTTATCTACATATTTTTTTCATTTTTAGCTACATATTCATGTACACATTTCTCATTTTAATATTACATAAAATCCGGGCTCTAGTCATTACAATAAAAGAAATAGTAGTCAATATAGTAAGTTACCTATCCTCTATTCGTGTATTGTTAAACAACATTTCTAATAGTAGAAATTATTTCGTCTAGAATTATAATTATTATTAAGTCAACATTTCTGTTGACGTTTAAAACGTAATTTCTTCTTTATTTCCATGTTACTGAAAACAGTACTTTTGTTAGTTATTACGAAAAGAGTGTGTGTGTGCGTGCGTGTAGGGAAAAGGAACAGTACACGCTGACGAACGACATGGATCAGCAATCATCCAATCGAGATAATAATCATTTAAGTTTAGCATTGTAAAAAACGCATATATTTCAATAAATCCAGCTCACGAAACTACTGCGTTATAGGTCAACAATCACACCAGAGCAACGTTACAACTGCCTACAAGACAGGCTTAAGAATGTGACCAATTTCACAATAAAATTACGTACGTCTTTGCAGTTGCACTTTTACTTTCTGGAAAAATCATAACTATCCTTACATATTTCTTCACAAACTTACATCAAGTAAATGATAAATCAAGTTTGTATATAAATCATTCCTACACTGTGAGCGCGGTTACAAACAGGTTATTTACAACGTCCATTTGCATAACTAGTTCATGTTTTGTCTTGTATCACATTATAACCTTGATGCTTTTTATCGGTACCTGTACTGTAGTAGCCTACAAGTTTCAGCACTAGTCGGGCTGGTAATAAAAATTTCCACGTATGTGTAGAATAGTTACATTTCCAATTCATACACCAAAATATCACTTCATTAACAAAATGTCTGATATAGATGTTGATGGAAATACAATATTGGCTGAGGCACTTGTTGCACAGGTAAATACAGTGCTCGAAGAAAATGTTGCATATTATTTTATTGCAAACTTATGAAATGTGCGATATATTCTTTTTGCTAAAAATTGTTACATATTATTTTATTGCAAACTTCTGAAATATGCGATATGTATATTATTTTATTGCAACTTATGAAATATGCGATATATTCTTTTTGCTAAAAATTTTTGCATATAATTTTATTGCAAACTTATGAAATATGCGATATATTCTTTTTGTTAAAGAATTGTTGCATATTATTTTATTGCAAACTTCTGAAATATGCGATATGTATATTATTTTATTGAAAACTTATGAAATATGCGATATATATTCTTTTTGTTAAAAATTGTCGCATATTATTTTATTGCAAACTTATGAAATATGCGATATATATGTATATATATATATAGTCTTTTTGCTAAAAATTGTTGCATATTATTTTATTGCAAACTTATGAAACATGCGATATATATATATTATTCTTTTTGCTAAGAAAATAGTTGCATATTATTTTATTGCAAACTTATGAAATATGCGATATATGTAATCCTTTTGCTAGAAAATTGTTGCATATTATATTGCAAACCTATGAAATATGCGATATATATATATATATATATATATATATATATATATATATATATATATGAAGAGTACACGGGAAAAACGAACAATGTCACATTTCCATTAAGAGTGAGATAAGGATCTATTTCAGTATATTACTGCAAAATTTATTGGTGTTTCTACTTGAAATGAAGGAAATGATAAGTGTATCCGTGGTTTTAATTCTCCTTTACCACTTTTGGTAAAAATAACACTAAAGTTTGCAGTAATACAGTGAATTAGATAACGACATCACCCTCAAAGGAATTGTGACATTGTTTGTTTTCCCCGTGTACCTTCATATGCTTAAAAAATTGTTGCGTACTATTTTATTGCAAACTTATGAAATATGAGATATAGGCTATAATATTCTTTTCGCTAAAAAATTGTTGCATATTATTTTATTGCAAACTTATGAAATACGGTACGCGATATATGTATTCTTTTTGCTAGAGAATTGTTGCATATTATAATGCAAACCTATGAAATATGCGATATATATATATATATATATATATATATATATATATATATATATATATATGAAGAGTACACGGGAAAAACCGAACAATGTCACATTTCCATTAAGGGTGAGATAAGGATCTATTTCAGTATATTACTGTAAAATTTATTGGTGTTTCTACTTGAAATGAAGGAAATGATAAGTGTATCCGTGGTTTTAATTCTCCTTTACCACTTTTGGTAAAAATAACACTAAAGTTTGCAGTAATACAGTGAATTAGATAACGACATCATCCTTAAAGGGATTGTGACATTGTTTGTTTTTCCCATGTACCCTTCATATGCTAAAAAAATTGTTGCGTACTATTTTATTGCAAACTTATGAAATATGAGATATATAATATTTTTTTCGCTAAAAAATTATTGCATATTATTTTATTGCAAACTTATGAAATACAGTACGCGATATATGTATTCTTTCTGCTAAAAAATTGTTGCATTTAGTTTATTGCAAACTTATGAAGATATGTACAATACGTTTTTGGCACAAAAATAAATTTCCATATTTCTTCATATGTTTGCAATAAAATAATATGCAACAATTCCTTTGAGAACTGCATGTTTATTCACTTACTTCAATTGAAATTATTTAGTATGTTCGTAGTTTAAGTAAATATTATTCTATAAAATGATCTGGAAAGTTGACAAGTTCGACTAATAATTGACTTTTTATTTTAGGGTGTGAAATATGTATTTGGATTTGTGGGTACCCCTGTGATCGAACTAGCAATGGCCATGCAACAAGCTGGTTTACATTATGTAGGAATGAGAAATGAGCAAGCTGCATGTTATGCTGCACAAGCAATAGGTTATCTGACGAAACGTCCAGGAGTTTGTCTTGTTGTATCAGGTCCTGGATTGATCCATGCAATTGGCGGTATGGCTAATGCACAAATAAACTGCTGGTAAGCTAATGGAAAAATTGCTAATATATTGCTATACTTCAAGTCTAGCCAAAACTTTGTATTTTTTAATTTTATCAACATTTTGAGTTTTCCCATAAGCCATTACCTTAGAATATAATTTTATTTTAATGCCCGTCTATGCTTATCTGATACAATTGTGTTAAGTTACACAAATGGTTTTTACTTATTTATTGATGAACTTTTCAGCTCAAGTGAGCCATCTTCAGATCAATTTGTACAATAATCTAACTGAATATATTTATAAATAGGGAGCGGATTTTTATGTGCTAAAAAATTTAAATAGGCTATATTTATTTTTTATGTGCTGAAAAGTATGAAAATATTTGCCAAAAATAAAAAAAAATATTTTTTTTTTTAAATATGACAAAAATACCTTACTTAGCTTGAAAAAAAATGTTACTAGGTTCTCACCAACCACACTTGAGTGCTAGTAGTTGGCCAAGAATTGCAGTGAACAACAAAGGTTATCTCCAAATTCTCCATCACAAATGCATGCCGATTATCTCTGAATAACGTCAATTTCACCTACAGGCACATCCTCCAATACTTGAGCAACTTTATACATTTTTTATATCCACTGTTTTTCCCAAACACATTCTGGAATTTGTCCCTTAGTAATTGTGCTTTTGAACCTGGTAGCGAGTCTAGTTTAATTTCCACGGCACGCACCTCCCTGTTTCAGACAACAGATTTTTGGATGTTTCGAGTTTTTTTATGGTGTCACACAAAAAGCTTAAATTTGCTAATAGGAAAGCCAAATCATTTTTTAAACAACCATCTTTCAGTATATCTTGAAGGATATCGAATGACGAAGCCCGATAACAGGGAATCACAACAAGATATATTGCCTTACTTGATAGACATGAGCGAGAGGCGAGAGATTTGTTTAAATTAAATAATGTTCATACCCGAGCTCTTATTTCTTGTGTTTCACAAACAAACTGTTGATTGAAATCATCTTCAGCAACAAAAAACATTCTTAATTATGTGTTGCAAGATCTCTCCTTCTTGTCCGTGTTAATTTATTCTCTAATAATAACACTGATATGCTGCCTAGCAGTACTCAGAACTTGAGGCGATACTATTACGAAAATGGATCACGGATACACCACACAGCGCTAAGAAACACGAAGGAACCAAGAATTCTTAAAAAGATAACGTACTTCTGAGTGATATAATTGATTTAGTTTTAAAATATTCAAAAGTTCTTGTAAAAAAGTTATTTAAGTAAGAAAACTCCAAGATTTATGTGTTTATAATAGATTTCCTGAAAATATGTATTTACATAATTTTTTTGTTACAAATTTAAGAGGCATGATAAATGATAATTTTATTACATGTGCCATCTATGCTTATCCTTATTTAACAAATATATTGGTTATACAATATTTTGTTACATAATATATTTATTTGAACGTTTTCGCCTCTATGGAGCCATCATCAGAAACAAGTAAGCCCATATGTATGGTGTGAGTACACTATATGTTGCCGTACAAGTAAACTCAGTTAATATTAAAAATTAAAATGACATGTTACTATTTAAAATCAATAATTGTAAGGCAGAAATTACAATATAAATACAAGGCGGCTCAATGGGCCGTAATAAAGTGTTACAATTGCTGATGAAATTAACTAAAATACTTTAAAATTGTTAAGATCAGAATTAATAGTCGTCCAGTTTGATGGTTATGTAGCTTTCCATATTTGGTGGGAGCTGGGGCAACAGCTGTGGGGAAGAAAGTATCAAATGTAATATCTATACTCAAAAATTTCAATGGTGCTCGTTTCCAGAACAAAGTATATACATATCTCAATGCTATTAATGCCAAGATCTTAATAATTCACATGAATCTGTTACAGAACATCTCGTGTAGAGATTTTATATGTACGTAAGCGCACGGAACAGTTGTTTATTAGTTAAAAGTTTGAACTATTAATTGTTAAGAGGGCAAATTTATACAAAATTAATAAGAGAAACGTAAATGACTGTATCTTAGGTTGAAAACTGTATGAACTGTAACTTACTATGATGAATGAGGATGTGTTCTTGAGTTCACTGGAGGCAGAAAGAAACTGGTCGGTGCGCTCCATGTACAAAAATTACGTAAACTATGTCACAGCTGATGGTGGAAGGGGGGGAGAATAGTGGTGTAAACTATGTCACAGCTGATGGTGGAAGGGGGGGAGAATAGTGGTGTTTTTATGTGAAATAAAATTCGGGTTTTAAACTTGAAACTTCATGTTCGGAATTTTTAACTTTGTTAATTGTGTTTTATCACACGCAAAAAGAATATTAAATTACATAGGAATCCGCTCCTTATCTATATAATTAGGTTAACAAATATGTGCATATAAAAATTGGAGGCATAGACCAGATATATAATGTTAAAACAATTAATTACATATAATGAGTCAATTGATAAAACATATTAAGAACATACTTGGCTAGAAACATGTTAGAATAATTTTATACATGTTTTTGGCCAAGTATGTTGTAATGCAAATTGAATTAATTTAAATGTGGAGTAACGTTAAGGTATGGAGCACCATCACCTGTCCTGGATTCTTGATGAGAGAATCTGGCAACCCTGGCTGCATGTGCACTGCTGTAGTTGGGCTGAAACGGATCAGAACGCAGTTCCAGTTGAAATTTTAGTTGGATTTTACCGTTCAAGTTAAAAATTAATATGACTTCACCATTCCAGTACAAAATAACTTTTTAATTGTAGCTAAATATTTATCGGTAAAACGACTTTGTTTTTTTTTTATCGGGTTCACTATTCAAGAAAATTTAAATTTACTGTAGCTTCTGTTAAACAGAAACACACTATGAATAATTTCAAGGGAAAAATTGTTCCAGGGCTCGGTATCCCTTGAAATTATTCAAGTGAGCTTTACAAGGAGCTACACCTGAAAGCGAGATTTGTATAGAAACACATTACGTTAGAAAAAGATGGAGCCTAATGTGAGCAGTCCATCTTTTTTTTCCTCTATGCAGACAGACAGAGAATGCACTCTGATGTATGAAGGTGACTTTAGTCTCAAGAAACTCCACCTAGCTAGTCAATTTCCAGTATCACCAATTGAAATTGTTTCTCGCTGAGTGATGAACAAATGAATCTACTTGTAAATGACCTGAATTTGGTTAACACAAAAAACTGGCCTCCTTACGCTAATATCACTGGTGTTGATGTGAGCAGACTCTGTGATTTTTTCGTTTGCTAGAAAAGCGACTCTTCATAACTGCTTTCTGTGAGTGTATTGACTGTGAAACTGAAAAAAATGAATTGAAATTTAAAAAGAAACAATCGACACTCTGCTAATTTCAATATCAGACTGCGAAAGATCTTCCAGCACAAAGAATGAAGTAATATCAAGAAATAGAAATGCTCTCCTGGTCTCCAAGCCATGTGTGTTGATATTTAAAAGCAGTGTTGGCCCTCCACTTCAAGAGTTCAATCCACACCCTTATGTACAATCATGGTTCTGAAATGGCAGATGAAACAGCATGTAGGAAACTACAGCCAATGAATGAAGTTAGAAATTACACATGAGGGAAACGGGGTCCTTCTGAAATAGACTGTAAGGTGAGTTGCACTTAAATTTTTTTTTTCCAACTACAGCACTGGACACCTGACTGACACAAAGACAATGCAACATGCGGCAAACCAACTCCCACACGCTTGGCAATCCAGTTCAATCTCTCTGTAGGAGGGTTGTTTTGATGTTAGATTGAGTGTTATTCTTCTGATTGTGTTAGTGAAGTGTTTAAATTAGCTTGCTCACATGGCCTCACAGAAATTTACATTAGAGCAAAGGATTTTCATGGTAGAGAATTATCTGAAAAAGAGTGACTGCGGAAAGGTAAAAAGACGATTTGCAAGAAAATTTCCTAATTTTATCATTCCACGTAGCAACTGCAGCAAAAGACCACTCTTAAATCCAAATCTAACACAATCAAAAGAATAACATGCAATCTAATGTCAATAAAACAACTCCTACAGAGAAACTGAACTGGACTGCTAAGTCTGCAGGAGACGTTTGCAGCGTGTTGCATGGCCTCATGCCGTTTGTGTGTCACCTGGTGGACCTTCAATACTTTATCTAAGCAAATATTCTGTATAGTTTAAAATTATAAGATTTATTTTGTTTCATGCATGTAGTCTTAATGAAATGGAGTACATATTAAAAGAGTAATAATTGAGAATTATAAATCATATTAGTATAATATAATACTAGAAAGCTAAGTACAATACCGGGGTAACTGATATATTGGAGTCAGGTAGCAACATAGCCCGACAGGTAACTTGACAGTACGACAACTACCTTCATACTAACCCATAAATCCCAATCCTATCTCACAAAGTAGGATCGTCCTAATAAAGACGAAAATAGGTTTCTGAGTGAATTCCATCATTTCAGAGTTTGATTATACAAGAATTCCTGCTGTTGTACTTTAGCAAATGCATAAGGTATAAGAGTTTTAATCCACTGCTATGACAAACAATTTCCCACCAAAGGTCTGTTCTCTTGCCCGGGGATGTACATGCTGTGATATATCGGTCCTGATGTATTACAATAATGACTCTGTACCGAGCGTGGTAGCTATGATGCTTGCTATGAATCCTGGGACCATCCAACCTGATTGAGACTTTTTGCGTGGTTTCCTCAATCTATTATGCTATATATTTCCAGTAATGAATGTAAATGCCGGGTTCGTACCCGATTTAAAAAAAAAACAGACCCGTAACTCTCAGACAATAGTATTTCAGTACCTCCAGCCATCGTAATAGTTGCAACATTGTACACAAGACAGCATCTGTCAAATGAAAGTTCGGCCTAGAGATACTGTAGATGGTGGTTTGATTAAGGGTTTTAGGTGTCCAGCTGTCAGAATAGATGTCATGTTGGTGAGAGAGAGCACCTCAGATCAGGTCGTCAGATATTTTCAGGTTAGAGAGAATGCCGAACTTCAGACAAAATGGCACCCCATTCATAGTAAAGTCGCGATATGGCCATAGAAATAAAAATCAAATAAAATAATACTCTGCATTTCGAACATAAATACCACTTTTTTGTATTATACCCATACATATAGCTCAACTTATGAATGATCGTTTACATTTGTAAATTTAATAATCTGATTGGCTATGTATTGTATACTTTTAGTAGAGCCATCGATGTAGCTCAGTCGGCAGACTCGCTGGGCTGCTGATCCGGAGCTCCGTTCGGGCTTGGGTTGGATCCCCCTTTGGTCTTTGGTTTCTTCCGAGGTTTTCCCCAGCTGTGGGACTGAAGCCGGATGGTCTATGGCGAGTCCTTGGCATCAACCCCTTTGATTTGATTACCCCCCTTTGATTTGATTACCTGGTTGGGTTTTTCCGAGGTTTCCCCCACCAAAAGGCAAATGCCGGGTAATATTTTGGCGAATCCTCGGATCTCATCTCATCTCACTACATCTCGCAAAAAAAAAAAAAAAAAAAGTAAAAAATTGCACAAAATTGTAAAAATTGTAGAAAATTACTAAATTGTAAAGCTATAAAAATTTGTAAAAATTGTAATTGTAATATTGTAAAATGTTGTCTTGTTCCACATCTTAAAGCTTCATTGCTCATGTAAGATTTATGGAATAAAATAAATGAATGAATGAACGAATGAATGAATGAATGAATGAATGAATGAATGAATGAATGAATGAATGAATGAATGAATGAATGAATGAATGAATGAATGAATGAATGAATGAACTCCTAACTCCTCCTCCGCAGTTGATCGTTACTGGGAAATTAGGATGAAGATGTGTTATTTCAGTTAGCTGCAATTTTCCTATTACTATTTTTGTTTGTTTGTAGTCAATTACTCTATTGATCATGTACCAGTACTAGCCATTTGCAAAATAAATAAATAAATGTTATGCCAGTATAAATGTGCCTAAGTCCCTATTTACACTTGCTATTTGTCGCGCAACATCAAGCGCTTTCTGTCGGCTATATGTAGCATCACCATTTACACTTGGCAGATTTCTCGTCCACAAGTCGACGCAAGTTGTCGAGCAACGTTCTATATCAAGTGCTTTCTGTCGGATAAATGTAGTATCACCGTTACCTCTTGGCAGATTTCTCGTCTGCTACTCGAGGCAAGTTGTTGAGCTCGAGCAACATGTAAGTGATATGGTGAGCCCTTTAAATGAACAGAATGGATTAGAGCAATATAAAAGCAGCTGTTTTAGCTTCTACAGCTTCAAGTGTTTTGTTAGCTTGCACTAATGTGAAGCAAAAAAAAAAAAAAAAAAAAAACAAAGAGAGACTGGGAAAGGAAATGAATATCCAGAAGGCAAGAGAAAGGGTTATTTCATGTTCTCAGTAAATATTTCAAACTGGAACAAAATTGTTCAATATATATTTATTATATTAAAATGAATTGTAAGTTTAATTTTTTTTCTTGCATATTGACTCCTGATGTTATTTATTTTTGTTTTGATTTCGGAGGGAATAGTATTGGGACGAACAGACCCCAAATTTTTACAAATATACTTCAGTGCATTTCCCCTCCAAATCCTATTGTGATAGTCCTTATTTATGATGTCATATAAGCATGGACATTGTTCGTAAAGCTTGATTAATTTCATTACTTGGTTTTTGTTCCACTTTGACATGATGCTACAAAGCGCGCGGAAACAGAGAAACAGCTGAAAGTTGTCTGCTACTGCTTTTTCCGAACCATGTTCGGGTCCTGTCGCGTGAATTCGGCTAGCCCACCTACGGAAATGTCGCACAGAAATAGAAACAGCTTCTACCCAGCAGATGTCGAAAGGGAAGGAACGAAATCCGTACTGCGCATGCGCTAGTGTAAATAGGGACTAAATGTTGACATTGGGACTGAAATAGAAAATTATAGTCCCCATAAATGACTGGACGAAGTAAAACTGCTTACTTGCCGAAAAATTATAGACATCTTTTAAACAGAAATTTAATTCTTGCTTCTGTAAGTAGAGAATATGCGTAGGCCTAAATTGTATTCTACTGTATTTATTTACATTCCATGGTATTCGTACATCACTTCACAGCTAGAATATGGAATATATCATCGTTGTTCCTGCAATAACTCCTATGTGACATATTTATCAATTTTCAGATTTTTGCCCTATTAAATAACTTAAATAGTGATGTATGTATTTATTTATACTGCAAGTGGGCAAGCACCCGGTGGCAGTTGTTTACACAATTAAACAATACACAATACAGTTATACAATTATATACACTATACAATAAGAATACACAATACAATTTAACATAATAATTACAATTAATAATAAGACATAAAATAATCTAATTTTACAATACAACCTACATATGTGTAGGCCCTACATAAGTTTCAACAGTCAAACTCTCATCTCACTCACTGTAATGGCACTATGACGCATTTCACTGAAACTTAGTACACATTTCACTGACAGTCTATAACACATTTCAACTGACACTATAGAACACATTTCATTGATGCTATAAATTATCACTGATCGGAACTATTCACTGCACTGTAAAACCATAACTCCACTGACTCACCTCGCTTCACTGATACAACAGTTCAAATAAGACAGATAATTACACCCTTATGCATACTTATAAACAGAACTACATTTAAGCTAAACATTTCTAGTCTAAGGCCCTCTTACACGCTATTTTTTAAATAATTTACAATTCAAACCAAGGGAGTAACTCGTCAGGCTAAATAAATACATGTCACCTTAAAAAAAAATAAATCTTAAATGTCACCTTAATTTTAATTTGCACTTTATACACAACTTTTTAAGTTATTCTTGAATCTCCTTAAGGAAGGACAGCCCTCAAAGACCGCTGCATATAGGTCATTCCAATCATTTATAGTTCTACTTAAAAATGAGAATTTACCTACATCCGTTTTCTGTTTCCTACATTTGATTTTAAAATCATGATCATTCCTACCATAGTACGTTGGATTTTCTAACCGAGCCGTTATGTCTACCCATGCTTTCTGACCTAGATGTGCTCTATACAATGATGTTATTCTAGTTTTCCTACGTCTGTTTTCCAAAGTTTCCCATTTAAGTTCTTTTATTGTATCGTTTCCATCTTCTCTTTTACCTTTAACAAATTTCGCTGCCCTGTACTGGATTCTTTCTAACGAATTTACCTGATATATTCTATAGGGATCCCAACATGTAGTTCTGTATTCCATTAACAGTCGCACTAACGTTAGATAAATGCTATTTCCCTCGATTTGGGGCTAGCCTTTCTCAAGATTCTCATAATAAAGTGAAGTGCCCTCCATGATTTACCCGTAATATTGTCAACATGCTCTCCCCAGGAAAGTTTGGAGTTTAAATACACTCCTAGGTATTTACAACATTGTTCTTGAGGAATTACAACACCACTGAATTCGTAATTAAGACTAGTTTCCTCTCGGGTTTTACAAAATGTTATAGATTTACTTTTAGAACCATTTATTTTCATCCTATGTATGTATGATACAGCAAATAATAAAATCTCCTATATGTAATTATATTTCTTTCTTTCGAAAATGTAAGAATTCACAATGTACGGTTGCCATAGGATGAATAAATGTGTTTTTTCCTCAAACTGAAAAATGCTATATTTTGCACATAGGAGTTATTACAGGAACAAAGACAGTATCAAAAATAATCTTAATAGTATCATGAAGTCTTAATTGTAGTCACAGTCTAGTTGAAATATATACTGTACAGAAATATACATATTCATATATGAGACCTCTCCATCCTCATTGAATAATCAAGGCTATCTGTTGACTACACATAAGTAGTCTTGATTATTTAATGAGGACAGCGAGACCTCATATATGAATATGTATATCAATGTTAACAGTCTTCAATAAACTGTTGTTGAAAATGGCCATGAAGTTATTTAAATATGAGTAATATGTCTAAAATGCAGGTAGTAGACCATTGATGATACAAAGGAGGAGAGTTCGGCCGGCACCGTGAATCGGGTCTCGGAATAGCTCAGATGGAAAGAGCATTCAGAGTGGAAAGCTGAGAGGTCCTGGGTTCGATTCCCGGTGCCAGAACGAATTTTTCTTCAATGATAGGTATATACAGAAGTGTTTTACAATATGTTGTTGTTTTCTAATGCCAGGCGTTTGACAATAAAGTCATTTGACCTCTTGCACTCCAATATTTTTCAAAGATATTATCATGACCAGCCACTGAAGCACAGATTTTGAGGTGTTCCGAATCCATTTCTTGGTTTGAGTTGCACAATGGGCAGTTAGGGGACTGATATATTCCAATTCTATGCAGGTGTTTGGCCAAACAGTCATGACCTGTTGACAATCTAAATGCAGCTACAGACGATTTTCGTGGTAAATCGGGAATTAACTGTGGATTTTGATGCAGAGAGTTCCATTTTTTCCCCTTGGGGTTGAGTTATCAAATTTTGTTTGTTGAAGTCTAAGAATGTAGATTTAATAAATCTCTTCACAGAGTAATACGTAGATTTAGTAATAGGTCTGTAAGTAGCAGTGCTGCTCTTCTTTGCTAAAGCATCCACATTCTCGTTTCCCAGGATTTCACAATGGGATGGTATCCATTGGAATACAATTCTTTTATTGAGTGATATTAATTGAGAGAGCATTTTAGTTATTTCTGCTGTTTGAGATGAAGGTGTGTGTTTAGAGACTCTTGATAGAATAGCTGCTTTGGAGTCTGACAATATAACTGCATTCCTAAATTTATTGATGTGGCATAGAAGATTCCTGAGTCATTCACTTATTGCAATGATTTCACCATCAAAACTTGTTGTTCCATATCCAAGAGATCTATAAAGTGAGAAGAGACAGCACGAACACCTGCACCGGCACCTTGTTCTCTGGAGATCAAGGATCCGTCGGTGTATAAATGAAGCCAGTTTTGTGGAGGATACCTAATATTGTCTCTAAAGACAATTGCTTCATTATTTCAGTGTTTACTTCTGATTTCAGTATTTCTTCTGTTAAATTTAGATTATATTCTACATTTAATAGAGTTAAAGGGTTTGGTTTAATGTTTTACAATATAGCCTACTAGTACAACACAAAGGTTTAGTATCAATACGGTACTTAATACAAGACAAATATTCATGAAGCGTTGTTGAATGTCATAAATTCACCTACAGAGTAGGAGGCATGAGAAATTAGGTACTTCTTTATTTGGCTCTAAATAATCTTATGTTTTGAGTTTGATTTTTTATATCCATACG
The DNA here is from genome assembly GCF_040183065.1 of Periplaneta americana. Lineage (NCBI taxonomy): Eukaryota > Metazoa > Arthropoda > Insecta > Blattodea > Blattidae > Periplaneta > Periplaneta americana. The sequence continues at coordinate 164,843,119 of NC_091121.1, forward strand.
AGGGTATTACAAATTTTTACTATCATTTAACATACTCCTTTCTGATAGAACGGTAGACTTGCCATTGGAGTACGAAAGTCATTTTTTGACGCGTATTTATGATAGGAACTGTTGAATTAGTTATAAAGTTTTCACAATTACGTACGAAGAAGTTTATTAATGAAAAAATATACTGACAAGCTATGGGCATTATATGTAGTTTTTTTTTTAAATGATTCTACTCGATTTCCTAAATTTGGCACCTACTATTATTTTAATTACTCTTTTTTTTTTGTAGTAGGAATATACTGTTACTATCTGTAGAATTTCCCCAGAATATAATACCAAAACTCATTACCGAGCAGAAGTATGCAAAGTATATTGTTTTTAAGGTACTGATATTTACTATCTCTTTAATAGATCTAATAGCAAACCACGCTGAATTTAGTTTGAGGGTAATTTCTTTAATATGATTTATCCAATTTAACACATTATCGATTTGCAAGCCAAGAAATTTGGTTGTTGTTCAAATCAAGATTTCAGGTATAACTCCCTGTAAAGTTGATTTGAATAATTTCGAGGGAAAAATTTTTCCGGGGCCAGGCATCGTACCCGGGACCTTTGGTTTAACGTACCAACACTCTACCAACTGAGCTACCCGGGAACTCTACCCGACACCGATCCAATTTCTCCCTCTATATCCACAGACCTCAAAGTGGGCTGTATGCAAAGTATATTGCAAAGTATACTGTGGGCTGTTATTGTTGTTGTTATTTTTATTAGGGATCTATTGTTAATTTTATTATTGCGCTTGAAATTTGCGAAGTTGAATTTTGGCAGGATTAAAATTGGATTATGTTAGTTTTGTTACAATTTAATACTAATTTATTGGCTGAGAACCCATCACATATTTTCAGGAGAATTGCCTCTGTTGAAGATTGGAATGTGTTGGAGTTATTGGCTGTAATTACTATATTTGTGTCATCTGCAAATAATATGGGATAACATACATCTTTTATTAGGGGAGCAAGATCATTTATGAACACTAGAAAAAGTAGGGGACATAGAAAAAGTAGGGAACCTACTTCGTAATATTTCACATCATAACCACGGATCACACTATCATAACTAAGTGAGAGTACAAAATAATAAAATATTTTCATCGTAGGCCCCTTCTTGTGATTGGTGGTTCATGTGCACAAGATCATGAAGGCATAGGAGGATTTCAAGAGTGTCCACAAGTGGATTTAGCAAGACCCTATTGTAAATATAGTGCCAGACTACTGGGACCGGCTCTTATTCCTACACATGTTGAAAAGGCCGTTCGACTCTCAACATATGGAAGGCCAGGTAATGATATCTTGTCTTGAACAAAGCACAAAGTCCACAGTTTTCGATACAACAGATTGTATGTATGGTGCAGTAAGTTAACAGAAAAAATAATGGGCCACTTGACTTTTCGAAGTCCCACATACAAGACATTGACATGCTCAGAGACCTAGAGCACAGATGCATAAGCTATCATTAACAGAGTTTTTAAAATTTGTTCTATTTCGAGTGTTGTCATAACTCGTACTGAAATGCACTTGCATAGCTCAATTGGCTAAGGCACTTGCCTGCAGATCTGGAGTTGTGCTCGGGCACGGGTTCGATTCCCACTTGGGCTGATTACCTGGTTGGGTTTTTCCGAGGTTTTTCCCAACCATAATGTAAATGTCTGGTAATCTATGGCGAATTCTCGGCCTCATCTCGCCAAATACCATCTCGCTATCACCTAACGCATTGACAGTAAATAACCTAGTTGTTGATTCAGCGTCATTAAATAACCAACTAATATATATATATATATACACGTATACAAATTATTTAAATAGGGTCGAAAGTTAAATTATAAGAGCGTCTACAAAAGGTATATCTGTAATGAATATAATTGTGGTACCGGATACAAAATTGTGAAGTCCACATTACATGGATGTAAATGTTGACATCAAATATATATTATATAAGCTATCATATCATATCATATCATATATCACATCATATCATATCATATCATATATCACATCATATCATATCATATCATAACATATCATATCATATATCATATCATATCTCATCATATATCATATCATATCTCATATCATATCATATATCATATCATATCATATCATATACGAGGCACTCAGAAGCAAAGTAATATAAGTGACATTTTTTTTTAAAAGTGAGATAAGTATATATTCTAAAACTTTAACGTCACTTGTGTTCAGAGAAAAAGTAATATAAGTCCAGTTCCAGTCAGTGCTGCTCCATGTTGGCCTTACACTTGTATTACAATGCATACAGAGTTTTGACTGAGAGGCAAACTAATACAAGTGCGTTGTTTACATAGTGTTGTTACGTTTCTTCTGTGTATGACTAATTCTTTTGCCATAATGGAGAGAGGTAATATATTACATATTCGAAACATCTTCGTGGAAGGCCTGCACACATTGAGCTGGACCAACTATACAGTGATCCAATAAGGATAACTTTTGCTAAGTGGAGCAACTTGCAATAGCTAATGAAATTCATCCCACTCATACACCACTCTTTCTTTGATGACCTGAAGCATTAGGATGGGCCTATAATAAGGACTGTAGGACGTGGAAAAGTGCGTGGAAGAGGAAGTTGAAGGAATATTCGCTGTAGGAACATTACAGATGCACTTCATGACAGAAACATAGATGTTTCATTAGATGAGGCTAGTGACGTAATGAACAGCGACTAAGGCTGAATTTCATTTAAAATTTGAAATTTTCTTAGCCCTCTTCTTTCCGAGTACCAAAAACCACATCAACTGTTGCCCTATAAATTGAATATAATATTCAACCAATCAGACACTATGTATTAAAAATGGATCTAAAAATACATTTAAAATTGCAAGCCTCATCCAGATCTCAGATGTTCTTCAAACTGTCAGATAATATCCTATGTAATTTCTACAAAATAAACAAATAAGAAATATCAGTCTATATCACAGACGCACTCATTGCTAAACTCCAGTTGTAAATGAAATTCCTCCATGAAAATGGATAATTCCAGAACATAGCCTACAAATTCCACGAAATCATTTCAAAAAAGATCCTCCATACATTCTTAAGTTATATGCCATGGAACTAATCTATCCTGATGATGGAACATCAGGAGCAGGGTATTATATTCCAAAATATCAAGAAAACTACTTCATACCATGTTCAGCCTCCTCCAGTCTTGACACTGAATTGTTAGCTATTGATGCTGCTCTTTAGTGTGTTACTCAAATTTCTGAAAGATTTGAATACTTCCCGACTCCAAGGGTCTATATTTAATATAATCAAGTATGTACCACACCTATACGCACATAGAATTATTCCAATTCAGAAACAACTAAGTGAACTAAAAAAACTCCAAAAGAAAATAAAATTTCAATGGATACCTAGTCATTGTGGTCTACCTGGGAACGAGAAAGTCGATAACATTGCGAAAGAGGCAACATATTTGCAACCAAGATCTCTTCAAGTGATATCTCCATCCAATGCCTTTACTTCAGTAAAGTTTCATTTTATAAACTTATGGATCAACAATTGGCTCTCTTCTGACAAAGGAAAAATTTTACAGTCCGTTAAAAAGAAACCGAATGACCTGCAAATTTACAAAAACTTGCCCAGACATGTTCAAACATTTTTAACAAGAGCCAGAACAGGTCACATTGTCACACAATTATACCTACACCGATTTCACCTTTCTGATACTCCTACTTGTATGTGGTGTAATAATCATGTTGAAGATCTGGAACACATTCTTCTATACTGTCCATTCATAAACCACAAAAGAAGTAAATTAAAATCATCAGTATCAGTTGCAGAAGACATATCTCTGCAGTAGGTATATACTGACTACACCCCAACTCTGGCTACTAGCAACAGGCTTCTATAATGAACACCGATCAAAATACCCCTAATTTACTATGAAAAAGAAGAACTGAAAATACTACAATGGACTATAGTTGACTTCATATTGTCTGCAAACAACTGGATACATTAAGAAGATTGATTGATTGATTCTTTTGGTTATACAGACACATCTTTTGTTATAATATGATAATAAGAAAGCTCAAGTGCTGTTAAGACAGAAATGTTTCAATTTTGTAAGCAAAGTCCTTGTTCTTGTTTTAAATAATATAAAAATACTGAAAACCCTTGCACTTATATACATATAACATATGTATATAAAACATATTTCCACAAACATATTTTCGTGGCAAAATAATACAAGTGACTTTAGGACCCTATTTTACCTAAACTGTTTTAGAATAGATAATTTCTATTTAGAAGTTAAAAAAATATAGGCACCAACATATACAACTGTAAATTTACAGCAACATAGTCCTGTAACAGATTTTTTAATTTCCGTTTCAACTTCAAAGTCACTTATCTCAAAACTTACTAAATGTCACTTGTATTACTTTGCTTCTGAGTGCCACATATCATATCATATCATATCATATCATATCATATCATATCATATATCATATCATATCATATCATATCATATATCATATCATATCATATCATATCATATCATATCATATATCATATCATATCATATCATATATCTGTTATGTTACCTATTTATGTTCTGTGTACTGTGTACTTAGCTCTGTTTCAATCAATAATTCAGTATGGTATTTTAGGTTGGGGAGGAATGGCAAAATCGACTCTCCATCCTTTAAATTTGCTCCAAAAAAGAATTATCAAAATTTGCCTATATAAACCTTTTGATTACCCAACAAAATTAATTTTTCAGGAATTTGGTGTATCAAATCTAGAACAAATTTATAAACAAACATTGCTGATTTACTTCCATAAAAATCACAATAAATTTAAATTTGATCCTCACGAATACCATATGAGACAAAACTACAGTTTCTTTCTAAATACTCCCAAATGCCACACAACTGCTGGATTAAAACACAGCAGAAATTTTGGACCCAAAATATATAATGCATTAATTAGAGCTTACCCTGAGCTAAGTACACTTAACACGCATAGATTTAAGAAACAAATCAGATTAATTATTTAATTCTTTAAGCTAATTGAGTTAAAAATTTATACTCTAATATTCATGTACTTTTGTATTTTCTATTTGTATATAGACCCTATTATTACATGCTGTATGTATTTTACCATTTATTAATGTTATTGTGCTCAATGAACTCTCTTAATTTTGTGATATATTTTGTATAACTGATCTGAACTGCGCCCGAGCATGAGCTTCTGCTCTTTCGGGCTGCAATGCCTAATGTAGCTTTAGTGTAAAGTATTAAATAAATTAATTAAATTAAAATTAAATTAAATTAAATAATATCATATCATATCATATCATATCATATCATATCATATCATATCATCTTTACAAATTGTGCAGTAAATTCGAAATTTATTTGAACCTTCATGAGGATATTGACATGCTGAGCAGAAGTGGTCTTCCAGATTCAAGTCTCAAGTCAGTAATTTTTTTCATTTCCTAAATAACGTTAAAATGAAGTTTTATAAAGTCTTGGGACCGATGTTTCAGTTTCTTTAACAAAAAGTGGAATAATTATTTATTGCCCAACTCCTACCAGTTATTGTTAGGCTTGACTTGCCCCCCCCCCCCACCTAAAAAAAAACAAACTATTAATTGGAAGAAAATTTCTCTTCCGCAAACAAAATAAAGATAAACAAACATAATTACTGTATATTATAAAAAAAAGATGTTCTCTGAAACCTAACTCAACTCTAACATTATTCCTATCGCAAACTAATCTGACCAGCATTTTGTAACATTACTTCAAGGTCAAGCCTAATAATAGCTCATAGGAGTTGGACAGAAATTATTTCACTTTGTGTTAAAGTGAAACATCAATCCGAAGATTGAAAAACTCAATTTTAGCATTATTCAGAAGAAAAAAAAAACTCACTGTGGTAGGCTCAAACCCATTCCCTTCCACATAACAGACAAACGGCTGAGCCATCTGAGCTACTGAGATGAGACAAAAGATCACGCTTCTGAGTGGCATGTCGATCTCCTTATGAATGTCATCGTGTGGATCGCACTATGAAACAACCTACAAGAATCAGCCCATTACTTCTTTTTTTCTGGTAGGTACTGTATATATTAGGCGTATAATAACGAAAACATTTTAAACAAGAAAAAAAAGTTGTGTTACATTTCACCAAAGCAAGAATTATGAATTATTCTGTTTATAAAAGAGAGAGATATGAAAAGAACTTGTTCTGTTGTTATTAGTTTGTCCAAACAAAAAAATGAATATAGTATAATGACAAGATTTGTACAACTAAAATGCATTATCATAACTGATATATTTTCTTCGGAATATGTATGATAAGAATTTTCTTGTGTTAAATTTTAACGTACCTTGTTAACATGTTTCGACCTATTTTCGGTCATCTTCGGAACTGGTCGTTGTTGGTCTTGGCACCTCTTGTTTCCTGTGTGGGTGCGTTCATAGTGTAGAGTCAAAACACAAGTCAATTTCAAAACACATACACTCTTTGACTCTACACTACGAACGCAAGACCAACAACGATCAGTTCTGAAGATGACCGAAAATAGGTCGAAACATGTTAACAAGGTACGTTAAAATTTAACACAAGAAAGTTCCTATCATAAATATTCCGAAGTGATACAGTGTTAAAAGTTGTGTAATCAAGATGTATGATATATTTTCATATTCATGATTCAGATTTAGCATTTTTTTGTAATATTTATATAGTTTCTCTGTATTACATATCATTAAGACTTGCTTATTCTTTGATGTTCTGTAGGGGTATCATATTTGGATTTCCCAGGCAACTTGTTGGCTCAACGTGTGGCTAAAAGCTATGTCGTTCATATGCCAATGTGTCAAGACCCACCTCTAGTCTGTGCTGATCCTGCTTTAGTCACCCAAGCTGCCAATCTCATAATGACTGCTAAAAGGCCTCTTGTGATCATTGGTAAAGGTAATTAAAAAAATGTTTTCAACTGCAACTCACAGAAATATTTTTAGAACCTATTTTAATAGGAAAGTCCAGGATAACAGAGAGGGTTTGGAATTGAACGGGTTACATCAGCTGCTTGTCTATGCGGATGACGTGAATATGTTAGGAGAAAATCCACAAACGATTAGGGAAAAGACGGGAATTTTACTGGAAGCAAGTAAAGAGATAGGTTTGGAAGTAAATCCCGAAAAGACAAAGTATATGATTATGTCTCGTGACCAGAATATTGTACGAAATGGAAATATAAAAATTGAAAATTTATCTTTTGAAGAGGTGGAGAAGTTCAAATATCTTGGAGCAACAGTAACAAATATAAATGATACTCGGGAGGAAATTAAACACAGAATAAATATGGGAAATGTCTGTTATTATTTGGCTGAGAAGCTTTTATCATCTATTCTGCTGTCAAAAAATCTGAAAGTTAGAATGTATAAAACAGTTATATTACCGGTTGTTCTTTATGGTTGTGAAACTTGGACTCTCACTTTGAGAGAGGAACATAGGTTAAGGGTGTTCGAGAATAAGGTGCTTAGGAAAATATTTGGGGCTAATAGGGATGAAGTTACAGGAGAATGGAGAAAGTTACACAACACAGAACTGCACGCATTGTATTCTTCACCTGACATAATTAGGAACATTAAATCCAGACGTTTGAGATGGGCAGGGCATGTAGCACGTATGGGCGAATCCAGATATGCATATAGAGTGTTAGTTGGGAGGCCGGAGGCAAAAAGACATTTGGGAGGCCGAGACGTAGATGGGAAGATAATATTAAAATGGATTTGAGGGAGGTGGGATATGATGATAGAGAATGGATTAATCTTGCTCAGGATAGGGACCAATGGCGGGCTTATGTGAGGGTGGCAATGAACCTCCGGGTTCCTTAAAAGCCAGTAAGTAAGTATTTTAATAAGCAGCACAAGTTTAAGCTGAATTAACAGTACTGCACTTTTGAATATATGTTACTTTCCATGTTGAATCTTTCGTACACTACTTTTAACACTTGAATATAAATAATTGATTAAATGGCGATCTTACTCGTGTTAATTGTGTAAGCATGTAAGCAGGTGCACCGAAACAGCTGTAAGCCACACATGTTTACACAATTAACACGAGTAAGATCGCCATTTAATCAATTATTTATGTTACTTTCATAATGCAACTGTGTATGATTTCGTGTATGTGCAATTTTAATGCGAACAATACCACTGTTAACGAAGATGATAAAACGATCAAGCTTTAGATGGGGTGTAGATTAGACTTTTTCCATATCTGGTAATGAATTGAATGAAAAATGGAAAAAAAGTACAATCAACACTTTTAAAAAATTCACCATTGCTTTATTCCTCATTTAGATAGATCTTGATGGAGTTAATGACGACATTATTAATTGTGACAAAATCTCATCTTCTTTATCCTTTCTAAAATAGAACCTTGCCTAACCCAGGTATAAGGACAGTACTACTCTTGTACAGTAATGACGAAGTGCTATCAGAAAACATATTAGGTAAAATTGCCAGTCAGTTAGTGGGGTTTAAAAAGGGCGCGTCAGCTACTACGGCTATTTGCGCCCTTGGTAAAATTGTTCTCAAACCCCTTCGAAGTAATCCCCTTGTGTTTTTATACAGCAACCTTAGCACTTCTGCTATGCTCAAAATCCTCTCTGGAAATCTTTATGCTGTCGCAAGTCTATTATCTGTGGTTTGATGGAATTATTGCAGAGGAAGCATAAGTATTACCATGATATTTTCCCAGCCATTCTATTAGTTCATCACCAATTCCACTTTAGGATACCAGGATTTGAGTACGAATTCCTGGAGAGTTACATTACTTTTAAAAACAATATATACGGTAGGGGTACATGGAAAATTAAAACTGTTCATAGAATCAAACCTTTTTAAACATAGCAGCAGCAGCAGCAGTAGTAGTTTATTCACCATAAAGATCTTTACAAATCATGGCTTCGTCAATCTTATTTCTAAGTCTTAATCTAGTTTCTGATTACACTATAGGTATATTTATGAATTTGTAGCTTTGTTATTGCAGGACATCTGCTGACATGATTTAAGAAGATCTGTATCTAAGATAGTATAATAATAATAATAATAATAATAATAATAATAATAATAATAATAATAATAATAATAATAATAATAATAATATTAATAATAATAATAATAATAATACCAACAACAACAACAACAACAATAATAATAATAATAATAATAATAATAATAATAATAATAATAATAATAATAATAATAGAAATGTTAACAGCAATAACGACCTATATGCCTTTACAATTACACATTAGTAGGCACTTTCATGCAAGGTCTAAAGACATAAACTCCTCTACAGTATATGGCATATGATGCAGCAGCAACCTGTTGACCATGCTTTTAAGCTTCTTTTGTTTACTACTTATTATGGAGCTTGCAATTTTATTATACATATTTATGCCTCTATGTAAAATACTTTTAAGACTTGTGGTTATTCTATGAGTGGACAGATGGATATGACCTTATGTTCTTGTTTGATACATGTGGTAGTCTGAATTCATTTTGAATTTTGCTTTGTTTTTATGAATGAAAGACACTGTTTCTAGAATGTATATACAAGGCACTGGCAGAATTTTGAGTTCCCTAAAAATTTCTTTACTTTGCGACCTTATAGGTGCTTGTTTCATATGCACAAGTAAGGTGGTTGTTGTTTAGTCAACTGTCCGAAGACAGGTTTGAACCTATTAAGTAACACCAATAAGGCATCACTCATGAGGCAACTAGGCCAGGAGATAATGGTGTAGGGTGGCCAGTTCCTTCCCCCCCTTCAATGCATATATCGCCGATCAGCTACATATTCCACTAATCAGACTTCAGATGCATACAATCAATTGTTCTTCCTCGGACACATATCGTCAAGTGAGATGTATTAACTGATAATAGATATACATATCAGCCAGAACCTCAATCAGAGGTAAGTAAAGTAATACATAAGAATTGATTCCACTTCATATAATTGGGGAAAAAAAAAAAAAAAAAAAAACTAACTATAATTACGAACAAAATTTTGCATATATTATAGTTCATATTTTCATGCATAACTTTAATGTTTAACCATTTGCAGATACTAGACAATGAATAGACAATGGAACTTATTTGTATACGTTACAAGAGCAGTATGTTGACGTTTCCATGGTCGAGGAAAAGATTGAAAAAGCGAAACATAGTTGAGCTTTTTTAATTTCCGAGAACATGAAAACAAACATACCGCTCGTGTATCGTACATTATTTTGTGCGAAGATAGTTTATTACACACATGAAATACGAATTTCTAATTAGTTGCAATGAAATCTCCATCTTGGTTTCTGTTTAATGACAGCAACTTCGGAAAACCAAAATATCTTTCTTCAACATTGTTGCTATAAAATGTTTTCTGTGTTTACTATACTCCAGCAGGCCGTGATATACGTCTGTCTTTTTTTTCCTCCAGTCTATAAATGCGAACTTAAAACAAAGGATAAGGTTATGTAATGATTTATTTTTCATTTTAATATTTTAACAATATTATTTATATAACATATTGCAGTAATAACATCGGCATCTGGAATCTTGTTGATTTTTTCACGGCTTCCTTAATGTTACTTGTATCAGGAATGCAATAAGTTTCGTGGAGTAGTAGACTTTACTTAATTTTTGCAAATATTTAAAAACAATAATTAACATTGCAGTTTAGGTGAAATTGCAGTGGTAAGTTTCCAATTTATAATTATTACTATGTTAAACGTCTCTAAAAATAATATGTTAAAAGCCTAAAGCAGTAAAATGAATGTGGCGCTTAAGCGGTAAGAAGAGGGAAATTGTTATGCGTGTTACGTTGGGAATACTGAATGTGGTATTTCACACTTACTGCGTATTGGTTCTGTGCGGAAAACAAGCAAATACGCATGACCTTGCACAAAATTATTTGCAATTTAAAATTTATTCAGTTATAAGAGTAAAAAAAACTTGCATTTTTTTTTAAATTGTTAAAATATAGGCGTATATAACTCATTGTATACAAATTTATATTTCCACATGTGGCAATATTTCGAAGAGCAATGAACTAAAGTTTGATAATAGGATTTTGTATACACGATGTTGGGTCAGACATTCTTTTTCATGGAACTGACATAGTTTGTCCAGGACGTCTTATACAATTTAGAGATAAAACACTGCTCGACCAGATAACCCCCTCCTCCCACGAGTTACAGGACAATGAGAAATGGATGATAACAAATGTCAGATTGGAAGAAACATGTACAGCTGTCAAAAAAAAGTAGCCGAACTAGTGAACAGCGAATATTTTCAAAGTCCACTTCGAATAACGGTGATGTTACATGATGCATAAGGTTATAGAAGCAGTTTCGGAACTAAGATGTTTAAGCAGGAGTCATTCACATCTGCGTCTCGTAGAGGAGCAGTAGTGTGTTCACTAAATGATTCGAAGGTTGTGACTTCGAGCTTGCTCAAGTTATCATTTTATTTTATTATTGTTCTTTAGCAATATAAATAATATTCAAGTTATCATTTATATTCCGTTATCTTTCTTTAGGATTATAAATAATACCGTATTCAATTTATCATTTTATTTTGTTACTGGTATCGTTCGTTAGCAATATAAATAATATTAAAGTTATGATTTGTATTCTGTTATCATTCTTCAGCGATATAAATAATATTCAAGTTATGATTTGTATTCTCTTATCGTTCTTTAGCGATATAAATAATATTCAGGTTATCATTTATATTCTGTTATCGTTCTTTAGCGATATGAATAATATAAATTTAATATTAGATTTGAAACAATATAGTTGCATGATACTAGTGTTTGTTTTTTCTTCTTATATTATTACATTATACAATAAAATGAAAAAGAGTGACCAGGATTTGAACCTGAGATGTTGACATCTAAATTCGGACGTTCTTCCAACTGAGCTACAGGGCAAAGTAATGAAGCTTATGCGGAAAAATTGGTCCAATGTCCCTCCAAGACGTTCTGATGATTTGTGGAAGGTCGTCCAGAATGCCTAGGATGTCGTGATTGAGAACAGTTGCTATTTGAAAAGACTAATTCCATGCCCACTCGATTGCAAGATGTGATTGAGATGGAAGGAAGATGGACTAAATATTGAATCGTGACTTTTTATTTTGTTTTTTGAACTTTTAATTGTCTGAATTTTCTAAGGCAGACGCCAGTAAGTTTGTTTCGTTTATGCCATGAAAGATATTTTTGTTGAGAATATAATTTTTCTTTCTTTCCATTTGCAGCCTTAATCTCATAACAAATAATGATAGTCATGGCATAATACATTCATTAACCTGATGTTATTACTAAAACAGTCATAAAAGAGGCAGGAGCAATTATATTTTCTCTCTCTCTTAAAAAAAATAAAAGCACTAGGTTGTGTTTGAATGCACGATCTCACAAAACGCTACCATTATGCTATCACAGTAACATGGAGAACACTAAGTATAACTGTAGATATCAGGCAACGTGGTCCAACAACATGTAACATCGCCTGTCTCCGAATTGTAGCAGAGATACCTGAAGGGAACTTAATTTCTAGAGAGCGGCCACTTTTTCTTTTGACAGCTGTACAAAGAATAGGAATCTTAACAACGAGCCTTACAAGACGAGATAGCTGAATGTCCTGTCTGAAAACACTGGATACCGTACAAGATATATAATTAAAAGAAAAAAATTGTATGCTATTTGCTTTCTTTTAGGAGCAGCATATGCAGGCGCAGAATCTGCTATACGTGATATGATACAAGCATTTAATATAACATTCCTTCCGACACCTATGGGTAAAGGAGTTGTACCTGACGACGACGTGTATTGTGTGTCACCAGCATGGACTACAGCATTACAACATGCTGACGTCATTCTTTTGTTAGGTGCACGGCTGAATTGGATTCTACATTTTGGACGGCCACCTAGGTTTGATCCAAATGTCAAATTTATACAGGTAAATAAAGAACCTGGAATGTTTCATTCAAATGAATATTCAGATATGTAGTCGCCGGAATATAGTGACAGTAATCTCGTGAAAAGGAAGAATTTTACATTTTAAATATTTTGTTAATATAGAATAGGGCACCAATGTAGTGCACACAGTACAAAGTTCGACTGGAAATCTGAGGTTATGCTCGAGCTGATTACCTAGTTATAGAACTAATTTTTATTAATCATCATTTTGTTCTACTTTTAGCTAAGAAATTTAACTATAAAACAGTTCATTTTTCGAGTAAAGATGTAATATTTTCAGCCCAATACTTCAGCGCAAAAGATGGACAGATGAGTGGACAGGCAAAAAAAAAAAATACCCCCATATCAATGTAAATTCATTGTGCTTGCTTCTGCAACAAGTTAATTAAGCAGTACTGAAATCTTACTGACATTTCTTTTTATGATGTTTTCTACCCTGGATATATGATAAACGCTTTATAGCTTTTAAGATTTCATGAATCACATTCAAAATTTTCATGTCAGGCAATCTCTCTTTCTATGGTCTGTTCCAGGAATCTGTAGAGTAAGTTAGGATTATACAGAGTGGAAGTGAAATAGTCTTGTAGATTTTCAGAGCGAATAGCTTATGATGTATGTAACAAAAAACTATAATATCATATTGGTGAAAAGTTAATAGTTTTTTCAGAAAAGAATGTTTTTTCTCAAATGTTTAACAACCTCTTATTCGGTAACTATTGCGAGTAGGATCGTGTCCTCTTTTTTTATCGATAGCAAAACTAATAAAGAATCATTTATCCTTCTGCCGTATTTCAATAGTGCAGACGATTTTCTTGTAAATTTAATTTTAAAAACCTCTAATTTGAAGCCACTGCACAATGCGATTTAGTTGCAACACAGCGCCAAAAAAACAGCTCATCTAGCGAGACACATCAAGTTCGTTGACTTCTTACATCTGTATCACGAGAAGAGTGTATTAGCGGGAATGTTGCCGGACTGATGAAACTTAATTTTCTAATTAACTGTGCATTTAATCACAAAACGTAATATAGGTATTACATAGTAGATAATCAACTTAAATATTGTTGTATGTTTTGAGTTCAATTTCTTTCGGGTATCAATTTTTATTATTGCAAACATATCCCATGTCAGTTATGCCCACTGATCCTAATTTTCGGAAAATGATGTAGCAATGACTAGAAGATGAAGATGAAGTTGGTGATTAAAATGAAGTAGGTGAATGCCCACATTTCGATGATTTTGCCTAAACCCTGATTTTATCATCCCTAGTGCTAATGAGACTAAAACATCAGATTCAGAGTGACATGGCGAGTTGTCAGAGACATACAAATCCCTAATGAAGTTGCCAGATGAGAATAGAGATGAAACAGCTCCACCTCGTTCTCCAGCAAATTACATATAAGTTATCTTGGAGAAGACAAATTTGTGTGATACAGCCAATCCCAACGAAAAATCATAAAAACACCTTCACACAATATTATTTGAGGTCTTTCTGTTATTATGACATCTGCTAAAGACTTCGGTAATGCAGCTACTCCTGTAGACATCATAACCTGCTTCTCATAATTTATAAAAATAAATTATTTTGAATTAAATATTTTAAATTATATTTATTGTAAAACATATGTTTATTGAAAAAATAAATTATCTTGAATTAAAAGTGTATAAATTACGCATGGGAACGATAATTAAATATGCCCAGTCTCCTAGACCTGGTATTATTAGATTACCAGGAAACAATTGGCATTCATACAGTCCTCTCTGTAGATTGAAAACTCAAAAAAGTTTCATATCCATTGTTCAAGAATTAAAACAGAAAATCAATATCCCGAATTTAAAAGAAAACCTACAAATTAAACCAAACCCTTTAACTCTATTAAATATGGAATATAATCTAAATTTAACAGAAGAAATACTGAAATCAGAAGTAAACACTGAAATACTAAAACAATTGTCTTTAGAGACAATTAATATTAGATACCCTCCACAAAACTGGCTTCATTTATACACCGACGGATCCTTGATCTCCAGAGAACAAGGTGCCGGTGCAGGTGTTACGTGCTGTCTCTTCTCACTTTATAAATCTCTTGGGTATGGAACAACGAGTTTTGATGGAGAAATCATTGCAATAAGTGAAAGTCTCAGGAATCTTCTATGCCCCATCAGTAAATTTAAAAATGCAGTTATATTGTCAGACTTCAAAGCAGCTATTCTATCAATAGTCTCTAAACACACACCTTCATCTCAAACAGCAGAAATAACTAAAATGCTCTCTCAATTAATATCACTCAATAAAAGAATTGTATTCCAATGGATACCATCCCATTGTGGAATCCTGGGAAACGAGAATGCGGATGCTTTAGCAAAGAAGGGCAGCACTGCTACTTACAGACCTGTTACTAAATCTACGTATTACTCTGTAAAAAGATTTATTAAATCTACATACTTAGACTTCAACAAACAAAATTTGATAACACAATCCCAAGGGAAAAAATGGAACTCTCTGCATCAAAATCCACAGTTAATTCCCGATTTACCACGAAAATCGTCTGTAGCTGCATTTAGATTGGCAACAGGCCATGATTGTTTGGCCAAACACCTGCATAGAATTGGAATATATCAGTCCCCTAACTGTCCATTGTGCAACTCAAACCAAGAAATGGATTCGGAACACCTCAAAATCTGTGCTCCAGTGGCTGGTCATGATAATATATTTGAAAAATATTGGAGTGCAAGAGGTCAAATGACTTTATTGTCAAACGCCTGGCATTAGAAAACAACAACTTTTTCAAGTCAGAACAGTTCCGTGGACCACCTTACTCTTGTTCCCTTCGAAAGCCAATTTATCATTTATGTAGCATATTTTAATACCAGTATACTTATATTTTAATGTAGAAATAATTAATTAAAATTAATTTAATTCGATTAATTTTATATGAATATTAACTAATTGACTAATATCGTCATCTAGAAAAACAGAAATAAAAAAAGTTAATGCAGAAACATGCCCGATTTTCAACAAGTAAAGATGCAATTTTGCATGTTCTATTTATTGGTGTACAACGTACAGTGCGTGACCATTTCAATGTGCAGACTGGGTGTCAGCAAAAGTATTAAGAAAGTCATAAATACATGAAAAGGTTCTATACTTTGAGTCCTGTTATGAATTCGGATGGTCCCTGGCTGGGTTCCTGGCATGGCGCTAGATGTGCAGGGAAAGGATGGCGAGAAACACCATTTTCATAGTGCTTTAAATCTCTCTTTTGTTGCTGAGAGTAGAGTAGGAAGTCGATAGACGGGTAAGGTAAATAAATTTCATAAAATGTCAGTACTGGAAGAAAAAGTCTATCTAATTCTAATTTATTCACAATTTACATTTTAAATGATACATATGAATTGATACCCGAAATGAGCATATGCTCGTGCTCGGGTACAGTCCAGTAGTCTACATAAATTTTACAGAGATCAATAATAATGTTGATGATAGAAATAATAGTAACAATAATATTAATAATAATAATAATAATAATAATAATAATAATAATAATAATAGTAATAAAACAAAAATATTGTGAAAGGTGATTGCCATGTGTCATTTACAAACTCTGAAATTTTCGGCTATAGTGTGATACGCAATTCGTTTGAATTTTATTTTTTCTTCTGTCTTTTTTGAAGGACCACAAGCGCAGACCTCGAGGACCACAGGTCATCATAGTTTGAGATACGCTGTCCTAGACCGATCTTTTTTGTAACTTAACTGTGATTTTAGTGTACCTTTCGAGTTAAGGGTTAAATTTTCATAAACAGAATGTAGCAGTGGCATTTTAATTTAATGTCTATAGAAGCATCAGTAGTTCTGATGCTGACTTGTACTAAATATGTTGCAAACTAAGTACCAGTAACTAAAATTCTAGAGATATTTCTCGGACATTGTATAAAAATTATATTAAAAACTTAGAAATTTTGTTTTTTATGCAGGTGGATATTTGTCCCGAAGAATTGCACAATAGTATTCCAGCCAAAGTCGCAATTCATGCTGACATTGCTGCATTCACTCATCAATTAGTGCAGCATTTATCACGCCAGGGATGGTGTATGTTTACAATTCCATGGTTGGTGCAGTTAAACACAAAATGTGATAAGAACAGGGAAATTGTCATGGTATGTATATTTTATTGTTGCTCTGAAGAATCTAACTATTAGTATGTGGAAAGTTAAGACTAATAAGAGTAAGGTTAATCACTACCACTCAATATACAGTACAGTACTATATTAAACGAGCATTGAGTGACTTATTTTCCTATTGCAGATATGCATCTTCAGTCATCTTACATGTTGTACCAACATAACTTACGAGACATTACGAACATTTCACGCTAGTTTGCAATGTTCCAGCGGGATAGAAACTAGGCCATTTTCATACCTCAGGGAAGTGTGTAGAGATAGGAAAATGGAGTGTTATGACAGGTTAGGTTAGTTTAGATTTTTATTATGTCTTATGCACTTATTTGTGACAGGTTAGGTTACAGTAGTTTAGAATTTTGTTATGCCTTGTATAGACAAATCTGTGACTGGTTAGGTTAGGTTAGTTTAGGCTTTTATTATGCTTTGCATATACGAAACTGTGACAGGTTAGGTTAGGTTAGGTTAGTTTAGGCTTCTATTATGCTTTGCATATATGAAACTGTGACAGGTTAGGTTAGGATAGTTTAGACTTTTGTTATGCCTTATATAGGCGAATCTGTGACAAGTTAGGTTAGGTTAGTTTAAGGATTTTAGTGACAGGTTAGGTTAGGTTAGCTTAGGCTTTTATTATCGTCGTCAAGATGAAGGTGAAAGCAATTGAGTGTGGCGCTCTTGAACAGATAGTGATTTTTTTGTTTTCTATGTTGGCAGTTCAAGTGCATCGGTGTCTATTTCAAAATCGGTGAAAGTCACTCAACGCTAGTTTCTTCGTATATTTATATTTGAAATAAATTATGTTTATAATCAGGTTTATTGAAATTAAATACTGTAAATGTTTGTTTAAAATGTACATTTATTTTAGAGTTCTTTCCTTTCTTTGTATTTTAATGAAGAATACACTATTTTAATATAGCTACGTCTAAAGATAAATGTCAGGAAATGTATATTATACTCGGATCTGTGAAAAATTGTGCACAATTTTGTGTACAATTTTCAGTGGTGAAGCTCTTAAGAGTCTTTTGAGGCTTAGCTTACCCAAAAAAAATTTGAGTTATTATACCTGAGGGATATGCCACCAGAGCTAAATGACACCTGTGAGCAGTATGGGATGAAGATAAATGTAAATAAGACGAAGACTATGGTCATAGGAAGACAAATAAAGAAAGTAAACTTGCGAATTCTAAATGAGGCAGTAGAGCAAGTGGACAGCTTCAAATACTTGGAGTGTAACAACAAGTAACAACATGAGCTGCTATCAAGAAGTCAAAAGGAGGATAGTAATGGCCAAGGAAGGTTTTAATAGAAAAAGGAGCATCTTCTTCGGACCTCTGGAAAAAGAACTGAGGTGAAGTGCTTTGTGTGGAGTGTGGCATCGTATGAGGCAGAAAAGGGTTTAAGCCACAGTCGCATTTTGCTACTCGACTTCTAAAAATGCAACAAACTTTCAATGTAAATGTGCAAAAATGCGACAACTACATTAGAATTCAGAAACAAAGATGGCAATGGAGAAAATGAAATCAGAGATGTATTTGAACTAATCTGAATTTAAATGAAATGCTAAGGGCATGGGCAATGTTCAAAAAGGTATTCAGAAATAGATGTTCAGGAACTGATTTAAAAGAGTTGGTGCAATTCATGTAAGTTAAGTGAACAATTTCTTCTAATTGATTTATATAATTCCATCGCATACTGTAAATTGTGAGTGAGGCTATAGTTGCAAGAATCTTGTAAAAACTGGAATTAGAAAAATCCTTTCAGTAAACAGAGTTAGCACTCTGCTAACAATAAATCTTGAAGAATCTACTAGTAAAGAATTTCAATGTTTAGAGTGTCCATAAAATAACGTATTTTAATGTGATGTGAATTCAGCAGCAATTGATTCTAAACATATCGAAGTCTAATGATTTACTTATATAAATATATCTAGAGTGTGATAAGATGGATTAAAAGTAATAAAACTCCAAGGAACAAATTACGTAGCTTTTTGTTTCTGCATAGGTACTTCATTAATTTTATTTTTCTGCAAATTATTTATAATACAGCACAAGCATTTCGCAATTTGCACAAATATAATTTTCCATTTGTGCATTTTTGCGACAATTATTTATTTCCTGGGCAGAAACATGGACATTACCACGAAGTGAAGAGAAGCGAATAGAAACATTTGAAGTGTGGAGAGAATAAGAAATGAAGCTATGTTGGAAAGAGTAGATGAAGAAAGAACGATACTGCAACTGATCAGGAAGAGGAAAAGGAATTGGTTAGATCACTGGCTGAGAAGAAACTGCTTACTGAAAGATGCAATGGAAAGAATGGTCAATGGGAGAAGAGTTCAGGGCAGAAGAAATCAGATGATAGAAGACATTAAGATATATGGATCATATGAGGAGACAAAGAGGAAGGCAGAAAATAGGAAAGATTGGAGAATGCTGGGTTTGCAGTGAAAGATCTGCCTTTCGGCAAAACACTATGAATGAATACCTAGTAACAGTGTAAGTTCGTAATAACGATGGTTTCACTCCAATCCCTCCATGTATTAACTTCACTGTTGTCATTCATTTCAGGATGGATGTCTGTGCGAGAGACTTGTGACACAAGTCTCCTCAAAGGTAGCGACAATTGAAAGCTTGTGGGAAGGTCGGGAAGGGGAGGGGGGTATTGATTTGCTACTACAGATCCGTAGGAAAGATGGCTAGCCTCAAGACGTATAAAATACACTGCGCTATATTGGTCTTCTGTGAATGTGCTGCATTGTTGAGCATTAGTTTAACCAGAAGTGCATGCGTGCGTTACACACCAGTACTAATTTTGTGTAAAATTGTTCATGCTGGGAGAACATTAAAGTCATTATTTATTGAATTAAAAGACAAACCATTTTCAAGTTTGACACATGAAACAAAATGTGATTACAAAGATAGGAGATCAACAACACCTTTGCATATTAAAATAGCGGATGGAGGAAAACAAAATAGAAAATTTCAATTCTCATGGTATGAGAAATATCCTTCGATAACAGCGTGCTCTGAGACAAATAAGTTATATTATTATACCTGCATTCTGTTTGGGGGTGAAACTGAGTGGTCATCATCATCTGATGGGGTCTGTGTCAAACAGAATTTGATAGAAAAGCCGAGAAATATCACAGTTACAAAAGATATCTTCAGAATGAAGAGACTTTTCTTTTGTTAAGTCGTGGAAGAATTTAACATGGAATTTCTGAAGGAGCCAAGCTTCAAGCCAACAAACATAATGCAATTATGGAACAAAATAGATTTTTAATTGAGAGGCTTATCGAAGTTGTTTGCTTTTTAAGTAAGCAAGAGCTTGAAGATGAAAGATCCTACAACAGAAGAAAATATTTTTAATTATTATTAGAACTTCTTTCCATACAAGAACATGTTCGACTAGTGCAGCAGAACTGCGTCAGCTAACCTCAAATACAGTTGTGGAAGCAGCAGAATGGTTCAGAGCAAATAAGTTAATTTTAAACGAGGAGAAGACTCAAAAATTAATTTTGACATTGAAAAAAGGAGAAGGGTCTGAAGAAAAGGCAGTAAAATTACTTGGTATCCATCTTGATACAAAACTAACCTGGGATTGCCACATTGAATACATCTCTCGGAGACTGTCCAAAGTCCTGTACTTCTTAAGAGTAATTAGAGATAAAATACCTGGCAGTACCTAAGAAGTGTTTATTTCGCTTTTTTTCATAGCATATTGAAGTATGGAATCTTGGTGTGGGGAAATAGCAATAAACTTATTGAAGTCCTACTGATTCGGAAGAAAGCAATAAGAATTATCACAGAAGTACCAAGCAAAGCACATTGTAAACCACTGTTCATACAGGAGTCCATCTTAACAGTTGTTAATGAATATATTCTGGAACTCCTCCTTTACATCAAGAAAAATCTTTATGGCTTCACCAGTAGGATGGATGAACATGAGTATAATACTCGGAATAAAGAAAAACTGGACATACCATTTTGCAGACTATCCAAAGTTAAAAAGTAGTCCTAATATGTTGGGCTGTAGAATGTTCAACATATTACCACAGGAAGCGTCACTTGACATATTCAAAGTCAAAGTGAAAACATGGCTTCTTAGAAACCCATTCTATTCTGTGCAAGAATATTTTGAATCAGAAAATCAAGCTGTAGATAACTACTGAAGCTTTCCTGGCGACGTGATAATTCGATCTACCGGGGATCTACTGCATCCCATGTGAATGTGATGTGGCTTACATTGGACAGACTGGACGCACAATAGCGACGCATCTTTCGGAACATCAAAGAAGAATCAGATTAATGCAGCCCGAAAAATCCGGATTGGCTGAACATTGCATTGAAAAAAGCAATAGGGCTAATTTCAATAACACCGAGGTCCTGGCGAAGGGTTCGGGCTATTGGGATAGAAGAGTAAAAGAAACCCTGGCCATAGCGGTGGAATGCTGTAACCTGAACCGGGACTCGGGTCTCCAACTAAGCACGGCATGGGCACCGGCTATTAAATTTCTCACTGCCCGGACGACGGGCCGTCATCAGCGGAGGACACATGAGAACTCGTCCACCAAGCCCACCGTGAGACCCAAGGTCATTCAGCCGAAAAGCACAAAGCAAGACGACACGTCGGCCACGTTCTCGCCGCAGTCCGCACTAATAACAGCCAATCGGCGTACATCTCCTCGGCTGACTCCTCCCTCTGGCACTATAAATTAAGGAGCTGGGTACCCTCAGATATCATTTAACCCTGAAGATGAGGAAGATGAACATCCTCGAAATGTTGGTGGATCACCTGGCTGGAAGCCCGAGAAAATTTCGAATTAAGCTGTAGATATTCTTTAGGTTTCTTTCTCTCAATTATATTATTATTTTGTAATATATTAGAAAATTCTCATAAATTGTTAAGTTCATTCTTGTTTTATTGTATATAAACGGAGCAAATCAAATAATATTTGTGATCAGTGTGTTACAATTTTCATCTATATATTGGCCTATTTTTGATAATCTTCACTCTCAATTGTAAACTCTAAGGAGTATTTGTGATCATTTGTTTTATGTTTAGTGTTGTAATAGAATAATTTTCATTTTTGCATGATTATTTCACACACGACAATGTCATTAGCTTTTGCTATAACGACAGCTAATAAATACTATACTACTATACTATACTATTCATATTCATATTTATCATCATCATACAGCTTTCAAGTAGTGGTTTCCCTCACATCCAGACAAGAACAGTTCATATGTGATCATTTTCCCAGCTTTAAAATTACATCAAGTGCAAATGACTGTTCAAATGGGAATGCGTTTTGGAGATGTTGAGAAGATAAAATGTCTTGAATTGCTAGATCAGAAAAGCTTTATGGGATATAAACTAAATTTTCCTGTTATGAAATTAAATAATATATCCATTTTTTAACAAAGAACGATTAGAAAATAAATTAAAGAATATTTATGTAGATGAAGAAAAGCATTTACTTTCTGCAGACCTCCTGAAATTAACAATTAGCAATGGCCTTCAAATCATCTATAAAGAGGTAACACGACTTGTCTAATTGGACTTGGCATTTGCCGTTACTACAACTTCTTCCGAAAGGAGTATGAACACACTGAAAAGGGTAAAAAGTTATCTTCTTCATTGTTTGATACACTCTTTTAACACTTGTATAATCACTGATTAACAATAACATCTTTAATGTGTTAATATTAAAAAAATACCTGGCTGACTAGTTTCGAGGTGGTGTTCCTCATTACCTGAAGCCTAGTGAGTCTAGCGCTATCTTCTGGTTTCCTGTTGTGGTGGAGTGTGTTCATGATTGTCTCGAAAAAAGGTGTGTTTTGAAATTCAGGATATGCTGTGGATGTGTTTTTGTATGTTTGTAAATTTCATATTGTTCTAGAGTGTCAAGTTTCTGGTTTTTTGGCTGGATGTGTAGTATTTTCATGTCAGTGGCTATGTTGCTGTAGTTGTGATTGGAGTTTATGCTGTGTTCTGCATAGGTTAAGTTGTTGTGTGGTTTGGTTATGGCTGTGATATGCTCCTTGTAACGTGTTTGAAATGATCTTCCAGTCTGTCCAATGTAGAAGTCATTGCAACTATTGCATGATAGTATGTATATGTTACTGTAAATGTATGAAGACCGGTAAATCTTAGAATTTACCGGTAAAACCTAACATTTACCGTTATGGTGCGGTAAAAGCCCGAAATATCTTATTAGATGTATACATTTTGAACTTTTACCGAGCGATGTTGGTAAATCTCAGGATTTACCAATCGGTTATGGTAAAATCGTATTAATTTAATGAAAAAATCTTTACTAAGATTTACCGTTCTTCACACTTTTACATATCCATTTCCCACTTATCTTTTTATTGTTTTAGGATCTATTTAAAAACATAAATAAAAATACCTCAGCAGTGACTGCAATAATTTATATTTATTTTAAATTGAAGTTATTTAAATATTCTTACATTCCAATGTAATTATAATAAACAATATTCCGTATTAAAAATAGTGAAAAATATTATAATTTTAACCACTGTCTGTTACAGTATTCCGCACAACAATTAAAAAAGCCTTTATATTCCCTCAAACAATCTAGGTCCATAAATGAAGTAAAACAAACATTATCAATGTTAATTCTTGTTACGATAAGGTTGGCTGTTATGACATTTAGAATTACACAACATGGAAGATGATTTACACAAATATTTTTTGTTGTACACTTTTTTAAACAATTACACTTTTTGAATCCTTGTCCTCCAACAAAAGATAGTTTGTCAACCACTTTCCATACACTAATTTCTTCTTTTCCTACTTCTTCGATGTTGATCAAATTTTCTTTGCACAATGTAAATTGGTTCCTAGTGTACAATGACTTCAGTTTGCCAGCTTTGGTAGCAAGTTGATAAAATTCGTCATCTTGAATATTTATGACTACTGCTATTATTGATTTTGCATCAATTTTTGCCCGGTATACATCCGGTACTTTAATTCTCAAATTATGTCCGACTGAAAGTTTGGAATTTTGTTACAAGTGGCTGCTTTCATTTTCTTCGCTTGCACTTCAAGACTTTCTTTGGCAGCCTCTCAGAACCGCTTCACTTTATCGATCCTGCAAATATGTCTGAACCTGCACAACGGAGGCAGGATTCTTCATTTGGATTCTTCGAGCTAGCTTTTACCAGCTCGCATCGATAAATCCTGAGATTTACCAACATTTCTTGGTAAAAGTTCAAAATGTTTCAATCTAATAAGATATTTCGGGGTTTTACCACACTATAACAGTAAATGTTAGGTTATACCGGTAAATTCTAACATTTACCGGTCTTCGTACATTTACGGTAACATATACACCTGTTATCTTGTCTGTGTGTTAAGATGTTTTTGTAGTGTGTTCTGTGTTCAGAAATTATCTTCGTAATTCAATGAAGAATTAAAGACTAAGTTCTCTCAGTACAATCATCATTTGAAAAAAAAAAACTGATTAAACAACTTGCAATTGATCAGAGTTTCAAGGAATGAGTAACTGATACTTTTGCAACCAAGAAGAATCGATGCCTGGACCTGCTGTATAAAAATATAAGGTAAGGAGATTATTTTCAGCCTACCTAGTATTTACACCTTAGCTTCGCCACTGACAATTTTGTTTGATAATTGAACGTATTCGTAAATATTTATATATTATTTGGTATTAATGAATTTATGTTTCATAACAGAAAATGGCTGAAGACACAAGGGTCCCACTCAATTACTACACAGTCTTCCACCATATACAAAAGATAATACCAAAAGGTAGAAATCATATATAATTTTAACAATACGTGTTTTATGTAGACTTACAGAATAGTTAATTCTTAGACGATTATTTGTACTGCGCAAAAATAAGTTAAAAGTAACCTACTACTTATAAATATGATATTTGTATTTCATACTTGGATTTTGTGTATATGATTTAAACATAATGCTTTATATAAAAATATTTGCACGAGTTGATTAACAACCCATATAGAAAGAAATGTGTGTGCTGTATGTTCTAGTAATGACCCACATCAATCTATAACATTACTAACGAATAAAATCTCTATAAGAAAATATGTACCGGTACTTTATTGATATAATTTCTCTTAAAAGGCTCATATAATTATGAACACAACATTAGTTTTACGATTGTGTCTATTTGTGATGTTTGCTTACATTTGGAAAAAAAACTTCTCATTTCTGTAATATATGAAAAGAAGATTACATTTTAACCTCTGTAGTTTCGTTAGTGGTCCTATGAACATAATAATCATTAGGCCTACTCGTAATCTACAAATATGAACTTAATACTGTGTTCGTTTTAATTTTTTTTAAATAACTACCAATAAAAAAAAACAGATATGTTGTAAATTTTGGCATAAAACTATGAAATTAATACTCATCATTTGACTACTATCTGTCACTTGAAGTTCATAACAGGTTTCTTTCTGCAGCGAGTTTGTACTGATTTGACAACCTCAACTATTGCGCATGATCAGCACTGGTTGGTTCGGTTTGAAATTAATTGCTAACCATCTTTGCACGAATGCTCATGTACTGTAAAATGATTTACTAATCTCGTATATTGAAGATGTAATTAAATTTGACAATATATTTTAATACCGGTAACCAAATATAGATAAGCATGGAAACATAAAAATAATATTAATGCAAAAAGTATGTGTTTGCCAATCCAGTGGATAAAAGTAAAGCACAATTATCTTAATGCGCATGCATCAATGTGATTTGAGATTGGTTTGTGCTTGATTGGCAACTTTTTCTGATCGTCAGGAAATGGTTTGGTGACTGTTTGATATGCTGCAAGAACGCCTGACTTAAATCGGCAAGTAGTCATAGTGTGAATTTATCGCTGCACAAACAGTAAAGTCGATGTACGCAATGGTCATGACTGTTGAAAACTGCTGCAGAAACAAACCTAACGAGAGTGCTAAGTAATTTTCTCTTGCAAATAGCATCAGTAAGAGCCTTGTGTTGTGCATTTTTAAAGGTATTATAATGTGTGGGGTAGTGCCTTAGCAGAGTAAACGTGTACAGTAAAAAATGTATGTGCATGTTTGCATATAAATTGCGGTATATATATTTTTTAATCATAAAAAAGTTTGTTTCTCTAACTCTACTTACATAACTGAGAAAAGGAAGTGTTCGATACATGCCATAGATGCATCGAAGAGATATAGAGTTACAGCTCTCATGCTTTTATTAACCTTATGGGTGCTATGGTCAGAATCACCCTGTGCTTGTTATATACCGGTACTTCATTAGAAAACTTGATACTGAGTTTTATAGAGGATAGAGGATTGACAGGATCCCAAAGCCACTGTGAAAATTATAATGAGATAAAATTCTCATTTCTATCTGGACGTGAACCTGAGCTCTTCTGGAGTTCGTAGTTTCCATCATAGAATAGGTTCCATCATAGAAAGATAATTAAAAATTAATTTTCATTTCTATCAGTAGATCTATGTTTGATGCAGTTTACAGAGTCATTAAAAAGTTAGTTGAAATGGAATTAAGTTAAAGTTTTGTTTATTATAATAAGCTTTTTGTAGTAGTTAATGAAATATATACATGACTAAATTTGAAGAATTCTGGTAATTATTTTAATTCCAACTGAATATTGATGTTACAGACTGTGTAATAGTAAGTGAAGGGGCTAATACGATGGACATTGGATGCTCAATGTTGCTCAATACATTACCAAAGCATAGACTGGATGCAGGTATGACCTATTTCGATTACTGCCATTTTACTAACAAAATACCATAACTTCCAGAGTAAAGAGTGTGTCAAGACTGGTATTAGTTCAATGAATCTAACATCACTGTGTTACACAAACAGGAAATTGTGTTTTGTATTAGATTTACTTTTTTCATGTTATGGACTAGTCTATTTATTTATGGTATGATCAAATTACATCCATTATACAAAAATCTGATATAATTTATTTATTTAAAAGTACACGGGCATTATTGTCCATAAAAGCACGTGCTTAAGATTTTTATTTTACAAGAAAAAAGAAGAAGATAGTTAATAACATAAAACAAATTTATTTTTGCATCAGAGTATTATAACATATAGGCCTACTATGAGTAAACTGAATAATCTGAATATAATGAATAAAATGAGTGAGAGAGAGGTGGCTTCTTAATTAACCAAATTTGCATAAATGTGTTTTTAAATATATCATCAGTTCCTGAAAATAAATGAATGTTATTGGAATTATTTAACTTATAAATAGACAACATTTTGATTAGGGGTGAATTTTTATGAGTAACTGTCTTAGATCTAGGAATATGGAAAAGTACTTTCTTACGTGACTTAACAAATGGGGCATAAAAGGGAATTCATTTCAATATATTTGAAGAATCGATTTTGTTTGAGAGTATTCTCCTGAGAAATAAAATTGTGCATATTTCATATTAAACATTGATCTTAGCTGCAATGCTGGTGTCCGAATAGAGCAAGAATTTTTAAACGATTTAAAATACATATATCTTAAAAATTTATTCTGAATAATTTCAACTACATGTTGATGATCTTTATGCATTGGGTCCCATATGATTGAGGCATATTCTATTTACTTCTAACTAAACTGTTGTATAGTAATCAGGACAGCAGAATTATTAAACAGCTTTGAATTTTTTATAACAAATCCAAGCGCTTTCTAAGCAGAATTAACAATTGACGTAATATGTGAATTAAAGGTTACAGTTTTGTCAAGTGTTACACGTAAATCCTTAATTGTTCGTACTGATTCTAAACATACGCCATTTATAAAAAAATAGTTTCTTCCATTCTTTCTCGTTATTATTATTATTAATATCTCCTTGAAAATTCGCTTCATCTGTTGGATCGGATATAGTTTTAAATCGTCAGCAAATAAAAGGCAGTTTGATTGAGTTATTCAGGTTAAGTCAATAATTATAAGCAAAAACAAAAGGGGTCCTAAATTAGAGCCTTGTGGTACGTTGGAGTGACTAATAAAACACTCAGAATGCTCATTGCGGAATGTTACATACTGTGTCCTAGTATTGAGATATGAGCACAAGAAATTCGTTAAATTTCTAGAAATTTCTAATGTTATCTATAGTTGCAAATGTTATTGATTTATCACTGATGTTAGAAATCTGCTTGTACGGTCAGGTAGTGTTCAATTAATTGATCATTTTCTTTAAGACATACAAAAAAATGTACGTATTTTGGTTGTATGCTGATTGCCAACACACTTCTGCACTGTGTTCATCACCTCATTGCACGCAATAAATCCAGACTGCAGTGAGAGGTGAAAAGCTTCCCAGTGCGTTCTAAACATTCTTCACACTATGTGAAAACTTGCTGCTATGCAACATGATGAAACTGGTCTTTATCTGTAATGGCCTTTTGTTCTTTATCACTGCACAGAGCTTAAAAATGAATCTGACTATGATAATCGGTAGGTTTATTACTGATAGCACTTAGAAACTGACTTATTACTTAATGATTTGTTTTGGACGAACTGTAAACAATGTGTCTAGGCATTTCAGATAGCTGATATTGGTTCAGAAGCAACACTAACAGGAATTATTTGGGGAGCTAGTGTACATCTGAATTTTACCCATACCAGCTCTTCTGCCTCTCTACTCTGTACAAACATTGAAAGTGCTACTAATACTTGTTTCAAACATAAGTTTGTTAGTGTGAGTCTTCCTAGTGGGAAAATCTGTGTATCTCGGGCTAAATACGCGATTTGTATAAACGTTAATAAAATCTATAATTTCGAACCGATTGTGCTAATTCTTTCAGAAAGTGTTTAATACACGTGTTTACACAGTAATATATCACCCGTTTCGATATCCGACTCAAACAAAAATTTTCTAAAAATGTATTTTTGCGAGTATTTAAGCTATATAAACATGAATAAAAATTACAAATCCAACCGGATTCTTCTAATTTCTTAAAAAAAAAAAATGTTAAATTCGAGTGTGTGCACATTTATCTATCAAAAGTTTCACGGTAGCATGCAGAGAAACATTAGTTTGTAAGTGTAAGTCTTCCAAAAGGGAAAATCGGGGAATCTCGGGGTAAAAATGCGTTTTGTATAAACGGTAATAAAATCTATAATTTAAAAGCGATTGTGCTAATTCTTTCTGAAAGTGTTTAATACGCGTGTTTCCACAGTATTCTGTCACTCGATTCGATTTCAAACTCAAACGAAAATTTTCTAAAAATTTAATTTTGCGAATATTTAAGCTGTATAGATATGAATAAAAATTACAAATCTAACCTGATTTTTCTAATTTCAACCCAGCTTACTCGTCACCTCAATTATTGTTATATTTATCTCATAATTTTATTTTAACGTCTTCCTCTAAGGTCTAGTGGTTATCGTGTTTCCCTTTGAGGCAAGCATACTTGAGTTTGTTCCCACTCAGAGGCAATGGATTTTTAGGCGGAAAAATCCCAACAGAAGCTTCCATCTACTGGGAAAGTAAAGCCATTGATCACATTGTGATTTTGATAGTTTTTTCCCCTGTACTATTCATGTGGAACATAGAATCTTCGTTCAAAAGATGAAGAAAAGTTAAATTCTCTTAACAAATATTATATGATGTGGAGAACAGGCGCATGGTTAATTACCATGAGAAAACTTTTTTTTTTTTTTTGTTTCACAGGTACATTTGGCACCATGGGTGTTGGACTAGGTTTTGCAATAGCAGCTGCATTGTGGTGTCGTGATTACGCCCCAGGAAAAAAAGTGATCTGTATAGAGGGAGACTCTGCTTTCGGGTTTTCAGGATTGGAGATAGAGACAATGTTCAGGTAAAGTAAAGTAACCTGGAAACAATATGCATTGTCGAAACAAAGTTTACGATTTATGAGAAATTCAAAGATAAAAAAATTCGAAAAAAAAAAAAAGAGTGTTGAGGTATACTTGTTTTTTTTTTAAAGATGGGACATGACAGGAGCGTTGCGATCGGAAAAACAACTGAATGTCACATAGCGTGGTAGGCCTGTTGCTATGGTAACAACGGTTGAGTTGCCAAACTTACTGTTTCCACATGGCGAGTGCTTATAGCTCTCTTAGCGACATTTATTGTGCACACAATGTTAGCATTGGTACGTTTTGTGTTTGATTCTCTGTCGATTTTGTATTGTTTTCTTACTTTTGCGTCAATTGTCAATGAATGTTTTAACGTCAGCCATCTTAACGTCAATTGCTAGCTTCCATCAACTGGCAGCATGGTAGTCCATATTGGCAACATAGCACTGTAGTTCCAAGCTCGGCCGCTTAACTGTTATGTCCCATCTTTAAAAAAAACAAGTATAGTTCCTATGATTTTGGAAGTGAAAATGATAGAATTGTTAAGGATTTATAGGGAAATATTTCATGAAAAGGAAATTATTCGGAAATGTTGTAAATTACGTGGAAAATGAGAGGTTCATGGTAATGGAAGTGCAAACGTGAAGGAAAGGAACATAGGGGCATAAAACCCACAATACGATGTAATGTGAAGAACGCAAACTTTTATTAATTCAATAACCACTGGAATACAGTGAAGCACAACAAATATTAATGAAATAGACGCAAAATTCCTATATTGTATTTGTGTTTCCATGTCGACCATTACACTGCCAACATTACTAAATAAAAATCACTAAGTTTAGAAAATACTGGAATTTTAAGTGGGCGATCGGTGTGCATCTGGCAAGTGAAGTACTTGTCTGACTCTTAAGAGACCTCTTGTTTGGTCAAGTTGGGCAGAACAAAACATGGACCACTTTAATAGTTACACTAGTATTTACACTATGTATACTAGAATATGCGATTTTTCCAGATTATGGGTAAGTCTGTTCATATACAGTGTGATTCACGAGGAAAGGTAATAAATTTAATATACGATATCTTAGGCCATTTTGAGTGAAAAAGTTCATATGAACATAGGTCCGTTTTGAAACGATGGCGGAGCTAGATGCATTTTTTTGGTAAAACGTCTCACCCCAATGTGAATCAGACTTTACCATATGCTGCTGACGTGAGAACGTGAGACAAGGTCACCGATCACAATGAATGACGTAACATTGGAATCTGCATTGTGAGCAATGTAGATAAGAGAAACAAACCAGGTGGGGGGGCATTACAAATGTCCAATCGTCTGATGTAATGACACAGAACCCGCAGATAACACAAATGCACTATCATCAATTCACAGCAGTTCAGTCAGTTACCTACAGTACAGTAGTTATACAGGTACAGTTATCGGAAGTGTTAAGTTGTGTTTTTCAAGATGCCTTATAAATTTTCGACTACAGAATACACCAATATTGTGTATATTTATGGTTTGTGCGATGGAAGTTCCTTGCGTGCCGTTGCTGAATATGAACGATGCTTTCCGAACAGAAGGGTACCATATTGAAGAGTACTTACTGTCTATGGGGTTGAATGAAAGACTTGGTATAGCAAAGAAAGGGGGAAACGAGAGAGGTGCTAATCGACCGTATTTTGGATGTGGCATAAAGAACAGCCACGAGCAACTCTCCTGAGTGATGAGCGCAATTCACGCCTGAGCGCAACAGTGCATTGAAGCAGAAGGAGGTACCTTTGAAAATGTGCGAAAACATCGACCCCGACGTCTAGAATATTAGCATACATGAATATAAACTTTAAACTTGTCCGTTATCTGTCTCTAAATGCGAGTTAGTACAATGGAATCTGAGAAGTTTTTGTGAAATCAAAGAGCCATATCTCCGTAACTGTTCGAAAACGGACCTATATTCATATGAACTTTTTAACTCAGAATGACTTCAGAATTCACATCCTAAATTTTTTACCTTTCCTTGTAAATCACCCTGTATATCTCGTAATACAGTTAGTTTCCAGTGTAAGTACCAACGTGAAATACAAAGCCAAAAAACTCTGGAAACTTTTTATGTTAGAGTATGTATATAGTATAGAGAGATTAGATTAAAAATGAAGTTAAAATTTTTCTTAGGTACAAACTGCCCATAACAATCATCATAGTCAACAATAATGGAATTTACAATGGGGTAGACGAGGAATCATTCAAGGACATACAAGAGATGGGAGAAATGACTAAAGTGTAAGTCCATGCTGCTGTTGTCGCCACAAACACTATTGTTATTACTACTATTATTATTACTACTACTACTACTTACTTAGTTACTTACAAATGGCTTTTTAAGGAACCCGGAGGTTCATTGCTGCCATCACATAAGCCCACCATTGATCCCTATCCTGTGCAAGATTAATCCAGTAATTCTTATTTTAAATTAAACTGTTTATTATTAAAATCTAATAATAAAATCAGCTTTTCTCTTATATACTATCTATCCTCCTTTATTTCAAATATTCACCGTTTGTTATGCAAATCAAATACTACAACATATAAAACCACAATGTAAATTTAAACTCCATGTTTATGAATATGAACAGGATACCACCTACATTACTGACAACAAATATCCATTATGAGCGTTTGATGGAAATGTTCGGTGCAAAGGGTCACTTCTGTGTGGACATTCCTCAATTACAAAGTGCTCTTCAGCAGAGTCTAAAGGTACGTAAGATAACTATGATGTGATATTTGATGACTCATTCTAGTATAAATTGTAACTAAAATACACAAGACTACTATGTTTATGTAATACATAACTATATGACTGTCAACTATTAGCCTATAATTTTTCGTCATAAGCTTTATAATAGTAATATACGAGAAAATATATATTTTCTTTGTAAAAATGTTTTCTTTAATGACACCTTAATTAAGAATGATAGAGCAAATGATTTCATTAATTAAAGATATTTATGCTCGACCATGCCGAAATGTAGTAATTATACACCTGGTAGCAGCCCTTTAATGGACCTCATTAAAGTATACCTATTCATTAAAGTTCAGGTGTTCCACCAATCAGAAAATACCATTGTAGCAATATGAAAGCGCAAGTATCGATTATTCTATTCTATTTTATTCTATTCATTGAAACGTCACGGAGGCTGGAAATCCAATACTGTCGCAGAAGGTTATGTTGAAGAATCGATCCAAAATAAAATTGAAATCTCAAATACAATATTAAACTCAGTCGAAAAAAACAACACACAAATTAACATCAATTCACCGTCATCTTTCAGCCTTTCACAAAGCACATTGCCGCAAATTCATTTCACCAATTGCACAATAAATCACCTATATTTGAAATAAAGTCAGTTCTGTTACTATAATAATTAGCGTTAATTGTGAATAATATTCAAATAAATTCAATTTGTCATCTCGTTTTTCAATGTCTAATTCAATTTCAAGGTTATATCAAGATTAATGTTTATTTTACTCTCTAGATTATATCAAGGTCAATGTCGACATTTGTTTCTCGGAAAAAATCAATACTTTCGCATCTGCGCACATCTCACAATTTATGAGGTATTGCACAAGGTCAGTTCCGCTCCTCAGTCAGATAAGAATAACATGAATACTTATGAATAATTTCAAGTTAGAAATATGGTCGAGCATAAAAAGTCGAATGAAACTTGACTATAATGGTAATTATAGGCTCGTTGCATAATGTATACCTTATTTTATTTCATGGAGTGCAGTTTCATAGAAAAGACTTTCCTGACAGACCTTCTACTGCCCACTACTAATTGGTTGTCATAAATAAATATCTTCCTTACTGTGACGGAAATCTTGTCTTCTCCTGTTAGTAACCAATCAGAACCCTCGTTCAGAAGAATTGACAGGCTCCCGTCAAATCCACGTGGAGGCAGAGTTGTCGCATCTTTTCCGAATTCGAAGAATCCCGTCAGTTTCACTGCATAGTTTCGAGGGTCATCAGGATTATGGCAACTGTGCAATGTTGGGACGAGGGGACAGGATGGAACTGTCAGAGTTGTTTGTGTAGGAAGTCATAAATCTGTAAGTGGGTGTTCAAAGGAGCCAGCGAACTGCACTCCTTGAAATAAAATAAGGTATCCTATTTATCTTCTCCTTTTATATAGAAGAAAATCTAAATGACGTGTGAATACAATAGTTTTATATGAAACATGAAATGAAGTTCAGTTACCTTCACAATATCTGCTAGTGTAAATACATGGTGCACTTAATCTGTAAATGCTCATGACATAAAATCTACACTGAGTAGTATCGTTTAAACTGGAATGCTATTCCATCAGTAAGTGAGCAGTCACTTTCAGTTATTATTGCTTACAAGCCAAGTGAGCATGTATAGTATGGAGCATATCATTTTAACGGCATATTTACATGAAGCATGCTTCGAGGAGATGTCAATGAAAATTTCAAAGAAAATGGTTATACTCCGAATCGCATAATATGAAGTAATTAAATCTATGATATAAAAATTAATGGCGGGGTGCTTCTAGTTCAAGTAAAACC
This sequence comes from Periplaneta americana, assembly GCF_040183065.1. Lineage (NCBI taxonomy): Eukaryota > Metazoa > Arthropoda > Insecta > Blattodea > Blattidae > Periplaneta > Periplaneta americana. Next base: position 164,877,803 of record NC_091121.1, read on the forward strand.
ATCTTTTGAAATTCAAAAAATCATCTACTTAAAGATTCCCTGCAGATTATAGCCTACAGTTTCATTCGTACCACTCAGGTCTTAATTAAGGATATGCTAATTTTAAATAAAATCTTTTATTTACAAGTATAATTTTAAGGTCATCTTCTAAGATTTTATTTTATAATTGATAATCAATGGTTCTTAATTGTTACATTTTATTTTTATAACAATATTCATATTTAATTAATTATATTTATTTGCTATTAATTTCCAGATCCTCGTGGTCATCCTTAATTAAGGCCGGACGATTTATTTCTCTTTCTCTCATACTGTACCAGTGTTTTATAAGGCAATAGCAAATTCTGAAATGTGTGTCAATAACATACTGGCTCTTTTGTTCGGTGATCTGATAGAAGATGGGAAGTTTATTGCCATTTCATGTAGAATATTTGTACACTTAAAATTTCTCAGTGAACGAATTCAGTGAGATGCTGTTATAAAAATGGATCTTAGAATGATTATCTTGGAGTATAACCATAACTTTTATGACAAAGACTAATAAAATTATATAAAAATAAACTTACTAAGTGAAAACATTTCCATCACAAAAACAAATACAATCAAAATAGAAGTTTCATCCAGCTTCTTTCTTAAAGCACAGTAGTGGCAAAAAAAAAAAAAACTGAACCGACCCTTGTAGCTGATTTCAGAGCCTTGTTCACTCCAGAGCATGATAGACTGGTAAATAAGACTTTCGTGGTTCGAATCCTGCCTGAGAAGGAAACATTTTTTGTTCCTTATTCAAATTTATTCCCAATACTTTTCGATTGCTGGTAAAATTCATGTTCTGGGAATAATAAGTTAATTAAGTAGTAAAATATTGCTGCAATCGAAAAGTTTGGGAATAAATTTGAATAAGGAACAAAAAAAGTTTTCTTCCCAGGCAGGATTCGAACCACAAAAATCTTATTTACCAGTCTATCGTACTCTGGAGTGAACAAGGCTCTGAAATCAGCTACAAGGATCGGTCCGGTTTTCTTGCCACTACTGTACAGTATGTAATATTGTTATACAATTCAGTTAACGGTTTCCAATTTTATCTGATTAGGTCACAGTATTTCTTAAGAAAATAATTTATGAATGTTCGGTTTTAACATAACCATTTATTTCTCTTCATTGTAAAAAATGACATCAATAACATAATTTTGTAGCTGGCTAGTGATTTACAACTCAAATAAATAACTGGTTGTTTAGGAAGTAAAAAATAATATAGTATTCAGAAAGGAAAGTTGACAAGACAATGTAATTAGTTACATACTAAAACAATGGCAATAGTAATTCAAATAATATTCAAGGGAAAAATTGTTCCGGGGCCGGGCATTGAGCCCGGGACCTTTGGTTTAATGTACCAACGCTCTACCAACTGGGCTACCCGGGAACTCTACAATTCTTCCCTTGAAAATTATTCAAATCAACTTTACAGGGAGTTATACCTGAAATCTTGATTTGCATAATACATGTTACTGTTCGTTAACAGAAAACCACAATTTAAGTCACACGGAGTTAGTGTGCACTCGAAGTTGTTTGCTTGATGGTTGTCAGCCCATTTTGAGGTCTGTGGATATAGAGGGAAAAATTAATCGGTGTCGGGTAGAGTTCCTGGGTAGCTCAGTTGGTAGAGCGTTGGTACGTTAAACCAAAGGTCCTGGGTTCGATGCCCGGCCCCAGAACAATTTTTCCCTTGAAAATTATTCAAATCAACTTTACAGGGAGTTATACCTGAAATCTTGATTTGAATAGTAATTCAGTTTCCTATTGTTGTAATAAATTATAGGATAGTTGTCTGCCAAAACAATGAGTTAGTACATTATTTTCTGTTAAACCAGTGACTTAGTCATAGTTTTCTGCTAAGGCAAACAGATTAATTTCCTTAAATTAATGAAATGTATCAAATTGTTTTCTTTCAGGTTTATCATAGACCCAGTATTATCAATGTGATGATAAGCCCATCAGCTGATCGCAAGCCGCAGAACTTCTCTCGGCTCACGGAATCCAAGTTGTAACAGAATTCAGGGACTCAAAATCATATTCAGTGATTCAGCATAATTTGTGTAGACAATGAAACCTCTGATAAATTTCCATCACGGTTCCTGTAGGTAACCTAATAATTAGAGAGATGACTGCTTAAAACACCACTATATGTACGTATAGGCTAGTTCATATGACATTTTTGTTTGTTACAGGTGAATAACATAATGCACATGTTTAAGGTACTACACAATAACGGGACACTCTAGTAGCCTATATAATATGTGTGTATATAGACTCTATCTCCTTATCCTTCTCTCCCCTACTCCTCTGCTCCTACCCCCTCTCTATTAATTTCCTTTTCACCCTCAATATGTTATATGAAAATTTCATATTTACCACTATTTTTATTTTTCTCGTAAGACGTAAATAATCCGAACACTACTCCTTCAAACCAAGACAAAAATAGAGTCGAACGTTAATTCTGAATTACTTTCCTTTAGCTTGACTTGTCGAGGGTTCAGAATGACAAGGTTCTATCTAGTGTTTAGTAAATTTTACAGGAGAATATTTTAAAAGTTTCGTTGTTAATAAAATCAATGCAGATTAGAACCTTTTCAAACTAACTTTATCACGAACAATAATTGAGATATCAGCATATTATTTATATGGTAGATAGCTGTGAAGTAGCAGAATTCAATGCAACAAAAATCTCAATTTTGCTAAAAATGTCAGATAGAACTTTGTCATTCTAAACCCGCGTTGTCTTAATAATTTTCGGTGCTTACAGTGGAAACAAAATTTGTAGAGTCAAACTCACCGAGAATGACAAATTTTAAGAAGCAATACATTCTTAGCACTTGCTTTGAAAGGAAAATAATGGCAGGTAACTCATGTCATAAATTTGGATAAGCAGTTCTGTTCCTAATTCAGACTTCAGCCTATATGACTGCCAGCTCTGTTCCTAATTGAGACTTCAGTTTATATTACTGCCAAATGTTTCTCACTTCAAGTTCCCTCCTCTGCTAATAATGCAGATGCTTGCACGGAATCTAATTAAGATGATAAGGGTATCTGGTGCACAATGCATGACATACTTATGGCTATTAAGGAACCTGAAGGTTCAATTGCTGCCCTCACGTAAGCCCGCCATCAGTCCCTATCCTAAGCAAGACTAATCCAGTCTCTACCATCATATCCCACCTCCCTCAAATCCATTTTAATATTATCCTCCCATCTACGTCTCGTCCACACCTGTGGAGTAATGGTTAGCGCATCTGGCCGCGAAACCAGATGGCCCGGGTTCAAATCCCAGTCAGGGCAAGTTACCTGGTTGAGGTTTTTTCCGGAGTTTTCCCTCAACCCAATATGCGCAAATGCTGGGTAACTTTCAGTGTTGGACCCCAGACTCATTTCATCGGCATTATCACCTTCATCTCATTCAGACGCCAAATAACCTAAGATGTTGATAAAGCGTCGTAAAATAACCTACTAAAATAAAAAAAAAATCTACGTCTCGGCCTTCCCAAAGGTCTTTTTTCCTCCGACTTCCCAACTAACACTCTATATGTATTTCTGGATTCGCTGTTACCCGCTACACGCTCTGCCCACCTCAAACGTCTGGATTTAATGTTCCTAGTTATGTCAAGTAAAGAAGCACAATGCATGATAGAAATTAGAAAATGAGAGACTGCATAATAATTTAATAAATCAATAGTGTGAAATGTATTAGGGTCTGAATAATGGATGGGACTCGAAATAAAATACATAAATATTTCGTCTTCTTACAGGACAGAACAGATGTATTTCAGTGAAAGGAACAAGGATCCGTAACAGATGAAAAAAATACACACTATGACAGCCTTTTGCCCTTACTTTTCTAGTGACTGCATCCTATCTTCAGTTGGAAAAAAAATAACCACTTAAATTGACTAAATTTACTTAAAACTGAGTACTGTTCAGAGAATAGTGTAAATATGTTCAGTTTGCGTTATACCTAATATTCATTTCCTAGTAAAAAAAAAGAAAAACTATCTAGCGAGAGAGTTGTTTCGAGGATTTCACTGTACACACGTAAGTTACGAGTATGATATATTTATTTTCAGGTAACTTTACAATTTTAGTCATGGTGGATCTTCACATTCCTGCTTTTCAGTCCACCATCACTTTAGCATTTTTCACATTTTCCACATGAGTAATACATTGTTTATAATTTCTGCTGTAGTTCATTTCCTCTTCCTCCATTTTATTTACTCTGTTTTACCCCAACTGTCTTGTATTTATAAATTTATTTGCTAATTACTTTCTCATTTATTTCTATTATCCTGTTCTGTTGTTTTGCTATCTGTCACTCCTTAATCCATCCTCTTCTACTCTATCCCATATCTATATAGTCTTCCATTTCTCCATCTTAAGTTACCAGTACATAAAAATAAATGTCAATTTGCTATTTTGGTTAAATTAAAGATATTTAAGTAGGAAAACTGGTGTAACTAATGTAGTACATATTTGCTCAACTTACAATCTACGTTTTTACCTTCTTTCCACTTTTCTCTTATTATTCTGTAGGGTACGGTATATGATTCTTGTATGTGTATGTAAACACAGTGCGGTGTTAGCATTTGAAACTAATTATACATAAAGAAAGTCTGACGTTAATTTGCAATAGACTGTTGATGTTACTGGGTAATACTATAAGCTAGTCTGTTTTACACGTGTGTGTATGCATGCATCTTTCCATAAAGATATTCTGAATGTGTATCATCATTATAGTAGTAATAAATGTGCAGCACTTCGTTTTTCTGATGTTTTTGAATAACAGTGGTTTCATATTTTTTTAATGTTGTGCAAATAAAACTAGCTAAAAAAAGTTATTTTATACTAGCCGTACCCGTGCGCTCCGCTGCACCTGTTAGAAATAAATACAAAGTAATTACATAATTAAAATAGGACGTTTGATCCAGGGAACAACTTTTACAACAGCGCAAGATAATCTGCTTCGCTCATTACCCAATTTTTTTTTTTGCATTGCATTTATTGCATATATATTTTATTTATTTTAACACGATTCAATTGAGCATAGTTAAAATTTGAATTACGAAATAATGGATTGCTAAGCTAACGTACTATTACTGCATACTAAATCAATACACTCTCGTTGTTCGTTAATTCTCTGAGATTAAAATGAGTGTATATATAATATTATTTTACGAAATACAGAAAACGAATGTACAAAATAGCCTATCAAATTTTCTGTGCATAAGAAGCTATTTTAATCTTACCTGTCCTCGATTTACTCAGACGTTACTGTAATAACATTATAGCATTATGTCCGTCTAGAGAAACTACACTTTCCAATGGTGAAATAATAATTAATTATACAAATCGGTTAATTTAGCTTCTGATATTACTTCATACAAACACAGAAACATTCTCTGTAGGCTATGTTTAATAGCTTTCGATTGTTGATGTCCAAGGCCCCTGTTTCAATTGTTGTTGTCCAAGGCCCCTTATAGACGAAGTCATTTGTTCTTAATTCATTGCACCGTCTTAGATGGCGTTATTTTAATTTTAAAACTCATTTATCTCATTAAATATCAGTCCTATCAAACTTTCGTAAAGAATAAAACTTATCGGAAATAATTTTTAAAGAAACTTTCGTTATCTAACTTTTTTCACAAAAATCAATAATAAGCGAGATATTTCGATTTATTTAATTCAGGCCCCCTTATAACCCCCCTTTTAAATAAAGTATTTTGAATGCCATATAGCCTAAAATCTAAGTTACAACGAACTTAATTTATATTCCAATTTTCATATAAATCGGTTCAGCCATTATCGCGTGAAAAGGTAACAAACATACAGACAGACATACAAACAAAAATTTCAAAAATGCGATTTTCAGTTTCAGGGTGGTTAATTATATATGTTAGGACCAATTATTTTTGGAAAATCGAAAATTACCAGAAAAATTTCGGCTACAGATTTATTATTAGTATAGATTTATTTTCGATAGACTCCTCACATAAATCTCTCCTCCTTTCTTAAATCATTATCCCAAATATAATGTGACCAGATAATGAAGAATTGTGGGAAGATATTAAACTCTGTAATGGTTTCTCTACGTTTCAAATACAGTCAGGTGTACTATTATTAGTAGAGCCCGGATCTTATATAATATGAAAATAAGAAATACGTAACTAAAAATGGTAAAATATGTAATAAATAAAAAACATGTAATTTACAATCTAAGCTTCATTAGATGTATTTTTGCACACTGAAAAAAAATTACAGGTGCACATGTGATTCAACCTCATTTAAATATTGTTTGGAGGTGCAATTAATAATTAAATATGTTTCTACATTTTCTGCGATCATTGATTGCCTCATCAACGGCAACCTATACCTAGAAATCACCAAGTTAAGCACTCTAATTGATTCCATTGTGTCAGTGTAGCTTGGTGTTCAAATAATTAGCTGTCTCCAGATTACCAGTAAAAGCAAATATGTCTTTTATATAATTTAACAGACATTATTGGTTGTTCAGATAAGTCACTATAATACATATAAATAAGGTACACTAGGTCCGTCTGCACTTACTTATGGCTTTTAAGGAACCCAGAGGTTCACTGCCATCCCCACATAAGGCCACCATCGGTCTATCCTGAGCAAGATTAATCCAGTCTCTACAATCATATCCAACCTCCCTCAAATTAATTTTAATATTATCCTCCCATCTATGTCTCGGCCACCCCAAAGGTCTTTTTCCCTCCAGCCTCCCACTAACACTCTATATGCATTTCTGGATTCACCCATACATGCTACATGTCAGGTGAAGAATACAATGAGTGCAGTTCTGTGTTGTGTAACTTTCTCCATTCTCCTGTAACTACATCCCTCTTAGCCCCAAATATTTTCCTAAGCACCTTATTTTCGAACACCCTTAACCTCTGTTCCTCTCTCAAAGTGAGAGTCCAAGTTCCACAACCATACAGAACAACCAGTAATATAACTGTTTTGTAAATTTTAACTTTCAGCTTTTTATACAGTAGTTAGGCCTATTCCAAGGTATTTGAATTTTTTCACCTCTTCAAAGGATAAATTTCAATTTTCTGGTACTAATATATTTTTATGTCAGACACATTACCATGCACATTTAACGTCAACCTTCAATATCACGATGGAGATACTCTCATTTCTCCTGTATTAAACATGTTAAGATGCATAATGATTACTATTATTTTATTGAGAATTTTAATCTTAACTATAAGGAAACTGCCACAAACTGTTAACTTAGGAAAGAACAACCTACAAATTATACAAGTAATATCACAAACCTTCTCAAATATCACATGCTTATTGTGCTACTTAGATTTTAGTCAAGTGTACCCCCTTAATGTTTTTAATTTTTAACAAAGTGTATTATGAATTTCAACTTGGAAGTCATATGATATCAATAGGCTAAAGCATCCCCCAATGTACACTCGTATTCCATTAAGTTAATTCACTATGTAATTAGGAGACCTGAAGATGCACAATGGCGAAAGTACTAGTCTCTAATAAAAGAACTTTACTCAAAACTATGTAATGTAATGTTTACAATTTAAATTGATACATGCAGACGGACCTATTGTACCTTATATAAGTTTCACCTATATTATTGTAAGGACATCACACACTTATTTTGCACTCCTCATTCTGATGATGAATCCTATATTGATTTTCCTGCCCATTGTGCAACTCAAACCAAGAAATGGATTCGGAACACCTCAAAATCTGTGCTTCAGTGGCTGGCCATGATAATATCTTTGAAAAATATTGGAGTGCAAGAGGTCAAATGACTTTATTGTCGAACGCCTGGCATTAGAAAACAACAACAACATATTGATTTTCCATTTTCTTAGTTGATACGTTCCATTCATTTGCTTCTCTATATCATCTTCTTCTCTTGCTACATCTCATTTTCAATAATTGGAATGCCATTTTGCCATATTATACTGATCCTTTCCAGGAGTGTAGTTGCTGGTACATTATATCTATTTAAGACAGAATTTTATGCAAAAGATTTACCATAACCATTTTTGGGTCCTGGTACGTCCTTGTGTGGATATTCGCTTCGTTTATTGTTTATTTGGTACACTTTTCCTTAATTACTTCGAAACATTCCAAACAATCCAAAAGGGATACTTATTAATAAAGTTAAAATGATTGAGATAAAGTTCAGTACTGATAATAAAATATTATAGAGTGACACTGAAGATGATCTTCAAAGATCTTCTAAGACTTTAAATGACATAGCTGAGTTACTGAGCAACTAGATTAGCTGTGAGCCAATAAATAGCAGGACTTTTACTGGTCAGGTGGCTTGTTCTTGACTGACATGGAGGGTATCACGAGAATCCATCATAACAGTCAGAGGTGGTGTGATGTGTAGTATGCAGTGTTGTAATTATATTCTAGACCAGTCACCATCAGACAGCACAATTCTTGGCAGCGGACACATTTCCCCCTCTGTGGGCAGCAGTGAGCAGGCAAAGGAGGCTAGGTTATGTGTTGTACAAATAGTAGAAACTACTAGAAGCAGGGTGCAAATTAACGGGGACGATGGGGGGACTTCCCCCTGTTGGAAAGTTATCCCCCCTCTCATAAATTCATATTAACATCCCTGCCAGGGATAACTTTTATTCCCCTCTCACAAAATATAATTGTTTTAATACGAGTATATGTTATTAAGTACAGAATAAAGTAAGAAAATAAAATAATACTGATGTATTATCAACAGCGGCAAGCTGACAACAATCAACATAGGTAACTTAGGAATTACACATCTTCTTTCAAGCCTGCTAATGGATATAATTATTATTATTATTATTATTATTATGATGAAGATGCAAGATAAGCAACTCAGTGCGACCAAGCGTTGATCTGTATCGAATGAGGATAATAATAATTTTATATATGGTATTCTCCATCTAGGATTCTATCCCCCCCCCCAATCAGAAATCTTAATTCGCACCCTGACTAGAAGTACAGTGTTGGCTGGTCTTGGAGCATTGTGTACTAGTAATCCCGAATCAGTATCTAATAAATACTATTTCTTTAATAATTTTAATTCTAGTTAATACAACAGAAATGAGTGCAGGATTTTCCAAATGAAGGTCACCGAAATCTATAGTTTTTCAGTTTTAGTGAGAGGAGATGTTATGATTACGGAAAGGGATGGAATTGCAAAATACTTAATTTGTAATAAAGCACTTAATGAATGAAGCCTTTTTTTTTTTTTCCATGTCTTCGTGTTTTCCACATTTCACCTTCATTTGCTTGCAGCCTCCCATTGCAGACTCAGATTTTTCATTATTGTTCTAAGCGTTGAAGAAGGGATTCTTAATGACTTTACCGACTGTTTCTGATTCATAATGGTGTTTTCATCATGCTTACAGAGAATTTGTATTTCTCCAATATCAATAAAGCTTTCTGTTTCACTCCTTTATTCATGTTCGCTCTAATGACTCACTTCACAATTGTACATGATGCACAGGTCAAGTCTTCACTGACAATGCGATTTAAAACTGCCAGAAAGAAGAACAGGCTCTGAATACAGTAGCGTTACAGGTACAGTACTCAAGGCTTGCATTCCATTCTATTGTATTCACCAAACAAAGACTCCTACAAATCCTAGAATATGAAGTTGCTACTGGTAAATGCAGAAGTCCAGGAAAATTTTCTCAGTATTCTTTAAAGTGCAATATTTTAGAATTTTCTGCAGATGAAAGAGTGTATTAAATGGGATGATAAGCATATTAAGCAGTGGATTTTACATGATTTTATATAGAGATGTTAAGGGACTGGACAAAAAGAGCGTATAATGCGGGATAGCATAACAAACGGGCATGTATTATCAGGGTTTCACTGTAGTTACTGTACATTTATAAGAAAATAGGAAATTACGAAAAAATTTCCAAAAATAAAAATTATGTAAGCTTACTCTGAAGTTGAATAGAAACATTCATATGAATTTACAAAAGGTAAAGTTTGAATACAGACACTTAGATATTTGTTAATTTCTTGTTTCCCTGCTCCTCTGCCATTATTTGTACACCGGAGCACAAAAGTCTTTTCATTCACTAGGTACCAGTGACACAAAAAGCATCCACCATAGTCAAATGAGCAAATTTATATTTTTGGTCCAGAGAAATACTTGTCCTTTACGAGAATACATCTTGTTTTTTTTAGACGAATATTCTCTCCGGAACAAAAATACAATACAAAATAATAAAGTAAAAATTAGTAGCCAATTAAATTACTAATGTGTGTGTGTGTATCTAATGCCTATCCACTTCACTTTGCATGATTCGGGTTCCGCATACTGCGGATAGATGGAAATACTGTGACCCATTTTCAAATTGCACACCACCTCGGCGGGCCACGTTATGCATGATGTGTATCTGTGAAGAGTTTTGTCGTGTACTAGGATGAGTGTATGTTAAGTGTTCGTGTAAGTGTAGTGTAGGAAATGGGTGAGGATGATGACGAATGTGTGGAAGGGAGAAGGGGAAACCCAGTGCCAGCACGTAGCCTACTCCTGTCGAATAGAACCAAGGGGGACGCCAGGCTTAACGTCCCCATCCGATGGACAAATCACTATCAACAGTGACATATGCCTTTCCTTCATATGCACTGCGGAGAGATTAGAAGTTGTGCATCGCCATCTCTCTTAGTCCTGAGGTAGAAATTTTACAAGAAAAACTTCTGCAGGGAATCGAATCTGGGCAGGTTAGTATGAAGGCAGACACGCTACCACAGAGCTAACTCAGCAGATTAAATTACTAATATGTCGGTAATATGTCACACATGATATGATCGATTAATTAACACTTAAATCGATCACCCTAGAAAGACAAATTTATTGTTATTTTAGAAATTTGGCTGGTGGACGATTCTTGCGCCCCTGGCGGTGGAAAAGAGAACGGTGTCTAAAGTTACTTGCATCCCTGGTGGTAGAAAAGAGAAGCATTAAAATGAGCAACGAGGATGATAGTGAGAAACGAAACTGATCAAGAGGACGATAGCTCTCTTGAAACTGACTTTTTCTTTACGTGTAAAAAAGTAGCCAAATGATGACTAATGATGCTAGAAAATGTATCAAGAGTAGTGACATACATAGGTACAAAAAGTACACGTGTTAAAATGATAAAGCCGATCCTTAACAATATTACAATGACTTCATATTGAATAAATTACTATAATTTTACCGAGCCTACCTTACTCCTAATATCATGTCATTAAGCAGTATGTCGAGTAAAATAATTATGAAAATCCTCTCTAGGCCTAAGTTATGTTGATGAAAATCTCATATTTCACAGTTCGAATTAATCACATTAAAGTTACTAAATCCAGGTATCTGTGAAATAAATATGCATGCATTTATTATAGCCTAAGTTACTTCAAACCCTTTGGTTGAGGTTATAATACACGAACAAGGAGTACAACATCAACGTCTACAATTTTATTCCTAAAATTACCTAATATATTGTGGACTTTGAAATTTTATCTGTGTCCACAGTCAATAGAAGAACTGTTTTATGCTGTGAAATGATGTTGCCAATGTACCACTAATATAACTACTTTACGACTACGATATTATTTATAAACGTAACAAGGTTATGACACTGTGTGTATGTGCACATACCTATTCACTTTATGGAATAATTATAGAACCTACATAATAGCCTGCTATGTTTCGAAAGTTAACTCGAAACGTTCATAAACCTGGGTAGAAACAGGTTGTTGACAATATTTATTTGCATGACTAGTTAAGTTTTTATCGTACACCTTACATAACCTTGATGTTTGTATCGGTGATGTAGCACGACTTTGATCACTACGTCAAGCTGGTACTGGGGATTTGTATGTGTAGAAGAATCGCATTCCACACTAATATAAGTCTACACCAAGAATCACTTCTTTAACAATGTCTGATACAGATGTTGATGGAAATACAATTCTGGCTGAAGCACTAGTTGCACAGGTAAATATCATATTTATTAATTACCATACCAATTGAAACCATTTATCGTGTTCGCAGTGTAATTCTATAAAATTACATGAAAAGTCTATAGGTATCAGTACTGACTGACTTTTTTTATTTTAGGGCGTGAAATATGTATTTGGTATTGTGGGTATCCCTGTGATCGAACTAGGAATGGCCATGCAACAAGCTGGTTTACATTATGTTGGAATGAGAAATGAGCAAGCTGCATGTTATGCTGCACAAGCAATAGGTTATCTGACGAAACGTCCAGGAGTTTGTCTTGTTGTATCAGGTCCCGGCTTGATCCATGCAATTGGTGGTATGGCTAATGCACAAATAAACTGCTGGTAAGTTCATCACATATATTAATGTGTTAAAAATACAGGGTGTCACACTTAGAGGCCGACCAAAAGTATGACTGATGGTCGAGTTGTTTGGACTTTTTCCATTGCTAATTTAAAAAAATTGTAACACAACGTGTCGAAGAGTGGCTCGCTCTTCGAAACGTTGTGTTACAATGATACTTTAAGTTCCTCTATAATATGTTGATTATTTATATAGACTTTATTTCTTAGGATTTCTCACAGATAAGTCATTCACTGTAAGAGCTGGAGAATGTGCAGACCATTAAGAATTTCTGTGAGAAAGACTATCAGTAGCCAAGCGAGTAGAGCAACAAGTTAATATTACTAAATTCAATATTTTGAAATTAATGGAAGAGGAAACTAAGCAAAATTATCAGGTCGAAATTTCGAATAAATTTGCCACTTTAGAAAGTTCCGACGAAGTTGAAAAAGAATTAGATGTTAACAGCATGTGGGAAAATATCAGAGATAGTATCAAAATTGCAGCTGAGCAGAGCATAGGTTATTATCAAACTAAGAAAAAGAAACCGTGGTTTGATGAAGATTGTTGCACTGCAGTAGAAAGAAGGAAACAGACAAAATTGAAATTCTTACAGGATCCAGTTGAGGAAAAGAGAGATAATTATTTCAATTAAAGACGGGAAACAAGTCGTACACTTAGGAATAAATAGAGAGGTTACTTGAAGGAAAAACTGAATGAGGTAGAAACAAATAGTAGGAATAAAAACATTAGAGATTTATAGGCCTATAAGGGTATAAAGGAATTTAAGAACGGATATCAGCCAAGGGTAAACGTGATCAAGGATGAGAATGGTGACTTGCTTGCAGACTCTCCATCAGTCCTAAACAGATGGAAAAACTATTTTGTGCAACTACTAAATGTACATAGGCCAGATAGAAATGATCAGGACGAAATTGAAATACAAACTGCTGAGCCATTTATACCCGAACCCACACTTTCAGAAGTCCAAATTGCGATAGAAAATCTGAAAAAGTACAAGTCTCCAGGTATCGATCAAATTCCAGCAGAATTAATACAAGAGGGTGGAAGTGCATTATATAGCGAAATTTATAAACTTGTACTTGCTATTTGGGAAAGGGAAATTGTACCAGAACAATGGAAGGAGTCCATAATTGTACCTATTTTTAAGAAGGGGGACAAAACCAACTGTGGTAACTTTTGAGGAATATCACTTTTGTTGACGTCATACAAAATTTTGTCCAATATTCTTTTGAGAAGATTAGCTCCGTAAGTAGATGAAATTATTGGGGATCATCAGTGCGGTTTTAGGCGTAATAGATCGACTATTGATCAGATTTTTGGTATTCGACAGATATTGGAGAAAAAATGGGAGTATAAGGGTACAGTACATCAATTATTCATAGATTTAAAAAAGGCATACGACTCGGTTAAGAGGGAAGTATTATATGATATTCTTATTGAATTTGGTATTCCCAAGAAACTAGTTCGATTAATTAAAATGTGTCTCAGTGAAACATATAGCATAGTCCGTGTAGGTCAGTTTCTATCTGATGCCTTTCCAATTCACTGCGGGCTAAAGCAGGGAGATGCACTATCACTTTTACTTTTTAACTTCGCTTTAGAATATGCCATTAGGAAAGTTCAGGATAACAGGCAGGGTTTGGAATTTAACGGGTTACATCAGCTTCTTATCTATGCGGATGACGTGAATATGTTAGGAGAAAATCCACAAACGATTAGGGAAAACGCGGGAATTTTACTGGAAGCAAGTAAAGCAATTGGTTTGGAAGTAAATCCCGAAAAGACAAAGTATATGATTATGTCTCGTGACCAGAATATTGTACGAAATGGAAATATAAAAATTGGAGATTTATCCTTCGAAGGGGTGGAAAATTTCAAATATCTTGGAGCAACAGTAACAAATATAAATGACACTCGGGAGGAAATTAAACGCAGAATAAATATGGGAAATGCGTGTTATTATTCAGTTGAGAAGCTTTTATCATCTAGTCTGCTGTCAAAAAATCTGAAAGTTAGAATTTATAAAACAGTTATATTACCGGTTGTTCTGTATGGTTGTGAAACTTGGACTCTCACTTTGAGAGAGGAACATAGGTTAAGGGTATTTGAGAATAAGGTGCTTAGGAAAATATTTGGGGCTAAGCGGGATGAAGTTACAGGAGAATGGAGAAAGTTACACAATGCAGAACTGCACGCATTGTATTCTTCACCTGACATAATTAGGAACATAAAATCCAGACGTTTGAGATGGGCAGGGCATGTAGCACATATGGGCGAATCCAGAAATGCATATAGAGTGTTAGTTGGGAGACCGGAGGGAAAAGACCTATGGGAAGGCTGAGACGTAGATGGGAGGATAATATTAAAATGGATTTGAGGGAGGTGGGATATGATGATAGAGACTGGATTAATCTTGCACAGGATAGGGACCGATGGCGGGCTTATGTGAGGGCAGCAATGAACCTTCGGGTTCCTTAAAAGCCATTTGTAAGTAAGTAAGTATATCAACAGTCCCATTAATGATATTTTGTAAAATCCAATTACAGAAATTCATTCAACCTACACTGTCATGCAGATGTAATTCTTCAATTAATGAGACTTCATAAGGTTTTATTTTTAAGAGTACAGTAGCTTTATTAATAGTCTGTTTGCTGTATAAAACAACAGATATCTTCGGAGAATGCCCAAATATTTCTCCAGTTTGAAAGAGTACGGTATTTCTTTTGTTAGAATAAGACTATTTCGCTTAGGAATTCTGTTATTTAGAGATCCCAGTTTCCTAAGTTTCAAAAAAGTCTTTGTATTTTATTCCTTTGTGCAATGGTTAAACAGGAATTTTTTTTAAATTGCCTACACACTTCCTATATTAGTCAAAACTTGTCCTACATGAGTTTGTATGTTTACTTTTCAACAAACTACAATTTAATTGGTGCCTATTCTGAGCTAGAGTAATCCTGTCTCTACCATCATATTCCACCTCCAAATCCATTTTAATATTATCCTCCCATCTATGTCTCGGCCTTCCCAAAGGTCTTTTTCCCTCTGGCCTCCCAACTAACACTCTACATGCATACATGCCCTTCCCATCTCAAATGTCTGGATTTAATGTTCCTAATTATGTCAAGAGAAAAATACAATGCGTGCAGTTCTGTAGTCTCAAATATTCTCCTAAGCACCTTATTCTCAAACATCCTTGATCTCTGTCCCTCTCTCAAAGTGATAGTGCATCTCCTTGCTTTAGCCTGCAATGAATTGGAAAAGCTTCCGATAGATGCTGGCCTATACGGACTCTGCTGCATGTTTCACTGAGACACATTTTAATTAATCGAACTAATTTCTTGGGAATACCAAATTCAATAAGAATATTATATAAAACTTTTCTCTTAACCAAGTCTTTTTGAAATCTATGAATAACTGATGTACTGTACCCTTATACTCCCATTTTTTCTTCAATATCTGTCGAATACAAAAAATCTAATCAATAGTCAATGTATTATGCCTAAAACCAGACTGATGATCCCCAATAATTTCATCTACATATGGAGTTAATCTTCTCAGAAGAATATTGGGCATAATTTTGTACGATGTCAACAAAAGTGATATTCCTCTAAAGTTACTACAGTTAATCTTTTCCTTCTTCTTAAAGATAGGTACAATTATGGACTCCTTCCATAAGGATAAAAAGATATACTGGTAACCAAAGTTATAAGAATTATGGATCAGGATACTTCTGAAGATACATTTTGAACTGATCAATTAATAACCACACCACTCTAAAGTGAGCAGCAGACAAGTAACAAACTATCAGGACAAGCATTGCTGACAATGAAATACAGTAGCGTGCAAATTAATCTGAACAACGTAATTACTTATGCAAAAACACTCAAACGGGATAAAAAAAAGGATCTAAGACATACCTCAGTAATCTATGTGGCCTCCCTTGTTCCTAATAACAGCTCTGAGACGATTTGGCATGGATTCCACTAATTTCCCACAAATATTCTTCATTTCTTCATCACGAAACCATACACCAATGAGGGCAGAAATCATCTTCTCCTTTGTAGAACAATCCATTTTTTGCATTCTTCTTTTGCAAATTCACCACAAGTTCTCAATGGCGTTGATGTCGAGTGAGTTGCCTGGCCAGGGAAGTACCTGAATATTCTTCTTGTTGAAGAATTCTGCAGTTTTTCGAGACGTATGGCATGGTGCAGGTCTTGTTGGAACACACCTCTGCCATCCGGAAATGATTTTTGCAGCTGGGGTACGATTCTGGTTTCCAATAACTGAATATATTTGTCAGAATTCATCATTCCCTTGATAGGTATTAATGCTCCAGGCCCTTCATGTGTAAAACAACCCCAAAACATTACTTTAGAGGGGTATTTGGGTGCTTGTTGGAGATGAGCTGATTACTTTTTCGGATCCTTTCCGTACGTAAGAAACACAGTGGCCATGGACCTCGAAATGAGACTCATCGGAAAAAAGTACATTCTTCCAGTCATTCACTGTCCAGTGTTGATGTAATTTTGCCCACATTAAGCGTTTTTTGCACATAACATGGGTTAGCAGTTGCTTCTTAATAGGCTTACGAGCCCTTCGTCCAGCTTCCAGAAGCCTACGCCGCACTGTTGTGTTACGTGAATATTCGCCCAAGTGGTAGCCATTAACTCGCGGGTTAAGTTGACAGCAGTTAGTCTAGGATTTAATTTACTTTTCCTGACAATTAAACGATCATCTGCAGGTGAAGTCTTCCTTTTCCGGCCACAGTTTCCTTTTTTCTGGGGTGTGGTGGATCCAGTCTCCCTGTATCGTTTTATGATCGAATTAACAGTAGCCAAACCGATGTGACATTCTGCAGCAATTTGCCTCTGTGTCATAGAAGAATGCTCTGCTAATGTTATAATTTTAGACCGTTTTCGTGGAGTTGTATCCATTTGTGAAGACGACAGAATGTACACAGGATTGCAGTATTAAGTCTTCAACACAACTGAAATGCTTATAAGTACAAAACGACAGGCAAAATGTCACATATTATAAAAAAAAAAATAATGACAGACCTTCAACAAGGAATTACACGTACTACAGATGTCAATTAAAGCGGTATGAGCAGCTGTGAGGCCAACAATGACAGAAAATGTAAAAATATGTCTTGTTCGGATTAATTTGCATGCTACTGTATACACTACTGTACAGTAGAGTTGGGTCGATTCGTGAACGAATCGTTCATTCGAACGACTAATAATAAAGAATCGTAAGAATCGATTCGTGGTATCAACGAATCGTCGTTCAAAAGAATCGTAACGAATCGTCATTCAAAAGAATATTAAGGAATCAGCATGGTATCGTAACCCACGATTCTATTCGTTGTTTGATGTAACCTGTCAACGGACATTTCCGAACCGTGTCGAATGCTCCCGAGTGAGAGTGAAATCAAAATATATACTGCATTTGTTAAGTATGGAAAATAATGAACACAAACCTGAAATTTGCATAGTTAAATAGAGATGTAATGCAAAAAATGTACTTCATAATAAGGTTCAGTTGATAAATTATAATTTAGAGACATTATCTTGGGTAATTTTGTAGACTAATGGAGGTCATACTGAATGGTTCCAGCCAATGAGAAAGAGACAATCCAATGTCTCGCCTCTTATGCCATCTATGAGAGAGATGTAGAACGTTTTTGTTCTACGCGTGGTTTGCAAAGGAGAGTGTCTTGCGACGATTCAAAAGAATAATTGGAATCGCAGACTGGGAAGAATCGTGAACTCGTTGACGATTCAAAAGAATAGTTGGAATCGCAGACTGAGAAGAATCGTGAACGAATCGTTAGAATCGATTCGTAATGTGTGATTGAATCGTTGGAATCGACTTCTGAAAAAGAATCGTGTTGCCCAACTCTACTGTACAGTATATTATGTTATGGTTCCCATAAATGGTTGGATATTATAAAATAGCTTAATTACTGAAACTATGCACTTATTTTAAACAGGAGTTCATTCCTTATTCTGTAAGTACACAACATGTGTACCGGTATGGTACTGGTAATTAATTTTTTTGCTATATGGAATCTGCTTTATAATATTCCAGAACATCATAAGTAAAAATAGGAGTACATAATAAAACATTTCCATTGTAGGCCCCTTCTTGTGATTGGTGGTTCATGTGCACAAGATCATGAAGGCATAGGAGGATTTCAAGAATGTCCGCAAGTGGATTTAGCCAGACCCTATTGTAAATATAGTGCCCGACCACCGGGACCGACTCTTATTCCTACACATGTTGAAAAGGCTGTTCGACTTGCGACATATGGAAGGCCAGGTATGTAAGGTTTCTTAAATAAGACAATATCTTGTCTTGGACAGACAAAACATAAAATTCTCTGTTTTTTAGACAACGGATAGTATGCATACATTAGTTTTGTGGTAAGAGAAATATTTTGAATATAAAAAAAATTTTGTGTTTAACAAAAATATTAGTTTCATCTAAATATACTTTATTATTAATTCTGTTTGTAAACATAAGAGTTTCGAAAATAATTTTTTCTGTCATCATTTTCTCTAAAAAAATGCATAATGTTAACTTTTATACAATTAAGAAGCTTTATCGCAAATGACATTTCCATTTTCATAATTTTTGTTTGGCTCTTTTTCGGATAAAGATATGATTCTCTGTACTACATATTATTACTAATTGCTTATTGTGTTGTGTTTTATAGGAGTAGCATATTTGGATTTCCCAGGCAACTTGTTGGCTCAACGTGTGTCTAAAAGCAATGTCGTTCCTATGACAATGTATCGAGACCCACCTCTAGCCTGTGCTGATCCTGCTTTAGTCACGCAAGCTGCTGATCTCATAATGAGTGCTAAAAGGCCTCTTGTAATTGTTGGTAAAGGTAATGAAAATAGGTTTTCAGTCAACATTTACAAAAACTTAAAATCTTATATTATTTTTAGTTCCACTATAAAATATACCAGGATTTGAGTTCGAATTCCTGGCAAGATACTGCATCCTGCTGTTGTTGATCCTTCTGAGAATTCTCCCAAGGTAAGGAGACAACAAAGCGTTAAAAAATCATTTTATGTGCTGATATTTAATTTTTAACAATTATTTCCTTATAAGAACTTTAAAAAAATCGTTTAAATAATAATCGTGGGGGGAGTTTAGATAAAATAATCAAAATAGGTCTATTTATATGTAGTATACAATCCTCCAATCAAACTACGATAATTTGGAACCAATGATGCAATCCAATCAAGCCTCAGGGTTGGCAACGCTGTTCCAAAGTAACTTTCTTTCCGCAGTGACAGAACAGCAACCGATTGCATCAGTATTTACTGTTGAGTGTACTCCCAATATCGTAGTGCAGTCAAGTTGATTTATAAACACGCTGCCAGTAAAAATAGCTGTATAAAATATCGCTTGACCAGATAAGAAACAAAGAGGTAAAAGAAAAACACGCGAGTTACAAGACATTGAGAAATGGGTGAGAATAACTCACATTATAAGAAACATGTACAGTAGTGGCAAAAAAACCGGACCGACCTTTGTAGCTGATTTCAGAGCCTTGTTCACTCCAGAGCACGATAGACTGGTAACTAAGACTTTCATGGTTTGAATCCTACCTGGGAAGGAAACTTTTTTTTTTGTTCCTTATTCAAATTTATTCCCAATACTTTTCGATTGCTGGTAAAATTCATGTACTGGGAATAATAAGTTAATTAAGTAATAAAATATCGCTACAATCAAAAAGTCTTCTCCTTCTTCACTTCAAGGATTAGGTTCATGTTGAACCTGTTGAGGCGCCCATTTCGCTCTTGGTCTTCCTACATCTCGTTTTCCTTTTGGTTTATATCCCATTGCTAAAGCTGGCAGTCTGTAATTCGGCATCCTTTGTAGATGTTCACACCACCTTCTGTTATTTCTCTTTAATTTCTCCAGCAATGGTTCCACCTCTAATTTCTTCCGTATATCTATGTTCTTCTTTTTATCTTGTATTGTACATCCTAGTGTACTTCTCATAAATTTCATTTATGAGAATTACATGTATTGGGAATAAATTTGAATAAGGAATAAAAAAAGTTTCCTTCCCAGGCAGGATTAGAACCACGAAAGTCTTAGTTACCAGCCTATCGTGTTCTGAGTGAACAAAGCTCTGAAATCAGCTACAAGGGTCGGTCCCATTTTTTTTTGTTACTACTGTACAAAGACTAATAACCAACAATGAGGCTATCAAGGAGACTGCCTAACACTGGCGTGATAGCCAATGTGTAACCTGAAAACACTGGATACAAAAAATATAGTTTCAGAAACAAAATTATGTTTCTTTTTCCTTCAGGAGCAGCATATTCAGGCGCAGAATCTGCTATACGTGATTTGATACGTGCCTTTAATATACCATTCCTTGCAACACCTATGGGTAAAGGAGTTGTGGCTGATGATGACGTGCATTGTGTGGCACCAGCACGAACTACAGCACTACAACATGCTGACGTCATTCTTTTGTTAGGTGCACGGCTGAATTGGATTCTACATTTTGGACGGCCACCTAGGTTTGATCCAAATGTCAAATTTATACAGGTAAATAAAGAAACTTTAATATCTCATTCAAATGAGTACTATGATATGTAATGACTAGAATATATTAACATCTATCTCGTGCAAAAGAGGAATTTTACTTCTAAAATATTTTGTGAACATAAGCTAAGAGGCCAGCATATCTCAGATGCTAGCAAGTTGGACTTCAGATCTGAGGTTGCACTCAGATGTGGGTTCGTATCCCGTTTGAGCTAACTACCTTTTTCTTTGCTGAGATTTTGTCAAATTATATGACGAATGTCTGATAACCCCATGGCGAATCATTGAAACTCGTGTCACCAAATAGGTACTATCTAACTATCTTCTATCATGATATCCACTGACAAGCACAGCCTTCAAACTGCAGCAAGTTCAGTTATCAGTCGGTTAATGTTATCAGATTATCTGGATCCCAGAGTGATCATAAGTGGTGTTCACTGTAGAACCAAAATAAATAGGCTAATAATGATACAAACTTAAAACAAAATAAAAATTATTAAAAAGTATTACACAAAGTGATCCAAAAAGCTAAAAAATTACACTATAATACAACTATACAAAACTCTGATAATAAAATCAAAACAACTTGGAACATAATTAAAAAGGAAAGTGGACGATCAAAAAGTAAAGTAACAAACTATACCCTTATATCTAACAATACAATAACGTCAGACTCAAATGAAATTGCAAATATATTTAACAAATATTTTCTTACAATAACTGATAACCTCAACATCCCCCAAGATAATGTTATTAACAGTTTAGACTCTTTAACTCAATATTTTCCAACAAAATTCCCAAATATTCAAATATTTCCAACAAACAAACAAGAAATAATTGCAATTATTAAAAATTTAAAGTAAAAAACTCCTCTGGATATGATGAAATAACAAGCAAAATATTAAAAGCGAGTTCACATATTATAGCTGGGTCACTAAGTTATTTATGTAACTATTCATTGTACAATGGTATATTCCCCGAGAGAGTAAAATATTCAATGGTTATTCCTATCTTCAAAAAAGGAGAAACAATGTCTCTAGAAAATTACAGGCCCATATCACTTCTACCAGTCTTCTCCAAATTCTAGCTAGTTTTTTTACGAGTTTTCCCCAGCTGTAAGGCATATGTCATGTAATCACATGGTAAATCCTTGGTCTCATTTTATCACCAACTTTACAATACTCTGATAATAAAATCAAAATAACTTGGAACATAATTAAAAAGGAAAGTGGACGATCACAAAGTAAAGAAACAAACTGTACCCTTATAGCTCACAATACAAAAACGTCAGACTCAAATGAAATTGCAAATATGTTTAACAAATATTTTCTTACAATAACTGATAACCTCAGCATCCCCCAAGGTAATGTTACTATCAGTTTAGACTCTTTAACACAATATTTTCCAACAAAATTCCCAAATATTCAAACATTTCCAACAAACAAACAAGAAATAATTTGCAATTATTAAAAATCTAAAGTCAAAAAACTCCTTTGGGTATGATGAAATAACAAGCAAAATATTAAAATCGAGTTCACATAGGTATTATAGCTGGGTCACTAAGTTATTTATGTAACTAATCATTGTTCAACAGTATATTCTCCGAGAGATTAAAATATTCAGTGGTTATTCCTATCTTCAAAAAAGGAGAAACAACGTCTCTAGAAAATTACAGGCCCATATCACTTTTACCAGTCTTTTCCAAATTCTAACTGGTTTTTTTACGAGTTTTCTCCAGCTGTAAGGCATATGTCATGTAATCACATGGTAAATCCTTGGTCTCATTTTATCACCAACTTTACAATACTCTGATAATAAAATCAAAACAACTTGGAACATAATTAAAAAGGAAAGTGGACTATCAAACAGTAAAGAAACAAACTGTACCCTTATATCTAACAATACAAAAACGTCAGACTCAAATGAAATTGCAAATATGTTTAACAAATATTTTCTTACAATAACTGATAACCTCAGCATCCCCCAAGGTAATGTTACTATCAGTTTAGACTCTTTAACACAATATTTTCCAACAAAATTCCCAAATATTCAAACATTTCCAACAAACAAACAAGAAATAATTTGCAATTATTAAAAATCTAAAGTCAAAAAACTCCTTTGGGTATGATGAAATAACAAGCAAAATATTAAAATCGAGTTCACATAGGTATTATAGCTGGGTCACTAAGTTATTTATGTAACTAATCATTGTTCAACAGTATATTCTCCGAGAGATTAAAATATTCAGTGGTTATTCCTATCTTCAAAAAAGGAGAAACAACGTCTCTAGAAAATTACAGGCCCATATCACTTTTACCAGTCTTTTCCAAATTCTAACTGGTTTTTTTACGAGTTTTCTCCAGCTGTAAGGCATATGTCATGTAATCACATGGTAAATCCTTGGTCTCATTTTATCACCAACTTTACAATACTCTGATAATAAAATCAAAACAACTTGGAACATAATTAAAAAGGAAAGTGGACTATCAAACAGTAAAGAAACAAACTGTACCCTTATATCTAACAATACAAAAACGTCAGACTCAAATGAAATTGCAAATATGTTTAACAAATATTTTCTTACAATAACTGATAACCTCAGCATCCCCCAAGATAATGTTACTAACAGTTTAGACTCTTTAACACAATATTTTCCAACAAAATTCCCAAATATTCAAACATTTCCAACAAACAAACAAGAAATAATTTGCAATTATTAAAAATCTAAAGTCAAAAAACTCCTTTGGGTATGATGAAATAACAAGCAAAATATTAAAATCGAGTTCACATAGGTATTATAGCTGGGTCACTAAGTTATTTATGTAACTAATCATTGTTCACAGTATATTCTCCGAGAGATTAAAATATTCAGTGGTTATTCCTATCTTCAAAAAAGGAGAAACAACGTCTCTAGAAAATTACAGGCCCATATCACTTCTACCAGTCTTCTCCAAATTCTAACTGGTTTTTTTACGAGTTTTCTCCAGCTGTAAGGCATATGTCATGTAATCACATGGTAAATCCTTGGTCTCATTTTATCACCAACTTTACAATACTCTGATAATAAAATCAAAACAACTTGGAACGTAATTAAAAAGGAAAGTGGACTATCAAACAGTAAAGAAACAAACTGTACCCTTATATCTAACAATACAAAAACGTCAGACTCAAATGAAATTGCAAATATGTTTAACAAATATTTTCTTACAATAACTGATAATCTCAGCATCCCCCAAGATAATGTTACTTACAGTTTAGACTCTTTAACACAATATTTTCCAACAAAATTCCCAAATATTCAAACATTTCCAACAAACAAACAAGAAATAATTTGCAATTATTAAAAACCTAAAGTCAAAAAACTCCTTTGGGTATGATGAAATAACAAGCAAAATATTAAAATCGAGTTCACATAGGTATTTAGCTGGGTCACTAAGTTATTTATGTAACTAATCAATGTTCAGTGGTATATTCTCAGAGAGATTAAAACATTCAGTGGTTATTCCTATCTTCAAAAAAAGAGAAACAACATCTCGAGAAAATTACAGACCCATATCACTTCTACCAGTCTTCTCCAAAGTATAGCTGGTTATTTTTTACGAGTTTTTCCGCAGCTGTAAGGCATATGTCAGGTAATCACATGGTAAATCCTTGGTCTCATTTTATCACCAAATTTATCGACACTAAATAACCTAATACTAGTGGGTACTGTGTCATTAAGTAACTAAAAAATTATTTCGTGAAACCAGATCACTTACCCAGATGGGGGCACGCTCACCTACTTCTTCACTGCTCGAAATCTCACAAAATAGTTCTGGTTATGGTTCAGTAATATTTCCAGCTGCATCCTTTGCCAAGAAATTAGGTCTCATTGTCAACTATAAACACTGTAACTAAACTAGGCACCCAGATGAATGTTATCTCATTCCATTCTCTAATATTCTTCAGTAACTGCAAGTTCACATGACGTGATTGCAGTTACAGATCTTTTCAACCATATACACTCTCCTCAAATTTTGACAATTACGGCCATATGTATTGCCTAAAATAGCGATGGTATTTTATTTAATGTCTATAGAACCACCAATAGTTCTTCTGACATTGACTTGTACTAAGTATGTTTCAAGCTAAATACGAAGCGCGTCCATAAAGTAACTTTCCCACTCGTCCCACAGCTAGCAAACCATATGTTGCGCGAAGCAACTGCGTGTACGTGATAGAGTAATGTCCTGGCATGGCACATGCGCTATCAGAACTTCCCGAGTGCTCTCAGTAGCTTCGTTTCATTGGTTGAAGATGGACGCTCCTATTCCAGCTCCCAGCGCGTGTGAAATGCACTCAGTGATAAAATTTTTGAATGCACAGAGCATAGCGCCGATTGAAATTTATCGTCAGCTGTGCCAGGTCTATGGGCCTAACGTCATGAGCAAGCAGATGGTGTGTTACTGCTGCAGGAAGCCAAAATTTGCATGACGTGGAGCGCAGTGGGAGGCCAACCATCATCACAGACGACCTTGTGGAGCAAGGCACCATCTGCTTGCACATGACGTTAGGCCCATAGACCTGGCACAACTGATGATAAATTTCAATCGGTGCTATGCCCTGTGTATTCAAAAACTTTATCACTGAGCACACTTCACACGCGGTGGGAGCTCGAATAGGAGCGTCCATCTTCAACCAATGAAACGAAGCTACTTAGAGCACTCGGGAAGTTCCGCTAGCGCATGTGCCATGCCATACTCTATCACATACCCGCAGTCACTTTGCGCAACATATGGTTTGCTAGCTGTGGGATGAGTGGGAAAGTTACTTTATGGATGCGCCTCGTAACTGAAATTCTAGAGTTATTTGTTGGACATTATATGAAAATGATCCAAACACTTAGAAATTTTGCTTTTTATGCAGGTGGATATTTGTCCTGAAGAATTGCACAATAGCGTTCCAGCCAAAGTCGCAATTCATGCTGACATTGCTGCATTTACTCATCAATTAGTGCAGCATTTATCACGCAAGGGATGGTCTTACTTGATATCAAATCCCTGGTGGGGCCAGTTAAACACAAAGTGTGATAAGAACAGGGAAATTGTCATGGTAGGTATATTTTGATTGTTATTCTGAAAAATGTGAGTGTTGGGAGATGAGGGGAGAAATGATGAGCAAGATCAATAAATATAATTTATATTTGAAAGGTTTGAAAGGAAGTTTATAATCAGACTCATTGAAATTAAATACACTATCTATTGTAAATGTTTGTTAAAAATGTAGATTTACTTTAGAGTTTTTCTCCTCTGTATTTGAATGAAGACATAGTCTTGAAATAAACATCTAAAGATATGGAAATGTATTTTATACTATGATATTTCGAAAAATATGTACAATTTTGATTGAAAATGGAATGCATTCATAAATATTTATACATTTCGTATTAATTATTTTATGTTTTACATCAGAAAATGGCTGAAGATACAAGAGTCCCACTCAATTACTACACAGTCTTCCATCATATCCAGAAGATCATACCAAAAGGTAGAAACTTTATATTAATCTTAACAATGTATGTTTTACCTAAATCTATTGAAAAGTATTGGAGAGCAAGAGAGTGGTTTTCTTACCAAGAACTCAGTATTTAGTTAACAACAATAATAATTATTAACAATGGTATATAATAATAATTAATACGTTTTCATGGAGTATTCAAATCGATTTGAATACATTTTCCTACTGAATACAATGCCCCAGTCCCTGTTTTCATGCAATTTTCGAACCCTTTTATGTCAGATATTTGTTTGTTATCAAGATATTAAAATGTTTTTCGTTCTCCTGTAAAATTGAATATTTTGACATATATTGTTGCTGTTCAACACAATCGAAATATATATGAATATTAGGTGAATATAGGTTAAATGAGTCCGTCTTCTTGCTTATCAAGTAATGTATAGTCTTAATTATTAACTATGTCACATTTATTGAATTGGATTAACGTTTTCAGCAATTATTTGCCATCATCAGATCATCATAAGTTCATGTTATACATACTGAATACTGAATTACAAAAATTAAGTGGAATGAAGTAATATTCGAACACTATACATTACTTGATAAGCAAGAAGACGGACCCATTTAACCTATATTTACTCTAATTTAATTACTTATCGGTCTATACCACCTTTTCAAAATGAAAATATATGAATATGATATTTGGATTTCGTATCTGGATTTTGTGTACAGTATAACATTTAAACAGTGGCGTATACTGGTTAAAGGGTTTGGGCTACCGCTGACCCTATTATTACACAAAATATATCTAACAATTACTTTAATTTTAATTACTATGGTAAAACTAATAATACAAAATTATTACATTATGTTATATTATAAATTTTTTCTTTTGTAATTTCCTTGGGCTACCGCCGGTAGCCCCGGTAGCCCGCAAAATACACCCCTGCATTTAAACATAAAGTTTACACAATTATATTTGCAATTGTACATTAACAACTCGTACAGCTAGAAATCTATGTTGTGTGTTGTCGTAATGGTCCACATCAATCTACCAGCATTACTGACGAATACAATCTTTATAAGAAAATATGTATTTTATTAATTTTTTTTATAAAGTTCAACAGGTTGAAACTAGTCAACAACAAGGTAGACCTTCCTAATTTTAACACATGAAAGAAATACTGTATATAATCCAAAGTGATATAGTGTTAAAAGTTGTGTAACCAAGATGTAAAATCGAAATGTAATATATCAGTAAGTTTGGATAATCATTTTAATTTTAACTGAATATTGATGTTACAGACTGTGTAATAGTCAGCGAAGGGGCTAACACGATGGACATTGGACGCACCATGTTGCTCAATATATTACCAAAGCATAGATTGGATGCAGGTATGGAACTATTTCGACTACTGCCATTTTACCAACAAAATAACACAACTTCCAAAATGTAAGAATATAGTGAAACATTTTGATATCATATCAATATTAATTCAGTGAAAAACGTGTCAGTATGTTTTACAAATCGGAAATTATTATTTGAATTACATAGACTGTTTCGTATTAAGAACTCAGGCTAAGGCTAAATTTTATATAAAGTGTGATTAAATGAAACTCTTTCATGTTGCAACCTAGTAAGTTTCATCTGTTGTAAATGTGATTGATTTGTGATTCATTGATTCTGGTTCACATTAACACTTTGTTTTTAAAATTTAAAATTGTTAAACGACATGTTAAAAGTGTTCAAATTAAAAAAAAAAAGGATTATGTACCTTAGACCAGTGGCGTAGCGTCAATATAAGTTGAAAAGCTCAGCTTCCCCAGTTAATAATAATTTCATAACAAACCTGCAGTTTATGAACAAAATTATTTATTAATTTTAATACAATTTATATTTACGCGTTAAATATTGTGATGCGGCAGCTCACGATGATTTATGATGCAGCAGTAAACATGAAGCCTGCATACACTAGCTTCCAATCCCTCATTCTTCTGTGTAACCCACCCCGCAGATTTTCCATCTCTTTCTTTCAAAACTACCCTGGTCGCAAAGCTCGCAAAAAGCTAGCTTTAACATTGAAATGAATTTAGTTTCCGAGTTATCCCTTTCGTGAGTTGTGTTTAGTTGAAGTGTTAGTGTGCACTGTGGCTGATATAATAAATAATGAGTGAAATAACTGTTGCTGACACTAATTTACTCGAATTTTTAGGACAATTCCATTATCAAGACTGATTTATGAACAAAAGTGTGATTTAAAAAACAACGACCGACTCCCTTGCTGTCAATGAAGGACACAACCAAGACAGACGCATACTTATGTAATTACTAATACTGTATTTATTGATCGTTAATATTGTGATTTCTCTAAATAAGTCAGAGAGTGAGCTAGTGTTAAATTATACGTATACGTGTTTATTTGTTAGAGATATGTGTAAATCATGAACTCATAATTTACTACGTACCATTCTAGGTGATGCCTTATTGGTGTTACTTACGAGGTTCCAATCAATCTTCGGACTGCTGACTTGACATTGACTACTATTTATTTTAAGACTATATTTTTCTAATACGTTATCTCATATGTACATGGAAGACAATTTAGTTAGCTTCCCCTGCTGAAAATTTCATGCTACGCCACTGCCTTAGACAGACGGCCCGTTTTGTCGCCAGTGCTGCGTCATCTTCAGTGTCTTACGAACTATTGTTGTTCCTGTTGATCTTGCATTCTGCCATTTGCATTCGTCAGTTGTAGGGGTGGGGGTGTGTTGCTCCTATGGTGGGGGGTGGTTGTTTGCTTGTTATGTATCATGATGTCGAATAATGTGTGGGTATTGAACTGTAATTATTGTGTATTAAGTATATGATTGACTAATTAATTGATTTATGATTGACTAAATTGAGGTTATAAATCTTCTTATGCGGTCAAGTAGCAATTTAATCACTTAACCATTTTCTGAAAGATACGCAGAAAGATACAATATTTTGATTGTATGCTGAAATACTTCTGCACTACATTCATCATCACATTCTGTGTTCTATTAAAACACTTTTCCCAGAAAAACAAATCCAGACTGTGCAGCAAGAGGTGAGAATCTTTTCAATATGACATTCTTTACAATATACAGGCACAAGATAACACCAATCATTATCTTTACTGCCCCTTCGTTCTTGTTCATTGCACAGAGGTTAAAAATGGAGTCTCATATGAGTTTAGATAGGTTTACTACTTATGACAAAAAGTGAATTATTGCTTAATGATCTGTTTGAACGAACTTTTCGTTATAAATGCTAAGTTCGAATACAATTTCACAGATCCAAGATACGAGTATTTGCTACAAGCCATTTCAAATAGCTAGTATTTGTTTAGGAGTAGCAGGGAAGGTTTTAATTACTAAATCAGTATATTTTAATATTTCGTGTGGATATGCGGATTATAAATTTGATGAGTTTTTAATTATCGCATCTATAACCTCTTCCCTCGAGTAGCGTAATACGTCTGCTCATACGAGGGGGATCCAGGAAATAACGACCGTTTTGTTGTAATAATTAAAAAAAATATATTTATTTGAAAAAACAAAGTCTGTTACATAACTGAAGCTTCCTTTACTTCTCTACATAATCACCAACTACATTTAAACATTTGTCGTATCTGTTCACTAGCTTTAGAATTCCCGTGTTATACTCCTCTGCCGCCAGTTCATTAAGCCAGGTGTTCACTGTCTTCTTCAACTCTTCATCACTTCCAAAATGCGTACCAACCAGAAAGTCTTTCAGCTTAGTGAAAAGGTGAAAATCGCTAGGAGCAAGGTCTGGACTATAGGGCGGATGATCAAAGATTTCCCAACCGAATTGATCCAGCAATTCTCGAGTTGAAGCAGCAGTGTGCGGACGGGCGTTGTCGTGAAGAAGCACAACTCCTCTCGAAAGCATTCCTCGCCTCTTGTTTTGGATGGCTCGCCGTAGTTTTCATAAAGTCTCACAATAACGATTTGCATTGATCATAGTGCCTTTTGGCATGAAATCCATCAAAAGAACACCTTTGCGATCCCAAAAGACAGTAGCCATGACTTTTTGTGTTGAGTCTGTTTGAATTTTCTCGGTTTCTTGGGTGATGAGGGATGATGCCACTGACGTGATTGGCGCTTGGTCTCTGGGGTGTTGTGACACACCCAGGTCTCATCACCAGTCACAATTTGATCAAGAAAGGCGTCTCCATCTGTGTGATATCGCATCAAGAATGTCAATGCTGAGGCCATTCTCTGAGTTTTGTGTTGGTCACTCAGTTGCCGTGGAACCCATCGTGCACAGATTTTGTGGTAGCCAAGATGTTGCGACACAATTTCACCCAGCAAAGAACGAGAAATGTCAGGAAAGGCAATATGCAATTCGTCGAGTGATGTGTGCCTGTCTTGCAAGATTCTGTCGTTCACTTTAGTCTTCAGGTCTTCTGTGATGAGTGATGGGCGTCCAGGTCGAGTTTCATCGTGGACATTTGTTCGCCCATTGTTGAACATTTCGCACCATTTTCTCACATTTCTTTTATTCATTACAGTATCACCATACACTTCTTTCAATTGCCGGTAAATTTCTGCAGGTTTCAAATTTTGGGCATTCAAAAATCGAATCACACTCCTCGCCTCACAGTCGGCAGGATTATCAATCACGTCGTTCATTTTGAAGTAACACAAAATGCACAATGGCGACTTGTTGCAACCAGTACTCACAACATTATGAGAACACATGTTAAGGAAGCCAGTTGACCTTCAAACAAGGAAGGGGAGTCAGCTGCGCGGCGGGTATGCGCGAACGGTCGTTATTTCCTGGATCCCCCTCGTACTAATGTCATCAGTACACCAACCTCAATACTGCTGCACCATTTTGAGCCCTTCAGCTTTCTCACTCCGTACAAATATTAGAAGTACAACAGAAACTTGTTTCAACACACTACCAACCCGACTTACTCGTTATTTTAATTATTGTTATAATCCTTATAAGGTCATCCTCTATGGTTTAATCACAGTCTAGTATATAAGTCACGAAGCTCAATACTAGTAAATATGCAAACATCAGATAGTTGCTCACCACTAGGATCGCTAATATCGCCTCATTACAGGCAATGCAAAATAGTACTGGCACAGTCTATTGTTTCTAGCACCCTCAAAACTCAAGCTTCGTGACTGTATATAGTAGACTGTGGTTTAATGGTAACCATGCTTCCCTTTCAGCCCAACATATGAGAGTTTGAGCCAAGTCAAATATCCATTAGGCAAAAAAGAATCCTAACAGAATTTTCCGTGAATTGGGCTTTTGGCCAAATGTATTTGGCGCTTTATATCTGAAGCATTCTGGGCATCAAAAAATACGAAGGCAATACATTGTTGCCACTTTACCAGCGTCCACCTCACTGAGAGCATATTTTGTATTGAATTCGTTCAATGTAACTTTTGAAGCAAATGTCATCAGTATAATTGGAAATAATAATAATAATAATAATAATAATAATAATAATAATAATAATAATAATTTATTTATTTATTATTAATATTTGTGTGCTGAACAACAGCCAGAGGCCAATTATAGTTCAGCACAATACACAAACAGAAGATGCAAAGGTGCAAAAACAAATAAATAATATCTTAAATAAACAAAAACATACATAAATAAAATAGATAACAAGAACAGTAAATACTAATAATCACAACGAAACTATACCTTAAAAGGATCTAAATTGTGCCCATGCAAATTGGCATATTCTATGCATCTACAGACTGGAGAAAGTGATTTAGAATTTGTTATAAAAAATTTTTTGAAATCTTAAACCTTTTGTAGGAATACGAAGGCTGATGTTGTTTATGATAGTCTCACAATCAATATCACCCTTGATAACTTTGCAAAGAAATTGATAATCAAGATTTTGACGTCTAGAATAAAGGCTACAACAGTTAAAATATTTACAGGTAATCTCATAGTTAAAGTCAGAGGAATTGGGTATAAATCGAAAAGCACATAAGGAAATAAATTTTCTTTGAATATTTTCCAATTTAACCGAATCTGTTGAAGCAATGGAATTCCAGGCTACAGATGCATAATTAATAATAATAATAATAATAATAATAATAATAATAATAATATAATGACGACGACAACAACAAAACAACACCAACAACAATAATTACACCACCACCACCGCCACCACCACCACCACCACCACCACCACCACCACCAACAAAAACGACAACACCACCAACACCAACTGCAACAACAAGCGCAGTTTGAGGAAGATTTCAACACGATCTTATCAACAATTCCCTTGTCAATAACTTTACTTAAGATACCTGCGCATGTATTTTTATTCCAGTTCCAGTGTTAAGGATAGAGAAAACATTTGTTACGTAACGCAATGTAGAAACAGATGATAACCCTAAGTCTTATTTTGAAAACAAGGAGGTTACTACAAAACAAAGAGAAAGAAACATTAAACAAAGTTCCTCACTCTCTTTCTCTCTCCGCCCCTATCTTCATAAAACACGCACACGCTGTACGGTTTAAGTCTGCAACATGTTCTGCTGAGATTAGTACACCAGTCAGTGCGAAAATGATTTGTTATGAAAGGTTATGAAAGAGAAAAATATATTTTATTTTCTATGAATCAAAGCATGAAAGTATGAAATGGAAAGCAAGCACATAATTAATTACCATGAAAACTTTTTTTCTTCACAGGTACATTTGGCACCATGGGTGTTGGGCTAGGATTTGCAATAGCAGCTGCATTGTGGTGTCGTGATTACGCCCCAGGAAAAAAAGTTATCTGTGTAGAGGGAGACTCTGCTTTCGGGTTTTCAGGATTGGAGATAGAGACAATGTTCAGGTAAAGTAAAGTAACCTGGAAACAATATGCATTGTCCTAACAAAACAGTACGATTTTCAAGAATTTTAAATGCCCCTTTGGTGGCTGAGTGGTCAGATCTCCGGCCTGTCACGCAGACGGCAGAAAAGCTAGGATAGGAGCTTAGAGATTGCAGCTCCATCACTATCCTAACCCTGCACAGTACTTGTAATGCGGCCAGGGGACATTTAATTACTAAAATTCCCAAGGAAATTCATACCCCTCTGGAAAGACGACATGAAAAATTCTGAAACGTAACAAGTCAATAGGTTTAATCCTTGCCGTTGATGATGATATTCAGAACGGTTTTAGACCAAAATCACTTTAAAATTGAAAAAATGAAACAACAAAGTACCGGTAATTGATCGTTTATATCGAAACAACAGTCACCAAAATTAAAGCAAGCTGACTCAGGTGAATCAGATTTGGTAGTAGGTTGAGAAAATAAGAGATGTTTTAAGAATCTGAAACAGAAATACATTTATACAAATCCTAAGATTATTAGAAAATAAATTCAGAATTTCTAAATTAAAACTGTGAAACAGTTTTCAAACCCTGACAACAAGTGAAATCAGCTATGAGAAGCTTTCAGAGTTTATAATGCTATGTAATAGTTTACTTGTTTCCAGCTTGAAATAGTACTACTAGTGAATTTCACTTTAATAAAGAGTTTGAAAATTAAATGCATACAGTACCAGTAGTTTTTCTAAAATTGAATGTTATTACTCATGAAACGAATGCTTAATATTTTAAGACTTGAGATTTTCTGAAGTTCTTAAAATTCTTCTCAGGTACAAGTTGCCCATAACCATCATCATAGTCAACAATAATGGAATATATGGTGGGATTGACGAAGACTCATTCAAGAATATACAAGAGATGGGGGAAGTGACGAAGGTGTAAGTTTACATTATTATTATTATTATTATTATTATTACGAGGGGATCCAGGAAATAACAACCGTTCGCGCATACCTGCCGCGCAGCTGACTCCCCTTCCTTGTTTGAAGGTCAACTGGCTTCCTTAACATGTGTTCTCATAATGTTGTGAGTACTGGTTGCAACAAGTCGCCATTGTGCATTTTGTGTTACTTCAAAATGAACGACGTGATTGATAATCCCGCCGACTGTGAGTTGAGGAGTGTGATTCGATTTTTGAATGCCCAAAATTTGAAACCTGCAGAAATTTACCAGCAATTGAAAGAAGTGTATGGTGATACTGTAATGAATGAAAGAAATGTGAGAAAATGGTGCGAAATGTTCAACAATGGGCGAACAAATGTCCACGATGAAACTCGACTAGGACGCCCATCACTCATCACAGAAGACCTGAAGACTAAAGTGAACGACAGAATCTTGCAAGACAGGCGCACATCACTCGACGAATTGCATATAGCCTTTCCTGACATTTCTCGTTCTTTGCTGGGTGAAATTGTGTCGCAACATCTTGGCTACCACAAAATCTGTGCACGATGGGTTCCACGGCAACTGAGTGACCAACACAAAACTCAGAGAATGGCCTCAGCATTGACATTCTTGATGCGATATCACACAGATGGAGACGCCTTTCTTGATCAAATTGTGACTGGTGACGAGACCTGGGTGTCTCACAACACCCCAGAGACCAAGTGCCAATTACGTCAGTGGCATCATCCCTCATCACCCAAGAAACCGAGAAAATTCAAACAGACTCTCTCAGCACAAAAAGTCATGGCTACTATCTTTTGGGATCGCAAAGGTGTTCTTTTGCTGGATTTCATGCCAAAAGGCACTACGATCAATGCAAATCGTTATTGTGAGACTTTACGAAAACTACGGCGAGCCATCCAAAACAAGAATGCTTTCGAGAGGAGTTGTGCTTCTTCACGACAACGCCCGCCCGCCCGCACACTGCTGCTTCAACTCGAGAATTGCTGGATCAATTCGGTTGGGAAATCTTTGATCATCCGCCCTATAGTCCAGACCTTGCTCCTGGCGATTTTCACCTTTTCACTAAGCTGAAAGACTTTCTGGGTGGTACACGTTTTGGAAGTGATGAAGAGTTGAAGAAGACAGTGAACACCTGGCTTAATGAACTGGCGGCAGAGGAGTATAACACGGGAATTCTAAAACTAGTGAACAGATATGACAAATGTTTAAATGTAGGTGGTGATTATGTAGAGAAGTAAAGGAAGTTTCAGTTATGTAACAGACTTTGTTTTTTCAAATAAATATATATTTTTTTTTAATTATTACAACAAAATGGTCGTTATTTCCTGGATTCCCCTCTTATTATTATTACTACTACTATTATTATTGTTGTTGTTGTTAAAAAAGATATCCTCTACTAATTTCCCTCTCTCGTAGGTTGGAAGGTCTGATGTTATACATGCGCTCCGCAATTGTTAAGAATGACTTAAGACGTTTGGTTCAATGTTTTGTCGATAGAACTGAACGCTTGGTCACATAGTATATTATTGAAATGTTGAAAAACTGTATACCAAAAATAACATGCCGATATGGCCTATAGCTATAGAAATCATTTTCATCCTACTTCCAACTTGTGTTGTGGTGGAAAAGCTATTTGGTTTTGCTTCTGTCTAAAAGACATTCACAAATTTTAACTTTATAAAAACACTAAACCTTCGTACGTATTCAAGGGGATAAGATTTAATTAAAAGATATCAATTTAGAATTAACGAAATTTGAAATGAAGATCACTGAAGTCAAATACAAATACGGTTTCTAAAAGTAGTTGTTTGAAACTTATGTTTCCACCTTACTTTTCATTCTTGAATACATTCTTTTAACATTAATATAATCATTAATGCATTGTTAAGGTACTTATATTAAATAAGTAACAACTTAAATATTAACACAGTGAAGTTGTTATTTATTTAAAATATAAATAACTGACGTGGCTAATTTTTGTATGGATTTTTACATAAATGCGAAGTTGCATTCAAGCTTTCTCTCAAATTTTTCTTTCTTCTGTCCGACTACTATGGGAAACAAAAATAAATCAATGTTCAGCTTCAATTTAAAAGCTATAAAGTTAAACTTTTTTTTCTTTCTTAGTAATAAACCTCTATCTCCACTATTACATTTATAAGCAACACGTAAGAACATTAACTTGTTTTGAGTTTGGAGGTCTCAGAATACACATACTGTATAGTGGGGTAAAGTCGGACATTTTATGAGGTTTTTCATTAAAAATGCTATGTATTTCTGGATACAGAAGTATGATATTTCATATACATCATGCTGTATCCTTCTATTTAATGATTCTTCATGGCCAAAATTATTGCAACAATAGAAGCGCCCTTTTCCCCACTTAGTCAGACTTTACGTCACTAGCGGGGGAAAAGCTGGACATGTGTAATGAAGCACTAGACCAGGTTTCAAATATCTAAGGTGTAAAGTTGGACTTTTAAAATACATGTGAAATATATTTAAACCACATATTCATGTATTTTTACAATCAGTTTGTGGTACAATAGTGATTTTCTGCCTTCCTCTTAGTCTCCACATATGATCCACATATTATCTTAATGTCGTCTATCATCTGATATCTCCTTCTGCCCCAAACTTTTCTTCCATTCACCATTCCTTCCAGTGCATCCTTCAGTAAGCAGTTTCTTCTCAGCCAGTGACCCAACCAATTCCTTTTCCTCTTTCTGATCAATTTCAGCATCATTCTTTCTTGATCCACTGTTTCCAACACAGCTTCATTTCTTATTCTGTCCCTCCACTTTACATCCTCCATTCTTCTCTATATCCACATTTCAAATGCTTCTATTCGTTTCTCTTCACTTCGTCGTAATGCCCATTTTTCTGCCCCATACAATGCCACACTTACACAAAGAACTTCACTAGTCTCTCAATGCTTATAAAACTACATTGTACATTTTAATTTAATTTTTTATATGTGAACAGGATACCACCTACATTGTTGTCAACAAACATCCATTATGAGTGTTTGATGGAAATGTTTGGCAGAAAGGGTCACTTCTGTGTGGACATTCCTCAATTACAAAGAGCTGTGCAACAGAGCCTGAAGGTACGTACATTCATTAGTATGTGGTATTTGAAAACTCATTTTGTATAAATTTTCATTAGTATGTGGTATTTGAAGACTCATTTTTTATAAATTTTAAGTATAGTAATTCAGTTAATTTGATTTATTTTATTTAATGACACTCGCAACTGCCGAGGTTATGTTAGCATCACTGGTGTGCTGGAATGGGCAAATCGTAAAACAGCGAATGCTAAGCTCCGCCCACGACCCCTTTCCACTTTTCCCCTACAAGCTTCCAACACACTCTAGCGGGAAAGAGTGAAAATAGGGGTTTAGGGTGGGGGTGACATCTAGTGGAGGAAAGTGGAACAAAACGAGTGA
This sequence comes from Periplaneta americana, assembly GCF_040183065.1. Lineage (NCBI taxonomy): Eukaryota > Metazoa > Arthropoda > Insecta > Blattodea > Blattidae > Periplaneta > Periplaneta americana. The sequence goes on from NC_091121.1 coordinate 164,915,555, forward strand.
ATGCAGCATCTACGAAGCAAAAGAGGAACTTCGTCCTGTCTCCCTCTGTCACTCCTCTCTCTCTCTCTCTCTCTCTCTCTCTCTCTCTCTCTCTCTCTCTCTCCCTCCCTCCCTCTCCAGCCTCTCCTTCTCTGTTCCTTGCTTCATGTCTCTCTCTTTTTTTCTTTCTTATGACTTCGCAGTGGGTAGTATTTGATCTGGGTATCTTCCTAATGATACCTAACGAAACGCATGCACACTTTTTGGTCACGCTTTAGACCTCTCGGCTGCCGAGGCGAGTTGGTAGTAGAAGGGAAAATGAATCTATTTATGTTCAAGGGAACTGCCGTAACGTATTGCAGAAATGCAGTGTGTGTCTGGTGGAATGGCGCGGGGGACAATGACCAAATAGTGTGGGCAGAAAGTGGCGGGCTTGTGAATTTAGCTTGGAATGGGTTGACTTTGGGGGTGGCATAAGTGTTAATGCGCGCTGGTAGAGCTTCATTGTGTCCATGTCCAGCTTCGTATACAGACGGAACCACGTGCCTGGTGACTATTTTGTTACTTCAAGGACAGTGCAAAGTTAACAGGTGAGTGTTGTTTTATGAAAAACCCACATTACATGTGGTTGTTGTCTAATGCGCCCTAATTTGGTTGTGTTGTGTTAGTACATGTGGTTGTCTAATGCGCCCTAATTTGGTTGTATTGTGTATTAGTACGTGTTAGTTCGAGGAAAAAACTTATTGTGTTGTAAAATATGAAATACATGCGAGGCGGTAGGCAGTGATCCACCAAAGCAGGACAGACAGTAGAGAGAGAGAGAGAGAAGACGAGCGAAGTGCCAAGCGGCGAGGGTGGGGATAACTTCCCCTACTGGCGTTAGCTGTTTCACGATTTATCTGCTGGAATTTTGTCCCCCAGGACATGCCAGTAAATCTACTGATATGAGCTTGTCACATTTAAGCACACTTAAATGCCATCGACCTAGGCTGGGATCGAACCGCAACCTCGAGCGCAGAATACAGCGCTATATGACTACGCTACCCAGGCCGACTATAGTAATTAAAATATGTGACAGCCAATAATTATTAGTCCAGAATTTTTCGTTCTTAGATCCATAATACATAAGACGGAAAAAATAGAATATTTTGTTCGTAAATATGTTTTCAGCTGAAGAAACCTGAATTAGGAAAATACACGCAATAGAATGATTTCATTAACGCAACAATTAAGAAGTTCATCTTCCCATACAGATGGAAATAAAATTAAAGGACTTGTGAGTACAAACGTTCTGTGAAACTTGGACTGAAGTTTAGTTAACTTCACAATATTTCCTAATGTAAATTAATGTGTGTTTTTAAATACCATGTACTTAATCTGAACATACTGATGACATAACATCTATACTGTGCAGAATCGTAATTCATCTTGAGTTTAGGCTGAAATGCTATCAGTGAACAGTCATTTTCAGTTATTATTGCTAACAAACCAAGAGAACATGTTGTATAGTGTTGCTGTTGTTGTTTATTTTTTTTATTTTATTATTTTTTATTAATTAAATAGCATAATTCCCAATAGACTCAGAAAAAAGAACAGATTTTTACAAGGTGGTATATATCAACTGGACTGTAAAAATTGCAATAAGAAATATATAGGCCAAACAAAACGAAATTTTCAAATTAGGTTTAAAGAACACAAATCAGATTTCTTTAATAACAGAAATAAATCTAAATTTTCCACCCATTTGATTGATTCCGGCCATGAACTCAATAATATCCATGAAACCTTAAAAATATTGAAAATAATAAATAATCCACATCTCATCAACACTGCTGAGGAGTTTTTTTATAGTAAAGAATCACAATTACAACATACAACTACTTAATGAAGAAATACCTAATTTGCATAACCCCCTGTACCGGATCGCGGAATAAATGCTTATCGACCAGTTCAGCCTGTCATTTCCCTCCATAACCCCCTCTCAGAATACTCAACCGCTTAGTCTGCAATGTAACGCCGTCATGAGAGGGCCTCATCGTCGGGAATTCTCAATGTACATCATTTGTGAGTATCAGCTTTAAAACCTTCCAAGGTTTCAATCATTTAACTTTTCAAAATTGATGACTTTTCGATTAATCAATTTTTTCAGACAAAACGCCTCTCACCACGGCGAATAGACTGAGATCTCTTCTCAACTCGCATCATATAGCCCTCCAAGGCCAACAATTTTAAAAACATTTTAAATGATTTTAATCCAATAATTTAAGCACACCACATTTGCCTTAACATATTATATCACAATTATGATTAATGGAAGAATTCCTACTCTGTATTTTTTTTTAAAACCATGTATGTTATTCCACTAATTTATGTAAAGCACACATGGTCAGAATAGGTATAAGTGTTTCACTGTATTTAAATATTCACCTAGTCTTCAAATATTGTTTTGCCAAAATATCACCTGAAGATGGCTTCCATGAAAGTCGAAAATATTCGTGATTTTTAACAATTGTACCTTTGATGTAACAGAATCTTTTCTGCTATTGATAAATGATATGTGACTGACTGAAACAATAAAATTTTTATTTATTCAATATAATGTTGTTGTTTAGTCAACTGTTCGAAGACAGATCTAAATCTCACAAGTGATACCAGAAGGCACCACTTATGAGGAAACTAGGCTAGGAGGTAATGGGGTAGGGTGGCCAATTCTTTTCTGCATTCATCAGTTACATGTTAAGACAGTAATGTAGGAAAGTCCTTTCCTATTTTTGTAATGGTTTAATACGTCAGTTTTCTGCTAAGTGAATGTCTAGTACATTAGTTTGTTGTTAAGACAGTGGGTTGGTTAGTTTTCTGTTAAGGCAAAGATTAATTTCCTATATCTTTATAGAAATTAATGAAAAGTTGTTGTTGTTTTCTAATGCCAGGCGTTTGACAATAAAGTCATTTGACCTCTTGCACTCCAATATTTTTCAAAGATATTATCATGGTCAGCCAATGACGCACAGATTTTGAGGTGTTCCGAATCCATTGCTTGGTTTGAGTTGCACAGTGGGCAGTTAGGGAACTGATATATTTCAATTCTATGCAGGTGTTTGGTCAAACAGTCATGGCCTGTTGTCAATCTAAATGCAGCTACAGACGATTTTCGTGGTAAATCGGGAATTAACTGTGGATTATGATGCAGAGAGTTCCATTTTTTCCCTTGAGAATGTGTTATCAAATTTTGTTTGTTGAAGTCTAAGTATGTAGATTTAATAAATCTTTTCACAGAGTAATATGTAGATTTAATAACAGGTCTATAAGTAGCAGTGCTGCCCTACTTTGCTAAAGCATCCGCATTCTTGTTTCCCAGGATTACACAATGGGATGGTATCCATTGGAATACAATTCTTTTATTGAGTGATATTAATTGAGAGAGCATTTTAGTAAATGTGTAACATTTTATTCTTTCAGGTTAATGATGGACCCAGTATTATCAATGTGATGATAAGCCCATCAGCTGATCGCAAGCCGCAGAACTTCGCTTGGCTCACGGAATCCAAGTTGTAACAGAATTCAGGGACTTGAAATTCATATTCAATAATTCAGCTTAATTGTGTAGACAGTGAACCCTCTGATGAATGGCCAGTAGTACTCCTTAAGAAAATATATTATTTAGAGAGGTGACCGCTTAAAATACTATGGATTTTTTTTTTTTTTTTTACTTTCTTTCCTTCTACCCTCAAAGTTAAAGTTGTAAATGAAAAGTCCTATAAGACATGCAATATGAATATTATTACTTAAAGTCAAGACAAAAATCAAATCAAAGTTAATTCAAAATTACTTTTCTTTAACTACAGACGTGGACAAATTATTAGACTAAATTAATTATATGTGTAACAAAGCTGTATTTATCGGCAGAAATAATGAACAAAAATGTATTTTGCACAGACATAATGAACAGAAAATTGAGTCTGGAGGTTACTAATATTTTTTGAACATTTCTTTATTCTTTATTAATACGTTAATTTTGTCAGGGATGCTGGAAACGAAAGTTTCACACTTTCTTTGAATATCAGCATCATTTAGCCAGATATCAGACAGTGCTTAAATGAGTCTGTAAGCCTCTTTTTGTTCACTTTCTTCTTCAGTATAGATCACAGATTTTCAATTTCGTTCACGTCCGGTTTTCTTGCAGGCCATGGGAGAACAGACTGTAGAGTATCTTCTGCAGTATATATAGTGAGGATCACATAAAAGCAGTTCCTAAAAGGCTCATTTGGCCGTCTCTTCAGTGTTGCCAATTAATACCAGATATCACCAAAGAGGGAAAAATCACAATGCTATGTATGAAATAATAATAATAATAATATAGTGTTAACAGTAACAATGTCTTGCTTATTCACCACATCTCATCTTTATGTTGCGAGGTGTTTCCTAAATGATTCAATAATTTATTTATGAAATAGTATATTTTCTTCCTGGACTTCTCGCATATTATGTTGGTAATTAGGATTAGTATGATCTAATATTACAATTTATTTTGTCAGGCAACATGAAATTTATTGCTTTGACTAAAGAATTTACGATTCGTGACACCTAACCTAAAAATGTATTTACATACTTGAATTTTCATCAGTTTGCTTTACTGTAAACCGAAATCATTGCTGCCAAAATAAAAGTTAGAAAATAACTGCCAGTTGTAGTATTTGTCAGTATCCGAAATTCGAAACGAAGTTGGTAAAAGAAAATTCAACCTGAGAGCTAGAAAATCACTATAATCCACTAGCATATTTAGTAATAGTGGAAAAATGGTTAGGTTTGACCCTTAGGGTATTAAGTAAGCTGATCTGGACTATAATTAAAACACCAGTAGTACCAACACAGCCAGACAAAATATACTTAACCATTGGAAAAATATACCAGAAGACGTAAACAATCATTTTACAACAATAGAGACTCTGTGAATTATACTGATAGTTTATATGACGAATTATATTGTTTCCTAGAAAAACGTTTTAGTCTAATAATTTGTCCACGTCTGTATCATTTTTGATGCTTATATCAGATTCAAAATTTGTAACTTCAAACTTCACCGAAAATAACTCATTATAAGGAGCCATGACAATTTTAAGACTTTTATTGAAAGGGAAATATAGCCAAGGGACCCGCATCATAAAATTTGGATAGAGCCTATACCTCATAGAACTTCTGTCGAAATTATTGAGAGCTGTTTCTCGTTTCATCAAGTCCCTCTTTTGTTTGCAGGGCATTTAATTGAGTTCACAAAGCTCTCTGGTAGACAATGAAAGATAGAAATTAGAAGATGAGAGGGGGCACAATAAATGAATAATCTGCAGTACATTAGGGTCTCAATACTGGGGAGAACCTGGAAATAAAATACATGAATATCTACTCTTATCATTGGACTAAACAATTTTATTTCATTGACAGAAACTAGGATTTCTAACAGAGATGGATGAAATACATATGGTGGCAGTATATTATCGTTTCTCTTTTGCCTTTACTTCTAGCAAACACAGACGGTTCAGACAGTCTTGTAACTATGTTCAATTTGTGTATAAATCTAATCACCGCCTGCTCGAATGCATCCATGCATCAAATGGCTGCTTATACTGCCTGCTCATTCAATGGTCAAACATGTAGTAATAATAATAATAATAATAATAATAATAATAATAATAATAATAATAATAATAATAATTCTTTATTTATACTGGCAGAGTTAAGGCCATAGGGCCTTCTCTTACAATCTACTAGGTCACAAAATATACAAGCAGTTAAAATTTAACAAAAAGTTAAAGAACAGAATACTAACATATTACAAAAAAATAATAATAATAGCATAATGAAATCGACACTAAACAACATGAAAATAATACCATAATAGAAAAAAGAAAGTAAAATACATTGGAATAGAGCAAAAGTAACTCATTTAGTACAAATGGTTAATATGGAAAACGTAAGGAAGAATATAACAAAATAGAATGTAATAAAATAATAATTAAAAAGAAAAAAAAAAAGAAAATTAAATTAAATTCACAATAAAAGGCTATGATAATAAATTCATCAGCTGATAAAGAGAACAAAAAGGGGAAAGGAAGGAAAAGAAATATATAGCCTATATTTTTACAAAACTATCGCAGAGAAAAGGGCTTATAACTGAAAGGAATCTGAATTGATAAAGTGCAATTTTAATTTATTTTTGAAACTAGACAATGTCCGACAGTCTCTGACATGTTATGGTAGAGAGTTCCAGAGATGAGCTGCAGAGACGGTGAAAGATGAAGAGTAGAAGGATGTTCTGTGTTTAGGAATGGAGAGTGTGATATGGTGTTGTGAGCGAGTATCTATTTCGTGATATGAGGACAAATGTTGAAAACGAGAAGCTAAGTAGCTAGGGTTAGAGTTTTGAAGAACATAAATAGGAAAAAATTGTCGCTAGATGGTAGCTCCTAACGGCCTTTGAAGTCACTTGTGGATATAGGTCTTACGCTTTATGTTTATATTGTGATTAAAATATTACTTTGCTTTGCTTCGTTAATACATTCTACTCTTATTCTTTGCTTTTGAAACAAAAGGAAATACAACTAAATACCATGCATAAACAAAATTTAAAATATGGAAGCCATGAGTTGCTCAATTATAAAAGCCCCTATGTGACAGAATTATTTTCGAAAGAAAGATGGCCACCGGCGTGGCTCAGTCGGTTAAGGCGCTTGCCTGCCCATCTGAAGTTGTGTTCGGGCGCGGGTTCGATTCCCACTTGGGCTGATTACCTGGTTGGGTTTTTTCCGAGGTTTTCCCCAAACGTAAGGTGAATGCCAGGTAATCTATGCCGAATCCTCGGCCTCATCTCGCCAAATACCATCGCGCTATCACCAATCTCATCGACGCTAAATAATCTAGTAGTTGATACAGCGTCGTTAAATAACCAACTAAAAAAAAAAAAAAGATACTGAGAAGAATTTTCGGAGGTGTACAGATGGGCAATACGTGGAGAATCAGATACTGAATCCTTCAATAGAACATCTACTGTAGATTGAGATGGTTGGGACATGTTGGACATATGGAGAACCTTAGGAAGGCTAAGATGGTTACCACACAAAAAAATAGAGGGACAAGGTTGAGAGGAAGACCAGAATCGCGTTGGATGAATTGTGTGGAATGTGATTTGGCGAGGTTTGGAATCTGGAATTGAATGAACCAGGCTGAGGATCGTGAAGGTTGGAGGAGGATCATTAATGAAGTCAAGGCTCTTTTGGGCTGTAGTACTAATTAAGAAGAAGAAGAAGAAGATGTGACAATTAAAAAGAGTTTTCAAACTAAAATTGCAAATTAACTACTAGGAGGCCATCTTATGGAACTTATAAGGTTAATTAATTATTTTTGTTCTTAAAAAAAATTGCAGGAGACCATGACCTATTCATATGCTACCAGTTTTTGATGATTTACAAAAAAGAAATGTATGAACTTTTCAGATAAGAACTTTTGTAACTAGGGAGTTCAATAAAAAAAAAATGGATTAGTGCCTCAGGAACTTACAGCTTCAGTAGTTTTCGAGAAAAGGAGTTTCTCTGAACAAGAAAACCGAAAAACTTTTTCTGTGTGGAACTTCCCTACATTAGCCTACTAACAAGGAAAGTACCCCAGCTCGAACGGCTAAAACCGAGTGTAAATGCGTTTAAAATAAGATCTGTGCTTGTTCTACCACTCTTCAAGGTTATTTATCTGTAAAACTCCGCAGTCGTGTACAATCAATGATTGAAGAATAACGAATCTAATGACTAGAGAAGCACAAATCGCTGAAGAAGCAACACCATGTAACAGAAAGTTATGACAAGCAGATCCACAAAATACATAAATCAGGTATTTGCCTATGTGGCAAGAAGTTACACGACATTTGCTTTAAATAATATATGAGGATAGGGTATTTCAAAAGTCAGTTCAAACATTAAACCACTATAAATATTATGAGATAGGGAAAAAACAAAAACATCACAGTGTTGGGCAAACAACGGGGTTTACAAAACATTGGGAAGATTTCCGCCGTTCTCTTGTTCAACGTACAGCATTCTGTCTGCTACACCATGCACAGCATTTTGCAGATAATGTCCTGGAATATTGGCAATTTCTTGCGAGATGGCATCTTTCAGTTGTAGTAGGGTTGTTGGATGTGTCAGGAAAACTCGTTTATTAAGATAACCCCACAACCAAAAGTCGGCCGGATTGAAATCTGGAGATCGAGGAGGTCACATTGTTGGAAAGTGCCTTGGTTTTAGCCGTTCGAGCTGGGATACTTCCCTTGTAAGTAGAGGTTTCACGAACTTATCCACAAGAATTTCTGACACAAGATTCTGATGATTATTATTCGTAACACACTTCAGTATATCACACTGGCACAAAGTAAGTTAGATACAACAACGCTTTTTTATACTTTAAAGCAGACATACAAGATGAGTGGGTTGGAACTTGGAAATATGCTATTTTAGTGAAAGCATTGTTTAAATGGTCTTAAGAGCAGGTGGTATAAACAGCCTTCAGATGCATTCACAAGCAGGCGGTGAATCTAATACTCATTTCCTACTCAAGAACAACTATGGTCTAACGAGAGAGTCATTTACAGTTTCACTGTATACATAAGTGTTGTATGAAAAATATGGTAAAAGCTGATTTACTAATTTGGTTAAAAAGTGGGCAATTAAGTGAAAAAATTGGGTATGACTAAGATATATATTTGCTCAAATAAAATCTACATTGCATACATTTTATCTTTCCACACTCGCAGAAGTAAAGTGGAAGCAGCAGCGCAGTTGCCAACATGTGGCGTGCGCTGAATGCTAGGTTATGGGTCAAGAACATGCGAGATAAACTATAGGGGAGACTGTTGTACCTTTAAACACTTTTCACATTTTATTTTTTTTGATTTTGGGAAATTATATTTTTTAATTTAAAAAATATTTTAAATAATTATTGAAGATTCCTTTACAACTTCGTGTATATATTTTCCTGTTCTACACATCTATTAAGGATGGAAAAAATAAAATGTAATATGTTCAAAGGTACAACAGGTTCATGTACCTTAGAACATACTCTCTTGTAATATAGGTGGGAATATATTTGTAAGAACTGACAATCATATTTAAAATGTATTTGCAATCATAAATCATAGCAGGCTGCTCTGATTTAGATTTTATTTCCTGGAGAAACAAGAATTGCTTCAACAGCTTTCTTCAAGGCATCCGGATCAATTGGGGGTCTCTTAATTCCAGACTTACTTCGTGGCATGATCTTAAAATAAAAGAAAGACAAAAACCAATAGTATTATGTACCTTGAAACATGTTCCATGGTTGAAGATGTTTTGAGTTCAAAGGTACAAGAGGGTGCACGTTTAAACAAATGTGGCTACCAAAACTGTAGATTCGAATAAATCATGGAAATTAAAATGTGTTATTACTCACCAGATGATACGGAACACTTTGTACTTAATGGATAGTAACAAATACAATCTGGTTTTATATTAGATAACATATATCAATGAACGAAATGTTTACTTTTGATACTAAAAAATATTCTTTCGTTCACAGAATTCACACTTTGCATTAAATCAAACCAAAACTACGACCAGAGCTACTTAGCGTCTTTCTCTACAATCTACTTCAGTTTGAGTCCTCTAGGCAGTAGCAAAAAATAAAAAACAAAAAATGTTCAAAGGTACACAATGCTAAAGGTACAACAGTCTCCCCTAGAACTGACATATTTTTACAATTTGAAATTGTGGAAGTGCCAACAAAAAAATGCTTGCCTTTTCAAAGACGATATTGAAAGTGAAAAGATAAAATGTATGCACTGTATATTTACCTTCTTTCTACTTTTCTTTTATTGTTATGTACTTCGCACTTACATGTAAATACAGTGCATTGTTAGTGTTTGAGACTGTAATTATACATAATAAAAGTTTGAAGTAAGTTTACAAAATACTGTTTATATTGTTGGGTAATAATTAGACATCGGATTTTTAGGCACTAAAAATTGCAGTTTTAGGCGCCTAAAATAATCTCAAAATTTGTAAAATTAGGCTCTATTTTAATGAAAATAGGCATTTTAGGCACATCAAGGTATCATACTTATTTCTTTCACTGAAATTTTTAGTTATACACTAAAATACGCACAAAAAAGTATGTTTAAACATTAAAAAAGAATACTATATTATATTTATAAACAGAGCTGCACAAATTTAATATATTGAAACTAATGAAATAATGATTATTGATATCAAGATTACTCATTTTAAGTTATTGAAATTCAGTTCCATTCTCAGACTTTATTATAATTATCTGCACAGTACACCACCAGAATTTTTTCTAAATTCTCCACAGTTAACCTTTGCCTTTTGTCACTGAGAATCATTTTGAAAGCAGGCGCAAAAATACAAAGTTCCACTTATTGTTGCACTTCCTGGTAGTGTTAACACTAGGAGGGCCATTCTTTTAAATATTTTGTAACGGTTTACCCTACTAATTCGCAGTTTTACGACTTTTCATAAATATTTCAAAAACACTCTTTCTCCAAAAATTGTGATTTTATGACACTCTGAAGGGCAGTACAGCTAATCGGTTTCAGACCGAAAACAGTCATTTTTATAGTATAGTATATCTCTGAATCGGTAGCAGCACATGTTGTGATTGTTGCCTGCTTCAAAACTAAGGTTGGTTCTTTGTCGGCATTTATGCCTCCAAACATGTTAAATTCGGTGAAATCTATTGCGGTCGTGAGATTCAAAACATTTTGTTTCCTTTATCAATGGTTTCATGGCCGGTGTGAAGCAAACTTTCCACTTTTTAAATGCCTTAAATTTCGCAGTGAATGCATGTATAAGTTATAAAAAGTAAGAGTAAAATGCGAAACTTTACAGTGAGTTAGGCATTTTTAGGCGAATATTAACAAATTAGGCTCTAATAACCGTTTTAGGGCATTTTAGGGCACTATAAAACTCTTTGAATACCTTTCAATTTCCATGAAACACAAATATTTATAATTATTTTTACTTTTCTCCTAAAGAAACAAAATAGCCATTTGCCCTAGAATCCGATGTCTGGTAATAATACAAGCTAGTCTATTTTGCACATGCATGCGCATACACACACCTTTCCACAAAGAGATTCTGAATATGTATCATCAGTAGTAACATAATCTTATATAGCAATTCTTTTTTCTTATGTTTTGGATAATGGTGTTTTTATATATATTTTTTAAAAGTGTTACATAAATAAAACTTACAAAAAATGATTTGATATTTATTTGCGATAGACACCTCATATTACTCCTTCCCTCCCTCAATTCACTATTCTAAATACAGTCCGACTAGACAGCAAAGAATCATGGGAAGATAGTGGACTAAACTCTGTAATGCTTCTTCTAGGTTTCAAGTACAGTTAGGTCTATTATTAGTACCTATTGGGTGGTTGTCTTCAGATGGAAATGAGAAAATGAAAAAGGATATGTGAATAAGCATGACGAATGCAGTACCTCGTACCTGTAATTTTTAATGGTATTAAGATATGCGAAAAATTGGAAATTTATCCTTTGAAGAGGTGGAAAAATTCAAATACCTGGGAGCAACAGTAACAAATATAAACGATACTTGAGAGGAAATTAAACGCAGAATAAATATGGGAAATGCCTGTTATTATTCGGTTGAGAAGCTTTTATCATCCAGTCTGCTGTCAAAAAATCTGAAAGTCAGAATTTATAAAACAGTTATACTATTACCGGTTGTTCTGTATGGTTGTGAAACTTGGACTCTCACTTTAAGAGAGGAACATAGGTTAAGGATGTTTGAGAATAAGGTGCTTAGGAAAATATTTGGAGCTAAGAGGGATGCAGTTACAAGAGAATGGAGAAAGTTACACAAAACAGAACTGCACGCATTGTATTCTTCACCTGACATAATTAGGAACATTAAATCCAGACGTTTGAGATGGGCAGGACATGTAGCATGTATGGGCGAATCCAGAAATGCATATAGAGTGTTAGTTGGGAGGCCGGAGGGAAAAAGATGTTTGGGGAGGCCAAGACATAGATGGGAAGATAATATTAAAATGGATTTTAGGATATGATGATAGAGACTGGATTAATCTTGCTCAGGATAGGGACCAATGGCGGGTTTATAAGTGAGGTCGGCAATGAACCTCCGGGTTCCTTAAAAGCCAGTAAGTATTAGTATAGTATTAAGATATGCGATGTCGAAAAAAATTGGATTGCATTTTCCAGCTAGACTTTGTTGGAATACTCAGTAATAGTGATTACAGTATTCGAATATAAAAATACGAACTATTCGATCCTTGTAAGTTCGAATCGTGAACAAGTATTCAAATACTTTGCTCAGATGATAGATGCTGTGATAAGTGAAGAACAGAAGTTCTCGAGAACACTGATTGCTCATCAGTCGTATACATTCGGCTAACCTCGCCTAAAACATGATGTAGTTGCGTGCAAAAAAGACTTGTTACAGATTACTCTCTCTGTCTGACCTCTCTTCTCTTTCTTTCTCTCGCTTAATTTTATTACGGAATGGAGGAATAAACATCTGTATCGGAAGTTGGAGATAGCTACAGTATGTGATTATAATAACAAAAAAATGTAAACTCCTATGTGCTTGCACAATACACTGTTATCACAGCTATCGTTATTGATGTCATGCTGGATGTTGGATAAGAGAACCGAGAAGTGAGAACCTGCCAGTGAGTAATCAAATCGTTATTCGAATGATAAAAATATTCGAGAACTTTTATTCGAATAAATTATTTGATTCTTAATATTATTCGAGAACAGATTATTTGATTCTTAATATTATTCGAGAACAGATTATTTGATTCTTAATATTATTCGAGAACAGATTATTTGATTCTTAAAATTATTCGATTCTTAATATTATTCGAGAACAGATTATTTGATTCTTAATATTATTCGAGAACAGATTATTTGATTCTTAAAATTATTCGATTCTTAATATTATTCGAGAACAGATTATTTGATTCTTAAAATTATTCGATTCTGCCCGTCACTACTCAGTAACAGAAGTACTGATTTAATTAAGCAGAAAACTACTGGGCATGATTTATTGAAATAGACAGTCTATGAGATTTTAATGTAAGTACTATCTTATTTTCAAACCTTGGACAATGGACTCAGATGATAATTTGGCTTTTGTAATTGCCTCTATTGCTTGTTACGAGGCCTTGAAAAGGAAGAAAATATGAATGTGGGTGCGGCAATATCTTAGTAAAAGACAATGCAGAAGACATTCTAAACGAGCTTAAAGTTGAAGATCGATTTGGATTCAGAAACTTTCTGAGAATGTCAGAACACGATTTTAATATAGTGCTGCAAAAATACTTCCTATTATATCAAAAGAAAGACACAATTAAGAACAGCCATTTCATCTCAATTAAAAAAATTATGGCGCGATTGTTTGACTATCATAGGAGCTACGACATGATAAATGTTAAAGGAGCGGGAAATATTGTATAATGATTCTTTCGAAATTTTTACGAATGTTAACATACGTCACCAAATAGGGCCATTACTGACGTCAATGTAGCATTAACGTTTAGCGTACGAAGAGTGTGCGAAAACTCTCTATTGTATTCTCGAGAAAAGTTAAATAATAATTCCAGTTCTATAAAATAGTTGGCCTTCTTTGTTTATCTTTGTATTCTTTTGCAGACACATCTCACAAACAAGGCCTTTTCACAAGGACGCCCGCAGGATCCAATCTCAGTGGTAGCAAGATGGATAGAAAATAGAGGAAACGGATGGACAAGGAGAAGAAAATTGAACATAAAAATAGCCAGTTCTGAAATATGCGCACGCATTCATAATTTGAAGCACTCACTTTTGTTGAATTGTTTACTGATGGTTTGAGAAATCATGTATCGAACTCATAAAGGAAAATTAAAAAAAAAAAACTCGTAAAAAATTAAAATCTCAGTGGTAGCAATTGCTGCCACTGGCTTTCCCCTGCGGGTGCCTTTGTCTTTCCATCAGTGCATTAGGCCTAATAAATTTTATTCTAATGTAATTTCTTCGTCCACATCATTACTTGGAACAACTTACAGCCAACACCAAGGACCTTATAAAAAATAATCAAGATACGCGCCACAAAATCGGAAGTTAGTTGTTGCTATGGAAACTGTACGAACTGTGTCGACGCTGCACGAGCAAGTGAATTTACTTCAACGAGTTTTTCTTCAATTACTAATCTACAGGAATTACCTCCATAAACCGGGGAGAACTTCTTGAATCACCCCTGCATCTCGTTTGATAAACATTTAACAACCAACATGTTAAATATAACATGTTGAATTTAACATGTATATGGACATTTCAAGTCTCAATTGACTTAATATGTTGACTGAGTAGGTTGAAGTTAATCTCTTTCTAACTCGTTGATTGACTTGACATGTTTTCCACTGCTGCTGGAAAACACGCCAACATGTAGAGACAGATTATAACTAAAAACTTTTGCGTCTCATTAAAATAAATGGCAGTCATTCTTGTTATTAAAATGTATTACACATTATAAACTAAGGCGCTACCTTCCTGTTGTTCAATTCATAGGCCTACACAATTCATAGAAAATAATGTAAGAAACTAATACATTTTACATGAACACTGTACTCTACCCTTTTCACAAGTTTATTTTTTTAATTATTATTATTATTATTATTATTATTATTATTATTATTAAGTTCCAGTGAATTATGGTACTATATTATCTTTCGTTTCCCTGAATTCATAATTTTAATCATTTGTAAGTAGGCCTAACTTTTCCCTTTCTTTTTTTTTTTTAATATATTGAACGTTGAAGTGTTATGATTTTTACTAATGGAAACTGCAGTTACAATGCATGATAAGTGCAATAAAATTGTGCGATTTTTCTTGTAATTGTGAAATAAATAGGCCTATCTAACAGGCCTGATTAATCTGTAGTGGATAGTAATAGTAAATGCAGTAATATTTTAGTGTGTGCAGGGGCGTATACTGGTTAAAGGGTTTGGGCTACCGCTGACCCTATTATTACACAAAATATATGTAACAATTACTTTAATTTTAATTACTATGGTAAAACTAATAATACAAAATTATTACATTATGTTATATTATAAACTTTTTCTTTTGTAATTTCCTTGGGCTACCGCCGGTAGCCCGCAAAATACGCCCCTGTGTGTGTGTAAACAGTTTTTAAATTATAAGTTAGAATTAAACTAAATTAGAAAGTTAGTCTGCAATGTATGTGATTAGAAATGGTTTACGCATTTTACGATTTCCCGAAACATAAATATCCAGGATTCTCAGAGATTTTTTCTCTCCCCCCCCCCCCCCCGCTCATAGGCACATGCGCATCTACTCTCCGCGATCCCTATTTCTCTTTCAGTAATATCACAGTGTAGTATATACAGTCACGAAGCTCAATACGTAGTAAATATGCATCCATAGATAGTTGCTAACCATTAGGATCGCTAATATCGCCTCATTACAGACAATGCGAAATAGTACCGGCACAGTCTATTGTTCCTAGCACCCTCACAACTCAAGCTTGTGACTATATACCAGGGCTGGGCAGCAAGAGCGGATTCTACTCTCTCACGGGGAGCCATATGATTTTTCTTCATCCCCTTTCTTCCCCTCCGAACACCGCGCAGCGTTGATTCAGTGACGGATGAATATTAAGCGTCCCCGTTTGGAGTCTGAATGTGCTCCCGATGCCCAACCCTGCTATATACACTAGAATGTGGTAATATCTGCATTTCGCTCCCCTGAGGTGTTTTCTGTCGTCACTCATGACGTCAATTTATTGAAACCACAAAGAAAAATCTTCGGTACACTACACGGTGATAGTTGTACCTTATCACAATGAATAATTACAGTAATTATTATTAATTTATTACTCGTAAGATCGTAATAATATTTGATTTGGCTTGGAGGATGAGGGGAGTAACTTACGTTACACT
Organism: Periplaneta americana; assembly: GCF_040183065.1. Taxonomy (NCBI): domain Eukaryota; kingdom Metazoa; phylum Arthropoda; class Insecta; order Blattodea; family Blattidae; genus Periplaneta; species Periplaneta americana. Next base: position 164,931,557 of record NC_091121.1, read on the forward strand.
AACTCGGCACGCACAATATTAAAATCGCAATGCTGCGTAAGTTGTATCCTAAATAGGCTAATGCAAATCGTACATGCCTCAATATTCAGCAGTAATAATTAAGCATTGTCATAGAATATTATTTTCGCCATTACAAATGATTTTACTCTTTTCCTCGAAAGTATTGAATAACGGCAAGACAAGCTAAGAACTAACTTATACTAGTTTAATAATAATAATAATAATAATAATAATAATAATAATAATAATAATAATAATAATAATAATGTCAACGTAGAAGACACCGATAGTTCACTTTCAACAATTGGGCTAAAACGAATTAGAGGGAACGAAATCTGAAGGAAAAACACGGAACTGAAAAGCAATCAACTTAAAAAAGTAAATGAACCAGATGAAGAATGTAGTTTGAGAGCAAAATTTTTAATTGAACAAATCCAGACTTTCGGAAAACAAAATTGTAAATTCCATTAAATGAGAATGAAAATCTGCATAATTTAACAACACATCTCAAATAAGACAGTAATATGCTTGGCACGTTTATAATTTTCGTACTCGATCAGTAATGCAAAATTAATCAAAGAATTTTCACGATACACAGTGCATAGTAACTATTATCATTTAATAGAACTGTAAGGCGACCCTAGCGGCAGAAATTGTAATGACGCTCCGAGACCCACTCTTGATCATGCTATGCGCCAGCTTATATAATCTCGTAAGCAACGGTATAGATGCACCTTTAGAATATCCAATGAGAAGCAACACTCAGTGCTCGTAATATTCACATAGACTAATAAGTTGCCTGGACCAAAAGGGCAGGAGGCGAGTAGTGTCACAAGGTTAGATTGAGTTGAATGGAATGGAATTTACGGGAGGGGAGCACTGCGACCTGTCACGATATAATGCCCTAACCCTCGACCTAGGCGCCTTCCGCCATTTCTTCTTCGTCCTGTCCTGTGAACAGTTTGATCACATTCCCCTCCCCTCACGCATGTGGTACCTACGAGGTTACGTCCATTTTCGGTTTTCCCCTTCAAAATTTTCTAGAGCTCCTTCAGTGGAGCAGCGTAATCCGGAGTGAGACTAGTGGCCAACAGGCTTGGAGCTCACATATTCAGTTTCTTTCAGCCCCGAACCCTTTGCGAGGACGCGTTTTGCGTACCTTTTAAATTTCTCCTCCCATTTCTCTTTTAATTCAATTCAAACCTAGGCGCATTCCCAAACCCACATTGGCTGACTACGCTATGGTTCGCTGCGTACCCAAGTTTCGAACAGACAACCTCCTCTCGTCCCTAGGACAGCCTCTCCATGCGTCGTCAGCCGGCGTGCATTCGTAAGTTACGGAACTTGAACATATGCGGATGCCACTTGAAATGATTTTATATTTCAAGAAATTCTTTGAATAGCACATGACGTTATTGGTTCATGATGTAGTACCTACAAGATATTCCTATTGTCTGATATTTATTATTTTTTCGCTTTACATTAAGATATTGCATACCGGTATGTCGCTCATCACTGAAAACCCACTAATTTTCTATGTACTTTTCTACAAATTCCCTAAAATGCAGATTATCTAATTTATTAATTGGGATGTTGGCACTGAACATCTTTGCAGCCTAACACAAAATCATGCTAAACTTCGGGTTAATATCTTCATAATTTTCAGATTGTGAAATTTCAACTGCCAACTTGCACGTAAGTACAGCTACTGACGTAGAACACAACGAAGTTTTTAAAGATGAAGGTTAAAAGTTACAAAAGACAAATTAGGTTTATATAGTTATACAAGCATTTAAACTGGCTCTCCTGTAAAATTATTAGAATATGACTTAGTATTTGACTTACCGTTACGTCGCACCGATTACTTCGTAAGATCTGTTCCTTTATCTTCAAGTTTACACGGAATCTTCATTAAGCTTCAGTGAACAAAAATCATTTTCATGCACATCAGCAGATTCCAACGAACGAATACTACCAAGGAAAACCGCCGGTACGCACTACATAGTAATGTTGGTGGTGAACTTCACTACAAATTAAAATTATGGTCTTCATTCCAGCTCAATAAAGTAAACACTTCAAGCAATTTAAAACTATTCCTTTCCTCGAAATAAATTTAATGCACAAACCATATGAGGTACAGTATTATAACGAGAGATACTGTACTTCAATCAACAGGAAAGAACCCATATTCTGCTACAGACTAGGAAGTGTAGAGAGAGATGGCGCTGATGTCAGTTCACTTAGGTACGTACAAATTCACAGACTGTTTCAAAATTCATTATACTCAAAATAATAACAAAGGAAGTTCGTATAAAATGTCTACAATTTGACTGCCATTGATCGCAGCGTCGTTTGATATTATGTTTCCACCATCTGTACTGATATTGCGGTGGCAGAGAAGTGTAGGAGTACTGGCAGATACAGTTGCACAAAAGAAACAACTCGACTTCCATCTTAGCAGCAGCTTAACTATGGATCTTAACGAGTTGTCTAGTCTATATATTTATTTGTTGTAGTTGGTATAGCTCTGGCCTTCTATGCTCGAAGTTGCCGGTTCGATCCCGGCCCAGGTTGATGACATTTAAACGTGTACGTACCCTTAAACGGTTTATCGCGTAGGTACCTATAATAAAAGCCAGATAATGAAGTTATTATAATTTACTACTTAACGTTGTAGAGCAAATAATTAACTTTCTTAATATATCTTTCCTGACACTGGTTTGGTCATAGCCACACGCTACACACCAATACCATCTTTTGTTATCCCTTCCTACACAGAGTTTTCGGTAAAATCCAAGTTTCAGTCGCTGTTTTTTCAGATCAATAGGAGATCCATGACGCGATATAAGACGTCACGCACATGATAATAATTAAAAATACGAATGTAATCGGGGGCTACTGCCTCCGACGCCCCCAAAACTCTCGGTTTTCTTTCTCCCACCCTACACCACCCCACTATACTGCACTCTCTCACATATTTTCCTCCACTTCTTTTTTTCCCCCTCTACCTATTTTATTCTACTAACTACTTCATATTAAATAGGAATATATGACTTACCTTTCAATACCTTAAATATCACAGGATTTGAACCTAGAACCTTTCGTTTAATAAACTACTGCCATACCCATTACGCTAAGAATTCGTTGATGCACAAACCCTTAAAATGTATGCTTACGCACAATTAACATTAAATACTTCGAAAAGTATTAAATATATGACTTTATTATTATGTAATAGAACTTAATTGTTACTTTGGTATTAACCTTATTACATTTTACATAATCATTTGCCTCAAATTTGAAGTCCACGAAACAAGTTTAATAAATACAGAGTGTATACATACGATTCATCGGGTTTTGACATCGTATATCTTCAAATGTATAATGTCCATCCATTTGTACTCATAGCCAATAGAAAGAGCATATCCTTAAATTTGGTATCTCTCATTTTAGATTTCATTCTGACTCTTCAGTGACTCACTAGTGGCGATTGGTAAAATGGTGACTGATCAACAGAAAGCATTTTGTGCTTTGAAATATCAGAGTACTCAATCCACCGTCACTGTGCAACGTGCATTCCGGAAACAGTACAGAGGGGACCCACCAACCCACCAAAGCATTCTGCGGTGGTATCGACAGTTGAAAGACAAAAGGTGCTTGTGTAAAGGAAAAGCTCAGAACGACCAGGTGGAGAGAATCCGAGAGGCATTCGCTCGTAGCCCACAAAAATCAACACGTCGAGCAAGTCGCGAACTGGACATTCCTCACGCAACTGTGAATACCGTGACGGGTGCGACGTACCTACAAATGTTGCAAGACTGGTTGTTTCCTCAACTGACAAATGACAACCCAAACTTCATCTTCCAGCAAGACGGAGCTCCGCCTCATTGGCATAGAGAAGTGCGTCGATACCTGAACGAGGAACTTCTAAACCGGTGGATTGGGCGATGTGCTCAGGATGATTTGGCACTCCTCAGGTGGCCCCCACGGTCTCCTGACCTCACAGTTTGTGATTTTTTTCTTTGGGAGTACGTGAAAGAGAACGTTTACATGCCACCTATGCCAACAACATTGGCGGAACTCCGGGGTCGCATCACTGCTGCGCTGAGGAACATCGGCAATGACATGCTCCAACGTGTATGGGTCAAACTGGACTACCGCATATATGTGTGTCAGGTAACACGAGGAGGGCACATATGTACAGAACTTGAAAATGTGCTCTTTCGATTGGCTATTAGTACAAATGGATGGACATTATACATTTGACGATATACAATGTCAAAATCCGATGAATCATTTTTATACACTCTGTAGTTAGGAGACAAGAAACGGGAGAATGGGTAAAGTTTCTATGCATTCATACGTAAAATTTAATGGAGATTCGAAATATGTAAATTTTAATATAGGGTGCCATTAAAAAATAGTTTACTGTCACACACTGTATGTCCGAATAACTACCTATTTTCGAGCACTGGTATAATATTGTATGGTTTATCTCCAACAGTTTTTGTATAAAACTTTTTTTGTAAAATTAAAATTGAGAAGTTATTAAAAATATTTCATACTTCTTATTGTTCACTCTGTATATATATATATATATATATATATATATATATATATATATATATATATATATATATTCCTAATAATACGTTAAAATACATGCTTATTGAGATATGTATAAAGACTGTGAACACAACAGTTATAATAATTAAGGAACCACTTTTAAAATAAGTAAAAACAGGTGATTAACAAATATGACCAGATTAAAAAAAAAATTTATACTAGTTTTCGTTGTCATCATCAATTCTCAATACCAATAAGCACCGCAGTATTGGTATTGCTGTCTCATCTCTGCTTTCTAGTTCTACTCTACCTATAAATTGTTATACATGAAGTAGATACTTCTCCATAGAAATTATGTCACAGTGCTGTAGTTTCATGTGAAATCGATCTAGGACACATATTTTCGAAGTTACTTCATCATCGTATGATCATTTTATAGCATAGATGGGCACATTTTTCGGTTACGTGAGGCACTCGCTTTGAAATAGTTTGTTTACTAGGAGAGGAGACTGCAGAGTAGGATGGGAAATATAAACTGCTGTGACCTGCGTCACCTTATCGTAATCGCTAAGGCGGTCAGTGGCGAATTATTAGGGAAGCGCTTGGTTAACGTGAGAGACTCGAAAACTTTTATTCAATTTGGCAAATTAATTTGGCAGCTTTAATCATAAACCTCTTTACTATTTCTCCATTGAATTGATTTAAATCACAGGCGAGAAATTGCGTAACTAGCCAATAATATTCCATCACGTTGTCTACGTTTATTTTCTTGAATATTCTGGCGTTTATCAAGATTACTTAATAAATTTGCACGTTCTCGACCTAAAATAATTTCAGAAAATAATACGTACATACAAACAACATTTAATTCCTCGTACCTTTTAATGCAGCGTGTTTAAGGTATAATGTCGTATTTAGTATATTATGCAAATGTTAAGATCATAAATTTTCTTCGGAATAGTACGAAAAATAACATTTAATTTGTCTTACCTTCTAATTGAGCATGTTCTTTATGACATAAGGAGTAATGTCGTTGTATATTAAATTTATTAATGCCTAATAGGATTTTCGAGCATAACATAGATCGTATGTTCTCCCCTTCTAAACAGCAAAAAAAAAAAAAAAAAAAGTCTTCCTCCCATTTTTCATGAAATTGTTTTCTAACGCGTACACACTGCTTTGATAATGCCATTATGCCACCACTGATATTGCTTATGAAACTGATATAGAACCTGCCCACGCCTAGGAGCTGCGTGAGGAAGAAACAGGGACTGTGAAGATGATGTCACTCAGAGCGATAAGATCTGTGAAGGTCAGTGAGGCATTATTTCTCAAGTGAGGCACGATGCCCATCTATGTTTTATAGGATACTGGTAGTCTAGTAGTTCATTTTGCCAGCGTATAAATGAAGAGCTAAGTGTCAGCTGCTTGGCCAGTTATTGCCCCATTCCTCGTAATTGTGATTTCTTGGCATTTCTCTGGATTAAAACTTAGGTATAATATTGGACATAGCATTTGGTACTCACCTTCCTAACAATAACTACTGAATGTGTCGTTCATTTTCTCTAACACATTCAATAAAAAAAAATGGTTTATTTAACGACGCTCGTAGCTGCAGAGATTATATCAGCATCGCTGGTGTGCCGGAATTTTTGTCCTGCAGGAGTTCTTTTACATGCCAGTAAATCTACTGACATGAACTTGTCGCATTTAAACACACTTAAATGCCATCGACCTCGACCGGAATCGAACCCGCAACCTCGAGCATAGAAGGCCAGCACTATACCAACTGCATTACCGAGGGCGACCACATTCAATATCTTCTCAAGAAATTTTCATTCACAAGCAACAGTTCCTCTGCACGAAAGAACATAATTCCTCTAGTATGTTAGGATACATTACACGCACTTTATTTTTTAATATTTTCCATAGATAAAAATCGTAAGATGTGAGATCCAGGAAACAAAATGGCGGCACATTCCTGCAAAATATAATTCTATACTAGTACCCAAATATCTGGCGCAATTTGGTCATGGATACACTAACAGTAGAAGCTGTTGTGTTATTGAGCTGGAAATATGCTATAAAATATTCTCTGTATGTTAATAATAATAATAATAATAATAATAATAATAATAATAATAATAATAAATCTTATGTTTGCTGACAACATAAAGTCCACTATAGTCTATAATATAATAATAATAATAATAATAATAATAATAATAATAATAATAATAATAATAATCCATGGCGCTACATCCCATGAAGGGCCCAGACCGATGAGCTGGCTGCTGGCCTCATGCCGAAGCAGAGGTGGATGATCATTCAACCAGAATGGAGGTATCATGTGGTTAGCACGATGATCCCCCCAGCCGTTATAGCTGGCTTTGCAACCGGATTTCGCTACCTATCGTAGCTCTCCAAGTGGATCACAATGCTGGGTGGGCACCAGTCCTATACACTGGCCGAAATTTCACGAGAAAATTTCTTTCCTCATGAGAACTCGAACCAGCGCGCATTCCTTAACGCGAGTCCTAGGCAGGATGTGTTAGACTACGACGCCACGACGCAGTACTCTCTATATCGTCAGCTTAGAGTGTAAACCTGCTAACCACCAAAAACAAAATTTTACAAGGGAAGCAAAAAACTAAGTTTAAATTAACTCTGAAACTTTAGGACCAAATCTAAAGTAAAGGTACAAATGCCATCTGTACTTTGGATTTGGTCATAAATTTTCAGAGTTAATTAAACTTAATTTCTTGATTCCCTTGTAAAATTTTCTTTTTGGCCGTTAGCAGGTTTACACTCTAAGCCGACGATATTGTGACAGCCACGTGCGAAGGAAGGGTTAAGTCGGCCGTGACGGGCAGGTTGCGCGCGCATCTGCTTCCTGGGACATGTGCTGTGGGGAGAAAGGGGAAAGAGTGACCGCGGCAGAGAGGAGAGATAACCAGATGATTCGAGAATGGACACACGCCTGGAAATCTATAGATCGCGAACTTTCTCGCAACTATGGTTTAGTTATAAATACAAGACGCGAGTGAACTTGAGTCAGTCAGCCCGTCAGTAAGCCAGTGTTGTTACAGGCAGATTTGGACAGTAAGCGAGTTAGTCTTGTGTAGCAGTGAAGCCAGCTTCGAGACCAGAGCGCGACTTGAGTTGTGTCCGTAACTGTGGAGCCTGAAGCCCGGAGTTCGAGTGCAGTGGACCGCAGTTAGGGGACCTGAGTTCGAAGTTCAGCGGATCGTCTCTGAAGGTCTGGAGTTCGAGATTCTGTGAACGCGAGTGACTGAGCTAGAAGAACTAGCCAAGACAAACGAGCTGTGAACTAAGAACTGACAGTTCTGTGTTGTAAATAGTGCTTTGTGAATATTAGTTAAGATTAACAGTTCATTGTTGTTCATAATAGTCCGAGTAAATTGTCATTGTCGTTTGTGGAGTGCAATAACGAACGCTGTGTTGCTGTGCGGAGAGCAAATCCCATTGTTGACGGGAGTGAAATTAAATTGTAGAAAGTGATTATTATTGTAGCTTTAAATAAAAGTTACATTGTTGAGTTGGAATAAATTTACAATATGTTACTTTCTCAAAATATGATTCCAAATGACTCTTTTGTTACTCGCACAGTTGATTGTTTCTTCATAAAGGAATGGTCCAAACATTTTATTGGCATTGATGACTTCTCTGCTGACCAATATCTATTATTATGTAATGTTACGTGACTACTAAGATGAAACCAAGCCTGATCTGAAAAGAAAATCGATCTGGGATACACACAATAATGTTTGTGGAAATTGCAACACCAAGAAGGCTACATGTGACTGAAATGAAAATTGATACCACAGATTAGGTACATGATAATACACAAATGATTAGAATTACAGAACTGTACCTGATCTGTGAGCATGAGATTTCAGTATGGTGTGAAGCCTCCATGTGCTGCAATCAGAGCCTCTAAGTATCGTGGGATGGATTCAAAGAGGGCCTGGATATGTTCCTGGGGAATCTCTCTTCACGCAGTTTATATGCGAGTCCACAAAGCGCCAAGAGTGGGTGCTGGAGGATCATGACGAACAAGTTGCCGACCAACCATATCCCAGACATGTTCGATGAGCGACATGTCTGGCGAACGTGCAGGCCAGGGAAGCAGTAATACCCGTCGTTCTTCGAAGAAGGCTTGCACAATCCTCGCCACATGTGGCCGGGTACTGTCCTGCTGAAATATGGCATGTGGAGTTGCCTGAAAGAGGGGCAGTTTCTCGAGCTTTAAAACCTCCCTAAAAACCTCCCTAGCAGTTGTTATTCAGATTGCCCTGAATACGTAGGAGGCGAGATCGCATATTGTATCCAATGGCGCCCCAAACCATCACACTAGGCGTTTGTCCGCTATGCCGCTCAACAATGCAGGCTCTCAGATTGCGTTCACCACGGTAACATCTAACATGTATGCGGCCATCATTGTAGAACAAGTTGAAGCCGGACTCGTACCAAAACACCACATTTTGTCACTCAGCACGCCAGTGACGGCTTTCATGTGTCCATTGCAGTCTGAGGCGTTGGTGGTTTCTGGACAATGGAAGCCAGTGCAATGGCATGCGAGCCACTAGTCCAACCCTCAAAAGATGGCGACGAACTGTTGACGCAGACAGGTCCACACCCGTTGCAGTACTCCAACGTCGACTCAACATTGTGGATGAAGCTGTATGATCTGTCATGGCCATGCGGACAAGATGGCGGTCATCCTGTGCTCTGGTCACATTACGTGGTCCAGTACCCGCTCGTCTCTGCGTACGACCCTCTTCTATCCACTGGTTCCACACATGCATCACCGTCGTAGCAGGATGCCTTGTACAAGCCGAAATGTCACGGTATGAGAAACCTGCTTCCCGGAGACCAACCATTCTGCCCCGTTCGAATTCACTCACGTGCTGATATTGCGCCCTTCCACGCCTGCACTAGTTTTCACGTTTACACTTCGTTTGGAAGCTCTGCACTGACTGAGCAAGGCATAACATTGACCTTGCTGGTGATACAAGAGACGTCACTGTTAGTCCTATGTGTACGCCATCTCTCTGGAAACGTAATACATTATTGATAGTACTGTTCTATACATCTCCCGAGTTTGGAGTCGTTCGGGGCATTCTTTCTGGGTGTTACACTTTTCACAAACAGTAATGTATTTTTGTTATTAACTTTCTTAACATCGTATTAAAAAAATTAAGTCTGTAACAGTAATCTGTAATTCCTTAGAATTCTATAGGGCTTTAATTTCAACAATTTTGTTCCCTGTCTTGCATATGCTTTAGAAATTTCTGTCTCCTATGCTACACGTTTCAGGGACTTGAGAATTACATTCCAAGAGTTTCTATTTCAACAAATTTTTCGTCAGTAAGCAAGCAGTGCTTTTGTCTTAGTCTTCGGCCAATGAAATAACCTGATTAGACTATCAACTAAATTTACTTCTATGTCTTACGGAGGTATATCATGTACAGTTTATGCATTCCCTCATTGATCAGTAGTTGACCATTATCACATAACAAATGAGAGAAATACACTGCACTGAACCACAGTCCAACTATAATTAATAATTGTGACGGTGTCGTGTATAGTTCCTGGGGTAGCTCAGTCGGTAGAGCATTCGCGCGCTAAGTGAAGGGTCCCAGGATCTATACCCGGCCCAGGAACAATTTTTCCTTGAAATTATTCAAACCTGCTTTACAGGGAGCTACTACCTGAAAGCCAGATTTGCATAATACATTCGTTATTGGAGGTTAACAGAATGCCACAATTCAAGTCACACAGTATTTGTGTGCACTCATAGTTGAGTTCTGGCGTCTTGTCAGCTCATGTGAGTTGTGTGGATACAAAGGAAAAATTGTGATGGTGTCGTGTATAGTTCCTGGGGTAGCTCAGTCGGTAGAGCATTCGCGCGCTAAGCGAAGGGTCCCGGGATCGATACCCGGCCCCGGAACAATTTTTCCTTGAAATTATTCAAACCAGCTTTACAGGGAGCTACTACCTGAAAGCCAGATTTGTATAATTCAGATATGTAGTCCTTGTGTGTGTGTGTGTTTTTTTAAGATGTTTTTATTAAAAGTACCAGGTCTCTTGGACCCTTGCCTGTGTGTGTTTATCAAAACACAGCTGAACACGTGTCCACACCTGCTTAGAGATCGCAGAAATGCTCAGCAATAGTGACTAGGGGACAACAACAGGACAAGTTGCCGACACGAAGCTCCTCACAGACTGATAAAACGCACTGTATTTTATCAGTTTATTTTCACATCCCAAATAAGCTAACTTTACCACGATTTCATATAATAAGTTCGAAGTTACAACACTTAGGGATGGATAGAAATCAACTTATGCAGCTTTATGGCTTGGATGCATATCTTGGTAACTACTTGGGCTGGATAAAAAGTAATGGCAACCGTTCGATATTTCTGACATGGCTTTATTCACAGGGTACAACATTTACGTACCTTCTATATAGTAACCCCCCCCTTATTTATTACCTTTTGCCAAATGTTTGGAAGGCGTCGTACACCATCAGCGCGTCCATCTTTGTTGATGTTCCATATTGACCGCCATATAGTATGGATAAGTTCATCTCTGGTATTGTACTGGGTCCCTCGCAGTGGTTCTTTCACTTTGGTGAAAAGATCGTAATCGCATGGACTCATATCGGGTGAATACGGTGGATGTTCAAGAATCTCCCATTGCCAGCGGCGCAAAAGGTCCTTGACGGCAGCAGTGGTGTGACTCCTTGCATTATCATGAAGAGTGATGGGATTCTGTACCACCAAGTGTCGTCGTTTTCTCCTGACGGCTGGACGAAGGTGGTGCTGCAGGAACCTGCAGTAGTAGTCCGCGTTTGCCGTCTGCCTTGGAGGTACAGCATGGTGCAGTATTACCCCATCAATGTCATACACCATAATGAACATCACCTTCACAGCACTTTGTGTAGGGCGCACTTTCTTCGGACGAGAAGAACCTGGATGCTTCCATTCACTTGATTGACGTTTCAAGTTTGGTTGGTTTGTATGAGCGAGCCTAGGTTTTGTCCATAGCGACGATTCGTCCAAGAAAGTCGTCATCTTTCCTTTGGTATCGGTCCAACAAGGTCTGTGCGACTGCATAGCGGTGCCATTGTTAAAACTCGGAAATTTCATGGGGTATCCAACGCCCTGTAATTTTGCGGTAACTCAGAATGTCTTGCAGAATGTGGAGCACAGTTTTGTGACATATTCCGACTTCTGCTGCTAACTCACGCGCAGTCCATCGGCGATCAGCATCCAACAGGGAAGCAAGGAATTGAACTGTGTTGTCCCTCACGCGGGGTCGTCCTGTACGGAGGTTGTCCTGAATGGCATCCTTGCCTTCCTGGAATGCTTTAATCCATCGTGCCACTGTGCGATATGGCAACGCTGCATCAGCACATGCTTTACACAGTCCCTGAAAACATTCTTGTGCTCTACGACCTTGCATCACTTCAATTTTGATCCAGGAATATTGCTCTAGTTTTGTAAACGTGGTCTTAGGGTGCTTGCACTATCCCTATAGAAGTCAACGTTCTACACACTGCAGTAGATTGACAGAGTACTGTCGCCACTGGCTGCACTAACTCATCTCAACAGTCCTTGTTCATATCCACACAGATCGCAACCATCATCACGTGACAGCAGTGTTGCCATAACTTTTTATCCAACCTATGTACTGTAAGTAGATGTTTTCTGATTTATGTTGTATTTTTATCTACAAATGTTTAAACATTAGCTCATGTTTAAACATTTAAACACCCTATCCCTAGGGAAAAATTACTATTTTTTTATTTACTTTGATATTTTTACAATAATTTTTACATTTCTTTTCTTTAAATCTATTATTCTACATTGTACAAAAGATAGTTTCCCCAAACATAAAAACACATGTACAAGACAATCACAATTTAACTACTTTGAGTCCCAAAGTATGCTTATATTTGTTTTTATTTTCTATGTTTTACTAAAGTTATCTTGTGTACCATAGGATTTGGAGGTGAATTAGCAAACTTAACGTCGATTTCTCAGTTACAAGGTTTAATTCTTGTTCTTATACAGTATTATTATTAGTATTATTATTATGAAAGGCACACATTCTGCATGGAAACGATATGTCATTCTGGCCATGATACTCTGAAAATGGTACATCGCACAAAGAATGCTGTGTAAGTGGAACATTTATCCTCTACTATAACATAATACTATGTGGTACTTACAGGAATGTAATGGATTTAACATAAAACAATATAAACATATAGAAATAAAACAACATATGCCTAATTAATAGGCATGCTTTTAAAAGAGATTAATTGTGACATGAGGTACTATGTCTGGCCCGTATTGAAACAATCACTCCATGCTTCTCTTCTAACTATGTACATATCGTGTTGTAAAAGTTTCAATTGAAACTAAAACAAATAACTTTCCAATATTTAGAGCTATATACATGTATCTTCGAACTAAATATCTATATTTGGAATCTACAAGTTTATCTGGAAGTTTAATTTTCTAGCGGTATGAATAATGATTGCCTCTTTGCTGAAGTTTTGAATTAGTTAAGTACATCTAAAAATGTAGAAATTTAATTTGGTTTCATATGTGCTGTTCTTATGAAAACAACGATAAAAGTAAAGGCAGTTTCCATTAAAACAATGATAAATTCAATCTATTCTTCTGAATATCAAGAATGATACATAGTTGTATACGAAAAATATTACTGGATAATCATATTTATATTAATGTGCATGCATACAGCCCTAGACGCAAAAAATGATTGATCTCCAATTGCGTGAATTTGTCTAAGTTCACTTTGGGCAGTGCCTGGTTCACATGACTAGGGAAAGGATGTTTATTTTGCACCTAATTTACCTTTTGAATATATCCTCCTTATAGATTAGTTATAACTAGACCTCGGATTTTAGGTTAATTGCTTATTTTTTTTTCTGTAGGGATAAACTAAAACTAGTTAAATACGGTATCTTCACATTTTATATAAGATATGAACGTTTGGAAGCAGTTTTATGCTTCCTAAAAATGTCTATTTCGCCCACTGAGGCCTGTTTTTAAGGTTATAGAGCCTAAAATTACCTATTTCTATTTGCTATGTATGTATTTTTAAATTTTCGTGTAACAGTGAAAAAAAAAGTTTTGAATGTCGCCCATTGAGTTTTTTTTTAAGGTTTTAGAGCCTAAAATTACCTATTTCTATTTGTTATGTATGTATTTTTAAATCTTCGTGTAACAGTGAAAGAAAAAGTTTTGAATGTCATGTGGTAGGTTTGGTTCAAATGCTCTGTAATAGTTTGGTTGTAGGAATGAAGAAATTCCTGATAAATTGCTTTTAAAAAATTTTTTTTTTGCTTATAAAATGATTCTGTCTAAGAAAAGGCAAAGTTTCAGAATACCGGTATAAAATTAAAGAAAAATGTTGTTATGTATTGTGGAGGCAATTATGGATAATGTGTTAATTGTAAATTGATTGGTAAATTAATTTATTTAATTGTAATATAAGCACTTATGTATTAGCAGCCTTAGAGCACTGAGGCCAATGAATTATTTAAAAATTATGTACCAGTATCAGTATTCAGAATTTAAGACTTAACAGAAATCAAGTTTCTAACCACAATATTTTTCTTACTGTTTTGTCACTGTATACCGTAATGCTTAATACTCACTAATGAATTGCATTTTTATAGTTACTATAGTTTGAGTGGATAGAAATTACATTTTAGCTGCATAAAATTGTATTTTTAGCTGCTTGAAATTGTATTTTTTAGGTGCCTAAATCTATGTTTTTAATGTCTATTTTGATAAATTCAGGACCTATTTTAAGTGCCTAAAGTTAGTTTTTAAGTGCTAAAAATCCGAGGTCCAGTTATAACACTTGCTCTATAAACAGACAGAAAATGCAAGAAATAAACAAGAAAAAGGAAAAACAGAACAAAATCGTGCCTAAGAAATTCGTTTACATGTATGTGCTTTTCCCACCCTCATCGAAACAACATTTAATAATTACTACATTCCTTAGGCCCAATTGTATAAAACTCCCTGACTAAAGATCAACTTTGATCGAAGATCGGAAAGTAAACCGAGTTCAGACACTTCTTCTATTATATAAAACTTTTCTGCGATCAAATTACCTTGGTTCAAATGCAATCTAAGTTCACGTCAAAAGGATTTGGCAACATCGCATAAACAGGTGAAATACGTGATGCGCGGACCATGTTATACAGGTTTGTTCAGTGTTGCCAATCTAGCGATTTTAACTCTTTTTCAACAACAATTTCTTTTAACTTTCATATTGCTTAAATAGGGATTTAGTGACCTTTTTAGCACCCCATAGTGACAAAATTTAATTTTCTTTGTTGATAATGAGAAATCTAGCGACTTTACAACTACTTTTTCACGACTTTCCGTATTACACTCTGTTGGAGACACTGTTTTTTTTTTTGCAATGTAAATAATGGCGGACAATAAGAAGAAGGTTGACTGTTCTCCAAGTTGTTATCATGTTATGGTGTTTGATACTGCTAAACATAATAAAGCTTTATAAAACGACAATTTTCGTTTAGTAATACAGTTAATTGAACATTTATGAATGTACCTATCATATCCATTAATAATTAATGGTTGTTATAAACATAATATAATTATAGGTTATGTTATTTGATATTACTGAACACGATAGAGCCTTATAAAATATAAGAATGTTTGTGTATTAAGGCAAGAAATTGAAAGAAATATATATAAATGTACCTAACATATCTATTAATATTAATAATAATGGATATTTTATTTGCACAATCTATCACTCGTATAGTTCAAATAGAAAAGAAATAACTGAACTTGGATCATCTAACTTAATCGGAGAAATTTCTTCAGTCAAAGTTGACTTTAGTTTGAGATAAATTAATCTCAGATTAGACTTTATACAACACAAAATTCCAAGTTCAGCTGAAACAAGGATCAATTTAACCTCTGATCTAAGATTAAATGGTTTATACAATCCGGCCTTAGTCAAGTACAGATTTATGGAGCAATATCAAAACAATATAAAGTATTATGATGCAAAGAAAAAAAAAACAGTACCAGGTAAGAAGTAATTCATTTCAAGAGAAAAATGGATAAGTATAGTATCACTATTCTTACACTCACATGATATGCAATTTGAAAAGTGGACGCAATTGAAAATGTACTTAATATGACACCTAAAAGCTCATAGATTGTCAAGATATATATATAAAAAAACTTAATATTATATGTTGGCTTTTCAGTGCAATAAAATATGAACTGTCTCTTCTTTTTAAATTGCTCTTACTACTTATAGTCGGTACAATACAGTACAGGTAATGAATTTATTACGTGGGTTGTTGTCAACACCTCAGTCACATATACGGAGCTGTTAATTACATATTGAGTAAGCCTGTACTTCTGAAACTTTCAGTACCTTTCTTAGAATTGGTAAGGCAACAATAAACGTAAACATGTTTGAAATCGCAGTTCGCATACTCGAGATAATGATGGTTTAAGTGATGTGGGGTGGCTAAACTGATCATATTTGTGTACAGTAACAAATAATAACAATTTTAGTGACTGTGCGCATAGAAAAATCAAGAAAGTGGTCTGGAAAGAAAAATAAAAAGTAAATTATGATTAGGAGTGAATAGACATTCGAATATTACACGTGGATCAATAGTGTACGTTAATTATAACATTGTGATAGATATTAAAGTATTTCATATAGTTGTATAAATAAAAAAAGAGCGATATTTTCTTCACTAAAAAAATAGCCCATAAGAACAGCAACACCCCAAACGACTATTAATGTTACAAAGTTAGGTACAACTGCTAAAGAGTTAAAAGGTCGGAGAAATTTCTTTTAGGCCGTAACAGTTCTTACAGGACTAAAACATGACGGGAAGATTATGATGATTATATGGTTTCTGTTATTCCAAAATTTTATCAAGTTATGCTAGCAGAAAGTTTGAAATTCAATAGCTTTTTGACAAAAGTAGTGATACAGTTCTGAGGGAAAAATAATGAAACATTAAAAATTACGCAGAAAAGAACCTAGACTTTTGTGAAAATTGTTTTGTCCATGTTCGAAGTTACATGAATTAAGCTCTAAAAGTAAAACTCTTCAACAAAATTGTATACGTCCTTATAACACATTTTTTTCCCCACTGTCACAATCGTGTTATCCATCTTCATTCAACAAAGAAGTTTCATAGTAACAATCAAGCATTGCAAATAACAGAAAAATAATTCTGGGTATTTTTACACCACATCTTATGTTTACTAACATCTAGATCTATTGCTAAGGGTGCTGTGCTTCGAAACGTGCACATCTGCAATCATTTATGTAACATAACTCGTCCAAATTCTCATTCAAACACATAAAGTACAAGCTTCGACTAAAGCACACTGAATGAGTTTTTGAGAGGGGACTGATTTTTTCACATATTCTTGTATTTTTGTACAAAATTAAGCAGTCTACAAATGTGTCGTGTGTTTGTCAGTTTATTTTTTTTCTCTCTTTATCATTTTTTTGCATGTGTATTAGAACTTCATAACACAACTTATTATATTTGCTTGTGGTCTTCACAACTACGTTATCCTGTGCACTAACCGTTCCCTAGGGAATGGCTCAGATTCGTTCAAACTTCAATCTATAAACAACAATCGTCTTGTCTGTTCTTCTTTAATTGAAGTTGATACAAGTTATGTGTTGATTAATAGAGCAGACATGTTTAAAAGTTATAAGTGAACATTCCAAGAAATATTCGTGCATTCATAAGTACAAATTTCTTTAGTCATCTGGAATGTGAATCCTATAGTGTGAGACAAGTAAGTGTTAAAACTGCGTTCAATATGTTATCACTCGTTAAATTCCGCCGTTTTCAATCTAAAGATTTAATTCAATGCACAATAATGCTATTCTCTTTTATGTGTTTTATGCAGCGCTCTTTTTTTTGCTCATTAAAACTTGTTATAATCATGAAACTGGTACTAGAATGTCATCACTTGTCTTTAAAAATATTAGAAGAACAAACATGTTCGATGATTTATTAAATGCAATATGCAATTCCGGTCACATATCAGGTGTGTCCACTAACATCGCATCTGCACTATTTGTAAAAATCACATTAAGTTCCATCTCTTGAGGATGTTTCCTTAGAATCTGGATTCATAACGGAATCGCTGATACTATTTGAGCCGTTTGAAGCCAGCACCATCCTGACCAAGCTTCAGTTCTTCATAAAGAGAAGGGGCAACTTCCGTTGCTTGAGCTGGAACATGCAAGGTCTCTTGTTTCCAACCCTGTTGTGTCTGCATATGGCCTCCTGCCGGATTCACCCCATTTGCTGTGCCATTGGGCAATGTTGCTTCTCCCTGACTTGCAGGAATCTGAAAAGGATGTGTATTATATACACACAATAATTTTTGCATGCTGCTCCATTAGACTGATGTAAGATTAATAAGGAGACCAGATTCCCAATAAAAATTGAGATATTTTGGAGTTCCAATCGTCGTAATAAAATATAACCTATTACCTTTGAAAATGTGCTAACACACACTTTTTAATGAATGCTTTGTATTAATAGGAAATATATTTTATATCATATTATTTCTTACAACTTATATTTTTTTATGTTCAAATCATTAAACCATAACTGTATAATATAGTTTTATAATAATAATAATAATAATAATAATAATAATAATAATAATAATAATAATAATAATAATAATAAGAATAATAACAATAATAATAATAATAATAATAATAATAATAATAATAATAATAATAATAATAATAATAATAATAATAATAATAATAATAATGAATAGTAAGCCTTCAGTATTCATCTGTCATTATGGAGAGGAAAAGCAAACCATTTTTTAAAAATTCATACTTATATTCGAATGAAAATTAAAACCTGACAAATCACATGCACAATAAGAATACATATAAAAAAGATAAAGTGTGGAAAGGAATACACCGTATCTTGAAAAGGAAGTATATAAGGGTGAATATTCTGAAATGGGTAAGTGTATGTCCCAGCTGATTTAAGGAGTTTCTTGAAAATGTTAACTGATTACTTTTGCGTTTAATTAACTAACTCTCGCATGTTTTAGTTGGAATTTAATTTTAAAATTTATAATTAAAAAATAACGTCCAAACGTCAAAATGTAACTACGATCCCTATGTCCCCAACTACATTTTACTCTGTTTTACTAAGTTTTTTTTCGGAATGTTTCGATTTGATTTTATTTCCTTGGCCAAGATTATAAAAATAAATAGTTAAAATGCTTATGAAAGACAGGAATTGTTGTTTGTTTAATTCTGAAAGGAGAAGTTATGTCCCCAAAAATTTCGTAACGCCAGTCCCTCGAAATAAAAGAGCTACACAAAAGACAATTTTGCTTCATGTGGTAAATTTTAACGGTCGGTAGTGATGAGAGGTCAACATGGCGCCAGTTAAAAAACTTTTCGTCCATTGTCGTAATTTATTTTATTTAAAAATACAAAAATCATCACTGATACTGAATGTTATGTTTTCTATTGGTACCACCAGTCCCAGGTGGCATTAAATATAGTTTGTATATATTAAACTTTCGTAGTATATGCAAAACATTACAATGTTTGTCGACTAAAAAATCTAACCTCCATGATATTTTTAACGATTTATTTTGTCAGAACTATTGCGGAAATTATACTAATTTGTAACAATGGTCCCTGTATAACGTCGATCCCTTTATTGTGGGACCGAGGTTTCATTTAACATACAATTATTAAATACTGGTGGATAAGGTAACTTCGAATATTATTTCAAGTGACTGTTTATAAGAAAGAAAAAAAAGTCTGATGATGAAGGTAGGAAATATGAAAGGAAGAAGATACGTAGGCAGAGGGCAAATATGACTGAAGATGAGTTGCAGAAAAAAAAGGGACTATGGCAAAGAATACAAAAAAAAAAAAAAGAAAGAAAGAAAATAGCAGCTATGACATCGTGAAAAAAGAAATGTTCGAAGACAAGTGAAATCTGAAGTACAGAAGTTTAGAAGATACCTTTAACAATGGGCTGTAAGGGAAAGATAACAACAATCCCTTGTTTTTTTTTTTTAAATTAGAAAATCCATAAACATTTTTTTTAAGCTCAACTGATACCAGAATCTTCAATAACAGGAGCAAATGTAACCAATGTGAGAAAAAAGTACACAATTTAATATAATATATTTTTTCCAGTTTTGTTATTCATATTTGCCCACTTCAGAATATTCACCCATAATTGCTTTCTGTTTCGATGAAACCATGACTATTAAGGGGTTAGGTATAGTTTACAGCAGTAAAATGTTTGGAAATATTCAACATTTTTTTCCTCCATTACTGTATCTTGTACAATAATGAAAATTGAGTATGTGTAAAACGTTGTCCTTCTGCTATATGAAAAAAATACTTTTACGATTAAAAAAAATTATATATATATATATATATATATATATGTATTTTTTTTTTCAAAATTGGAAATAGTGGCAGTTTACTATCCAGTGATGAAACGTTTCCCTCACAACTCATAAATTTGTTAACTTTTCCACATTCTCTCTCTTTTATTTTATTGCTGAAACTCATGTTTACAATATCATGCTCTTTCAACTACATTCCTCAATAAATAATATTTCGTTTTTATTTTGTGTTAGAATAAAGTACTGATATTTGACCATTTTCTTAAATGAATTTATTTTTTATCAGACAATCTATCAAAAGTAGAGAAGTGATCTTGCATCATATTGTAGATATGACATGCATAAATACACACAAAATATTTGATCACAGAATGTTTGATAGTTTTTGAGTTATGTGGGAAATGCTTCATCACTGCACAGTGAACTGAATTTGAGAACAAAAACGTAAATAATTTTTTTTAAATCGTAAAAGTATTTTTTTCTTATAGCAGAAGGACAGTGTTTTACACATACTAAGTTTCATTATTGTACAAGGTACAGTAATGGAGGAAAAAAAATGTTGAATATTTCCAAAATTTTACTGCTGTAAGCTGTACCTAACCCTTTAAGACTTCTTTTTAGAGACGAAAATGATTAATTCTTATCAACCAGCAAATAAGGAGAAAAGAGACAAGCGAGATACAATTCTGAGGAAGGAAATTAGGAATTACTGTACTTTGAAAGATCATGCATTAAATGATTATGTAAAAGAACAATATTGGACCAGGCTAATAAAAGAATACATAGAAAATGGAAAATGTTACCGGTACATAAAAAGAAAGACCACGTCCCTCGTAGAAATACAAAACTAAGGTAAACAAAGAGTCAGACGTCCAATAAAGAGAAGAAAAGAACCTATAAGCTATAAGAAAAGAACAGACTAACAGTGAAGTTGATGATGATGTCAGTGATGGTGATGTGACACTTCCATACTTACCTGTATATGATCCATGTTGACTTCACGTAAATAGCTAGGGTTCTCAAATGCAACTCCGCCAGAGGACTTGTGGCCCAGCAAACGTCTTGTGCGCATGAACCAAACAACACCGATGATGATGGCAGCAACAATTATAATAGCCAGTACGACTGATACAGCTACACCAACAGGAGAACTGTCATTGCCTGCATTGTAACAGAAATAAGTTATAGCATTAGCGTCATACCAGTATAATAATGAACTCTATTAAGGTATAAGAAAGAGTAAGAATCTTCATGGGTAGCAGTTTTATTTGATAGTGTAAGCACGAGTTAAATTCTTCCAAGATACAACAATTCCTTACACAGTAAATAAAACATTTTATATAGTCTACGAAAAATACATCTTTTCTCTTAAACCTATATTTGTATGTAACACGCAAAATTATTTATATCATCATCATCATCTTCCTAACAAGTATTAGGCCAAGTGGCCTGTTACGGTCTCAAACTAGAATTTTCAGCCCATCTCTTCTTTGGACGGCCTAGAGATCTTTTGCCATATGGATGGTAATGAAGCATTGCTTTTGGAATTCTGCATCGATTCATTCGTTCGAGATGACCCTTCCACTGAAGTTGATATTTGCTGATGAACTGCATAATGGGTTCTATTTGAAGTTCTTGCATTGGGTCCTCATTTTTTTTATGATCCCAGCGAGTATATCCAGCTGTTGCTCTCATAAACCTCATCTCACTTGCTGTTATTCTACTGACATCTTTATTCTTCACAGTCCACGCTTCGCTACCATAGCTTAATACTGGCTGTGCTAAGGTTTTATACAAGCCTGTTCTTGTGTGTCTTTGTACTAGTGAAGGTTTCATGATTTTATTAATGATCCCCATTGTTTTATTATATTTACATATTTTTTCAGCAATATCTACTTCATCATAAGGTGATAGTGTATAGCCAAGATAAGTGAAGGTATTTACTCTTTCTATTATTTTATTATTCAAACAGATTTTGCTTGGTACAGGGAATTTCCCACAAAATGACATGATTTTCGATTTTCCCTGTAGAAATGAAATTACCAATATGACTACATTTTGCGTTATCGATTGGCACTAAGCAAATAACAGGGTATAAAATACAGATTCAACACAGACATTAGTTCTAGTGCACAACAATTATTATTAGTCATGAGAATGAAGATATACTTCCTCCCTTTTTTTTTTTCCATAATTTAAACATCACATTTATTTTCACAAATAAAACTTCGTTTTGTGAAGGCTAAATCAATGGCATATGCTTTTCCAGTTTACCGAGGAGCACTTATACGCACATAAATAAGGTTTTTATAATCTTTATTTGAATATATTTTTTTTTACTTGGTTATTTAACAACGTTGTATCAACTACTAGGTTATTTAGCGTCGATGGAATTGGTGATAGCAAGTTCGTATTTGGCGAGATGAGGCCGAGGATTCGCCATAGATTACCTGACATTCACCTTACGGTTGGGAAAAACCTCAGAAAAAACCCAACCAGGTAATCAGCCCAAGCGGGGAGCGAACCCACACCTGAGTGCAACTATGGATCGGCAGGTAAGTGCCTTAGGCGACTGAGCTACGCCGGTGGCATTTGAATATTATGAAATAATATAAGTTAACGATGTCTAACAATCACTAACAATAGCAAAAAAAAAAATAGATATAGGACAGAACAGAATGGCTACACATATTGGAATAGGCCAGGGCACTCAATGGGCTGTAGAGCCAGTTATGAATGAATTAATGAAAAGATAATATAATAATATTACTTCATTACCTATACATAATTTAAAAATATAATCGCAATTAGCAAAATTATAAAGAAACGAACAAAGTTACAAAATATAATTTCGTATTTACATAATAAATGCCGAGCTGTTTTGTTTGCCTTTGAATATTTAGATCAAGGGAGACCCACTTCTTTCCTCAGCTTATATATTCTTAGATAACTTTGTACCATATCCTGACTAGATTTCCGGTACCTAATATTTAAATACTATTTAGACGATATGAATGTTAAGGTCACAGCTACACTCATATAAAATGTTATATATTCAGGATATCTATATTACCTAAGCTAGCAGCAGATGTGATGTATTTGTCACCAGTTGTGAAGCGAATAGGTTCCGTTAATGTGCTGGTACCAAGATGATTTCCTGCTTTTATAACACATTCGTATGTTTCCCCTTCTTTCAAACCTGTAATACGCAGACTTGTTGCTTTAGTGTCGTTCTTAGTCGCGCTGCGGGAACCAACTTGCCTCCAGAACACTCTGCAAGAAAAGTAAATATTTCAATACACCACAATTCTTAGAAAAATACCCTAAATGTAAAAGGGATTTAAAATCGTTTTATTGAATAGGGTAGAATTGGGTGGAAAAACTGCACTTTGGTGAAAGTTTAATTGTATTATACAGGATGTTTAAAAAGTGTCGCATATTTTTACAGCAGGTAGCATAGGTCGAAACTAGAAAAAAAGTCATATAAACATGTGTCCGGAAACAAATATCTGTTGAGATATGGGCCGTGCTGTATTGTGACCTATGATCGTCATTCATTTAAAAACACAAAATAATGGTGCATGTTTTGAGAGTGGATAGCATCCCTCAACAGAAGTAAACAGAGAATGTAGTAGTAAATAACGGTCCAGGATACTATGGAGACCATAATTTTACTTGTGTAAGTTTGTACAGTATTCAGTCGTGTAGGCTGTGTTCCTGTTTATGCACGATGGGGCAACACCCCACTTTCCACGCCTCGTGCTATAATACCTAACCTGGAGGTTTAATGGGCGATGAATTGGTCGAGGAGGTCCATTAGCATGGCCTCCCCGATCACCTAACTTAAATCCTTTGAATGTCTGGCTATGGAGACATTTAAAGACATTGGTGTATGCCGCACCCATCGACATGTACACACATTACAGGAGCGTGTATCCAATGCATGTGAGAAAATCCGACAACAGCCTGGTGTGGTCGCAAGAGTTCGTGATTCAATGAGAAGAAGGGCTGAAGCCTGTGTAACAATGCATGGTAACCACTGTGCCGTTTTAGTTTCGGCACTATGTGTTTCTTTCTTTCTTTTCTTTTTTTTCTTTCTTATTTATGTCATTTTTCTTATTGTTAGTTACCCTTACTTCTCATAGATGGCTTCCTATTCAGACATTTTAGGTCATTCTTCCTTTTTATAGATAGCTTGTTTTCTTTCCGCCATTCTTGGTCTCTTACTTCTCACGAATTTAAGTTATCAAGTGACATGGGCTTTAAATTTTCATTGGCCCCATTCATATTAATTATTAATTAGCGTCGGTTCTCCTGAGGGGGACGCTTGACGCGGTACAGTTTGGGGGAGACGCTCGAAGAGTATGGTTGTGTGACAGCCGTGGAGAGCTGAGGGGTTTTGTCTAGCGACTATCTGTGATGGGATCAAGGATAACCCAGTCCGGGCAGGGACGTGTACTGCGGTAGTCGGGGCTCA
The DNA here is from genome assembly GCF_040183065.1 of Periplaneta americana. Classification (NCBI taxonomy): domain Eukaryota; kingdom Metazoa; phylum Arthropoda; class Insecta; order Blattodea; family Blattidae; genus Periplaneta; species Periplaneta americana. The sequence goes on from NC_091121.1 coordinate 164,956,112, forward strand.
ATCGAGGATTGTGTCTTACTACAGGCAGAAGCGTGGCCGAGCTGTGGTGTGGTATGCTGTGTGATTATGGAGGCATGAGAGTTGAAGAGAGACCATTGTTGTTTGGTTTCAAGACTGGCCTACCAGGAATCGTAACAGGTTTTTATACGTCAGTAATTGTAAGTTTCTTGTGATTAGTAGAAGTATATTTGATTTCATACAGAGTATTAGATAATTCATGAATGAGCTGGCATTCGTCAAGTGTATATTACTTTGGTTTGGTATTAGTGCTTTCTGCCAAATCCGACAAGTTTGGACTTGTCTAGCAATCTACTTATACTTACAATCTGTGGGTATAGATGGTGTTACTAGTATGTGTAATGGTGAATGCCAGTTCAGTGACCTTTAGTGGCAAGCCAGTTTCGATGCATTGGTGAAGTATCGGTGATTGTATTTCTCCCGCAGACTTTTTGTTCATTTTCTAATTTCAAGTGTTAATTAATAAATGTAAGCAGCTAGTTGATTATTTATGTGGAGTGTTTAGTTTTGTACCACCTCACCCAAGAGACAATCGACCCTATCATACTTTCGACGGCAGGGTAAAACTTAATTGTTTAAGTATTGTTTACTTATTATTTATACCAACTATTCAAAGTAAACAGAGGCCCACCGTTGCACCACATAGAGCACCTTCTGTTGTGTCTATGTAACAGACAGGTGGGTATTGTAGGCCACAATATAGCATGGTCCATGTCTCAACAGATATTTGTATCCAGACACATGTTTATAGAAACTTTTTTTCTAGTTTCGACCTATGCTACCCCCTGTAAAAATATGCGACACTTTTTTTAAATATCCTATTTGTATATAGTAACGAAATCATTATTTACCTGTACATTTCAACTGTGTTTGGATTCTTTACAGGCTGATCCCATCTTACACGCACAGAATGAGCATCTATTAGTTCAACATGGACATTCTGTGGTGGTCCAGGTAGACGATCTAAAACAGAATAAAATTATGACTCAGTCGTGATCTACGTTGTCTTTACTGAACTATTAATTCAGCATACAATTAAGAAATTATCATCTGTTGGCTTTATTGATTCTATTTTATATTACCTCTACCCTCGTGGAAGCAGGACATGATTTGTTTGGTGTACGATAAGACGCAAAATTTGTTGTTGAGAAGGGGTTCCCCTCGACACCAATCTAGACAGCGACGTGGTACACCCCACTGGGCACAGCAGCTGCGGTGATCTGAGCCATCTGAAAGAAAATGATAACGTACATTTTAGCATTGCCAACATTATTTTATACTTTAGTATTAAAAATTAAATTAGATTTACCGTAACTGACCCCAATCCTAATTGAGAAAGTAAGAGGAAATGAATATAATATTTCGTTAATAAATGCAGATGCAGATTTTCCAACTACCATTAAGCTACAAGCAGTGTTGTCATGGGAGGTCATACAGGTTGATACGGCACTAGGAACCTACAATTTTTAAATAAATCGTATGAGGGAAAGAAAATTTTGTCCATACGGAGCCATAAGGCATAAGAGTGCCTATATTTTGTACACAGAGATCTGTACTGGTCTTAGTTCATCGTTTGCTGTTCCTAACGTATCTTCTTTGATAATCATAAACATAAATGATCCACTTCTGGAACCCAGAACAATACAGGGTGTTAAAAAAAGCTGTTGTTGTTGTTTTCTAATGCCAGGCGTTTGACAATAAAGTCATTTGACCTCTTGCACTCCAATATTTTTCAAAGATATTATCGTGGACAGCCACTGAAGCACAGATTTTGAAGTGTTCCGAATCCATTTCTTGGGTGAAAATGGCAAGTTGTAGCCGATTTAAGTGAACACCATATTTTAACGTTTTGGTGGCTACTTCATTCACACACAATCCCCAGAATGTCTGGAGGACCACACCTGCTGTTGGTCGACGGGTCCACTGGACCTAGCTGGGAGATCTTGTTGATCACCAGCTTTCCCTCCTTAAGCCACTGGAGGACGATTTTAGTGCCATAGCAGGTCAGCACTAGGAACAGAAAGTAGAAAGAGGAGGAAGGAAAGTGAAATGAACCCCTAGGCCTCAAATGCTCTAATGCCGTCGGGATCGAAGAAAGTAAGAGTTCAGTCAGAGGACTGGATAGGAAAGGGTAAAGAGGGAATTAGGTATTGAATAGAGGAAAATTATACCAAATTCAGTCATTAACTCATCAAGCCGACCGGTGCTAATTGATGAGTAGCCCCTCCCTTTAGTTCAGCTCGTAAAATCATGCTTACTAACAGCTGCACCACGGGAAGGTAGGGATGGGACATTAGGTATTTGTCCAGATTGGTTCCTTAAAGCCTTCAATGGGAAGGATTAATGGCTCTCCCCCCTGTATCCGACAGATTCCCTTTTGCAGCCTGTTAAAAAAAGTATCCAATATTTTATGCATCAAAACAAGAAAAAAAGTCTAATAAACATGGGTTCTACAACATATACTTTTTGAGATCTGAACACTTGTTCATAGGAGGTGCTCAATGTGACGTCCATTTATGGCAATGCATTTTTCTACCCTACAATACAGCAGGCTACGAGATAATCATACCGTAGTTGACACCCCTGGCATGGAATACTGATACGTCACAAGGAATACTGAAAAAAAAAAAAAAAAGTTTGGTTGCGAATATCAGCTGGGTTCAGCAGAGATGGTGTTGTGAATTTTCGTAATTAATATGTGTGGGCTGATGAAAATTCCCATGCAGTTGAAGAACCAAAGCATCAGCACCGATTCTCAATCAACGTATGGGCAGGTGTTCTTGGTGATAGATTAAGGGCCACACTGCTACCACAGAGATTAATTGAGGCTCGTTATCAGGACTTTGTTATTAACGTATTGCCTACCTTGCTGGAGTATGTGCCATGTCAGCAAAAACTACAGATATGGTTCATGCATGATGGCACACCAACACATTTTCTCCGCAATAAGTGTGAACACCTGACGCTGACATTTCAGAACTGCTAGATTGATTGGGGAGGCCCTACACCTTGGCCTGCTCGTTCCCCAAACCTAAATCCCCTAGACTTTTGGTTATCAAGAACAACCAGGTCAATTTAAAAGAGTGCGTGATTCCTTACGCCAAAGGGCAGAGGAATGCACTGCCATGAATGGACATCAAACTGAGCACATCCTATGAACAAATGTTCAGACCTCAGAAAGTATGTGTTGTAGGACCCATATTTATTAGACATTTTTTTCTTGTTTTGATGCATACTAGCACCTCCTAAAATATTGGATACTTTTTTTTAACACCCTGTATATTAGATTAGAAGAGTGGTTGAAAAACCACGAAGTGCTGCAAACAGACTACACGCTCCAGGATTCATCAAGACAAGTCTGCATCTACTGTGAGATCTTTAAATCAACTTGTTTTAAAATTAAAAGCAAACGCAAAATAATTCATTTCTTTCCCCTTTAACATGAAAACATTAATTGAATGATGGTCGAAGGGATAGAGAGAGAAGATTAAAATGTATTTCAAGGGAGGAAAAAGGGGTGTATGGTGAAGGAAAAAATTACCATTACAGCACTGACTATAAGTTATGTTACAATGAATAAAAATTATAAAGCAAGATGAAGGAACTTCGCTATCTGAAAGGGGTATAAAAAGTAGAGAAGTTCGGTTAAACGCCCTAAATTTCAGACTCATCATTAATGTACCTAACTTTTCACGAATCACATACGCTACAAACTCCAGACTTAACTAGAAACGTAACAGTGTAGAAATTAAATATGGGCAAGAAATGGCCGAAAAATTTTTCCTAGACTCCTTATTATTGGTCTCATATTTCACTGAGAATTGTCTTCCAATTATTGTAATTAAGAAGTAATGCATTTAAAATGTTTTAAAAATATACAAATTTACTATCCTTACCTGCAGCACATTTCATAAGCTTATCGAAGTCATTGATGCATTCAGGTTTGTCAATAACTGCATCAATGTCTAAATAGAAGGAGCAGGCATCCATACATCCGGAAGTGACGTTTTGTTCTATGCAACATTGAGTTACATTATTGGTAGCAGCCTACAACAAATGAAGTAATATTTTAGACAGTAGTATTTGATACAGTACGCACGAATATTTTTTGCACTACATAATACATTTGGAAGTAATGTAATTGTAATCTCAATCGCGTATAAAGCAGTATAATTACAAATAACATAAAATATCACACAGACCTATACTTCGTTATGTCTGACAGGCGACGTAAATATTGCCGACTGAAAGAGGGAGAAGGATAATTGTTATTGAACCAATGGCAGAGGTCTCATTCCACGCTTATCTTGAAGTTGGGCGGTCTGAAGTGTTCTACCCCCACCCAACTTCAAGACAAGCGGAGAATGGGACCTCTGCCATTGGTTGAATAGCAATTATACTTCTCTCCTATGCCAGAAATATTTACATCGCCTGTCAGACATTATGGAACGAAGTATAGATGTTGTTACTGAAAATCTAACCTTCTTCACTGAAACATAAAAATTTTGCTGAGATTTTGCAATATATTTCGTATTACTAAGACGTTTTACATGCTCGTCATTTAAAATTCACTTCAGACAAATGTAATTTCCAAGGGAAACTACCAGTACACGACTAAATAAACTTGCATGGAAATTGCAACGTACTAGCTAGAACATCTAAACCGTATATTGTAGGTATATAATATTCTGGAACATTAGGAACAGTGGCGACTCGTGATATTTTTTGTAATGTAGGATATGAGATTGATGACTGATGACTAAGACAGAAATTAACAGCAACAACAACAACAATAATAATAATAGAGCAAACGCAATTAATTTCTTCCTACAGTTAAATTCTTCTAAATGATCAAATACAACTTCAGATATTCTTTCGACAGTTCTGTCATCTGGAAGTCCTATTAATTCTTGTGTTTTATTATAACTTATTTTATTTATTTTCATGTAATTTTGGTTTTTATTCATTTTATTTTTTATATTATACCATTTTAAATTATTTATTATTTCGTTTATTCTGCTCTTTTAAACTGACCAATGAACTGCATTTAAGGAGGCTGCAAGGGTACTTGAAAATTCGTATTGTAGTCTCTGATAATGTCTTCACCACCCAGAAAGAAGGGTCGCAGTATTAGGATATACGGTCACATCCTCAAACGTGGTTAAAGTTAAGCCATACCCTGTCCTCCGCACCCTCCCATGTCCATAACTTCACTGCTAGAAAAAACCTGTTTGCTCTAAGATATTTGGATGGTTCCTCGGAAAGTATTTCTAAGGTCTGAGATGTGCAGTGGCGACAACTCACGACAGAAAGTGGAAGTTTGAAGAAAATTATTACGTTGGGACGCATTAAAACTCAAAATCTGTAATTAAAATGTTTTCTATCCTCAGAGGCACGAAATTAAACTGTAGGATCATCCTTATATCCTTCATGGAGGAATCGCCACTGATTAGGAATATATGCTGTAATGATGTTCTTCGAATACTCTCTTTTGGATGAAAATTTTACACATATACAAACAAACTATGTGTGTAATTTAGTCTATAATTTGATGGACTCAATTTATGTATACACACAGTTCCTTTTCACATAGTGTAATACAAATAATGCCCATGGCTTGTCAGTATATCTTTTCATTAATAGTCTTCCTCGTATGTAATCGTGAAAACTTTGTAACTAATTCAACAGTTCATAGCATAAATACACATGAAAAAATGACTTTCATACTCCTTCGGCAAGTCTATCGTGCTATCAAAAAGGAGTGCGTTATATGGCAGTAAAAATTTTGAATAGCCTCCCTATCGATATAAAAAATGAAACTGAAAACATAAGATTATTTAGGGCCAAATTAAAGAAGTACCTAATTTCTCACGCTTTCTATTCTGTAAGGGAATTCATGACATTCAATAACACTTCATGAAATTGATACTAAAACTATGTGTTGTACTAGTAGACTATATTGTAAATCTCGTCTGTATATATTTCATCTAGACTGTGACTATAAATTAAGACTTTATAATAGTATTAAGTTTTTTTGACTTGTTCCATATTCTAGCTGTAAAGCAATGTATGAATACCATGGAATGTTAATAAATACAATACAATACAATGCATTAGATACCTTATCTTTTTCAAAGCTCATATTTATAATTCATTTTTTTTACAATAATAGTTACGTACTGGAAAAATATCCTAATAGTTTTAACACTTGATGCTTAAGTGAATTTGTCACTCATGCTTTTTAACTATTTTTGTAATGTACGAGTATCAATAATGCCTTGTAATGCAGAAGTACATCTGTCACTGTACTGGTACCGGTATATAACATTTTTCAATGACAGACAAAAGTTTCATCGAGAAAAATGTCGGAATAGTTTTCATCACATAGTGAAACAGCAGAAAACTTAATAAGGGTTTCGCATTGTGTCTCAACTTTCAATAAGGGTAGACCAAGTCACTGTTCTCATATCTCCATCTCTTTTTTGAAGTGTTTGTGCAAAGATTTGCCCTATGCTACCTGTTTTGCAGTTACAAAATAACAGTACTATTGTGCTTTGAAGCAAGCAATTTCTGAGAGACGAATAATGTCGGAATTTTAAATCTGAGTTTGCATTAACAAAATAATAATTAATATCAAGTACAACCAATTAATTTTAATCGACTCGATTATTCCATTAAATATTTTTGATCGATTAATCTTACAACAGAAATTGATCGATTAATCGATTAAATTCTACAACACTACTATACCTGTTTTTTTGAAAGATGGAACATGACAGGAGCGTTGCAATCGGAAAAACAAGTGAATATCACATAGCGTGGTGGGCCTGTTGCTATGGTAACAACAGTTGAGTTGCCAAACTTACAGTTCCCACATGGCGAGTGCTTCATAGCTCACTTACGATATTTATTGTGCACACAATGTTAGCATTGGTACATTTCGTCTTTGATTCTCTTCGATTTCTGTATTGTTTTTTTCCTTCGCATCAATTGTCAATGAATGTTTTAATGTCAGCCATATTAACGTCAATTGCTAGCTTCCATCAGCTGGCAGCATGGTAGTCCATATTGGCAACATAACACTGTAGTTCCAATCACGGCCGCTTAACTGTCATGTCCCATCTTTAAAGAAAACAGGCACACTTACACTTAATACTTACCACATTACGAATTCTCACAGATACGGGTTGTGTACCACTGCCAAATGCATTCTCTGCGTGACAGAAATATTCGCCTTCATCTGTTTCACTTATTTTATGTATAGTCAGATGCATAATGTACTTGGCTTCCTCCTGAAAAAGAAAAATGAAAGAAATTCTTATATTGTAACGACTGTGACTTTGGTATAAACATCAACAAAAGAAAGATAAAAAATTTAATTCTTACATCTTTTGCTGGTTGAATATTAATATCATATTTTCCACCTTGAATTACTGGAACACGACCATTATGATCTCTCCAGAACATCATCTTGGGTTCTGGATGTGCATCTACAGTGCATTCTAAAACAACTGAATCTCCTTGAGCTGCCATTGTGATTCCTGACGCTGTGATGTGTGGTTGGTCTGGAATAGAATACATAAATTTCTTCCACAGTCTATTCTGAATTTTCGATTTAAAATAATTGATGGTAATTAGCCTACTGTATCTAGGTATAAATTGCCAATAAAATCTCACAGCACTGCATGTGTAGATGAAATCAAATCTTGTTGTAACAGTTACTGTATACTTTTATAATAAACTCAGCAATGCCAACCATTAACATCACATGCAATTGCCCATTTTTTGAGAAAACGTAGCAGAGAGTTCTCGCAACCTACTGGTATGCTGAATGGTTAATGCTATGTTTACATCATTGATAAAGAGCCAATCAGAGACATTCACTTCACGTTATTTTTTCAATAGTGGACCTGCTGTCTCTAGACAGATAACGTGGAAGTGAACGAAGTTTACCGTAGGGCTAATTCGGTGTTAAAACATGACAGCTCGTTTGAGACTTAACTGTGAATTGTGTTTATCTACTTAGAACAGCTCAATATGGATTAATTATTCAGGCTGAAGTACAAGAAGACTCAGGAAAGAAATTTTCGTTGAAATACCAACAGACAAAAGGTTGAGTCTTGAGTACTCTGTCAAGCGAAAATGCTCCTTTCTTTAACTCGCCATAACTCGGAAACTAGTAAAGATTTTTAGTAGCAACGACTTTTAAAAGTAACTGCTATTTTTTCTCAACATTTCTCTCGCTTTGAACACGCACCTAAGGTGAAAAATAAAAAAAAAGTTTGTCGCTTATTAACTTTTGAAGGTGTAAATGTCTATTCTGAAAGATTACATCGAAGTTAGTAATTTTTTCTCACTTTTCAAAAAAGACTTTGATTTCGAATTATTTTATATGCTTTCCTTAGACATTGAGCTAGGAATTAAAAAAAAATACAACGCGATTGACTATCATAGAAGCTGCAACATGATAAATGTTTAATGAAGTAGAAAATTTGTATAATGGAATCTTATGTTAAATGAATACGTGCATCGATCCCTTATGTTTTTTTTTTCCAATTTTACGAATGTAAACATATGTCACTACTGACGTGAACATAGCATTAGCCATTTAGCAGGCGACGAGGGTGCGAAAACTCTTCAATAGTGAATTAATTAGTTACTTAATTGACTGCTGAATGAGTGAACAAACGAGCTAATGACTGAACGAACGTATGAATGAGTGAGTGAGAAAACGAATGAATAAACATAGGATGTAATAGCGTATTCCGAATCTCACCGGACCGGTGGACAACAATGACGTCACGCTGCAGCGAAATAGGAACAAAACTGCTGGAAGGATCGATGGCTGTCATGGCGACTGTATAAGTTGTTGTCTGTGCTACGCTAGCAAAATTTTGCGAAATTTCTGTACTGCCATCTCGTTCAAAGAAAAGAGAGCATAAACAATTTATTTCCTGAATCGGTAGCAATAACTGGTCTGTTGACATGTTCGCTCAAAAGCCATTAATATATTGTTTTTACGTTGTGCTCATTACAAACAATACAGCAGAACACACCGCCATGACACAACAGTGCACGATGTCATTCGTCTGCTAATTCCTGCCCTATACAAGAACCAATCAGATTCACTGATGGCGGCTGATGGAGACTGCCACCACCTCTGCAAGCTGATGGCACCGGTGGAGCATCAATGACGTCATCGGTGGAATTCGGAACACCGTGATGCCATCGGATTGCTCACCGGTGAGATTTGGAATACGCTCTAAGAGATACCGTAATAATATTAATTTCTGATTACACTCTTTTAACACTGTATATTACTGAAGGACTATTAAATTGCGATACTTAAAATGAATAAATAGCAAACTTCACTGTGTTAATATTTTAAGACCACAATTTAAACATTAACACAGTGAAGTTGTTATTTATTTATTTTAAATACTGAGTAACTTAATAGTTGTTCAATGATAAAAATATTCTAACAAGGACTGCAGGCTCGACTCCTTATTAGGTACCAATGACTACTTGTTGTCGTACATATTGTCCCACCTTATTAGAATTATAGTGTTCCACAATATCATACGAATTACATCATAAAAAAAAATTAATTTTCTTAATATTGACTATTAAAGTTTGAAGAGTTGTTTTTCAGAAAAATTACAATGGAATAAAAACGCCAAAGAACATTTTTGTTCTACTTTAACGATTCATCATATAAATAAACGTAAGACTTCATTCCATTCTGTATATTAATGCAACAATTATAAAATAGAATTTAAGGAGGTTAAGGATGATACTTACGGCTGATCGTGATTTTCCTAGAAGCTTGCATAGGTGTACCATAACCATTGTCAGCGTAACAAGATATCTGGTCCATATCTCTTGTGACATTGTGTATAACAGTGACCATGTGACGTGTTGTTTCTTGGCGTACAAGTCTTCCTGATATGTACAAGGAAATTGTTGGCATTGGGGTTCCCATGGCAATGCAAAGGATAGTCATACTGCTGCCTTCCATTACAAGGTTGATGGGATGGACGGTAGGAGGCTGCAATTAACAGAAAATTCTTAAGCAAATTATACAAAACTTACCAGCTAGAGGTCATGGCTGGTAGTTATAGACTTTGAGGTGAAGCTGCTCATATAAAAATCTAAAAATACAGTTTTAATAATGGTATTTAGAATTTAGATTAATAGGAGACGTTTCGAAATAATGTACTTTGCCCTATCAGTAATGACAGTAAATATATTTTGATCTGTTGTTATCGATAGATGTTTCCCAGATATATAATAGATCGGAGACTCCAGCTATGAATTCCCATTATTCTCTATTTATTTATTCTGGTAGAGTTAAGGCCATGAGGCCTTCTCTTTCACACTACCGGAAGTGAAATATACATTCAAACAATAACTGTAGTAATACTAAAGTATAAAATAATTTTCTTGCAGATTAAGAAGCTGATAAATAATGAAATATTGACTAAACATGATATATAATTAAGTAATTTATAATTTATATCCTTATTATACTTTATAATAGGCTAAATAACTGTTTATATAAATACAAAATCTCCTCCTCCTCCTCCTCCTACTAATCTATCAGTGAATTTTTCTTACTGTACCTCAACAAAAGCAGGATATGCAGGATCAGTCCAAGCAATCAAGGTTTCTGAAGGCAAACTCTGTCCCTTCTTGGAGATGGCAGTAACATACACAATGTACTGGGTATTCGGATTGAGCCCTTCTATTGTGTGCGATGTTACACTTGTCTCCACAATATGATATTCGTCATCTGCTGTGGACCTATGATAAAGCCTGAAATATTTTTCAAAAGAATTAGTTACAGTATCCGTTTTGAATCAATGAGATTAATATATTAGCAAGTTAGTGATCTATGAGACATATTAATTAAAATTAGGGTGACCCGATTCACATCCATAAAAAAGAGGACACAAAGCTTCAAAAAGGAGGACATCCTTCGAAAAAAAAGAGGACAGAAAATATTATGTACGTAGATTTAGGCTTAGGCCTATATTATACTTTAAATTACGTCAATATCTATTTTATTACTAAATATTTACAGTACAGATTTAGGCTTATATCATACTTAAAAGTATGTTAATATCTATTTTATTACAAAATAATAAAGATAAAAATTAAATTAATAATGAGTTTACATTTACATTGTCATGAAAAACAATCTACTAATCTAATAAGTGAAGCCACACGTTTAGCCTAAAGCATCAGCTTTCTATGCTGATAACCCGGGTTCGAATCCTGGTGGGTTCAGTGAAATTTATAGTGGACGGTGCTCTTTCATAGATGTTGGTGGGGAATACCAGTTTTCTCTACTGGCTTTGCACCATTGCTTTATTTATCATCACCATCTGATGCTATGTGAACTGCCTTTCTTAGTGTACCAAGGCAACTCTACAGCAGCAAAATTATCTACAATTACAGTGTGTCCTTCCGAGAAGGAAATGCTTGAGTGAATGATGCAAGCAAGCAAATAAAACCTTTTCTTCTGGAAGTACGAAGCTGATATCTTACTTGTAGGTCAGTTGCTCAGCTGGCTGACTGAATTCTGGTGGCTGCCAGGCAATGGTTACCCAAGTTGCACTGTGACTAGATACAGCTAATGAGTGAGGTGGTGACGTCACTCCTGGAATGCCCTTATCATCCAACACTGTAATTGCATTCATTAATGTACAAGATGTTACAATTCCCTAAAACAACTTTATATAATTAATGTCACAATATTCCACACATTCACGCACACACACATATATAATAAGAGATTTAAAAAATGTGGTTGACTGTGACCTCCGGGCCCAATTTATCATTTCAATCCTGGAAAATGATGAATAACTTAAGAATATAATGTATATATATATATGCTTTCACGTGTTAATTAACTAGGTTACCTTGTTAACTAGTTTCGGCCAATGAGCCATCATCAGATGTTAATTAACACGTGAAAGCATATACTAGTAAGAAGTCTATGTGAGTAGGTAATTTACTTACCTGTATGCGTAACATTGATCCTGAGGACGGATGAAGGCAGAGATGTTCCATGCATGTTATGTGAGACGACAAAGAAATTGTACATTGCTCCTTGCTCCAGATCTGCGATTTCCACTCTCGTGTCTGTTACATTAATTTGCTGCACAAAGAAAATGAAAACATCTAATACATTTATTTAAATATAATTAACATTAATTTATATTAATAAATATACGCTGTAATTACATAAATTTAAAACTTGTAAAATTGGAAAAGAGTCACTGAAATGTTATAAAAAATATCTGCGTTTAATTTCCTCCCAAGTATCATTTATATTTGTTACTGTTGCTCCAAGATATTTGAATTTTTCCACCTCTTCAAAGGATAAACTTACAATTTTTATATTTCCATTTCGTACAATATTCTGGTCACGAGAGAATAAGGTGCTTAGGAAAATATTTGGGGTTAAGAGGGATGAAGTTACAGGAGAATGGAGAAAGTTACACAATGCAGAACTGCACACATTGTCTTCTCCATTAGAAACATTAAATCCAGACGTTTGAGATGGGCAGGGCATGTAGCACTTATGGGCAAATCCAGAAATGCTTATGAAGTGTTAGTTGGGAGGCCGGAGGGAATAAGACCTTTGGGGAGGCCGAGACGTAGATGGGAGGATAATATAAAAATGGATTTGAGGGAGGTAGGATATGATGATAGAGATTGGATTAATCTTGCTCAGGATAGGGACCGATGGCGGGCTTATGTGAGGGTGGCAATGAACCTCCGGGTTCCTTAAAAGCCATTTGTAAGTAAGTAAGTAAGTAATTAATAATAATAATAATAATAATAATAATAATAATAATAATAATAATGTGTGTATTTTAAATAAAACTTCAGCTTTAATTGCAATTCATTAAATAAAGGTTATGTGTTTTTAATGCTAGAAATACAGTACACAAATAGATTTAATTTGATTTGGGGTATTTACAAGCGGATATTATTTTACAATTACTCTCAGTACAAACAGACCTATAAGAAGATGGAAAACATATAGAACTGAATTTGTAATACAAATCAGTACTTACATGACTAAGTTTCGGAAGTGTTTCATGCATAGAAGTGTTGTCTAGTTTCTGATAGTGCACTACATAGTCAGTGACATTGCTTCCGTCTGAAGGAGCTTCCCACTGTAGGCTAACACTCGAGTCTGTAACAGCTGAAGCATGCAGCTCGGAAATCGGTCCAGGGAGCAAACCCGTTCCTGAAAAAAGAAAGTAATTTTTGTAACATCTAGAGCATCATACCATTATATGTAATAATAATAATAATAATAATAATAATAATAATAATAATAATAATAATAATAATAATAATAATAAAATATAAATATATAGTATATAATTTTTTTCCGATTTAAAAAATTGAACAGAGAATTTATTTACCAGTAACCCAGAAAGAAAATTACAAATACGCATATTTTTTTTTAATTCTATTTCGAAAGGTTTGGATCTAAAACTGTATTTTTTTGACAAGAAAAGTCATAAGAAGGCAGATTATAATAAAAATTAAAATATTTGAGCAAGTACATATGTTCAATTATTATCACAGATGAGGTCATTGCACAAAGTTGAAAATTATTTTCAAGACTAACGAAGTTAAAAAAAAAAAAAACAACACAACATACAGTAGTTCTGCAGTTGAAACACGTCTTGTCGATGGTGAAGAAGTTATATCTGCAGGTAGCAAGACTCATGTAAATTAAGTATTGCAGAAATGAGTTTTCTTTTCAGAAAAACTATTCGATAAATTTTGCTACAACACATAAAGAAATTATGTACAGATAAATAACTGATGGAAGAAGACATATAAATTTTCAATTTTCATGGTATAGGCAGGGTATTATATTCCAAAATATCATACCATGTTCATCCTCCTCCAGTCTTGACACTGAATTGCTAGCTATTGATGCTGCTCTTCAGTGGGTTTCTCAAATTTCTGAAAAATCTATTTGCATACTTACTGACTCCAAGGGGGCTATATTTAATATAATTAAATATGTACCAAACCTATATGCACATAGAATTATTCCACTTCAGAAACAACTAAGTAAATTAAAAGAACTCCAAAAGTAAATAACATTTCAATGGATAGGGCCTACCTAGTCATTGTGGTATACCTGGAAACGAGAAAGTCGATAATATTGTAAAACAGGCAACATATTTGCAACCAAGCCCTCTTCAAGTGATATCTCTATCCAGTGCTTTTGCTTCAGTAAAGTCTCATTTTACAAACCTATGGATCAATAGTTGGCTCTCTTCTGATAAAGGAAAAATTTTACAGTCTGTACAAAAGAAACCAAATGACCTGGAAATGTACAAAAACTTGCCCCGATATGTTCAAACATTTTTAACAAGAGCCAGAACAGGTCACATTGTCACTAAATTGTACCTACACCGATTTCACATTTCTGATAATCCTACTTGTCTGTGGTGTAATAATCATGATGAAGATCTGGAACACATTCTTCTATACTGTCCATCCATAAACCACAAAAGAAGTAAATTAAAATCATCAGTACCAGTTGCAGAAGACACAGCCCTGCAGTATATATTGACTACACCCCAACTTTGGCTACTAGCAACAGGCATCTATAATGAACACCGATCAAAAGCAGTGGCGTAGCATGAAATTTTGAGCAGGAGAAGCTAACTCAAGTTGTCTTTCATGTACTTATGAGAAAATGTATTACAAAAATATAGTCTTAACCCGTAATTGGTGAGGTGGTGGCTGTGAGTACCCCAGCCATTGCAAGAAAAGAAGCCTGCGCCAGGTGGATGTGCGGAGATATATATATTTTTTTCATTGCTTATTATGCTGCCTGCTTTCCTAATTTTGAAGAAAACCTAGTTAAAACAAATAAAAGTACTTGATTATATAAATTAAAAATTCAATTTGATTATCTGAGTGCTACGATACAAATTTCTAAGTTGGGGTAAGTGCAATCCCCAGTTACGTGACTAGAAAAATACCTCACCACTTACGGGTTAAAATAAATAGTAGTCAATGTCAAGTCAGCAGTCCGAAGATTGGTTGGAACCTCGTAAGTAACACTAATAAGGCATGACCTAAAATGGTACGTAGTAAAATATGATTCACAGTTTACACATATCTCTAACAAATAGACACGTATAGTATAACATTAGCTCACTCCCTGTCATACTTAGAGAAATCATAATATTAACGGCCAATAGATGCAGTATTAGTATCATTACGTAAGTATGCGTCTCTGTTTTGGTTGTGTCCTTCATTGACAGCAAGGGAGTCGGTCATTTGTTTTTTAAATCACACTTTTGTTCGAAAGTCAGTCTTGATAATAGAACTGTCCTAAAAAATTCAAGTAAATTGGTGTCAAAAACTGTTATTTCACTCATTATTTATTATATCAGCCACAATGCACACTATCACTTCAACTGAACACAACTCACGAAAGGGATAACTCGGAAACTAAATAATTTTCAATGTAAAAGCTAGCTTCTTGCGAGCCTTGCGACCAGGGTAGTTTAGTTAGAAAGGGATGAAAATCTGCGGGGTGGGTTACACAGAAGAATGAGTGAAAGAAACCAGTCTGCTTGGAAGCTGGTGTGTGCAGGCTTCTTGTATACTGCTGCATCACAAATCATCTTGAGCTGCCACAACACAATATTTAACGCATAAATATAAATTCTACTAAAGTTAATAAATAATTTTGTTCATAAACTGCAGGTTTATTATGAAATTATTATTAACTGGGGAAGCTGAGCTTTTTAGCTTACATTGACGCTACACCACTGATCAAAATACCCCTCATTTCTCGTGCAAAACAACAACTGAATAGACTACAGTTGACTATAGTGGACTTTATGTTGTCAGCAAACAGCTGAATACATTAAGAAGATTGATTGATCGATGGTATAAGAAATATCCTTGGCTAACAGAGTGGTCTGAGACAAATAAATTGTTTTACCAGTACCTGTATTCCGTTTGGGGATGAAAATGAGTGGCCATCATCTTCTTGTAGGGTCTGTGTCACAAAAAATTTGACAGGAAAGTCGATAAACACCTGCTTTATGAAAAGATACAAGATAAGCAATTTTTTTTTTTCAGCATACCCAGCATTTACATCTTAACTTCGCCACTGTTTAGTTTTCTGTTAAATGGAGTACCAGCTATTTTCGAGGGTAAAACGCGGTCTAATGTCGAGACCGTGAAAGCATAGCAGTTTTAACTTCATTTTCCCTGAGATATGACTTCATGTCGTTTAAAAGGGTCACCTTTAACCTTTTTTTCAGTCATATTTATTAAAAGTTTCTATTTCTATTCTATAAATCAGATTTCTCCAGTAAATAAATAACAACACTAAATATAACTTATGAAATATAGGTACAATGTACGTACAGGGTGTTTCCGGGCTGGTGTCATAAACTTTCAGGGATGGGGAAGGACACATGTATCAATTTGAGATAAGAAACCCTGGTCCGAAAATGACTGAGTCGAAAGTTATAAGCAAAAATAGTTGTGTGGAAATGGAATTGTAATTTGGCACCACGTGCCCTCCTTCCCTTAACCTTTGGAACAGTCGTGGAAAGATGGTACGTGCCGGATGTCTCCTACATGGCCGGATACAATCTGTGAGCTTGTCTACTGTTCCCATTGTACGAATTAAAAAAAAAATATTTATTTTTTCTACCTTAGTTTAGTATTAGAATTTTTTCCTATGTTAGATGAAGATACCATTGTTGCTTTGGCTACTCCTATGTCCTATTTCAGTTGTTCCTTTTATTTGAATTTTACAAGAAGAAATTTTTTTCTCTAATTCATCAACTTTTCCTTTAGTTTTGCTCATCCGTATTGGAAAATCAGGTCTGCATATTCTGCTCTCGTGTACTCCTCCATTTCACTAGGACTGATCGACAGGACACTGCAACTTGTACACATACATTGCTGTCTACAGACGTGCATATCAGGACCGACCATGTCCGTTACGCATTACGCTATCTGTATTGCTTTAGTGTAGTTTCCTGTCCCCACCCCTCAGACAGCGCACTGAATGGAATACTGTAAGTAGACAACGTAAACAACGTCAGATGAATACAGTATGTATTGTATTGTATTGTATTGTATTGTATTTATTAGCTGTCGTTATAGCAAAAGCTAATGACATTGTCAAATTACACGTGTGAAATTATCGTGCAAAAATGAAAATTATTCTATTACAACACTAAAGATAAAACAAAATGATCACAAATACTCCTTAGAGTTTGCAATTGCGAGTCAATATTATCAAAAATAGGCTAATATCTAGATGAAAATTGTATCACACTGATCACAAATATTATTTGATATGCTCCGTTTATATACAATAAAACAAGAATTAACTTAACAATTTATGAGAATTTCCTAATATATTACAAAATAATAATAACATTCAGAGAAAGAAACCTAAAAAATATCTACAGCTTGATTTTCAAACTCAAAATATTCTTGCACAGAATAGAATGGGTTTCTAAGAAGCCATGTTTTCACTTTGACTTTGAATATGTCAAGTGACAATTCCTGTGCTTCCTGTGGTAACATGTTGAACATTCTACAACCCAACATGTTAGGACTACTTTTAACTTTGGATAGTCTGCAAAATGGTATGTCCAGTTTTTCTTTATTACGAGTATTATACTCATGTTTATCCATCCTACTGGTGAAGCCATAAAGATTTTTCTTGATGTAAAGAAGGAGTTCCAGAATGTATTCATTAACAACTGTTAAGATGGACTCCTGTATGAACAGTGGTTTACAATGTGCTTTGTTTGGTACTTCTGTGATAATTCTTATCGCTTTCTTCTGAATCAGTAGTATGTGTAAGATGCACAGATAAATTACACATAAATAAGGTGTACAGAGGAATAAAATTATTTCATTTCCACACAACTATTTTTGCTTATAACTTTCGACTCGGTCATTTCCGGACCAGGGTTCCTGATCTCAAATTGATACATGTGCCCTTCCCCATCATCCCTGAAAGTTTGTAACACTAGCCCGGAAACACCCTGTATATGCAAACAATACATTTCACTTACCCTCTTCAAAGCACTGAACAATGTTTCCAATGAAAGGGATGCAAGAGGTTGCTGTTGCAATCAGAGAGTCCACGATTACGCCCGAGCAGATGGAAAGACAACTGTTAGGCACTCCACGTCGAGAACAGCACCTGCCATGATTCCTGCCTCCAGCACCACATCGCAGTAATTTGTGGAGCTCTCCACCGCACACACCGGCTAGAGCTTTGATATCCGACATGTTGGCGTTGTATGAACACAGCGGAAGGCACACGTCACTCAGATCTGCTTCCACACAGCAAGCCGTCACGTTGTAGAATGTGGCTTCTTCGATTTTCTCTTCCACCAACTATAATGGAATTGTATTACATTTTTTTAGAATTTACTTAACATCAGAACTATAATTTGAATCTTGAAATTAAGTTGGTACAACTATTTATTCATCAATTAACTTAATGAACGTAATATTTATTATCTTAATAATTGACATATTATAATGAAACCTGTAGGGGAATATGGGGCAGGACGGGGTATAGCCCTATCTTCCCAACAAGTAGTGCAATCTACCGAATTTTTTTTAGAACTTATTCAACTCATGTAAATATAACATCACACAACACTTACTGCCATTCCTTGCATCTATTGTATGTTATTCGGTTCCTGCATCATATTGTATCATTGATTTGCAACTTTAAAGTGTTCTCTTGTCACATGTAAGTAGAAATGAGATTTATTTAGATAATCTATCTTAATGTCATATTATAGAGTCCTTACCTGGCTTTTAATTCCGAAACTTTCTTAAATTTCGTGCGTTATTTTTCCTGCCAATACCTCATAACTTAGAAATGGTGACTGTGGGGCAAAACGGGGTGGGGTGTAACAGGGCAGTACCCCGTCCTGCCCCACGTCATATTTAATTAAATTTCACCTATAATGGGTTGTTCGTTCTGTTGTTTGTCAGAAGAAGGTAGGATTAGATGCGTATCATGTCTGAAGTGTGCTCACAATTGTTGCGCAGGAGTAGACAGTGAAGATGCCACGCACATTTGAGTATTTTGCGAATGACTTTTTCTCAAGTAAACTTGTAAAATGTTGTCAGTATATAATTTTTGTCACTTTTGCCATTTAATTATTATAAAAAAATAGATACCCCATTATGCCCCATACGTGGGGCAGAACGGGGAAAAACACACATTTCGAAAAACTAATTTATTTTAAGGTTATAATATAATGACCGGATTTCACTCGAAGTGCATATTTTTTTACTTGTTTACAGTGTAATAAAAGCATATACGTCACCAAACCCATACATTTACATTATTTGATACCAAATAAAAGCATTTAAACATTAACTACCCCGTCCTGCCCCATGTTCCCCTATTTACGCATGGGCCACATGATCTGGGCTCAGCAGGGCAAATTCGTAAGGACGGGAGACTTTTGAGGAAAGAAAAAAAAAAGCTGAAAATTAATTTTCAATATTTTCCTACTTTGCAGATGTCTACTTTAGATAGTAGTATAATATGTTATGTTAAATTGTTGTTGCACGCCATTTTTTTTTATAAATAATTTATTAAATGGCGATCTTATTCGTGTTAATTATGTAAGCATGTGCGGCTTACAGCTGTTTCGGTGTTACTTGACACCATCCTCAGAGCCTACTAGATCTCGGCGCTATCTCAACTTCGCTGCCTGTTGTGTGCATACGTTCGTGTGATGAAAAGTTGTGTCAAATAGTGTGTGTTCTGAAATTGATCTGTGTGTTGAGAATTTGATCAGGGTGTGTTTTGGTGTGTCTGTATATTTCATATTGTTCTAGTGTGTTGAGTGTTTGGTTTTTGGGTTGTATGTGTAGGATTTCCATGTCTGTATTTATGTTATTGTATGTGTGGTTAGCATTAGTTATGTGTTCGGCATATGTAGATGTATTGTGTCCTCTGGTTATTACTTTAATGTGTTCTTTATATCGAGTTTGGAATGATCTGCCTGTCTGTCCAATGTAGAAACTGTCGCAACTATTGCATGTGAGTTTGTATATGCCTGTAAGGTTGTATTTATTTGTTTGTGTTGTTTGTGTGTTGAGATGTCTTTGTAGTGTGTTTTCTGTTCTGTATGCTATGTTGTATTTCTGTTTTCTGAATGAGGATGCGATCCTGTGTGTGTTTTTTGTTTTCGTATGTTAGTGTGATCTATTTCTTGTGTTCTTGTGTTTGTGTGTTTTTGTGTTTGTTGAGTTTTTATTTTGTCTTCCTTATGATGTAACTCTTCATCACACGAACGCACCCACACAACAGGCAGCGAAGTTGAGATAGCGCCGAGATCTAGTAGGCTCTGAGGATGGTGTCAAGTAACACCGAAACAGCTGTAAGCCACACATACTTAACATAATTAACACGAGTAAAATCGCCATTTAATCAATTATTTATATTCAAGTGTTAAAAGTAGTGTACGAAAGATTCAACATGGATTTTTTTATAGTTTGATTGCTAAGTGTCTAAATTTGTATAAGTTTGTTGGTGGGTTGGCGCAAAATTTTTTGCTGGTGGTGGTGATAAAATATTTTGATCTTAGGAAGAGATGAGCTTCCATACCTTACTCTCTGTTCTGAAGACCACTCTTGCTGACGGTTCCCCAACACCATGACTGTTCACAGCTTCAACAAACACCTCGTAGTCTGTGTTGCTGAAGAGGTGTTCGAGAATGAAGGGAGAATGAACTTTGGATATAGTGCGGTACTCGTTGTCATACGTTGCCATCATGCGGTAGTGGATATTGTAATACTGCACTGTGTCAGCCAGGGTATTGGGAACGTCCCAGTGTATGATGGCAAAGTCGACGTCAATGTTGGACACGTGAACTTTAGTAGGAGCACTTGGCAACACGCCATATCCTTGCAACAAGCAGTTGGTATAGTCACTCATGTATTTCAGACACCTGCAGAGGAAAATTCAAACATGCAGTTTATATAAAAAGATAAAACTGATTATCATTTTATACAGTATTGAACACATGTACCGTTATTTTCTGTCATTTTATTAGAGTTATATAAACAATAAAAGTACATTATGTTACTGTGTATTACAGTAGACAAATAAATAGAAAGAACATTAAACTGAAAATTGAGAACACATTTCATTTCCTTAATATAGTTAAGGAAATTAATTAATTTATGAAATTAATTTATGAAATCTGATCGTCACAAATTTGTTTTCTTACATGTTACTAGAAATATTAATTAAGATACAGGATGTGAATGGTATAGGACTTTTCTCTCTAAAGCACTTTAAGCACAATTTTTTAAGAATAATGTTGCGTACACATGTACCGTTATTTTCTGTCATTTTATTAGAGTTACATAAATAATAATAGTATATTACGCAACGAGCCTATAATGGTAGTAATTAAGACGCGAGTATGTTTGTTTATGAAACGAGCGCAAGCGAGTTTCGTAATTTTCATACGAGCGTCTTAATTACCATTATAGGCAAGTTTCATACGACTTTTTATGCTCGACCATATTTCTAACCGGAACTTGAAATTATTCATAAGTACTCATGTTATGGTTATCTAAGTGAAGAGCGGAACTGACCTTCTAAATTGTGAGATGTGCGCAGACGCAAAAGTATTGATTTTTTCCGAGGGATGAATGTCATTGACCTTGATATAATCTAGAGAATAACATGAACATTAATATTGATATAACCTGGAAATTGATTTAGAATTGAAAAACGAGATAACAGATTGAATTTACTTGAATATTATTTATAATTAACGCTAATTATTATAGTAAGAGAACATAACCTTCTGCGACGGTATTGGATTTCCAGCCTCCGTGACGTTTTGCTAATTGTCTTTCGATTGTATATCCCAGAATAATCGATACTTGCGGTTTTATAATGGTACAATGGTGATTTCTCATTGGCTGAACAACTGAACTATAATGAATAGGTGTACTTTAATGAGGTGCATTAAAGGGCTACTACCAGGTGTATAATTACTACATTTCGGCATAGTCGAGCATAAAAGTACATTATGTTACTGTGTATTACACTGATCTGTTGGTTTAGTAGAATACGTTTGAATCCAAAGAAAGCAGAAAAACAGTACAACGTGGTCTGTTGTGACGAGAATCTAATCTTCTGCATACCAGTAAGGCATCATGTCACAAACATATTCATGTTCAAGTCTGAGTATTTCTCACAAAGTAAATATTATGCTTTCCCTTCATATGCACTGCGGAGAGATTTGGGATTTAATCCAGGCATATTGGTGCACAATTTAGTGATTAGAAGTTGTGCACCACCATCTCTCCTAGTCCCGAGGTAGAAATTTTACAAGAAAGTTTCTGATCCTGCTGGGAATCGAACCCAGGTCGGCTAGTTTGGAGGCAGACACGCTACTACAGAGCAAACTCGGCGGACTATAATAATAACAATAATAATAATAATAATAATAATAATAATAATAATAAATTTCATACTTGAAGTAACTGAAGTCAATCTGCGTGATATTGCCTGTACAAAGTTCTTGACACAAATCAGGCAGACCTCGAGCTCTACAGCAAGCTGTGTGGTCCACGCCATTAGTAAGACATGAGAAAGTGGCTGCAGCCCAGGGAGCGCAAATCATGAGATCTGTGACCTCAGCGATGTCTGACAGAGCTGGATCACACAGCTTGTCCACGCACCTGGTGAAAAAAGAAAGAAACGTGTCAGTTCACAGAAATGTTGAAACTAATCCAGAAAAAAGGACATTAATAACGCACGAAATTGCATTTGATATATGCGAAAATTATAAAATATTTTGAATAGCATCTCATGGAGATATGATTCCAAACAAAACTCAAGTTATGATGACAGGTCATCACCCGAAGAAAGATAAAGAAATCTAAGCAGTTTGAAATAGGGTGCCAGAACCTGAAAATAGTCAATAAGTTTAAATATTTTGGCTCTTAAATTTTATAAAATAATGATGAAACTTTTTTTTAATTAGTTTATAATTAAATAGAAAATACGAAAAGTACAAATATACTATATATGTATAATAATAATAATAATAATAATAATAATAATAATAATAATAATAATAATAATAATAATAGTAGTAGTAGTAGTAGTAGTAGTAGTAATAATAATAATAATTTATTTCCTTTCGATTATAAAGAAGACATATAAAATTAGTATACCCAAAAGAGCAAAGCTCGTGCTCGGGTGCAGTTCAGTTATAATATACAATACAAATAAAATACCAAGATACGAAAATATACGAAAATTATAAAATATTTTGAACAGCATTTAGTAGGATTACAAACAAAACTCAAGTTATGATGACAGGTCACCACCCGAAGAAAGATAAAGAAATCTATCTAATGAAATAAGGAAGAAAATGCATGTCGTCAATGGGGTATATAATTCGTAAACTGCAATAATAAAAAAAAAAAAGTGCATTACCAAACCAAATTTGTTTTATATGATGAAGTTACAGGCCTAATTAGAACTATAATAGCCTACTTTATGAAGCGAAACCTGGACTTAGAATAATCAAACCGCTAATGCAATATAAGGAGGATCTATAGAGCCACCGGCGTGGCTTAGGCAGTTAAGGCGCTTGCCTGCCGGTCTGAAGTTGCGTTCGGGCGCAGGTTCGATCCCCGCTTGGGCTGATTACCTGGTTGGGTTTTTTCCGAAGTTTTCCCCAACCGTAATGTGAATGCAAGGTAATCTATGGCAAATCCTTGGCCTCATCTCGCTATCACCAATCTCATCGACGCTAAATAACCTATTAGTTGATACAGCGTCGTTAAATAACCAACTAAAATAAAAAATAAAAAAGAAATCTATAGTCTGACCCAGAATAGTGACAGATGGAGGATACGACATAAGGCAGAAATATTCAAGTTATATATTGATCATGAGCTAATAACCACCATCTTATTTCGAAGACTGGAATGGGAAGATATATCAGTAGAATGGAAGACCAATGCATAACCAGGAAGGTAATGCCAAATCGAAGATAGAAGGCCCGTTGGAACACCAGGGAGCGCTGGATTGATGCAGTACCATACCTCAAATCAGGCAGTAGATGTCAGTTGCAAACACAGAAGAAGATGGAGGCTGATGATTTTGGAGCCTAATGTTCGAATTCGAGCTGACACGCCATAAGAAGAAGAAGATTGAAGAAATGAACAATTTCATTACATCTGTAAGTTGTGGAGGGCATCTCTGTACAAACACTACGTCGAGTAAGAAAGAAATTCGGTAGATGTTTGCGAAGGGTACCGTATTCGATGCAGAATGATTACACATTGAAAATGTTGTGATTTGAATAAAAAACTCCTAAGTTTATGGCGTTGTATGGCACCATAATTATAAGTACAATATATGGAAATGTCTTTCTATTGGGTTGATGAAAATTTTGTAGCGTTTTTTCGCTGTGGCAAGAGTTTTTATTTTTGATAAAGAGAAGACACAAATTAATCAGTAATATATTCTCTTACATTACTCGAATCTATGACTCTGCCAACGCTGGTAAAGTTTTTCGATTCCACGTCTACTGGTTTTGAGTTAAAGAAGTAGTCAAGCCAAGTTTGTAAACCATCTTCTTTATAAAAGGAGTTTCCTTGAAGACTGATAGAGAACGGAAAAGGTGGAAATCTGAGGGCGCAAGGACTGGAGGATATGCAATCACCTTCCAACCAAGCTCATTGATAGCTACTTTTGTCATGTTAGCGGAGCGCAGGCGTGCATTATCGCGTTGCAGCAGCACTTGATGCAGTCTCCCTGGTCGTTTTTCTTCACTTGCGGCCGCAACGAGTCTGAGTTGTTGGAATAAATGACAGCAGTTATGGTTGCACTCCTGGTAAGAAATTCGTAGTACACGACACCTTCTTTATTCTACCAGATGCATAACATCATATTCTGTAGATGGAAACTAACTTTTTTACAGAGAGTTGTGTGTTGGAACAACAGAACCATTTCCTTGCAATGCCTTTTCCGATGACATTATCCCCGTATACGGCACAAATGCTTCGAGCCGACTCCCCTGCCTTTGATCCTCTATTAAATGTAAACAGAAGAATATGTCGGAAGTGTTAGTTTTTTTCCACCTGATATTCCATATTAGGGGAAAAGGAACCTGTTTTTGGATAGTTGACTAAACAACAACTCCATCTTATTCAGTCCACAAATAGCACAAAATCCGCAAAATTCAAGGTGTATTTACAAGTACAACACTCAAAATAACAAATCACAAACGATAAAAATTTCCTAACAACTTAGTGTTGTGATGACGAACAAAAACGCTAAGAACTTATTTAACAACAATGTATCAACTACTAGGTTATTTAGCGTCGATGGGAGTGGTGATAACGAGATAGTATTTGGCGAGATGAGGCCGAGAATTAGCCATATTACCTGACATTCGCCTTACGTATGGGAAAAACCTCGGAAAAAAACCCAACCAGGTAATAGGCCCAAGCGGGGATCGAACCCGTGCCCGAGTGCAATTCCGGATCGACAGGTAGGCGCCTTAAGGCTGGTTCACAATAAACCTGGAACGGAAACGATAAAGAGAACGAGAACGGAAATAATGTTAAAATAAATGTATTTAAATGTGATCATTCAGAATTAACTATTGTGAATGCTCACATTTAAATACATTTATTTTAACGTTATTTCCATTCTCGTTCTCGTTTCCATTCCCGGTTTATTGTGAACCAGCCTTTAGCCGAACGAGCTACGCCAGTGGCTCCTTATATATTACCGTGACACATATCGTAATACCATACTGCTTTTCTTACAATGTGTCTTTACGTTTTCTTTTTTTTCAAATATACACTGAGCATAACTTCCAAGCTCACTTGATGAAAGCATATAATTCTTTCCAGAATCTATATATTCATATAGGCCTAGGTATATTTCAGAAATGAAAGTCAATTAAATGTAACAAATATTTCTTGTCGAATTTTTATTACGTTGTTTACATTATTAGCAATATTAGCAATGAACGATGCAGAGAAAATGAAAACGTATTATAATACATTGAGTACTTTCACGAATAAATATTAACAAAGTTTCAAAATATCTGCTTACGTTGCGTGTGAGATTCCCTTGCTGATACAACAGGATTTGATGTCTGGTAACCCTGGTGCCTGTGCCACAGCTGTAGGCTTCATCTTTCCAGGTGTCAAGGTCAGTGTACGAACAGCATATGACGGCAAACTGCTGCCATGGATGTTGAGAGCAGTCACCGATATCTCATACATTGTGTAAGGCTTCAGATCATTCACTATGGTACTGTTGTAAGTTCCTGGAATCTAGATACCGGTAGTACATAAGATTAAGAATAATGTTTAATGACAATTTAATAATAATAATAATAATAATAATAATAATAATAATAATAATAATAATAATAATAATAATAATAATAATAAATTTTAATCAATAACTTTCCACATTTCATGTATAGTGTATAATAGGCCTATACATAAATATAAATATGAAAATACAGAATGTAGTCGTTACTTCGTTACAAACTTTTAGTGGTGGTAGAGATAATCAATATGAACAATAAAATTTTCATACAGGAATCCATGTCCGGAGAAGCTTCGTTTGGTAGTTACAAACGTTAATGTGTGTAGTCAGGTTATGTATCATAAACAGAGACCGGAACTTTGGAAGAATGCCTTTTTAAATGTGTTAAATCTATCTTCATTTTGAAAGTAAATCTGTACGAATTATACCTTTGTGATTGAAACGTCACAGTTTTATGTTGCCCTTTTCTGTCTTTTTTTTTAAATATAAATGCCTAATTTACAAAATAAATGCTTTTTTGCTTTTATTTGATTATTTATTTATTAATGTATTATTAAAATTGCCTACAGGCATATTTTAATTTATTTCTATAACCGCTACAATGAAAGTGACTTCATCGAGTGTATACTATTGTCTTTCAGTCAGTTCATATTCTCTTTGCAACAATGAGTGTTGCAGTGCAAAAATGTATAACAGTAAGCGTTTTAATTTATTTTTTGTGTTTATTTGAGAAGTCAACAATGAGTGCGGGTCTAACGTTATTTTTCTTTCATTGCGATGCTGTTGTAGCTAGGAGCAAGATGCCGAAATTCAGTGTTCCTTTACGCAGTAAATAGCAAAGTTACGTTAATACTTTTGAATCTGACGTATTTTGTACTGACGGTAAAGTACTTATACATGCAAAATATGTGAGCAGTGAGTGAACTACGAAAATAAATATTTCATATCGCAACATATCAGTACAACCAAACACAAAAATGCACTTTCCAAGGCTACTGGGAAGATTTCTTTGCTTCCAACAGTAATTGCAACATCGAGTCGAAAATCTCAATTTGCATTCGACTTAAGTAATACTTTTCTTGCTGCCGAAATCCCTTTGTGGAAAGTGCAAGGTTGTGGGTGTAGTGCAAGGTTTTTGTAATTGCCGTTTATTGCGTATTTTAGCTATTTATAATGCCTTTTTGCCTGCCTATTTTAGCTAGTTATGATGCATTTTTGCCTGTTCATAATGCCTAAACTTCCGGTCTCTGATCATAAAAGTTCGGGGCAGAAGAAGATATCAGATGATAGAGACATTAAGATATATGGATCATGTGCGGAGACTAAGATTGGAGAATGTTGGGTTTACAGTGAAAGACCTGCCCTTGGACAAAACACTATGAATGAATGAATTAATTAAATGACAAACTTTTCATTATAAAGTGGCTACGGTAAATCATTTTTTTCTTTAACGTAAGCCATTTCATAACTCCAATTTTGTATTGCTTTTACATATTTTAATACCAGTCAGTTTTCTTGCGGAAATTCCTCAGAATAAATCTTGCAATTGAGAACGCTATCTCACCTTACTCTGAGTGGAGCGTACATCCAGAGGAAGTGCAGTGGTTGTCGGAGGTCTCATACTTGTGCTGGACAGGCCAGCTGCAGCCAAGGCGTAACTGTCAGCAGCTTCAGCATAACTGTCTTCTGGCAATTCAGTGTCCTCGTCAAAAGATCTCAGCATCGTCACATTTACAACAAACTCAGAAATGCTTTCTGGATTCTGGGATGGACGGGTCCAGGATACTCTCAACGACTTCTCTGTCAATGATTCTACCTCCACATTCTCAGGGGGACTAGGAAGAATCTCTATAAAATGATAAATATTAAATGTTAGTAACATATTTTAAATAATTGATTAAATGGCGATCTTACTCGTGTTAATTGTGTAAGCATGTGCGGCTTACAGCTGTTTCGGTGCTTCTTCACACCATCCTCAGAGCCTACTAGATCTCGGCGTCATCTCGAACTTCGCTGCCTGTTGTGTGGGTGCGTTCGATTGTTGAAAAGTGTTGAAATGTGGTGTCAAATAGTGTGTGTGTTCTGAAATTGATCTGTGTGTTGAGAATTTGATCAGGGTGTGTTTTAGTGTGTCTGTATATTTCATATTGTTCTAGTGTGTTGAGTGTTTGGTTTTTGGGTTGTATGTGTAGGATTTCCATGTCTGTATTTATGTTATTGTATGTGTGGTTAGCATTAGTTTTATGTGATCGGCATATGTAGATGTATTGTGTCCTCTGGTTATTGCTTTAATGTGTTCTTTGTATCGAGTTTGGAATGATCTGCCTGTCTGTCCAATGTAGAAACCGTCGTAACTATTGCATGTGAGTTTGTATACGCCTGTGTGGTTGTATTTATTTGTTTGTGTTTGTTTGTGTGTTGAGATGTCTTTGTAGCGTGTTTTCTGTTCTGTATGCTATATTGTATTTCTGTTTTTTTGAATGAGGATGCGATCTTGTGTGTGTTTTTGTTTTCGTATGTTAGTGTGATGTATTTCTTGTGTTCTTGAGTTTTTGTGGTGTTTTGTGTGTTTTTGTGTTTGTTGAGTGTTAAAAGTAGTGTACGAAAGATTCAACATGGAACATATTTTAATCGAATAATGGATACTTGACTTTACGTCATTCACTCACGTGTCCTTATCTATGAACAAAGGGTCGAAGCTGTAGTTCTCTTTGCCTTCGTAGGCGTTTCCATCAGTGCAGCATGGGAGGCGAACAACATAGCACGCATGATGATGAATAATGGAGGTGGAATGCCGATAGGGAAAACGGGAGTATCCCACGAAAATCTACTACCAGACAACCTTTTTCTACAAAAAAAAATGCTATTTGGACTCTCCGGGATTCGAACCGACGTATAAATCCGAGCTCGAACCGTTTGTCTAACGTTGTGCCATGTTAGTAACATATCAATAGCGAAAATATACTAACAAGTGAATATGCTGTACTGCTGTTTAAGTTTTTTGTTGCTAACTTCAGTCTGTAATGTTGACACTAGTTAGTTGTCTTCAATTGAAATAGAAGTAAAGATAAATAACATGTTTTTGATTTAGATAATACCTTCTGTTTCCCACGAGTTATTTTAGTTTCAAAATCTAAGTACATTAGAATCCCGATTATCCGTCACCCTATTAACCGATTGGCGGATTATCCAACTGTCTATTTCTCGCTCTTTTTTTCTTCAGAAATAAATAACTTATAATTTTGTACGTCACACTGTATTAATAGGTTCTACATATGGTTTTGCTAGAGAGTGTTATTACAAGCTTTTATCGTTACACAGCATTGTCTACTGTTCGAATTGTCGTTCTATAATATAACTTGTATATAAAATGTCTTCCACGGGTGTTAACAGAAAACGTGTTGTGCTAAGTATGGAACAAAATGGAAATAATTGAATGGTTTGAGAAAGAAAAACTGTGGCTTATCTCGCATCAGAATACGAGATTGGAGTTACAACTGCGCGATTTAATAAAAAAAAGGGGATAAAGTGTAAAAAAAGTATGTAAATCTACAACATGAGACCTCTTTTATTTCTATCTTTCCTAAGACAGTCATTACAAAGGACTTCTTTGCCCCTTAAAAACCCGTCGTTGGCAACCAGACTTAAATTAGTGAACTTCTGATCCACTACCTAGCGAGTTAAATACAAGACCATGGAGGAAATTACAAAATCTTTCATGGTACGGATTATCCGATTTTTTCGATCAACCGTTCAGTCCATCCCCTTCATTACCACGGATAATAGAGGTTCTACTGTAAATTCATAGCCGACATGTATGATACAGTTTACGTTACCTGAACGAAGTATAAGTATAAAATTTGTAATTTCAGGAATTCATATTTAATATGAAATAAGTTGGCAGAAAAAAACACAAATTTCAGTGTTAGTTTAATATGAGATAAAACGTATGATATCAAATTAGTTACTTATTATTGTCGAAAAAATAAATAATTTAATTTTACATAGGGAACTTAAAGAAAGCATAAAGAAACAATTCTCCGTTAAATAAAATAACTGACATTTTAATAAAGAGAAATAAACAATATTATACAAAGAGTTGTTTTGCTCAGAGAATAAAATTGCCGAGGAGAAAGTAGTTATTGTGCATCATATCATATTAATTTAATTTTGATTTTAACCTTCAGTTAATTTATTATTTTTAAAAAATTGTTCGATAAGGTTTCAAATCGATATGACTAAAAATAGAATAGAATTACGAAATATCCATTAGTTGACTTAACGAATGTTATATTCTAAAGAGTTTCTTAATCAGTTAAGAATGGTGTAAAATTTCTTACCAACACCCTCGACTATACAAGCGAGAGTTTGTTCGGTGTACGCTGAGCATGAGAAATGTGTCTTGATGTTGTCTGTGATCATGGTGTACTCTCCACGACATACATCCTGGCAGATATCTGGTACTCCTTCCTGGATACAACACGGCACATGGTTCCTGCCATCTGTACGGACAAGTGAATTTTTATTACAATATGAAGTTCTTAATTACGTGCAATGCATTCATGAATATTTATTTATTTAAGCTTCACCACCAACAGAAGCAAGCTTCCAATTGTATGTGGCTTACATTGATATATGATTATATACAACATACATAATAGGAAAAAACAAAACAAGCAACACAAACGAAAGAAAGAAAGATACCTAATAGATGCCAGAATATAATAATTTTGAAGTTAATATTAGTGGCAAATGTCAATATAATAATGCAAAATTATTTCAAAATTAAAGTAAAAAACATTATAATATACTTATAATTTAAATATCTAAGGAAATAGAATTCTTTTTAATATTGTATGAAAATTTTAAACTGATAAAGTGAAATCTAATTGAGAATCACAGTTTAAAAACAGAGAGCTGTAAGTATTACACATAACAAACAATGGAGAGTTCTTGAAGAAAACAGTTCTAGGAATTGGAATAACAAAAGATTGTCTATGACGTAATTGTTCTTTTTAGATTGAACTGAAGAAATTTAAGAAAATCACAGTCTTTGTAGATGATGCAATGTGAATGCGCTACATTGAGTTGTATGGATACTTCCGGTTCGTTTTCAAGTGAATACGTCTTTGCTGAAGGTAAAATTGATAAGAAAATGTCACATTTTTAGTGTAATACGAAGTTCAAGAAGTCTCCGTTAGTTGCTGCATATTCCAAAACGTACGCGTGCTGCTATCTGTCAAGTGTTGTGCAGTATCTAGTTGGCGTATGCACCGAAGTAAAACAACTTATTTATATACAAATGTACATGTATAGGAAAAATCTGTGGGTAAGTGAAATAATACATATATTTATCTTAATTGTTTACATTTTATTTAAAAAGATTAAGTCATATCCTTAGTAATCAATAATCAAGTAAATGAAATATTAAACAATAAAAGTCATATCCCTGATAAAAAAACACAACAGCAACATGAAAACAAAACAAAGACGTATTCTCGCAATCATCGGGATTCTGTGAATCTGTCACTTTTTATTTTTATTTAAGTTGGTTATTAACGGCACTGTATTAACTGCGAGATTATTTAGTGTTGATAAAATATGTGGTGGAGAGATGCTATTTTGCGAGATGAGACCGAAAATTCGCTATGGAATTACCTGACATTCGCCTTACAGTTGGAGAAAACCACGGGAAAATTCAAACCAGGTAGTTAGTCTAAGCGGGATTCGAATCAATGCCTGAACACAGCCTCGGATTAGCAGGCAAACGAGCTACTGTGAAAGCTACCAATTATTTTGTGTTATTATTAGTTCTATTGGGAGATTAAATCAAATTTCTATCCGGAAAATCTTTATCTATTCTTCAATTAAGTAACTTCCTGATGAATATGACCAAGACACAAGTAATGTCGAACGGGCCGGAGTCACCCATAATAATTGATGGTGCAGAACTACAATACGTACCTGAATACTTATACCTAGGACAGCTAGTCTCCTTTCACCAGAAGACAGAGAAGGAAATAAAACGAAGGAATTCTCTCGCGTGGAAGGCATTCTGGAGTCTCAAGTTCATCGTACTGGAGGGAACACTCAGCAAGAAACTCAGAGTAGAAATATTGGAGACCTGCGTAACTCCTGTACTGTTATATGGTGTCAGACATGGTCTCTCACTGACAAACTTCCTAACATTCTCCAAATATGCCAAAGAAAGATGCTGAGAAAGATACTAGGCTTATCACTGAGGGACAGAGTTCCAAACGAAGTGCTACAAAAGATGGCAGCAATTAAAGATCCAGCACTGCAAGCCACCAACAGCAAATGGAAGTGGGGAGACCATGTTGCACGACTTAGAGACGGAAGATGGACGCAGAAAGTCACACTATGGGATCCCCGCATTGGCAAGAGATCACCCGGAAGACCAAGACGAAGATGGGCCGACCTCTTCAGTAAACGAGTAGGAAGCCATTGGTCAAGCAGAGCAAGACATAGGGAAGACTGGAAAAACATAAGAAGACAAGTGAACAGCGACTAAAACCAGTGCGGCAGAAACAAGCGAACAATACCAAACTGTGCAGAATGTGAACCAAGTGAACAATTCCACTCTTACGCGGAGTAGCTCACCGCGTGAGACAAATAGAGCTCTCCCTCTATAGGAGGAGGCCTTTACCCTTAACGGGACATTTTTAAGCTAATCATTTCATTTCATTACATAATAATAAAAATAAACACAAAATAAAACATAAAAAAGAAATAAGTAAAAAAAAAATAAGTGTACTCAGTAACATTACTGATCAACGGCAGTTACCTCGGTTCATTTTTAGATGATATTAATTTGCTTAAGGCAAATTTTTTAATTTGTGCATGCACGCACGCCAGTTTGGTGAGTAAACAGCTTCAAGTAAAATATACAGGGCTTACAGAATATTCATATTGCATTATAGGTAAGTTTTAATTAAAAACTACAACTACAAACAAGAATTATATTCATTCACTTACCAGCCATACATTTAACAATTGCCGGGAAGTCCACTTCACAGTTCTCAGGGTCCTGCCCAGTGTTGCCTTCTAGAATGCTTTGGATGTTACAAAAGCCGAAACATGATGAGGAAACGTTACTGTTTATACAGCAGTCGGTGTAATTGTGATTGCGCCCCAAAGGTCCTTTCTGGCTGTCATACAGCATCGGGTCTGTCATGTTGTCTGGTGGCAACAACGCTCTTGATAATACTGCAAACAAACATAATGTTACATGCTTTTATTGTGGTTTAACATAAATGTTGACATTCTCTTCGGAAGAGCAAAATTCAATAACTACAGAGTGTTCGCCAGGAAACAAGTTTTGCTCAACTTCCTGGTGTTCCTGGAGCTGTGACATATAACACTGGATCAAGATCTTGTCAGCCATCTCGACTTAAAAGGAAACTCCCTCAAGACATCATTCTTAGTGATACTGACGACTCTTCATAATTTAACACAGAAAATCATCATATTTTTGTTCACATAATTCACAAAAATGTTCAATTAATTAATTTAAATTAATTAGAGGAGCCTTTAGAGCCAACCTCAGCATGATATTCTGCATGTGATATTCCATAATTTAACAGTGGTCTGTATAGCAAGTTTGCTGGTCGACCAATATTAAACATAAAAAAAAAAGGTTTCGCTCAGGTAAATGCCGTTGGCTTTTTATTGTTACAAATCGAATGAGGCTGCCGAGAAAATAGTCGCAGTTTGTAGGCCTATATTTTCTTAGATCGACCGTGGAAAGGTTTTGTGTTACGCAGTATGGACCGGTCTTACTAATAAAAACTCTATATACAGACGTTTAACTGTCTTATACTTATATAAAGAGTAGCTCGTTTATAAGTCTTGTGTAAATTCCTTACTAATAATCACTACATACGTCGTGTATAACAGTTTAGCTGTTAACACAGCTACGTCATAGTTTCGTCATTACTTCGTTACGAAAGGTAATAGAATATCTTAGGTTCTCTATTGCATCCGGTAGAGCGCTCTAATGTGATGTGTTAAAGTATCGATAGTACAACTGGCTTTGATGATTACAACACTATATTTTGGTCAAAGAGTACACGCTAAAGCAATATTATTCTACTTATTCTGTGCTCTTTGGTGTGTTCTTCTGTGGTTACAAGGCATCCATCATCATAAAATGACAGTCGATACGAACAGCTGTTAGAGGGGCGGCCATTTTATCTCTATATACAACGCTTAAACAAGGGGTTCCATGTATATATTATATACATGAAACCCCTTGTTTAAGCTTTGCAGCAGTTATGTACTATATAACTGCTGCAAAGCAATTCCCATTGTAAAGTTACAGACTGTTTATACATCCATCGCTTATGCACGGTTTATTAGTAACATTTTCTGTCTCAACGCTGCATAAGTCGCGTATAAAAACTATACACGGTTTATTAGTAAGGCAGGCTGAAGGAACGTCAAGGTTACAGCATTACTATTGTAGCTGACTTCCATTTAGTACACATTGAACAGCTAAAATATCATCACATATTTCTGTAACGTCATGGTTGAACTTGATGACAAGAAAGATCGAAATGCAGCATACCTACATGAGGAAGTACAGAAAGCGGAGAAGACAGGAAATAGCAGGAAATGAACAGACAATCCCAAATAAGACTAAAGAATCTGGAGGACAGCGTAAGAAACAATACCGCGAGAGTCAAAATGCATTAAAATTAATTGCAGGAATAAAAAGATTACAGGTACCAGATCCAGATGCACTGGCATGGCGATTGTAAGAAGTGTTGAAGACTTAAAGGGAATAAATTTTCTTTTTTTGTCCAATGGCAGGGCCCTCAACTTGTCGTTATTCGCCCTGACTCTACAAGTAGGCTCACAGATGTCGCTGGTGCCGAGAAGCGTAGACCACTTAGTTCGTCAGAGAATATCCAGAGTGCACCACAGTCGGTGGAGTCATATTACACTCGTGATGGATGATGATGATGATGCAGAAATGTTGGGATGTTACAGAGAAATCGGAGTACCCAGAGAAAATCCCTGTTTTGCCTGGGCCACGAGCTTGCTCAACCCAAGTTATAAATCAGAGTAGAACGGGATTTAAGCCTGGGCTCCATAGTTTATAAGCCCAGAGCTCTAACACTGAGCCACCCTGACGATTAAAACGTATAAACTTCGTAACTAAATTTTAGTTAAAGGGAAACAACTTACAAAACTCCGTTGGTCTGCGCATGCGTCAATCTTAAAGAGTGACAGAACATACTATTCACCTCCTGCTTCCTAATTGTCAGCCAATAGTAGAGCGTACTGATAGCAGTGATGCGTCAGATGACTTGTGAATCAGGAGCGACATGGTTCAGATTAATGGAGGAGAAACTCCGACTCCGCCTCCAGCACAGCGGTAAGGTTGAGTAACCTCCTACAACGGAGTTTTTCTAGTTGTTAACCTATAGATCAATTATTAGTTAGTTTAGATTTATTTTAAGTATAACTAATATAGATTTAAGTGACATATTCAACTGTAAAGTGTATGTTGGTATTACAAAATAAAAGGGGTAATTTATAAACTCTTTATAGCAGGCCTGGGCGTTAATAACTCAATCAAGTCACTGCAGACTACCCCTTACTCCACACTCCACCTTCCCCGGCTATGTTTCGGGCCGATACGAGTAGATAGATAAGTAAACATGCTCAGTGACGGATTGTATAAGGCATACATCATAGCTCTCGGCTTTCGCTGGTCGCCCAAAAATCCACCACTGATGCACTGTACCTTACTGTGTTTTTTTTTCTAAAACGGTGTAAGCGAAAAGGGCATGGGCGTGGGTATCTCCTTTCCTTTTCCTTTCCCCTTTATGCCCAGGGCTACTTTATAGTATTTCATCGCTTAAAATTCAGTTTGGTTATTAGTATTTACGTCAAACTCTTCGGAACTAAGGTCAAACTGTCAATTATTTGTAGCAAAATTAACGGAACGATTTAACGTGTGACTACTGCTGTTAATGCTTCTGAAATGGAAATAATAATGATGATGATGCTGATGATGATGATAACGACTTCGCATAAGATAAAATAAAAATGTGACCACACTTTATACAAGAAAAATAAATCTGCTGAAGAAACATTGTTGTACTGGAGATTTTAAATGCATTAATTTACGGTCTGTTGAAGTTTCAACGACATTCAAAGTGTATCTTTTTCCAGTTGACGAGCACACCGACATGGTCAAACATGTTTAGTTTTAATAACCTTTGAATATGCTGGATATATCTCCGTCTCACGTATGTACTTCACTTTATAACACGTAAATCTGTAAAGTGTTTTTTTGTGGAATGGCTTGCTCATATGTTCCTTTGGGACAAGAAGCGTATAATGTTCTCATATCGCAGCACAGCAGGTAGAGTATTTGGGGTACGTATTGGACTGCAAGTAGAACATTCCTAGAAGAGTTTGAGTGCGTTAGTGCTATATTAGCTTTCCACTGAAATGCTGACAAAAACAAGAGCTTGAGGAAATGCGTAGGCCTAATAATAACTTAAAAATGTTAGTTTCGGTTTTGTAGGTACTTGATAGATTTAAAACGTTCATACGCATGGGTGGGCAACTCGTGCTCTCAAAGTGTCAACACAATCTCAATGCAGGTAGAACGGACTCTGTACTAGCTGTACTGTCTGTGTGCGGTTCTTTCAAAACACAAGTTCGATCGCGTCTGCAGTAAGTGGCGGCTCGTTTTAAGTGAAAAACAATATAATTCCCAGATCATTTCCCTTTAGTTACGAGTAAAATGAGAATTTTTTTTATTAAGAAGAGAGTTAAAGCTTGTATTCTACAGACGTGGACAAATTATTATACTGAAACATTTTCTTGGAAACATAATATAATTCGTCATAACAAGTATCAATATAATTCATGAAGTCTCTATTGTTGTAAATATGATTGTTTACATCTTCTGGTATATTTTTCCAAACGTTAAGAATATTTTTTCTGGCTATGTTGGTACTACTGTGTGTTTTAACTTTATATACTGCAAAATATATTCTTCCATGGCCTGCAAGAAGACCGGACATGAACGAAATTGAAAATCTGTGATCTATACTGAAGAAGAAAGTGAACAAAAAGAGGCTTACAACAAAACATAGAATCATTGAAACACTGTCTGATATCTGGCTAAATGATGCTGATATTCAAAGAAAGTGTCAAACTTTGGTTTCCAGCATCCCTGACAAAATCAGCGTGTTAATAAAGAATAAGGGAATGTTCACAAAATATTAGTGACCTGAAGACTCAATTTTCTATTCATTATTTCTGTGCAAAATACATTTTTGTTCATTATTTATACCGATAAATACAGCTTCGTTGCATATATGATCAATTTAGTCTAATAATTTGTCCACGTCTGTATTACACTTTCTTACGCATGACATTTTATGTTACAAATAAACAGTAAATGTTTTAGTAAAGAAATACTGTCTGCATCTGCTTTAGAACAGCTAAAGGTAAAAATGAGATATCAACAAGGTGAGACTGATATCAAATATCGTTAGCACGTTGTGCGTGCGAGTTACAGAATTGCACGACATATGATCGACTAGCTAAGAACATTTATGGATAAATTTGAAATGTGGTAGTATCATGTAGAACATAGACAACTTCACTTTCTTTGACTATAAACTAGCTTGAAGAGTGATAAGAAAATCTTCTTATCAAATATAAGACCTTTCTTCAAGACCTGCAGCAGAATTCACTGCTAAGTTTGGAGAAATAGTGACAATTATCAAGGAATCGAAATTTTTCTGAAATCGTTTTGGCTTATGCCGATAGAAAATCCTGAAAATTTATAGCTTGAATTAATAAATCTACAGAACAGCACGCCACTCAGATTCCAGCGAAATCAGGAATCGAACTGTCCGTAATGTTGCCTAAGTCAGAATTTCCAAATATACTCTCTGCTTCTATATATACTGTATGTGCTTGAGGCAGATTTTAATACAAGAAAGAAGTGTAAAAGCTCTCAAAGTAAAGAAAGAGCTCAGAAGTAAGTTTATTTTATCTGCCATGACATGTAAAAAATACTTCCTTGAATTTGTTATTGTTTGCGAATACAGACTATTACCTTTCTGAGAACAGAGGAGTACTCTTTAATGTATAAAGACGTAAATTCTAGCGTTCTACGTTTCAAATAAGACATATAATAGGAAATATTAACAA
Organism: Periplaneta americana; assembly: GCF_040183065.1. Taxonomy (NCBI): domain Eukaryota; kingdom Metazoa; phylum Arthropoda; class Insecta; order Blattodea; family Blattidae; genus Periplaneta; species Periplaneta americana. The sequence goes on from NC_091121.1 coordinate 164,994,744, forward strand.
ATAGTGCAATAATAAATAAGTGTTGCAGCTATATTTGTTGTATCTTGAAAAGGTTGTATTCAGTTTGTGTTTCCAGTATTAAACTAATTTACAAAGCTAGAAAATAATATAATTTTGTTATGTGTTCAGGTATAGTCGGTCTAAAACTACTATAATTATTGTACCATGCGTCATTCTGAAATTCAAATCATGGACTAGATATCACGATCACCTGCATGAGCCGCCAGAGCGCACCGTGGCTTTTGCAGCGAAACTACAAACAACTTGTAACTGCTGCGGCTGGCTCCGTCTGTCTTCTCTCTTTCAAGGTTTTTTTTAGCAATTCGGGAGCACGAGTTGCCCATCCATGTTCATACGTATCGTCTAATTTCGGAGTATGTATGGAGTAAGACTATGTCTACAGCAACTTCTCAAGTGAATGCATGAAATTTTACCACTTTACAGTTTTCGATATTATAGTTTAGAATGTATTTTGAAGCACTCACTAGATCGGAAATTGATAATAATGATTTAAGAGGCTTTGAAGTTAACCTTATACTAGACATTATTTTCAAAACGGAAAATTAAATATACTGGACTTTATTTTCAAAACGAAATAAGTTCTTCTTTTAGAAAAGTGTGTTCAAAATAACGCTTTAATTTAAGATGATAGTTAATATTATTGATTGTCCATCCCACAAGATATGGTCAGTTGACAATTGTAAGACTTTTCTAGATTTTGCTCATGTAGTATATTGTTCTTCCTTCTTCTTCTATTATACAGGGTGAATCACGAGGATTTACCGTCACTTTCTGAAGACATTCTGAGGAAAAAAATGTCATATAAACATATGTCCTAATCTCAATATTATGAAAACAAAAGTCACTATTTTCCATCAAATTTTCATATAAGGAATTGTTCTTATTTTTTTTATCCAGGAGCACTCTTACGCGTTTTCCAAACATATTTATGACTCACCATGTATACACACTTATTCTACAAGAAAAAAGAAAATATATTTTATTTCTCAGCATGACTCACAAGGGAAGGGTTTCGGCTCGAACAGGAATTTTTGGTCAAAAATTTGTACAGACGCTTACCTCACAATGGTGATGAAGACCGTAAAAGCATTGATTTGTGTAACTCTCCGTTTGGTTGGTATTGGTCAAAACAATTCTTTAAAAATGTACATGAGGATTCTCTATAAAATGCATGAAACAGAGCATAAAACGCAGAAGCAACACCTGAACAATCATGTGAACCATACTCCAGTGCTGAAAAATCAAATGCCACCTGAATTACATTTTTGAAGCCCGAGACTTGTTCACGATTCACGTAACCAGCTGACTGCCAGGAATACTGAAGCATAGGGCGGTATACTGGAGCAGACAACTGGTTATGAATAACAGAGTGCATTTTCATTATAAACACTCGATTTCCCAAGTTAAGTTCTGGATTCTCAGCAAGAGTCCTTATGCAATCTGTTATCCTCAGAGCATATATTTTGTATTGTCTAAGGAAATAGATATTCAGAGGCTGGATATATTTAGTTTTTTAGGTGGAATGATCATACATTTCATGTCCTAGCCTTGGAATGATTAATTTATTAAGACTGCGTCCTTGTGCGCATTCAATGACTCACACAACAGTGTACATTTTTCATTAGCTGCAATATTTTCAGACAGAACGTTGGAGAAAAATGTTCTTAAATGGGCTTTATAGATTTTAACACTCACAATGGCTTCTAGGCTAGGCTAGGCTTACGGGTAAGGTGTCCCATCCCCTTAACTTGTGCAGTGCTCTCCCCACCCCTCAACTTGTACAGTGCACTAGCAGATAAACCACACATTACACAAACGAATGCTTTTGGGAGCTTTACAGAGATGTAAAGATGGGCCTGTATAGAAATTTTGGATACGAAATTCCTGTTCGAGCCGAAACCCTTCCCTTGTCAGTAACTTATGGAACGAAAGGGATTATATTTTTTTAATAATAACTTTTAACCAACTTCTTTTAGAATACAAAGTTTTACCAAATTCCCGATGTTTTAAGAATTCTTATTCTCAGTTGATTTATTTATTTGATGGTTTGAAACCTTTTCGTCTTTCTACCCAAAAATTCATATTACCTTATGCTTGTTCTTATTTACTTTCTTTCTTTAATTCTTTTGATATTGTATGTTTTCCATGATTGTACTTTTTATGACATCTTTTATTATATTGTACAACATAATTATGTATGTATTTTTGTATAGCGCTCTAAATATGAGTTATACACTTTGGAGCATACTCATTAAATTAAAATAAAAGTTTAGGTTATTATTAATTAAATGGGAGAAATGAAATATATACTGAGTGAATATAGATTAAGGATTGAAATGGTTAGACTAAAATTTTAATATTAAAAATAAATACTTATACTCACCACTAAGTTTATGAAAGGACCTAAGTATTGGGCTGCTGTTAACTTCACAAACATAGATGCCAGAGTCATTTGGTTTAGCATCCTTAATGACTAAGACCCACACATCTCCACCTGTGAAAAAAATTGTTATAATGAATAAATTAAATACTAATCCCTGCTTTGAAAGAAATTAGAATATTACAATACCTATATTAGATATATCAAACTGTTTGCAGTAAGGAAACTTATTTCTTCTACCACACATCAAAAGATCGTAATTAATAAAATTATGAGAATAAGTTCCTATGCGGATGATATAGCATTAATAGCAGAAACACCTGAAAGGCTACAACTCATGCTGATGGAATGGAACGAAGAGTTAATGAGAAAAGGGATGCGGATTAATGTCAACAAGAGTAAAGTAATGTGGATCTCTAAGGAAGATAGACAGGAAAGAGAATTTAACATTGAATATGAAGGACAAAACCTGGAGAGAGTGGAAAGTTTTAAATATTTAGGAACAATAATAACTAGTGATGGAAGAGTAGATCAAGAAGTACTGAACAGGGTAAAGAAAGCAACATCAGCATACTATCATATAAGTAATACAATAGTTGGGAAAAAAGAAATAACCACTAAGACAAAAATACAGATATATAATTCAATAATTAAACCTATAATACAATATAGTACCGAAAGCTTACCACTCTTAGATAAACACCGAAGTAAATTAACAGCAGTGGAAATGAAATATCTTAGAACTGTAGGAAAGACCAGAAGAGATAGGATAAGGAATGACAGGATAAGAGAAGAAGTTAAACTGAGAAAAGCATTAACAGAGGTGATTAATGAAAGGCAATTGAAATGGTTTGGGCATGTATATCGTATGGGAGAAGAAAGGAAGGTTAAACAGGTGATGGAAATGAGAGTGGAAGGAAGAAAGAGAAGAGGAAGACCAAGGATTAAATGGGAGGATACAATAGAAAGAATAGGCCAACAGAAAGGAAAAACAATGGTAGAGATGAAGAGAATGTGTAGAGACCGGGAAAAATGGATGAAATGGACGGAGAGAGGCGAACCCGGCGCTTAGCAGCAGAAGGGACTGAAGAAGAAGAAGACGAAGAAGAAGAAGAAGAAGATGAATATAAGTTCCTTCGAACATCATCTTCATCACAACCAATATTAGCTTACATGCGCTTTATGATCATGTAACCGTTGATGTAAAATTGGTACAGAACGGTCTCTTGCTTTATTTAAAATATGAGAAGAATACTGTAGATGTAAATTAACAAAGAACTTGTAGAGCACAATAATACACAAAGTTTATGGTTTATTTTCAGAACCACACGTTGTCGCATATAGGGTTATTATGAAGTAACTAGAATAGTTTAAATCAATACAACTTCCAAACAAATTGAAGGGTTCAGAACCATAGTGGGCTAAGCGCCATTTACTGAAACCGTAGAAAACAAGGGTTAAAATGAAGTTATTACTATAATTCAATGGAAACATATAGAAAGTAAGTATACATATTAAAACTCAATGATATGTCAATCTTAATTAAATTATGGTATTCACTTAACTTTAACCCTTGTTTTTTTTTTCCGTTTTTAATAAATGGCGCTTGGTCCACTATGGCTCTGAACCCTTCAATTGAGCAATAACGTTGAACTACGAAGCTATAGAATGCACTAAAAGTGGGATTTAGCCTGCGAAAGTGAATTGTTTGTTTTCCATTTTCGATCATTGGTTCCATCATTGAGAGTAAAGTGTGAACTTCATCTGTCCGAAGTCTTCGAAATAACTATTAAGGTTAAATTTACATCTGAGTTAATTATGTAATGAAAAGTTATATATCTTTTCATAATCAGCTACCTCTAATTCATTAATCATTTGCAATTTATAAGGAAGCATTTTCAGAATTTGCGTAAAATTTTCCAAACGGTGCCGTAATGACATTTGCAAACGTTTGCTTGACTGATAGCGGGTTTCATAAAAAATATTGCAATCGGAATATTACTAATTTTTGATCTTATCGAATTCATGTTATCATAAACTGAACCAGTTTATTCAAAATTCTTAATTGATAGACGATAAGAAATTATGGCACAACGGTCTCTCAGACACATTTTTGTTCAAAATATTCTTAATTCGACAATAAAGTTTCCACCAAATTATTCAAATTAATTATTGTCTGAAGTTTTAAAACCATTTTCTCAAATTTGGACGATATGTATAATAAACCAGCCTATTGACAAACAAACTTTTGTTTATTTTTCGAAGCTTAATTGTTACGTCATAGCAATGGAAGGATTTGTTTTAGGAAGAAATAACTAAATCTCATTCTTCACCCATTCTATAGCCTCTTAGTTGATACTGATTGCTCGAATTGTTTAGAAATTACATTAATTTCATTCATAGGTTCGGATAAAGTAACTGTATCAGGATAGGCATCCTTGGTCCTTACATTTTGTTTACAAACATGAACTAGTTGTCGCGTGTCTCCCAGCCGACAGAAGTGACGACGTATATGCAGTTCCTATCGACTGTACTGTTCATTCACTGATGTTTCAGCTAGGGGGTGAGGAGATCTTTTCCTAGCAGGTAGAATTTTAGCTAGTGGAAGGGGTTAATGTTTACTTAGTCTGAAGCAAGTCAAGGCCCTATCCTTAGGAGGAGAGAGAACCGTTTCCTTGGGGGGACAAAGCAAAACCATAGAATCCCCATATAACGAGGTTACGGGGGATATCATTTACTTACTCTCCTGTTATAGCTTGACCGTGGTACAGTATACCGGAATATGATCTTTTAATAAAAGTATTTTTGGGGTGCATGTTTCTTACAGTGTTACATCCATATCCACGATGCTTCGGACCGAGTTGTATAGGGCTTCAACTGTAGGTTTACTACAAATTATAATAGGGCATAACCATAGACAGAGTTATGGGAGGGTATGTGGGGGCACTGCCCCCCCCCAAATTTGTCTGAATTCTTTTTTTTTCTATTAACATTACAAAATATTGAATTCAAAAGACTTTTCTTGCTATTGTTTATGAATGGGATATTATTTGTAAATGCTACCATCGTACTATCTTCATGGAAAATGGCTGTTTTCACAAAAAAATCTTTGAACTATGGTTGTTTTATGAAAACTACTGAAAATTTCCACTCCTTTAACATGGGACTATGGTATTTTTTTCACTAACACCTTATTCAGTAGATGGCCGCTGCAGATTTCTGATACAGGAGTACAGGCTATTACAAAAGAAACATTACAGTGCTTCCATTCCTCAAACGAGATATAGAAATTCTTTTACATTCAGAAATTTAAAATAAATATTATAGTCTAGACACATGATCTGAAGACATTAATTGGTCAATTTAAGCACAGAAACTTAATCATAAACAAAAGCAAGAAAAGTCTTTTGCATTCAATATTTTCTAATGTTAATAGGAAAAAAAAAGAGTTCAGACAAGTTTGGGGAGGGACAGTGCCCCCCATGTTCCTCCATAACTCCGCCTACGGCCCTATCGTATACAGCTTTAAAGCCTATCCTGGTACAGCTACTTTATTCGAACCTTGATAACAACCCTATATTTTATAAGAAACAATTCATTGCATGGTTCAATATTATGGAAGCCAAATGTTAACATATTACTAAGCTGGACTCCGTTTAGCTTACATTTCCCAAGAGTACCAGATTTTAATTCATGACATACGATAAAAATCTGAATATTTACTAATATTTACAGTTAAAATTTAGCTATTTTATAAGCAGTGTTGCCAACAGTTGTTCGTATAATCCCGCTAGATGACTTTCGAAAACCCGCGATTTTCTAGCAAATATCTCTAGATTTTAATGTATACTTATTATTCAATAATAATAATAATAATAATAATAATAATAATAATAATAATAATAATAATAATAATAATAATAATGGTCAAGATAGAGCATCCACCCGTCAATGTAACGAATATTACACACTTTTTTCATGTCCAATGTGGCGCTATAAAGCAATTTTGAACACTTTTATCACAGACACAACATATTTAAATTCTTATTGCACTATATAATATGTTACCGTTAAAACCCAAAATCCGACAAAACCTGATTCAACTAGCAAAAAGTAATTTTAAAATATAGATAGATAGAAAACGAATTTTCGTAAGATCTAGAATCAACGACAGATTAGGTTTGGTTTGTATAGGTTTTTTTTAGGCTTTTACCAAACAAAAACCTAAACAAACCAAACCTAACCTGACAATGATTTTAGATTATACGAAAACTCACTTTCTATCTTTATTTGCTTAAACTAGTTTTTACTAGTTGAAACGGTTTTGACGGATTCGGGTTTTAAGGTATATGTACACCTTTACATACAAAAAAATTTTGTTTTGTATAATTTTGCTCTGTAAAAGTTTTATACAATTGAGAATGGTACCAGAAAGAGAATGAAGTGAACAGATCCCTTGAAATTATGTCTAAATTGTTTTTAAAAATTATTTTGTTTATAATTTTGACATGCAACTTGAAACATGATAGCTCATGCAATTTTGAAGATAGAGCCACAGTTTTTTTTCACTGTTTTATAGCTAAAACTATTCTTTAGTGCCTGACATAGAGCTATTTTTTATTTTCATTTACATTAATTAAATATTACCATATATGTTACTTACAATAATATTTTATGCTGCATAACTCAAGTAAAAAATCCATAGATAATTATTAATTATATTAATGTTATTTTACTCATTGTCAGGCACTGTGGGACATTTCAAGCTTCAATATGACACCAATATCTTCTTGGTATCACCATATTTGGCTGAGATATCATGTTTGAAAGAATCAAATATTGTAAAATTACTATTTACAGGAAATGAGCCACAAACTTTCAGAGCCTAGAAGACTCCATCATCATATGTCACCCGTTAAGCAGCTTCATGTCGGTCCAGTTTCAGCTTCTTTCTGCCTCTCAAATACCTCCGCCTTGTTTTAAATTCAGGTTTTGAATGTTTTTTTTGGCATTTTTGTCCCTATTTCCATTGATGCAACAAATCCTGCGATGGTGTTTGTCCCAGGGTTTATGCCCATCCTCCTCAGAATTGTAATTTCTACTTTTTGACTCTTATTAAAATGACGTACAACATCACTGACACACAAATTTACAGTTTTATGACTAACAGTAAAAGATTATAAATTACTTCATTATGTAAAAAAGTTTTTTTCAATCTAATGATCATGCCCAGGTATCTATGCATCTATTTCTGGACTAGAAAGAAGTTTATTTTGCAAGCAATGCTGGACGAGGGGATTGACTGCTACGAAGATCACTCCAAAAGTAGCCTAAGTGACCGTGGCTGATGACGCAGCATTTTGGAATATGGGACTTATCTGAAAAACATAAGGCATAAATCGGAAATTCTTATATCAAATTAAAGGGGAGAAAATTCTCTATTAAAATAGTTATATTTTGAAAATTCTAATTTTTCATCATTTTTTGCGTTTTGTGGGTGTACATATTCCTTAACGGTAACGTATTATATAATATGGAATTATCACAACATTAACACATCCATTATTTCACAGAACACACACTGAATGAATTAAACGTAATTATGAAGGCCGCTTATAATGCTAATATGAATTTTATTTCAGAAATTTTAAAGATTAAAAGCCGCTAATATTCCCGCTAAGCGGGATAATATAATTTTACCCGCGAGATGGGTATCCAAAAAAAGCTAGATTTAGCGGGAAAACCGCTGAATTGGCAACACTGTTTATAAGCATATTGATGTCCAAATGCAAGACATACACTTGAAAGACATCCAAAAGTTCATAGCTCCAAAACTGAATGGAAATAAATTCCGAATAGATTTCTAGCCATTATTCCGTAGAAAGTATAACATCATAGTTTGTCAAATGTGCTAAATTAAGAAACCATAGTCGTTGTTGTTAGGTTTTATCTGCAAAATACGTTAGCACTCATGATTTGAGAGACATGGAATGAGTGTTACACATAAGGCATTCTTCATGCTGGCTGTTTTCCAAATGTTATTTCAGGAATTTCATTTGTCAGTACATACAAAATGACACATAACACATGACATGCCAAACACCGACACCGAACAATACAGTCATTGTTAGTGAAAAGCAACGCTACATTTCAGGTGGACAGAACACACATAACAGAGCAACAGATGATTTCAGCTCAGTTCGTTGTTGGGACCGCAGAATGTTAATCCAATATAATCCTCTGCAGGTAAATGTAAATAAATTCTTTGAATTTCGCAGTTACAATAGCGTCGTTACACCATATAGTCACTTTCCTCTAACAAAGAAGAGATAATTGATACGATTACACTTACAATAGGGGAAAATGTTCAATTCCTACACGTTCACTGGATGCAGGCTTATCCCGTTGTTATTATTTCTGTGTACACACAATGGAATGGTCATTTAATTTAACTTCTATATTTACGCTTATTTTAATGCCTATTATTTTTCTTTATGTCTGTCATAATAGCGCAAGACATTCTAGCTGTGAGCTATGAAGGCGGTTCGATTCAGTGCTTTGTAATACATGGGTCATTCAATAATAATTAGTGGCAACAATGTTTGTATATGTGGCGCTATCAGCGGTAAATGATGCAAGCTGATAACACAGTTGCCAACATATCACCCTACAATCTCGCTAACTTTTCAACAAAAAGTAGCTATATCCAGTGGCGTAGCATGAAATTTTGAGCAGGGGAAGCTAACTCAAGTTGTCTTTCATGCAATATGAGAAAACGTATTATAAAAATACAGTCTTAAAATAAATAGTAGTCAATGTCAAGTCAGCAGTCGAAGATTGGTTAGAACATCGTAAGTAACACCAATAAGGCATCACCTCGAATGATACGTAGTAAAATATGATTTCACAGTTTACACATATCTCTTAACAAATAGTCACGTATAAGTATAACATTAGCTCACTCCTTGTCATACTTAGAGAAATCACAATATTAGTATCATTACGTAAGTATGCGTCTGTCTTTTGGTTGTGTCCTTCATTGACAGCAAGGGACTCGTCATTTCTTTTTTAAATCACACTTTTGTTCGTAAGTCAGTCTTGATAATACAATTGTCCTAAAAAATTCAAGTAAATTAGTGTCAGGAACTGTTATTTGGCTCATTATTTATTATATCAGCCACAATGCACACTAACACTTCAACTGAACACAACTGATGAAAAGGGACAACTCGGAAACTACTTATTTTAAATGTCGAAGCTAGCTTCTTGGGAGCCTTGCGACTAGGGTAGTTCAGTTAGAAAGGGATGGAAGATCTGCGGGGTGGATTACACAGAAGAAACCAGTCTGCTTGGAAGCTGGTGTGTGCAGGCTTCTTGTTTACTGCTGCATCACAAATCATCCTGAGCTGCCGCATCACAATATTTAACGCGTAAATATAAATTCTATTAAAATTAATAAATAATTTTGTCCATAAAATGCAGGTTTATTATGAAATTATTATTAACTGGGGAAGCTAAGCTTTTTAGCTTACATTGACGCTACGCCACTGGCTATATTTCTCTAAAGTTTGTTAAAAAATCCCCAGAAATGTCGCTAAAATTAATAATAAATATCACTAAATATAATTTCCTCGTCGTCACCCTCTTCTGCGGAGTCTGGTTGTGTTGTTGACGGCTGTGATGTTGAGGTGGAAGGTGTGGGAACAGCTGATTGTGAATATACTGCACGTGATCCAATTATTGACACTACACTTTCTGGCAAATTGTAAGTGTGGAAATTTTCACCCAAGCGTTTGACCATTTTTTTGTGAAACCTAACATTTTTTAAATCTAATATATTAAAACCAGCAAAACTCAACTGCCGCAAGTCGGTTCGGAGTGTAAAATCTCCACGTTGCGAGGAAGAACCAAGAATTAGTTGGAGCTCAAGGCTCGTCACGTGACAATCAAAGTTGCCGCCGTTTATGGGTGTTGGAGCAGTAGCATTGAGAGAGAGATCTAACCTGTGAGAATCATTGAATCAGCATCTTTCACCCCTGATCACTGATCACAAATATATGAGATCAGGGCTTTCACGTATGAATCATTAGACGACTCAGTCATGCACCCATGCTTCTTCTAAAACTAAAAAGTGCATGACTTCAGTTGAATATTTTAACTTAAAAGAAAGGAAAAAGTGGAAGAATATAAAAATCAGCAGAAAAGTCGCTAATCGTATTTTACAAAATTTGTCGCCGAGACTGATTCAAAATTCCCTAGATTTAGCGACTTATCGCTAAATATGATGATAACAATGGGAAAGAAGAGCATCTGATGTGTGTTATCTGTGAGTTTGAAGACAATATCCTCATTTATAAAATGTTTGTAGTGAGTTTAATTTGTAGACTTATCTGTAGTGCTCTAAAATGTTTAGAAAATAAGTACAAAGATGCTTAATTGAAATCCAGATTGCAAGAGACAAGAATGCTCGACAATGCCATACTGCATTATTGGAAGCTTGTGGTAGAGAGAATTCACCATATCGTACCATGGCAAGGTGGGCGCATGCATTTCGCAGCGGAAGGGAAGATGGTCATAAAAAACGTGGAGCTGGCAGACCGTAATCGACAAGTAAAAGCGCTGCTGGAAGAACATCGTTGTTGGTTATGATTTTGACTGAATCCTTCTCACTCAATCAGTTCCTGCCGGAAATCGTGTGAATGGTGCAAAGTACAGTTACTTTCTGGAACACCATTTACAACCAAAACGTCCAAATCTCCTGAATTCTCATCCTATTGTGCTATATGATGGTGTTCGCTCGCACATAGCTCTCTTCGCAGATGGAACTGGGAAGTTCTGGAGCACCCTCCATACTCTCCAGATACGACTCCATGTGATTTTGACCTTTTCCCGAAAATGAAATTACCACTTAGAGGAATTCGCTTTAGAACCATACAGGCAATTACAGCAGTAGTAGAGCAGTCTGTTCGAAGATTAGTACAACAAGACGCTGTGGAAGTCATCCGTCGTCTCCCTGAGGTGTGGAGGTTATTCATGTTGGAGGAGATTACTTCTGAGCACTGCAACAATGTGACTGTTCCGAAAATGTTTTCTTTGTTGTTCTGGGACCGGGTATCGAACCCGGGATCTTTTCTGTTAACAAACAGTGACGTGTATTATGAAAATCTAGCTTTCAGGTATAGCTCCCTGTGAAGCTGATTTGAACAATTTCAAGGGGAAAAATTGTTCCGAGGCCGGATATCGAACCCGGGATCTTTGGCTAAACGCACCAAGGCTCTACCAACTGAGCTACCCAGGAACTCTACCAGACCCCGACTCTATTTCTCCCTTTATACCCACAGACCTCAAAGTGGGCTGACAACTGTCAAGCAACCAACATTGAGTGCACACAAACTTTGTGTGACTTGAATTGTGGTTTTCTGTTAACAACAGTGACGTGTATTATGCAAATCTAGCTTTCAGGTATAGCTCCCTGTGAAGCCGATTTGAACAATTTCAAGGGGAAAAATTGTTCCGAGGCCGAAATATCGAACCAGGGACCTTTGGCTAAACGCACCAAGGCTCTACAAACTGAGCTACCCAGGAACTCTACCCGACCCCGACTCTATTTCTCCCTTTATATCCACAGACCTCAAAGTGGGCTGACAACTGTCAAGCAACCAACATTGAGTGCACACAAACTCTGTGTGACTTGAATTGTGGTTTTCTGTTAACAAACAGTGACGTGTATTATGCAAATCTAGCTTTCAGATATAGCTCCCTGTGAAGCTGATTTGAACAATTTCAAGGGGAAAAATTGTTCCGAGGCCGGATATCGAACCCGGGACCTTTAGCTAAACGCACCAAGGCTCTACCAACTGAGCTACCCAGGAGCTCAACCAGACTCCGATTCACGGTTAACGGTTGTCAACCCACTTTGAAGTCTGGATATAAAGGGAGATATTGAGTCAGGGTCTGGTAGAGTTCCTGTGTAACTCAGTTGGTAGAGTTCCTGGGTAACCATACGTAATCTGTATGACTTGTCTACGAAGGATGATAAACTTTTCACGTAACTTTACGTTAAAGAAGTAAGTTATTAAAATTATCACAAAAGCACTCTTTGGAAGTAGTACGTATAACGATAATAAATCAAAATACAACCGTGTCTGACTAAATCTTGCTTTAATAGACATGTTAGAATTGGTCCGATAAGTAGGTATCTACTGTTTATATTGTAGGTGGGTAGTGACCGTCGTTATGCTTATTGTAGCCTATATTGATAAGTACAGAGACATCATTTTATTTTTACTAACATTTTTAATATTAACCTGGCTATACCTTTAGAGAACCGGAAACACAGTTTGCTACCCCCTTCCACGACTGTAGCTCGATGATACTGGCGCAAAACACAAACAAATAACTTTACTAGGTATAGGAGGGAAGAAAAGTAGTTCATCCATTTACGTAAACTAGGAAATATCGCGATTTTGAGTTCGATAATTTTCATTAGGTTTTTGTTTAATCAAAATACAGTACCTACTGTATTAAGAAACATTGCTTTACTCACGAACTGAGTTATCCATGCGAACGTATTCATTATGCAGTGTATATTATACTGTCTACAGCACATTAGCGTACAATATAGAGAATGAAGATAAATTGAAAAATAATAATAATATGGATATTTAAACACATTTTTGAAAATGGTGGCCGTTCATTTCGATACAGGCTTCAGTTCTTTTGTGCATATTATCGCACTATAGACTATTGCATCTAATTCCAATTACCAGTTTCATCCTTCGTACTAGTAACCCATGTTGAAATAATTCTGTACCTACTCTATAAAAGAGTACCTTACGTACTGTAAATTCAATCTTCACTTCTGCCCGACCCGCACAGATATAAAATTACTCAGACATGCTGTCTACTGTCCGTCCAAGTGGTTATGTAGAAAGGGGGGGGGAGGATCACGTGACAGTTAATTACTTAACGAGGCCTTTTTATTTAAGTTATATTAAACTGTTGCATAATATTACGTAAACGTCCAATTCCTAACAGAAATTAATGTTTTCTGAAAAGAGCTAAGACAGCCCAGCTTTTACAAAGGGGCTAGCAGAAGCAGGTGGGGGAAATCGGGATGCGACGTAGGCAAACGGACAGTACCTGTGCGAAAATATGATTCAATATTGAAAGCTCTTTCGTCACTGGAAAACGCGAACATATTTCTGGAACGTACTATACTCACTAACTCAGTGCTGTTTACTATATGCGGCCTTGATTCTGTGTGGAGGACAGATGGAACTTCGTTAGTAGAAGGGGTGGGAGTGAAGTACTTTAAAAAACTCAGGTACAATAAAAATTGAAGTAAAAATAAAATGATGACCCTATATAAGGAGGGCTGTTACTTATCTACAATATAAATCTTACTTGTTCCGTTCACGGAATCACTTGATAGTACGTGAATGGAAATCCTCTGTATCAAGTTCTTAGCAGAAGATAATTTTATTGCAACTGTCTGACTCCCAGTTGTTTGCTGACAGCATTTATCAGGTTCGGCCGCCAGGAGATTCTATGAGATTTCTTTTTAAAAGTATTAGATGGCAGGTTTTTCAGAATATTAGGCATTTTCTGTCGTTTCAATTCAATAACCGTCCCATTACTGCTACATCATTGGCTTATTGATTTTGGCTGCTGTTTTCGAAGGGTCATTAAATAATTAATTATCTCACCACTTGTCTGAGAAATTACTGGCTTGGATTGGATTAACCAAGTGAATATTGATTTTACCGCAGTTACGATGTAATTGAAATCGTGAACTATTAAATTAAGTAATTTATTTAGTTAAAGCTGCAATAATCCTCAATATTATAATTACAAGGTTATTTTATACACGACGTTACAACTGCAATGCGTTAGAGTGCTTTAAGAGTTAATATTTATGTTATAAATTAGTGGAACGTCACGTACAATATCACGAATTACAGTGTGGCTAACATTATTTATTTTCAATAGTTGAGCAATTTAGAATTCTAATTCCGTACTGCAAATATTTTCAGGAAAAAGAATAACAACTCCGTTACTAGTCTTTACAGAGGGGCGAGCAGAAACGGGCGGGGGGGAACCGGGACGCGACATAAACACTCGGTCGGACAGTAGTACTGTAGTAGTCAAAATAAAGTGGCTTTGAATATAGAGATAGGATTCCATTTTCTATTTTAAGCTGCAAGGAGGGACTAAATGATCAAAATCAAGAACCAGCGCATTTTCTCGGCTGCAGTCACATTGGAGGCACGCTAGGGCAACTAAAATGGAAGAGCCTGCGTGCCCAAGCGTGCCTAGAAGCTTGCTCTGGAAGTATGGTCACATTGGACGCAAGTAACCGCTTCCACTTCCAGTCTACCGGTAGTTGTTGAAATGGATTCCTCGGATGAAGAGCATTTAGTGTTAGAAAATGGAGTGTTGAAGTTTTTAATGATAGGTGAGGATGCATTAAGGGATGAATGGGTAGACGAATATTTTAGGGACAGGGAGGAAGATGGAGAATATAAAAAAAATTTCCCGATCTTCTTAAACAGCTAGAGATATTCTTTAATTATTTTAGAATGATGCCAGAAACATTTTATTACATACTTGAAAAAGTTACACCAAAAATATCAAAGCATTCGAACTTCCGAATGTAGCTTTCCCACTCGCGTGATAGAGTAATGTCCTGGCATGGCGCATGCTCTAGCGGAACTTCCCGAGTGCTCTCAGTAGCTTCGTTGCATTGGTTGAAGATGGACGTTCCTATTCCAGCTCCCGCCATGTGTGAAGTGCGGTCAGTGATAAAGTTTTTGAATGCACAGGGCATAGCGCCGATTGAAATTGATCTCAGCTGTGCCAGGTCTATGGGCCTAACGTCATGAGCAAGCAGATGGTGCGTTGCTCCACAAGGTCGTCTGTCATGATGGTTGGCCTCCCACTGCGCTCCTCGTCATGCACATTTTGGCGTCCTGTTGAAAATTGTCTACAGCAGCAACGCACCATCTGCTTGCCCATAGACCTGGCACAGCTGACGATCAGTTTCAATCGGCGCTATGCCCTGTGCATTCAAAAACTTTATCGCTGACCGCACTTCACACTCGGCGGGAGCTGGAATAGGAACGTCCATCTTCAACCAATGCAACGAAGCTACTGAGAGCACTCGGGAAGTTCCGCTAGCGCATGCGCCATGCCAGGACATTATTCTATCGCGTACACGCAGTCGCTTCGCGCAATGTATGGTTTGCTAGCTGTGGGACGAGCGGGAAATTTACTTTACGGACGCGCCTCGTATGTATGCTATTAGTATTTCAACATCAATTGCGGAAAAAAATCATTCACAAAAACAGCGACAAATATCACGTCATAGACAAGCGTGCTAGAGAAAACAGATTTATTTGATCGGCGAGCTTGTGCTTGTAACTTGCTTCCAGTGTAAACACGTTTGAATACCTTCGCCGCGCCACCAATAGTTTCAAACATACATTCACTAATTTTGTTTCTCCAGGCACGCTTGGGCACGCAGGCGCTTCCATTTTACTTGCCTAAGCGTACCTTCAATGTGACCGCAGTCTTCCTCTGGTAAGGGACCTCGAAGTATGAGAAGTCTTGGCGAAGAGTCATATCCATTTCCTCGGCCCAGGAATGAACTCTCGCATGTGAAGCCTGACATCACGCGTTCAGCTTATTGAACTTTCTCTAGCAAAACCCACAGCGGAAGGAAAGTGTGTCATTTTATATAATATATTCATTTTATTAAATCACATATTTTCATGACGACTTACTGACCAATCTGAAGTTTTATTTTGTCTATTTTGCTCTGTCCACCTGAAAGTTTGAGCGAATTCAACATAGAACGAGCTGGAAAAGGCACCACCACCTTATAAAAGGCACCAACAATACACAAAGAACACTTGCCTGACATGGCTTGGTCTTCCGGCGACACTGTTGGAAAAACAAACAAATGTATTGAATTAGAAATGCTCCTACTAATTATTTCTTTTTTTATTTTAGCCTTCTCAGGGTTTGGCACATTGTCCTTTCAGGCAATTTAAACCTTAAACACTATAGAAACACACGTTACGTGGTGTCAGCATCATGCCGGACCTCCACCTGAGACAACACAGGACATAACACTCTAAAAACATTAAGGCAACATGCGAGGCCATTTGTTTGACTTTTCTAAAGTCGAACCCGGAACCGATCCATGAACCAAGGCACTCAGTGGTCCATTGTGAGTCCTACATATGCGATGTTTGTCCAAGTCCGCCGACAGGAGACCTGGGTGGTATTTGTGAATGAGATGCTGTCAGACGGGCGATCCTGCTTCCGTCCTGACAGTCAGATTCTATCCCAACATGAGTACCTACCTGATAAACCCCAGGGCTTGCAGCCACAAGTCCTTAACCCAGCATTGGGGACCCGTATTACCCCGAAACTTCATTCCAGTCAATTTTTAATTATTGCAGATGATAGCTGAAATGAGGGGAAGTGGAGAATGTTGATAGAATGAAAGAGGGAAACGAAAGTACCTTCAGAAAGAACCTTGTGCAAAGTCTGCTTTGTCCACCATAAACTTCATGTTGGGTATCGAGCCCTGGCCTCCTGGGTGGAATATCAGCTTCCTAGCGCTGAGCAACATACTCGGCAATGTACAAACGTAATTTCCATGTTGTGTCTTAATAGTGAACGGCGATAATACGTTTGTCTTCAGAAAATAAAACACGGTTTTTCTAATTCTTGGGATGATAACCGAAATAAGTTTAATAATTACGATGAATTAAAGTCAGAGGAAGAAATCAACTATATCATGAACTAAGACTCGGAAGTTCATGACCTAAAAATCACAGAAAAAGTACATATAAAATATCTGAGAATATGACAATAAAATTAAAAAATATATACGATGATTTAAATACCATAATACAAACACACTACATAGTTCCACCTGTGGAAAACACATTAACATCAAACTCAATCACTATCTGATGCAAAAAAAAAAAAAAAAACTTTTTCTTCTTTGCTTTACTCTCGGAATTTTTATATATTCACATGTGAGATACAATATGCTGACTACGAGCACTGCGGCGGCTGTGGTATTTGTTCTGTTGCGTTGAATGGGGAGAAGCACTTAACACACGTGATCAGGAGTCAAGGCTGATGCATCGTAAGGAAAATTCCTGCAAAACGCAGTTGAATTGCGTAAGCAATCTGCGTAGGTTCTCGAATAGAAACTACGACTGAACCGTAAAAATGTCCGTTCATAATCAGAAAAGAGCAGAAATCCAAAAAAAAAGTAACACATTTCCTAAAAACTGACCAAAGACAATAAGGGACCGAAAAGTGCAAAATAAATTAGTAGTTCGTATTGAAGTGAAACGAGTTTGTATTGCATCCTGCAATGTCTGTGATGTCTCAGAAAAAAGAGATATTTCGTCAACTACCGAGCCCTACTTATAACTATGGTATTAAAGGTGTGTGAAAGAGAGCATTTTGATTTAGGCACAGCGTGGTGACAAGCGCATTAAAATGATGATCACTTAAGTCTCAATTACGATATTTCCTATAGCTAATTTGAAAGAAAACAAAGGACTATGTTGATGAAAAGTTTATATTTTATGAGGAGTAACTTAGGCCTAATAACAATTTGATAATCCTTAACAGAGGATTACATCTGACCGTGAAACTAGCGGCCCGGATTCAAATCCTGGTTGGGACAAGTTGCCTGGTTGAGGTTTTTTTCCAGGAGTTTCCCCTCAACGCGTTGCTACTTAACTTTTGACACTAGACTCTGGACTCATCTCGCTAGTATTGTCACAATCATCTTATTCAAACGCTAGATAACCACAGCAGTTGATATAGCATCGTAAAACAATCAAGTAAAAAACAATGGACTAAATGCGCGGAGCTTCAATCGAATTTATTTATTTAAGATACATTTTTAAATTCAAGAAACAATGAATTTAGAACGGTGCATACAGGCTGAGTCAGTAGGAAAGGTACATGGTGTGAGGAGTGATAATATTGATGATTCTGAACAAAAAAGTTTATATGAACTTATGTCCTGTTCTTAACAATATCTGACATACAGCTGTTTGCAAATCACCGGCGTTAGTCATCAATAGGCTACTCATATGCACACGCAACCAAAACGACATTAGGTTGTAGTAGGACGAATGAAAGTATCCTGGGCGTTGGATCGGTCACGGTGGAGTCATTTTTTGGCCACCGATATCACCCGACCTACTCCATTGGATTACTGTGTGTGAGGTTATACTGACTCAGAATTACTTTCTATACCTTGATTTTATATTGTAAGATTGTTATATACCAACCCTTCTGTAAGCGCCTTCAGCTTGAGCGCAACCTTTTCAATCACCCTGTATAATGGTAGGTGAAGTAATAAAATAATTATGTAGGTTTGTAAATGAACTCAAGTTCAGTATCCAAGTAAAGATGAACTTAAAGAAGAGTCACTATTATTAGATTCTACAGAAAATTATTATTACTAAACTGGAATAATTAAAAAACCATAGTAATTTGAATTGTTTCATCGTTGCTTCGTTTTGGTCTTTGAAAGCAACACCTACATGCCGCGTGTGTTTCGTGCTATTCTTATTTCCATTACATAAAGCTTTCCGAAACACAAATCATGGGACCGATATGAAATTTCCTTCCCGGTTGTAGGGAGAGGGTTTAAAACAATGACTGTCATAAACGGGGTGTGGCCATTTTTATCTCTCATAAATGAATTCAGCAAAAGGGATAAAAGAACAGTGCAATAAACAACATACTGGTTATGAATTATATAGCAGAGTCCTGTCAGTGAATAAGTACCTACATTATCTACATACACTACGACTAGGTCTACAAACACTACTACATATATTACTACTGCTGCTACTAGTAAAAATTATACAGGGAAATAAAAAGTAATGCAT
Organism: Periplaneta americana; assembly: GCF_040183065.1. Lineage (NCBI taxonomy): Eukaryota > Metazoa > Arthropoda > Insecta > Blattodea > Blattidae > Periplaneta > Periplaneta americana. Next base: position 165,014,085 of record NC_091121.1, read on the forward strand.
AAACAATATAAAGAAGATTTTAACAGCGCAAGGAGGTGAACAGAAAATATTTTCAAAAGATAATTATAAAGACTACATATTAAGATATTACATTTGTATTATAAAAAGAGTATGGAAAATAATAGAACAAATCATATCAAGCTATACAATTTTGGGTATAATTTAATACAGCAGCTAGGATTTAACAGAAAAAAAAACTAACGGTAGAAGTGTGAGTTCAAGGTAAGTGAACAAATTGGGAATACACGCACTTATAAAAGCAGAAAATAATCACAAACAGGAAGAATAATAGCAAACAAACCTGACATAATCCTATGAACTATAACATAAATCTACATGTGACGCGATGAAGCTGTAATTGAAGGGTTCAGAGCCATAATGGGCCAAACGCCATATATTAAAAACGTAGAAACAAGAGTTAAAATTAAGTCATTACCATAATTCAATGAAACATATAGCAAGTAATATAAAGTGTGGACAGTAAAACTAAATGATATGTAAATCTTCATTAAACTGTGGTATTCGCTTACATTTAACCCTTGATTTCTCCGTTTTTAATAAATGGCGCTTGGCCCACTATGGCTCTGAACCCTTCAAATCAGTGCCACATAGGAGGCGAACTACACAGCACCACATGATGATGATGATGTTGAGTAATGGAGCAAAAGTAGAATACCGGTAGGGGTAACGGGGTATCCTGAGAAAGCCTGACTAAGCACCGTCTTTGTCCACTGGAAATTCCACTTCGACCAGTCGAGATTAGAAGCCGGGTAATATTGTGGAAAGCCGAAGTTCTATACTTTGTTCCATAATGCCTGAAAAGGGATGTGAACATTGCCGGCAGAGGAGGAGAGCAATATAATTGAAGGTATGATAGCAAAAACCGTACAAGTCCAACAAATTCCAATTTTTAGCATAGTATAGTTATCTTCACTTCATTTGAAGCGGCATCTGTTGACATAACAAGTTTATACAAAAACCGAATTTGTGCAATTGAAATGAGTGTTTGAAAACGTAGTGTTTTCTGCAAAAAACGAATTAGTCCAACGGCTTTCTAGCAAAAGACGGACAAGTAACAAACTTATCCGGTACTTGTTAGAAAATATCATAAAGTTGGCATTTGTGTTGTCTTCTTTTGTTTTATCGGCATATTAGCTGTTATTGTCCGTGTTATTGGTTAAATATTTTGTTTTACAAATGATCATTACAATTAATGACCCAAAAAAGCAAGTCATCAGAATGAGGAGAATGTTGAAGTTGAAAGTAGCAGTGTGTGTAATGAGTGAAAACAGCTATAATAATAATAATAATAATAATAATAATAATAATAATAATAATAATAATAATAATAATAATAATAATAAGGCATATCACTCGGTTAAGAGAGAAGTTTTATATGATATTCTTATTGAATTTGGTATTCCCAAGAAACTAGTTCGATTAATTAAAATGTGTCTTAGTGAAACGTACAGCACTGTCCGTATAGGCCAGTTTCTGCCGAATGCTTTTTCAATTCACTGCGGGCTAAGGTAAGGAGATACAATCACCTTTACTTTTTAACTTTGCTCTAGAATATGCTATTAGGAAAGTCCATGATAACAGAGAGGGTTGTAAAACGAACATATGAGACAGGGAAAATACTGAATCAACCAGGTATGATCTTCATAGTTTAATATATATTTTGATGTACCGAAGTACATATGATATTTCCATGCAGATATTCTGCGTCATCACATGATGAAAGAGAGATGGAACGGAGAAAAATTCTCTCCGGCGCCGGGATTTGAACCCGGGTTTTCAGCTCTACGTGCTGCTGATGCTTTATCCACTAAGCCACGCCGGATACAATCCCGACGCCGTTTAGAATCGTCTCAGATTAAGCTCCATCTCTTGGGTTCCCTCTAGTGGCCGCCCTCTGCACTACGTCATAGATGTCTATGAACGCAGGACCGAAGTCCATACATGTGTTGAGGTGCACTCAGATGAGTATCCGGCGTGGCTTAGTGGATAAAGCATCAGCACGTAGAGCTGAAAACCCGGGTTCAAATCCCGGCGAGAATTTTTCTCCGTTCCATCTCTCTTTCATCATCTGATAACGCAGAATATCTGCATGGAAATATCATATGTACTTCGGTACATCAAAGTATATATGATATGCGTAATAAATCACTTTGTGATTTAAGACGGCGCCCATACCGTCGGATCCCGGCCAATCAGTCACTCATCTGAGTGCACCTCAACACATGTATGGACTTCGGTCCTGCGTTCATAGACATCTATGACGTAGTGCAGAGGGCGGCCACTAGAGGGAACCCAAGAGATGGAGCTTAATCTGAGACGATTCTAAACGGCGTCGGGATTGTATCCGGCGTGGCTTAGTGGATAAAGCATCAGCACGTAGAGCTGAAAACCCGGGTTCAAATCCCGGCGCCGGAGAGAATTTTTCTCCGTTCCATCTCTCTTTCATCATTTCATAGTTTAAGTTACAGTGCTATTAGTTTTAATTCCCGGTTCAGTTCAGAACACTACAATGAAATAACGCTCTTTAGCGATAAATTAATTCGGAAATGCGGACAAGTGAGCGATACTATAATAAAAATCCAAACGCGCCGAAGGAATTTGTTTTCTGTATATATTGAAGGATGCACTTGAAGGAATGGTGAACGGGAAAAGAGTTCGGGGCAGAAGAAAATATCAGATGATAGACGACATTAAGATATGTGGATCATATGTGGAGACTAAGAGGAAAGCAGAAAATAGAAAAGATTGGAGAATGCTGGGTTTGCAGCGAAAAAGAGTTCGGGGCAGAAGAAAATATCAGATGATAGACGACATTAAGATATGTGGATCATATGTGGAGACTAAGAGGAAAGCAGAAAATAGAAAAGATTGGAGAATGCTGGGTTTGCAGCGAAAAAGAGTTCGGGGCAGAAGAAAATATCAGATGATAGACGACATTAAGATATGTGGATCATATGTGGAGACTAAGAGGAAAGCAGAAAATAGAAAAGATTGGAGAATGCTGGGTTTGCAGCAAAAAAGAGTTCGGGGCAGAAGAAAATATCAGATGATAGACGACATTAAGATATGTGGATCATATGTGGAGACTAAGAGGAAAGCAGAAAATAGAAAAGATTGGAGAATGCTGGGTTTGCAGCGAAAAAGAGTTCGGGGCAGAAGAAAATATCAGATGATAGACGACATTAAGATATGTGGATCATATGTGGAGACTAAGAGGAAATCAGAAAATAGAAAAGATTGGAGAATGCTGGGTTTGCAGCGAAAAAGAGTTCGGGGCAGAAGAAAATATCAGATGATAGACGACATTAAGATATGTGGATCATATGTGGAGACTAAGAGGAAATCAGAAAATAGAAAAGATTGGAGAATGCTGGGTTTGCAGCGAAAAAGAGTTCGGGGCAGAAGAAAATATCAGATGATAGACGACATTAAGATATGTGGATCATATGTGGAGACTAAGAGGAAAGCAGAAAATAGGAAAGATTGGAGAATGCTGGGTTTGCAGCGAAAAAGAGTTCGGGGCAGAAGAAAATATCAGATGATAGACGACATTAAGATATGTGGATCATATGTGGAGACTAAGAGGAAAGCAGAAAATAGGAAAGATTGGAGAATGCTGGGTTTGCAGCGAAAAAGAGTTCGGGGCAGAAGAAAATATCAGATGATAGACGACATTAAGATATGTGGATCATATGTGGAGACTAAGAGGAAAGCAGAAAATAGGAAAGATTGGAGAATGCTGGGTTTGCAGCGAAAAAGAGTTCGGGGCAGAAGAAAATATCAGATGATAGACGACATTAAGATATGTGGATCATATGTGGAGACTAAGAGGAAATCAGAAAATAGAAAAGATTGGAGAATGCTGGGTTTGCAGCGAAAAAGAGTTCGGGGCAGAAGAAAATATCAGATGATAGACGACATTAAGATATGTGGATCATATGTGGAGACTAAGAGGAAAGCAGAAAATAGAAAAGATTGGAGAATGCTGGGTTTGCAGCGAAAAAGAGTTCGGGGCAGAAGAAAATATCAGATGATAGACGACATTAAGATATGTGGATCATATGTGGAGACTAAGAGGAAAGCAGAAAATAGGAAAGATTGGAGAATGCTGGGTTTGCAGCGAAAAAGAGTTCGGGGCAGAAGAAAATATCAGATGATAGACGACATTAAGATATGTGGATCATATGTGGAGACTAAGAGGAAAGCAGAAAATAGGAAAGATTGGAGAATGCTGGGTTTGCAGCGAAAAAGAGTTCGGGGCAGAAGAAAATATCAGATGATAGACGACATTAAGATATGTGGATCATATGTGGAGACTAAGAGGAAATCAGAAAATAGAAAAGATTGGAGAATGCTGGGTTTGCAGCGAAAAAGAGTTCGGGGCAGAAGAAAATATCAGATGATAGACGACATTAAGATATGTGGATCATATGTGGAGACTAAGAGGAAAGCAGAAAATAGAAAAGATTGGAGAATGCTGGGTTTGCAGCGAAAAAGAGTTCGGGGCAGAAGAAAATATCAGATGATAGACGACATTAAGATATGTGGATCATATGTGGAGACTAAGAGGAAATCAGAAAATAGAAAAGATTGGAGAATGCTGGGTTTGCAGCGAAAAAGAGTTCGGGGCAGAAGAAAATATCAGATGATAGACGACATTAAGATATGTGGATCATATGTGGAGACTAAGAGGAAAGCAGAAAATAGGAAAGATTGGAGAATGCTGGGTTTGCAGCGAAAAAGAGTTCGGGGCAGAAGAAAATATCAGATGATAGACGACATTAAGATATGTGGATCATATGTGGAGACTAAGAGGAAAGCAGAAAATAGGAAAGATTGGAGAATGCTGGGTTTGCAGCGAAAAAGAGTTCGGGGCAGAAGAAAATATCAGATGATAGACGACATTAAGATATGTGGATCATATGTGGAGACTAAGAGGAAAGCAGAAAATAGGAAAGATTGGAGAATGCTGGGTTTGCAGCGAAAAAGAGTTCGGGGCAGAAGAAAATATCAGATGATAGACGACATTAAGATATGTGGATCATATGTGGAGACTAAGAGGAAATCAGAAAATAGAAAAGATTGGAGAATGCTGGGTTTGCAGCGAAAAAGAGTTCGGGGCAGAAGAAAATATCAGATGATAGACGACATTAAGATATGTGGATCATATGTGGAGACTAAGAGGAAAGCAGAAAATAGGAAAGATTGGAGAATGCTGGGTTTGCAGCGAAAAAGAGTTCGGGGCAGAAGAAAATATCAGATGATAGACGACATTAAGATATGTGGATCATATGTGGAGACTAAGAGGAAAGCAGAAAATAGAAAAGATTGGAGAATGCTGGGTTTGCAGCGAAAAAGAGTTCGGGGCAGAAGAAAATATCAGATGATAGACGACATTAAGATATGTGGATCATATGTGGAGACTAAGAGGAAAGCAGAAAATAGAAAAGATTGGAGAATGCTGGGTTTGCAGCGAAAAAGAGTTCGGGGCAGAAGAAAATATCAGATGATAGACGACATTAAGATATGTGGATCATATGTGGAGACTAAGAGGAAAGCAGAAAATAGAAAAGATTGGAGAATGCTGGGTTTGCAGCGAAAAACCTGCCCATGCGCAGAACACTTACGTATGTATGTATATTATTTTCCAACCAAGTACACAATTTGATATGATACTTTTTCTTCCATTATTTTTATGTTTAAACCAAAGACATAATTTAAAGACTACATTTGTATTGTACAAGATGAAAAATGCATATTTAATTTAAATTGATATAGTAATTGTACCACCCTCATGCCAATAACAGAAAAGGATAATAAAAATATGTATTAATAAATCTCTTGATTATCCTTCAGAACTGTTGTATTCTTAATTTAAAGTATTTGATATCCATCGTATTTGTAACAATGTCTTGTTGAATTTCGTACATAAAGACCGTAATATATTTAATTTGTATCCACAGAAATATAAAATTAAAATATCAGACAACATACACTTGACGGAACCCAAATATACCACAACTGTAGCACATAATCACAGTGGTAACTTCGGTCCAAGGCTAACTAAATACAATTTGCTAATGCTCCTTGTTTTAAAACATGAATTAAAAATTACTGTTTAGAGAGAAAATTTAAAGTTCCAATTATTGTGCTATCTGTTTTCTTTTTTTCTGTACTTTTTATCGTTATTTAATAAAATATCTTGCAATTATATGGAATGCCCCTTGAGCACGAGTATGTAACTTACTCTTTCTGGAGGTGCTGAAGTGATTATTATACAAAAAAAATGTATCTCTGTTCTAGAAATAAATTATTATTATTCGCTATACTGGAGAATTCCCACGGTATCATTGAACCGTGCCGTTACGTTTAGCGCCAAATTTTACTAAATACACAATCTCGCCAACATAAGAACACGATGTTGGTGTGTGGCGTCATTAGAGAGAGAAATTTGTTTATTTTCTTTCTGTGCCTCCTTCGTTCTGAACATTACTGAGAGATAGCACCACTGTTAGCTACAAGGTATATTTGCGCAAATATATTGCAAGTAGATTACGTGACTTAAGCACAGGAACGCCATTTCGTAATTTCATTTAAGAAACAAGCCAAACGAATTATCTTTGCATCAAAAACGGATGCTCCCTGGACCAAATTATCGTATTTTATAATTGTTTGAAACTTATTACATGACTTAGATGAGAGTTTCGAGACAAAACAGTTTTGCTATATTTGTTTTTTTTATTAAATGTTAAGCACCACTGTTAGATACAAGGTGTATTTGCGCAAATATTGCGGGTAAATTATGACGAGTGGCTTAGATGAGAGGCTCGCGACAGAAACAGTTTTGCTGTAGCGCATGCGCGGACCTCTCATGCAGTGGAAGCGTGATCCTTGAAATTATTTTCGCGTGTACATTGAAGATTAAATGATTGAGATCCCTTCTTGTTCCGGTTACAGACCTTGGATATACGAAGGTTAGGTTTGGTTAGTTTAGGTTTTTATTAGCCAAGTCCGCGCATGCGCAGACAGGCAATATCCTGTCGCGAGCCGCATGTGATAAGTGATATGAGGTCGAGGAATGGGAGAAGGTTAGGTTAGGTTGGGTTAGGTTAAGTTTGGTTGGGTTGGGTAAGGTTAGGTTAGGATAGGTTAGGTTGGGTTAGGATAGGATAGGTTAGGTTGGGTTAGGTTAGGATAGGTTAGGTTGGGTTAGGATAGGTTAGGTTAGGATAGATTAGGTTAGGATAGGATAGGTTAGGATAGGATAGGTTAGGATAGGATAGGTTAGGATAGGATAGGTTGGGTTAGATTAGGATAGGTTAGGTTAGGATAGGTTAGGTTAGGATAGGTTAGGTTAGGATAGGTTAGGTTGGGTTAGGTTAGTTTAGAATAAATTAGGTTGGTTAGGATAGGTTAGGTTAGGTTAGGTTAGGATAGGATAGGTTGGGATAGGATAGGTTGGGATAGGATAGGTTGGGTTAGGTTAGGTTAGGCTAGGTTAGGATAGGTTAGGTTGGGTTAGGTTAGTTTAGGATAGATTAGGTTGGGTTAGGATAGGTTAGGTTAGGATATGTTAGGATAGTTTAGGATAGTTTAGGTTAGGGTAGGTTAGGATAGGTTAGGTTAGGATAGGATAGGATAGGTTAGGATAGGTTAGGATAGGATAGGTTGGGTTAGGTTAGGATAGGTTAGGTTGGGTTAGGTTAGTTTAGGATAGATTAGGCTGGGTTAGGATAGGTTAGGATAGTTTAGGTTAGGGTAGGTTAGGTTGAGTTAGGTTAGGATAGGTTAGGTTAGGGATGGGGAAGTGACAGAAGATTTTAACATGAAGTTTATTTACACATTATGTAATATAAATATTGTTTTCATGTATTTGACGAACCTTTTTTATTTCAACATAAAATTTGATTTCAATTGTTCATGTAGTAGTTAAAATTATAGAAAATTTTACTTATTTGGAAAAATAGAACTTTAAACAAACTTTTCATTAAACAATGTATTGTTAGTGTTATAATTCTGTAACTTGCCGATGTAAGGTAAAACTAGATTGATTTCATGAAAAATTACAGTATAATAATGTTACAGGAGACCGAAGAATGTGACAAGGTTAGAGTGGGTTTGATGAGAGAATAGATTCGTGACAGGAGACCGAGGACTACTATGAGGTTAGAATGGGTTTCTTGAGGGATAGCTAAGTGACAGAAAACCGAGGGCTGTACAGTAATTTTAAGATAAAGACGTAATTAGGAGGGATTTCACAGGAGCGTGGTTGCAATATCAGTTTTTATTTCTAGTCCCACTGGATACAGGATGCTAGATGGATGAATTTTAGCATTCGGCTTTCTTCTTTTGCACTGCATTCCTTGTTGAATATGTAAGTTGCTAGGTAGCCTGTAAATTCACTTTTGCGCCGGTGGTATTGGGGGAGCGAAGCTTTTACATGGCGCCAAGTTGACTCAATCGTATTTGTGTGTGCACCAGATAATTTGTTCACAAATTGTACGGAGTGGTTGACTGTTAGATGATTAAAACCATGTTCACTTATGTTGTTATATGATTTCCAACAGTCTGAGATGATAGTTGTTCCTGGTTTTACCCACTTTTTTATTAGTTTTAGGAGTGTTTGTTCACTACGGTCCTCTTTTGGCACTAAAAACACAGTCCGGTACCACGTTCGACACCTCCAAAGACCCACTGTCCCTGTACATAACGACCTTTGTAGTATTTTTGTTTACCAAATTTACTCTCATCTATTTCGATGACTTTCCCTGGACCGCCAATTTGGGTGGAAGACATTTCTACATAGAAAATTAACACAGATCTTACAAGGGATCTCCACTTACTGAGAGTATGGTCATCAAAATTGTACTCTTGTTTTATGTTATTCCCGGGCGTATTATTGAGGATTTCATATAGCAGGAACATGATTTCTTCATATGTTAAGTTGCTGTTGTTGAACAATGACTCGTATCTTGTAGTCAACTGCGTATTGCAATTCTTTTTGTTACATCGCCATTTATCGCATTTCGTGTTGAGTTTCATTTGGATTCCACATTTTTTGCATTTGGCAGAAGTTTTCATAAGACCCACTTCCTGAAGAAATTTGACACTCATTTGAATATCAGTGAATAATATTACGAAAAATTTTCTGTTGGGTTTACCTTCATTGCCTATTGTTGATCTGTTGTAAGATCCGACGCAAGAATTGTACCTTTCTGTCATTTCCTTCTGGAAACGTTTTACAATGTCTTCTAAAGTGTCCATTTTATCTCGAACTAAAATATCTGTCGAATTTTCTTTTGTTTTATTACGGCCGAATGTGTTTATCTCTTTCGTATCGATGTTTTGTATTCGGTCATGGCCTTTATGACAGTTTTTGTTTCGTAATATTGATAAACAATAATAGGCCTATAATGAAAGCGGTGAATAATTTCATGGACCCTAAATTTTTTTTCGTAAAAGGCAGGCTATTTTTCTCTACGCCAGAAATAAAACGGCAACGCGGTCATAATTACGTACTTAACGCTTTGGGGAACATTAACCGCAAATTTACTTTCCGTCATTTGAATGATATTCCATCAAACACGCCTTTTTTCATATTCATTTCCTTGTGATAGCCCACTTTAAGATCTTACTGCATCTGCATTTCTTTTAATGCGTTCAAAACATCGCCGTTGTACTACATAAAACCTTGCTCTTGACTAATGCAGTGAATTATTTAAGAATATAGTCGCGAATTTTACTACCACCATTTCGATTGTGTTTTGTTTGGCACGGCTCGGTACGGCCTGGTGACTAGTGGCCGGCGAGTAACGTCCACTATCGATATTCGTCTGCCGTGGGTATTATCCAGTTGTTCCTTATTATTATTTGAAATTATAGTGGAGAGTAAAATTGAAGGGTTCAGAACCATAGTGGGCCAAGCGCCATTTATTAAAAACGGAGAAAACAAGGGTTAAAATTAAGTGATTATCACAATTTATTGAAACATATAGCAAGTAATATAAAGTATGCACATTAAAACTAAATGATACGTCAATTTTTATTAAACTATGGTATTCATTTAACTTTAACCATCGTTTTCTACGTAAATGACGCTTGGCCCACTATGGCTATGTACCCTTCAACTGACAGGACAAAACATAATAAATAGAATAATAAATCAAAACGAACATAAATATTATTCTATCCTTCATTATCCAGCAGAACATATCTAACTCATTAGGTCACAGTAAAAAAGAACTGTAGGCTATGTGCGCTCCCGAAGAAATTCGAAGTATCTAGGGTAACTCAGTCTAAATCGGGTCAATTTCAAAACCCTGTCTCCATATTCAAGCGTAAACCAGTTCAAGCAAGTGCTGCCATATACTGGTCAGGAAGAGAACTTCCTGCACACGTTGAGTGCCATTGATGCTAGCTGGTGTGTGTATTCTTTGTGTTGACAATAAAAGAATAGAGAGAATATAAAGCTGAGTTAAGAGTATTTTATACATTTTAAATAAAGCTTTACGGTTCCTTTATTATTTTACAACAACTATTGCAGAGAATTTGTGCGATTAACTTTCAATATTAAGTTTAAGCTTTTTAGAAGAGATTATGGCTATTAACGCCTTCGTCGAAGCAGTATTCAGTACTACCAACCTATAGCGCAACAAAGTTCTAAATTTTGGTTAAATAGGGTCAGTAATATCGGACAAATAGGGTCAACATGTTTCAAATCAGTCCACTCAAATTAAGTATTTATTTTTAATTCTTTGTGACAGATGGTTAAATGTAAGAGGAAAACGTCAAATTCGTGGACTGAGAACGACATGCAGAAGGCTATTAAAGCATTTCGCGAGGGAAGAAGCCAACGTCACGCTGCTGAGTTGCTAGGAGTTCCTCATTCATGTCTGCAACGACGTCAACCAATTGTAAAATGAAGGCCGTCAAACTACGTTTACTCCAGAACGAGAAAATGAACTTGTGTCTAGAATTTTGAAACTGTACGCATGTGGTTTTGGACTACACTGTAACACAGTTCGTTGGTGCAGAAAAGAAAACAGTGTTTGTTTGTGGAAGGTGTAAAGTGTTAAATTAAATCAATTCAATATTGATTTTAACGTTCCGTGCAGGTATACAGAGGGAAAAATTGTGACCCGATTTGCCCTAAACACTGACCCCATTTATCCTTATACAGAAGGGTAAAAAGGGCCACTGCAGTGAAATAGTTCACTTCATGTACAAACAGTTAGTTTAGAGTAAAAAAGAAACATTTTTGGGGAAGTAGTACTTACATGTGGCTGTAACTAATGATATGTTATGAATGTAATAGGCTATATTATGAAATTAACAATAAAATCAAGGATTTGTTACTTTTTCACCCCATTTACCCTTGGTTACTCTATTTCCACGCGAGCATAGTTCGGTCTTCAACAGGTTTGTAGCGTTCTCTCTCTCGAAGGAAACGTCCTCGAGTGCGCGACCTTCGAACGAATACGAGCTAATGAATAATTTGCATTGTAGTGCTGTAGCGGACATCTCCATTATGAACCATTAATATCGACGAATGGAACTTCAATGAAACCAAGTCATCCAGCATCACAGCGGCTCTGTTTATACACAATTTATATGGCATCACTAAACAGTGCGATCCCATGTTTGGCACTGGGATGCGCTAGACGCATTATCAATAATAGTTGACGCCGGCAGACGGACAAAATACGGGACCACAGCTCGCAGATAAGCCTCATTACTACATGTAACCTCGAGCTTAGCTGTCAGAGCAACTGACAGCCAGCCTGGCTATCATGCAGTATAGCTGCTTTCTCGTCATATGACAAAATCTGGATACATTTAAATATGTAACAAGATTACAGAGACTTAGGAGAGGAGATTAAAATTGCAAATTGACAAATTTAATGAATTTTCAGTTGTTAATGCGGCTGTACTCAGACAAGCTCGCTCTGGGTTAAAGTCCTGTCAGCGCGTAATCAACATCAGCCTTCCACAAATCGATCGATAGTAATTGATTTCATTTCTGAACGAGGACATGAGGGGAAGACTACTTCTTGAATGACGATAATAGTTCTGTATTAACAATCGAATACAGCTATACTAAGTTGCTATGCGTTCATTTCCAATTTTCTTTTAGGTTACTAGTCAAAACCTGTAATTTAGGCCCGTAACACACTTGCAGAGTTTTCGCCAGCGAGAAATGTGTTGCGAGAAAATTAAAAAATTGATAACATGGATTCAAATAGACGTCCACACACTGGAAGAGATTCTCGTGCGAGGCAAAAATCTCGCGCGAGTTTCTCGCTGGGATCGGTAGCTCAGCGAATTTTCTTGACACATTTATCAAAGATGTTTGACATTTATACTCTTTATGACGATCGAATGTAGAAAAAGATATCACAGGTGGCGATGAATTGTATTGTTTTCATTTGAAAATAAGGAAAGATGGCTGATAATTGCAGTCAGAAACTTATCGAACTTGTACGATGTCACCCGTAGGCCTATTTGTATTATACATGGGATGAAAACTATAAAAACTCGAAACTTAAAGAAGAAATCTGGAGACAAATATCAGATTATCTGAAAATAAATAGGGCTATATTTTATTTTGATGAGATTTAATAGTATTAATTAAACATTTGAAATGATGTAGGCCTATCTATATGTCTTAACAGTTTACGTAATTTTAATCGGAATATAGCAAAGAATTCTCTATCATATCATGAATGGCAAAAAAAAAAAAAACTGTGGTCCATTGAACCTGAAATAACGCCTAAACGTATGATCATTCAAATCGAAAGCAGTGTCCAAAACTCGCCCTTATTTTCGTAAGATACAATGTGATTTTCAGATATTTCTGGCTTAATTTTAGGCCCACTTCTTCTTTTCATTAACAAAATACATTCATGTAACTCCATTTCCTCATCATCTGAATACTCAGATTCAACATAGCGTTCGTACGTAATTTGTAAAGTACGACAATATACTTACAGGTTATATATTTAAGTACGACAATATACGTAAATACATAACCTATAATATTTCCCCCAACGAGTCATTACTATAATCAGAAAAATGCTTTCTGTATGAAGGCAGTGCATAGATGATCATAGCGAGGTGTGATCTGTGACAGCGAGAATTCGCCAAGTGTGTGGAGGAAGGCTCTTCGCCTCTTTCTCGCAACACATTTCTCGCTAGCGAAAACTCTTCAAGTGTGTTACGGCCTTAGGGTCGTATTCATAAACGAGAATATGTGCCGTGTCTCAAAGCTACATTTTCAGCTGAAGTGAACTAGACAGTTGTACAAAAAGCCGGATGTGACGTCAGAAGTCATGATCCTGTGGCTAACGAGAAAAACAGGCTTCGGCACGAATCAGAGTCACGTGATTATCATGGTCTAGTCATGGCCATCTTCACAATCGCCTATTACATATAGATGTTCAAAGTTCTAAAAAAACAAAGGAATTGCTATATTAAACTCATGTTAAACGTGCATTTATATATAAACTTGTTCAATGTTGGCCATGTTATGACTAAAAATGTGACGTCGCGCCGTACCCTGTCTTTCTCATTAGCTACATCATGATCCAAAGCTACATAGTGCATAGCAATCAAATCCATAGCAGCTAGAAAACGAAACTGCTTGGTTGATTGATGATTTGTTCACTAAAAAATATGGATACAGAAAAAGAAACGCCTGTGGGTTAAACCGTGGATTGCAAAACGTGATAAGAGAGGTATCCATAAGAACCTATTGAAAGAGCTTCAATGCCAGGACTTGAAAAGTTATACAAATCATTATAAATATTATTATTATTATTATTATATTATTATTATTATATAATATTAATATATTATACAAATTATTTATTTAAAACATTCAGGGTGCTATGCATAGAAATTTCGCTAGCCCGCGCTACGAGCGTGCTAAACTAGCCCCGGCTATCGACTGATTACTTGTACAGGATTCATATCATATTATATTGCTAACACTGGTTTATGAATACGAAAAACGTTAGTTCGCTGATCATCCACCGGAAGTCTGCGCTAAGAATGTCTATGAATATGGCCCTTAATTTCCTTCACACTCCGATATCAGAATTTTTGTGGTAGCAACAGTCCAGTTATATTTGCGTTCCGCCATATTTGTTTCAAGGTATAGAAATCTTTAGTCAAAGATAACAAGATGCATTTATATTTTATAAAAGATCTTTTATCGAAGAAACTTTTATAAAAGAAAACCCATTACACTGTCATATATTTTTAAAATATATTTTATAAAATATCTTTGTCAAAGAACTTTGATAGTGTAATAGCAGCCTGAGAAGAAACTACCTACTGAAGGATGCACTGGAAGGAATGGTGAATGGGAGAAGAGTACGGGGCAGAAGAAGCTATCAAATAATAGACGACGTTAAGATAATATATGGATAATATGCGTAGATTAAGAGGAAGGCAGAAAATAGAAACGACTGAAGAATGCTGGATTTGCAGTGAACGACCTGTCCTTGGGTAGAACACTATAGATGAATGAATGAATGAATGAATGAATGAATGAATGAATGAATGGTAGCAGGATATTTTGTTGTACTCTATCCAAAAAATAAACTTAAAATCTGCAGTTATATTACTTCCCTGTGTAAGAATATTGGTGTTCAGAATAATTGTAGTTCAGGAAGTTGTTGACTTAGCAATGAAAATTACTAATCAACAGTCGAATTTTTATTTTATAATCAAAAGTGAATCGATGTTAAGATTTATTGTTTCGGTCTCATCCCGAACGTCAAGTGTCTTTTACTATAGGGAGAACAATATATGCCCGAGGAAGAGCCGAGTACGTCTCTCTATATAAACCTGTATCTCAATGTCGATATTTGATTTATATCTAATGATGTGGAGGAAGGATTTCAACCTCAGCGGTCAGGCCATCTTGTTTGTTATTATCGCTGCGGTTCACCCAACATATTGATTGAGGTTAATGGTCTCCTTCTTCCGTCCTTTCGCTACCCTATGTAGATGTAATTCAATGGCTTGGGCCTGCATTGCCTACACCTCCAAACATACATTAATGCAGTTCTGTGCGAGAGAACTAGGGCAGGGCATTTTGTAATAAATTGACTTAACTGCGTTTCTTTTGAAGAGGTACAATGAAAATGTTTCTGTTATGAAACTAGAGGACGTAAAACATGGATGAATGGATGGATGAATAGATTTGATTTAGATTAGATGTCGATTACATACATAGATATTTAAATCAGGCAGATAGATATTAGATAAGGTAAGGTAGTGTAGGATATGATAGAATAGAATATGATAAGATAGGATAGAATAGGTTAGGATAGGATAGAATAGAATAGGATAGAGTAGGATAGGATAGAATATGCTAGGGTAGGGTAGGATAGAATAGGCTAGGGTAGGATAGGATAGAATAGGGTAGGATAGAGTAGGTCAGGATAGAATATAATAGAATACGATAGAATATGATAGGATAGGATAGAATATGATAGGATAGGATAGAATATGATAGCATAGGATAGGATAGAATAAGATAG
This sequence comes from Periplaneta americana, assembly GCF_040183065.1. NCBI lineage: Eukaryota > Metazoa > Arthropoda > Insecta > Blattodea > Blattidae > Periplaneta > Periplaneta americana. The sequence goes on from NC_091121.1 coordinate 165,029,654, forward strand.
AATATGATAGAAAAGGATAAGGATAAGACAGAATAAGATAGAATAGAATATGATAGCATAGGATAGGATAGAATAAGATAGAATATGATATCACAGAATAGCATAGAGTAGGATAGGATAGAATGATAGAATAGAATAGGATAAGATAGAATAGAATATGATAGCATAGGATAGGTAAGAATAAAATAGAATATGATAGCACAGAATAGCATAGAGTAGGATTGGATAGAATATGATAGAATAGGATAAGACAGAATAAGATAGAATAGAATATGATAGCATAGGATGGGATAGAATAAGATAGAATATGATAGCACAGAATAGCATAGAGTAGGATAGGATAGAATATGATAGAATAGGATAAGATAGAATAAAATATGATAGCATAGGATAGGTTAGAATAAGATAGAATATGATGGCACAGAATACGATAGAGTAGGATAGGATAGAATATGATAGCATAGGATAGGATGGAATATGATAGCACAGGATAGGGTAGAGTAGGATAGGATAAAATATGATAGGATAGAATATGAAGGAATAGGATAGGATAGAATAGGATAGGATAGAATATGATAGAATAGGATATGATAGGTCAGAATAGTATAGGATAGGGTAGAGTAGTCTAAGGTAAGGTAAGGCAAGTATTAAAATTTTTAATTTATTTTATTGTAGATACACAGAAATAAAATCATTATGATTTATGCACATAAATAAGTAAATGCAAGATAATTTTTGTTTATTTTGTATAATTTAATTTGTCGAAATGAATTTTCATAAATTCACAGTAAAAACGTCAGAAAATGAGGGCTCTGGGCTTTAAATACCGGTCACAGAAGTATTTACATTCCGGCGTCAAATGTTAAAAAGTCACTCGCGACACAGTTCATACGTACAATATCCAGACAGACAACACAACGAAAATTATTCGCCAAAACAACATAAAATGAGCAGAAATTCACACTTTCCTTGTTAAAATAAGATTGTCACAATTGTATGAATTCATAAAATTTCCACCAAACTGCAGCAAAACATAAATTGTCGAAGTAAAATTGTGTTATAACTTCTGTAACTTTGAATTTTTTTGTTATTGAAATATGTAATTGTTTCAACTTAAATCATAGATTTAAACAAATACAAATAGTTTGGAAAATACTAATTTTTTGCCTCTCCTGAAAATATATTCTTACGCGACAACTTAAGTTTTCATTAGTTGCTCCTGATTTCTCAGTCATACTTCATAATGTGAGAGAGTAAAAATTTGTTCCTGTATGGAATAAAACAATAAAAGGAAAACTGAAAGTAACAATACATCTTTGATGGTGTCAGTACAGAGGAATTGAAATGGTTCTGTCATGTTCAAAGAAGGGACACCGATAGACTGTTATATATATATATAAAAATATTACATTGATTTCAACAGGGAACAAAGACGGACCTGTATATAAGTTGTACAATAGGGCATGGAAGAAAGAGTCTTGAGAATGGACATTGGTTGAATAGGGAACTGAAAATCGAAAGACGTTGACAGACGTTATAAAATCGAATGTAACGAAGGAGAGCTTTCATACAATTCTATCAGAAAAGAGAAAATGAATGCTGTGTAGACAATAATTTTATGAGAATCGCAATGGTACGGTATAGATGATTATGATTATAACAATAAGTATTATTACTTTAATAAGCGTCATAATTTTTCCTCATATCATGTGTGTACTAGTGTTCCTAATTATCATAATTTTCTCTTTTTTGTGTGTGTATCTAAAAATTGTGTTTATCAAATGTTCTACAGTATATTTCTCTATATTTTTATTATCATTATTATTATTGTCTCATATTTCTCTATACACTGTAAATGTTTCACGTATTTTAACTCAGAAGCTACATTTTATTATGCTTTTTTATTTTTTTTCTACAGGGACATCATTTTATTTTCACTAACATTTCTAATATTAACCTGGCTATACCTTTGGATAAACGGTTGAGAACCGGAAACACCGTTTGCTACCCCCTTCCACGACTGGAGTTCGATGATACTGGCGTAAAATACAAACAAATCACTTTACTAGGTATAGGAAGGAAGAAAAGTAGTTCATCCATTTACGTAAACTAGGAAATATCGCGATTTTGAGTTTGATAATTTTTGTTTAATCAAAATACAGTACAGTATTAACAATAAGTGTTTTTACTCATGAACTGAACTATCCATTCGGACGTATTCATTATGCAGTGTATATTATACTGTCTACAGCACATTAGCGTACAATATAGAGAATGAAGTTAAATTGAAAAATAATCATAATATGGATACTTAAACATATTTTTGAAAATGGTGGCCGTTCATTTCGATACAGGCTTGTTCTTTTGTGCATATTATCGTACTATAGACTATTGTACCTAATTCCAATTACTAGTTTCGTCCTTCGTACTAGTAACTCATGTTGAAATAATTATATAGGCTACCTTGTCTATAAAAGAGTACCTTACAGTAGGTACTGTAAATTTTTATTTTCATTAGTTTTATTTTTAATATTAATGTGCTAACAGAGATTAGCCTACAACTGGTTGACACAGAAGTTAGTACGTATAAGAATACAATATTAGTGACGACAAAAAAAAAAAAATAATAATAATAATAATAGTAATAATAATAATGATAATAATAATAATAATGCAGTGAAGTAAAATTGAGCAGTACGGTACACTTTTATTTCCTTCGCGACGACATGTATATTTTCGTTTGAATACATTCCGGAGACATTAGTATACGGACATGTAAGCAATTAATAACATCAGGATATTTTAGTACACGGTCATAATGCACAGCCATTCTGTCAGATTTCAACTTTGAAAACATCGGAAAGTAATTATTATTTATATGCAGGAACAATGCTATAGTGGAGTGAAATACATTGACAAACCATGACACAACGCAACACAAAACACACAACAAAACAATGGGAGCATAAACAAACTTTTGTTACAAAACAAATGACGGTGCATGCCTGGTCGTTTCTGGTAACGTTCCATAGGTTTGAATAGGTGATACGAAGCATGATGGGGAAAGACCATTATGTCCCGGTTTCATCTTCTATTTTACCCTCCGGAGCGACATTCTCATGTTTTGTCACAATAGAGGCGGAGTAACCCCGACTTGTAATGAGATGTTTCCCAGTTGCGATTCCAATAACATCGAGAACCCAATATCTCCTCTTTGTAGATTTCTTTTCAAAGGCCACGGGATTCGACAAGCATTGTATATAGTATTGATTTATCCGTTATTTTAATTATTCATTCTGCAGCAAAAAATTCTTTTTGTTCTTCGCTATGGCTTAATAGGGACAGAGAATATTGAGCTATACATCCAGCGGGCCTGAGTTCAGTTCCTAGCGGAGAATATTTTTTTTTCTGTCCCATATGGACTGGATTGCTTTGTCTGTTTTCTGTTCATGCTTGGCCATACAAAAGCGCGCTTGTGGCTATTTATTGTCGGCTTAAAACCCTCGCAAAAGTGTGTAGAACATGAGAGAGATTAATCTATCGATTCAACTGAAATAGTTAATCGATTAAATATTTTGATCGATCAACAGCACTAATTTTTACTTCTCTCAAAATATAGTCAATTCGAATTTAGAGCTCTAATTTCTCCGAGGTCTATGGATCGCCATACACTTCACAGAGTCTTTTGTTTGCAGCAACGAGCGCAGGATGCATGGAGTAGACATGAACAGCTTGCAAGTGAAACCGCTTTTGTAGACCGTCGCCATTATGATGCTACCAAAACATTGGGCTCCCGGTTAGCACATGGGCAGTTGATTGTGATGTTGCATCGTTGTTTTAATTAATAAATGAAGTAATTTCAATATGCCTACATGTACTGCGTATGGCTGCACAAACAGGTTTTCAAAAAAATTCCTGGAATAACTTTTCACAGGTAAATATTCATGTGTGAAATGTACTTATTACCGGTAGATAATGAATGATTTAGCCTAGGTTAGTCGGTTAGATTCGTAGTGTTCACGTATTAGTTTGATTAAGAGAAAGGATTAGTGTATTGATATTATTGTAATTAATTTTTATAATCACTAAATCAGACACGCTTTGTAAACTTAGCATTTACGAGCGAAGCTAACCTAACAACCCAAGTTGGAAGTTTGTGTCGCGTGCTACAGAAAATGGGTGTACCGAGGTTTCTCTTCAACCGAATGCACGTATTCGTTTGATGAAGAAAAAGAAATAGTGTATTAATATTATTGTAATTAATTTTTATAATCACGAAATCAGACTTATGCTTTGCAGACTTAGTAGCTTCATTAACCCGGTCGTGAACTAACTTGACCCATTTGGTAATAAAACTTCACTTTTGTTCGCCGTTATAATCTAATTATATACTATAAACGAAGAGCCTATCAAATATTATATGGTTAAGAGCATTCCACTTTTTCCCTAAACAAAATCGGGACATCTATACGAAATACTGGCAAAAGGAAGAGAATGATAATTTGCGTTAAGAAGCAAGTTGCATTATTAAATCGAAGCAAATGGATCAACCTATAAAAGTAATTATTATAGGGTAGCATTTTTATTGGACTAGTCGCAAAATAAGGTCAAATTGTTATCTTCCTTTTTTATCATTATTGTTTGTTTAACCTTCCAGAGTACCTATTAAATACCATACTGCAATTTGAAGAGCTGTCAATTTAAATAACCTGTATATATGTGATTTATCGATGACAGTTTTGTAATTTTTGCTAAAAATACGTGCCTAGCGATTCTGTATTACGAAACAAACAAGAAAGTGTGAGTCCTCCAGAAAATTAGGAACATATGGAATTCTTATTATCATAAGATCTTCTATAACGTAATAGCTATTTTGCAATGTTTTGGTAGCAACAAGATGGCGTCAGGTCCATCAAAGCTGCTTCACTCCGTCCAATGGTATTAAGATGCTAGTGTCTACTCTATGTATTCTGTGCTCGTTGGTTTGCAGCTTTCCGTTCTCAATTTGTAAGTTCCAGTCCATATATTCTCTTCTGTTTTTTCTTTCCCACATTATTATTCTTCTTTCGTTATTCTTCAATATGAGTCATATTATGTTTTAATTTGACCTGGACGTTCTTCTACAATTTTTTTTCTTGTTTTATAGTAAATTAAAGGATCACATTCTAGTTCATGGAACTGTTTGTTGAACACCTGTCAGGTTGTGCAACTTCGGCTTAACCCATGACATATAATAAATATTGTAACTATGCTGTTACAAAATTGACAATTCATATGTAATGTATCTATTATTATTATTATTATTATTATTATTAATATTATTATTATTATTATTATTATTATTGTTACTATTACTATCAGTTATCACTAGACTTCGTGGAATTGCCACGAGAATCGTAAGGTTTACTATGCACGCGGTATAGACTGTATGAGAAGGGGACGTGCAACAGATGGAGTATGCATTTAATGTAAACACTGAGCAGTATACTCCGGTTACAATAAAACATGTATCCTGCATTCAAGAAATATAATGAATGAACATTGAAGTAGGAAATGTCTAAACATGTAAATACACAATTATTTTGTAGTGAGATATATTAACTCTTAAAATTTAATGTAAGATACTCACATCATCCTTGAATATGTGCATTGCAGTGAAGAGTTACGTACATTTTGAGCGACTGCAAGGTGAACCTTCTCCGATGGTTTTATTTTATTGGGTTATTTTACGACGCTGTATCAACATCTAGGTTATTTAGCGTCTGAATGATATGAAGGTGATAATGCCGGTGAAATGAGTCCGGGGTCCAGCACCGAAAGTTACCCAGCATTTGCTCGTATTGGGTTGAGGGAAAACCCCGGAAAAAACCTCAACCAGGTAAATTGCCCCGACCGGGATTCGAACCCGGGCCACCTGGTTTCGCAGCCAGACGCGCTGACCGTTACTCCACAGGTGTGGACTCTCCGATGGTCACTCAAACAGTTTTTACATTGGGAAAATGTACGTTCAACATCACACGATGCAATAGGTGCATATTTGAAGAACGGAAAGTCACTACTTTTTAGTACACCAACTTCAGACGTCTTGTCGTGACCTGATAGTACATCATTCATAATACGAAGTTGTGAATAGGCAGAATTTTTAGCAATAATGTTTCTCAACTTACATTTCACTTTTTCTGAAATTAGTGAATTGTTATTTTGGATAACTGTTTGTGATACTTTATACACTATATTAAGGGCTTCTGAGAGTTGTAGTTTAGACGATTCTAATAGGGTGATGCTTTTGGACACGATTTTAAAATTAGAATCAATGAACAGAATATCTTCCAATAGCTGTTCAGAAGGCAATGATTTTACAGCTGCAACAGCGGAACTGTCTGTGCTATCCAATGCATAAATTACCTTCATTATTTTGCCGTAATATTCTGCATAATAATTAACAGCATCCAACCGCGTTTTCCAAAGGGTCAAGACTGGCTGCGGGGGTAAGGGTATTCCAGGGGCAATTGTTTGGAACAGCAACACTCTCATTGTAGTATGTTTGATTGAATTCTTGTCTGCACTGAACAAATGTTAAGCTCTGACTATCCAACCACAGTAATGCAAAAAGAAGTGCTTACATAGGTATACATTAGCTGTAGCTGCTCTATCTATTTGGACTGGTCACATCTCTAAACATGAACTGCTTATAGTACGAGACCGGGCGGTCGCTCATTTCTTCTATACTACCGTACATCGGCAACCTGATTGCATGCTGCGTGTGGCAATTCAACGAAGTCTAGTTATCACTATCATCATTGTCATCTCTGTTTTCCTTTCTCTTTTTTTGTATTAGCTCGACGAGAGGTCTAGTGTGTTCTCTTTACCCTGTTGACCCTCTATAGGGCATTAATTTAAATTGTATTATTTTCATCATTGTTTGTATTTCTTTTTTGTATTTGTATGTGCTATCTGGTAGGATGGAAGAGAAGGCCTTATCGCCTTAATCCTGTTAGATTAAATAAATAAATAAATAAATTAATTAATTTAATAAATAAATAAATAAATAAATAAATAAATAAATAAATAAATAAATAAATAAATAAATAAATAAATAAATAAATAAGAAAGTAAGTAAATTTATCTACAAAATAATATGGATCATATGCGGAGACAATAAGGAAGGCAGAAAATAGGAAATATTAGAGAATTCAGGCAAAACACTATCTATGTATGTTAGAACTGCATAAAACACTTTTCTTCATGGAAGATCGTTATTAATAATCACAATTAATACCAACTTGAAGGCAATAAAACGCTAAACGTCTGTTATTAAACTCAATTTCAGTTCTTGCAGAGATTTTGGTCACTTTGGCATATAACGACAGCATCGTTAGCTAGCACTGAGATCCATCTTTTTAACCTTAGTGGCGCGCACACAAGGGTCGCTTTCAGAGACGGTCTGGAGTGCGGAAGAGGGTAGAAAATAGGTGGAGTGAGGTCTAGATATTACCTTCCGCATTATTGCTCGTATTAATCGACGGGGTAGATTATGAGGGGGAACGGCTTCCATGCAAGGGGGTAAAGAGCCACAGAGTTCTCAGAAACGTTCGACCCCACCAGGGATTTCAAGTGATTGCCTCAAATTTTATGTACTAATCCAATTAATTTCCCAGCGCTTTGATTATATGTGCTACTGAGCTTCATGCATGAAGTCATAAATTTTTATTAATTTTTTACTTTTTCTTTTTGTTACTAATTAGGTTCTGGTCACATTCCAGTGACGTGAATGACGACGCTTGTAATATAAATTCCATCAAAGAGGTCACGACAATTAGGAACAAGATTATAAGATTAAAGGATATATTATTATGTTTAGTAAAATGAATAAATGGCAGCTAAAGATAGGAGGCATGAAAGACCGGGCCTCCACATTCTTTTTGTAAAATACTACACTTAATTACTAACACGGCAATTAGACCGCGGACCTTCATGCAATTGCGTGCTTTTATTGATTTGGCATATTGAAAAAGTAAAAGTGAATCTTTGCCAATCACGGTTTTTACAACCGAATGAAGCCAGCTTTATTTCGCTTAAATGCATATTTTGAGACGTTTCCTTTTTAAATCCATATATATATATATATATATATATATATATATATATATATATATATATAGGGATATTTAAATGCATATATTAACATATTTCCTTCTTTTGACCGATTTATTGTCTAGTTTCTAAATTTATCTCTAACAAAAAAGAGTAATTTCCAAGAAATATATCACTTATATATGTACACTTACTTACTTACTGGCTTTTAAGGAACCGGAGGTTCATTGCCGCCCTCACATAAGCCCACCATTGGTCCCTATCCTATGTATGATTAATCCAGTCTCTATCATCATATCCCACCTCTCTCAAATACATTTTAATATTATCTTCCCATCTACGTCTCGGCCTCCCCAAAGGTCTTTTTCCCTCCGGCCTCCCAACTAACACTCTATATGCATTTCTGGATTCGCCCATACGTGCTACATGCCCTGCCCATCTCAAATGTCTCGATTTAATGTTTCTAATTATGTCAGGTGAAGAATACAATGCGTGCAGTTCTGTGTTGTGTAACTTTCTCCATTCTCCTGTAACTTCATCCCTCTTAGCCCCAAATATTTTCCTAAGCACCTTATTCTCAAACACCCTTAACCTACTGTCGGTGACTCAGGAGAAGACGAGAGCGGACTGTGGAGGAAGGGATGTGAACAGATAACGTACGATAACATGTGCAATATTTGTACTGCAGTAAGCGGAAACATTAGGCCTCCTTCTGTTCAACTTAGCTTTAATTTCCATACGCATTGTTACTCATGTTTCCTGCACGAGTAATAACCTGGCTACTGGGATGCTTATCTGAGCGATGTTTATAATAATCAACAGCGATAGTCCAGAAGGTCACATTCTTTCCGCTCGTCTTCTCTTGAGTAACGGACAGTATGTTCCTCTCTCAAATTGAGAGTCTAAGTTTCAGAATCATGAAGAACAACCGGTAATATAACTTTTATAAATTCTAACTTTCAGATTTTTTGACAGCAGACTAGATGATAAAAGCTTCTCAACCGAATAATAACAGGCATTTCTCATATTTATTCTGTGTTTAATTTCCTCCCGAGTATCATTTATATTTGTTACTGTTGCTCCTAGGTATTTGAATTTTCCCACCTCTTCAAAAGATAAATTTCCAATTTTTATATTTCCATTTCGTACAATATTCTCGTCACGAGACATAATCATATACTTTGTCTTTCCGGGATTTACTTCCAAACCTATCTCTTTACTTGCTCTACCGACTGAGTTACCCCAGGAACCATACACGACACCGTCACAATTTTTCGTGCGCTAAGCTAAGGGTCCCAGAATCGATACCCGGTCCCGGAAAAATTTTTCCTTGAACTTTTCTAGACTGTTACAGTGAAGTAATTGTTGAAGAATTTTACAATTTCAATTTTTCTCTTTTATTATAGTACATACTATTTACTGATAACAAAATTTAAAAAAAAATGTTCAAAATTAAACATTTTTGCAGTGGTCACAAAGTACCCCCTCCTCCCGTTGGTACTGCATGTTATTTAAAGTACCTTGATATTTCTAGGGTTAAGTTTCGAAATACATTCTGTGAACATGAGACATAAGAACGCTATCGATCAGCCAAAGTGAAACCACAGATAGTTTGACTTTAGATTTTTATTTCGTAAATGAAGTAAGCGTTTTTAACTAATTGCAAGTAACGGCACGATCAGTATCAGTGAAAAATTTGAAAGCATTATATACAGGATGGAAGTGAAATAACCTAGAAGATTAAAAGGGACGATAAGGTACACGTAAATGAAAAGAAAATCCATATAACGTTTTGTGATTAAATGCACGGTTAATTAGAAAACTGAGTTTGAAGTTTCAGTACTGCGGCAACATCGTCGCTAACACACTCTACTCGTGATACAGATGTAAGAGGTCAACGAAATCGGTGAGTCTCGGTAGGTGAGCTGCTCTCTGCCAAGACGTTGCCACTTGCTCGCTTCGTGTAATGGCTTGAATTTATAGGTTTTTAAAATTAAATTTATACGAAAATCGTGCACGCTATTGAAATACACTAGAAGGATAAATTATACTTTATTAAATTTCCTATCGATATGGACAAAAAATCACGATCCTACTCACAACATTTGCTGAGAAAGAGATTGTTAAACATTTGGGGGGGGGGGGAACATTTTTTTATGAAAAAACTATGAACTTCCCACCAATATGATATAGTTTTTTTTGTTACATACAACACGAATTCGGTCTGGAAATATGCAGGGCTATTTCACTTGCACCGTAAATAATAGCTTGCTCAACTGATCGTTTTATAATTTATAAGAATTTATGAAGAATGTGTATGTAAACTTGTAAACTTTTAACTGTGTGTTTTTGACGATATCATTTGCAATAATAACTGTTCTTTTACATGTTAACAAATATAATAATAATAATTATTATTATTATTATTAGCATATTATTATTATTATTAGCATATTATTATTATTATTATTATTATTATTATTATTATTATTACAGGTGTAATGAAATTCGCTTTACAGGTAGACCTAGTTCAAACTCATAGACGAAATTGTCTACTCTACATCATAGATGTCCAATTTTATTGTAACTCGTACGAGATAACCCCTGGCGTAAGCAACCCGCAGTGCATATTCCTTAATGTCGTTTTTCCTATTCCATATGGAAAGTTATTGACCTTAGCAGAGCAAGCTTGACGTGCAATATCTCCTGGGTATATAGGCGTTTGGACACCCATGGCCTACACTATTAATCTAGCATAATTCAGGAAAGTCTTCACTGACATGTGTTAACAACCTATCAATATATACAGGATTTTCATTTCGAAACTTACCAGTCTAAATAACTAATTATTTAAATTGAATTCAATTTAAACAAAAATACGTCAATTTAGATATTGAGGAGGAAGTCTGAAACCAGGCTTAATTCCATTTTAGATTTCACCCCAACCCCCAGGCAACCCTACTTTGAAATTTTAAATGGCACCCCTATATTTTTACACTTCAATAAGAAAGAGCGTTCAATTGTTTATACATTTCATTCTTTGTTTTCGCATCTTTTGTTTTCTATCGTCGCCAGGCAACCTGTATTTCTGTTATTATTAGTTGATTGTAGGATGAAAACACAGCTTATTTTGTGTAATTTCCTAAATTTAATCAATGAGAATGATTTATGTTCTCTCTTGATGGGTATACACATTTTTAAAATAATCTAATACAAAATCACAAGACAAGCTCAATAAGTTTTTATAGCTTTATTCCCTTCAGCTCTAATCAACAACAATCCAGGTTGCCACGCGACGACAGAAAACAAAAGATGCGAGAAGAAATGAATGAGGTGTATAAACAATTGAATAGTTTTTCTTACTTAAGTATAAAAAATATAGGGGTGCCATATGAAATTTCAAAGTGTTGGTGGCAGGAGGTGGGAAGAAATCTAAAATGCAATTAAGCCTGGTTTCAGACTTCCCCTTCAATATCTAAATTGACGTGTTTTTTGTTTCAATTGAATTCAATTTAAATAATTAGTTATTTAGACTGGAAAGTTTTGAAATGAAAGCAATATACATATATCTGTATTTAAAAATAAAAACCCAATACAATCTCGTGATTACATGATAAAATATACCTCATTAACAGTAATAAATTCCTTTTCGACCTTTACAACATCCGCTTTCTTTTACAGCGCCTCTGTCGTTGTTGAGTTTATTGATACAGCATTTCACACTCGAATTATTTCCAATACTTTCCCGATACTTTTAAGGTTACTCGAGCTGATGGAGCAGGACGGAGAAAACTTCTTTTTATAGCCAATGTGTTCAAAATCAATGATATGGTTACTCGCTGGATGTAGTTAGAAAAAAGAGAGGGGGAGGGAGGAAGAAAGGGTTCATTTGATGGTCGTAAATGGTGAAGTGGGACGAAGAGTTTTAGGGGAAAAAGTGAAGATGAAGGGTGTGGTATTCCATCTTTCACCGCTAACCATCCTTCTTTTATGTTTTTATCTATCTATTGCTTTGATCTCAGTTATTTAGACCACAAACATTCAGTAGGTTCACACAAAGATCTATGGTATCTTTTGTATATTTCACCAATGCCATCGAAAAGGTCTTTTTGGAAACAAGGCTACATCTTTCCAATTTTCGATAGGATCATTTCCTTTCTTTATGTCCATACAAATATGAGAGCGCGGTCCATATTGCTTTTCTGTGCTGCGATATAATACCAGGGGTCCCACAAACGCTGGAACAAAGAAGCATTATTATCCTTCCCATATCTTGACTACCAAGAAGATGGATTGGAATATAAATGCTTTCGGTTAGGGAAAAAATACAAAGAAAATCTGTTTATATGCGTGGAAAACATGTTATAAAGAAAATGTATCACTAGTTGTATTAAGAGTTCTCGACTTTTGTACTCTGTTGTAAAGGGAGGAAGAGAAAAATGGGGGGAAACATTATACAGGATGAATCAAAAGTCTGGAACCATATAAATATCTTCAATATGCTTGATTTTCAATTACTGTAGGTGTTACCAGTATTGTAAGACCAAATGCTCTACTAGTGACACATTTGATTCTAGCCCTCAGCTATCTCAAAAGTCGCCATTTTGGATGCAACTTAGAAATTTTAAATGGAAAGGGAGTCATGTAGTACTCAATATCTTGCGAAATTTTCTGAAAAAAAAAAAAAACGAGTTGTGCAATGTGTTTTGAGATATCTCTAATCGTTTTCAAGTTATTTAAAGATTTAAAGATAACTGTCATAACGACACAAACATTAGTTACTGCATCTACAGATATATTGTAACATGGTACATACTAAGAAGGCTTTGGAAAAGGTAATCTCTAGAAGTTGGACCACAATGGTTAAATTAGAATGAAAAATGAGCAATTTTCTAATAAAAATTCATTGAAAAATAAACAAATATTTAATGCAAATTTTAAAATCTATATATGTAGTATGAAGTCAGTTGTGATGCTCATTCAGGACCAATCTTTAGAGTATGATCTCAGATTTAAGAAAAAAAAAAACAATAAATGGCTATTATTTTCTCCGTTTAAGTTAAATCATGTTTTTTGTAAGACAATTTTGTTTTCTGGAAAAATTCAAACTTTCAGACATAATAATCACAAACCAAACAGTAAAGCAGGAAAAGTTAATTACCAGAATTGCATAAAATACCTTTATGCTCGACCATGCCGAAATGTAGTAATTATACACCTGGTAGCAGTCCTTTAATGCATGTCATTAAAGTACACCTATTCATTAAAGTTCAGGTTTTCGATTATTCTCGGATATGCAATCGAAAGAAGAGGGAAACGTCACGGAGGCTGGAAATCCAATACTGTCGCAGAAGGATATGTTCTGTTACTATAATAATTAGCGTTAATTGTAAATAATATTCAAATAAATTCAATTTGTCATCTCGTTTTTCAATTCTAAATCAATTTCCAGGTTATACATTCTCTGCATTACATCAAGGTCAATGACATTATTGTTCCTAGGAAAAAATCAATACTTTCGCGTCTGCGCACATCTCACAATTCATGAGCTATGAACAAGGTCACTTCCGAGCTTCTATCAGATACAAATAAAATGTATACTTCTGAATAATTTCAAGTTAGAAATATGGTCGAGCATAAAAAGTCGTATGAAACTTGCCTATAATGGTAATTAAGACGCTCGTATGAAAATTATGAAACTCGCTTGCGCTCGTTTCATAAACATACTTGCGTCTTAATTACTATCATTATGGACTCGTTGGATAATGTACTATTTCCAAAGCCTCCTTAGTAATGTAACATATTACAAAATATCTGGAGATGCAGTAATCTTTAAATAACTTCATATCTCAAAACGGATTGTACCATTGATTTTTTCATAAAATGTCACATAATTTTGAGTACCTACTGTCGATGACACAGCTCATCTGCCCTGAACCCTGCTCTGCTTAATCCCCTTTCTATTTTCTTCAAAAAAAAAAAAAAAACATTTCTCTCTCTCCATTTGTACTTAGAACACGGAGGTCAACGTTTGCTTAATAGAATTGCTGGTGTAAATATATATTCAAAGTTAAGACGTAGCAATATTACTTTCATGTGTAGTGTACTCCACAGTAACGCGGCGCAGAATTGATAAATCAATGTTTTTATAATGCATGCTACAATGTATTTCTAACTTTCTCTCCATCCACTACTAGTGCGAAACTACTACCCCAACTCCGCATTCCTTCCAGGGCAGATGAGCTGTGTCACTGACAGTACATGACCTCCTTTCCATTAAAAATTTCAAAGTTGCTTTTGAGATAGCTGAGGGCTAGAATCGAATGTGTCACTGGTAGAGCATTTTGTCTTACAAATACTGGTAACACCTATAGTAATCGAAAATCAAGCATATGGAAGATATTTAACGGTTCCAGACTTTTGATTCACCCTGTATAATGACAATTTCACAACAGATGATCAGGGTTTCAGTACAAAACAAAACCTATAATCGGTTGTTCTTAAGCGCTTGATAGTCAAGAGAGGGAAATAATTATTTTATTGCCTGGAAAATTATTTCAGAACTGAGTGGCATGTTTTCATACCGCGTAGTACAATATTTTAATCCAACTCTCCGTCTACAGAGGGAGTGTTATCTAAGGCAAGTCAGCTGACTCCAGCCAGAGCCTTCTTCAGTTACAAGCCGGAGCCATACGTCGGCAACACTGTAATTAACTGTCACCCGGAGGCCGACCATACAGTACACGTGTTTGTGCTAATGCCGATTTTCAATGTAAATTAATGTTACAATATAAGTGTGTGTCCATGGAATTATGTTCGCGGTCGTACCAAACCTTCATTATTGATGTAGGCCTATTATAAACTATGTGCGTGTTGGAAATAAAATCAAGACAATACATGAAGAAAAAAATGATTGCAATCTTTGGAAATTTTTACGGTAAGTGATGACAAAGTAAATATTAAATATTGTATTAACTACATTTTTATAGTCTTACTTGTGGTTTGTGATGTATCAGAATTCTCGCCAAATTGTTGGGTCTCGCCTGCTATATCAATAAAGTTACGCCGTTGATTTTCAAGTTCATTGTGAACAGCTGTTTTGTGATCCCATAAAATATGTTGCAGTTTTGAATATTCGGAATGCCTGCTATACGTCAGAACTATCTATAATTTGTAGATGCATACACTCACTTTGTTGGTTTTCAAGGTTTATTTATTAATATTATTCCTTTTGTAATAAATTAGTTATGAACATGTTTCTTTTCACTTCGTATTTACAGGATTTAAAGTTCACTAAGTTTACGCTAATTGGCACATACTTAATAGATAATGATGTGTTTTGTTACGTATGTTGAAGGTATTTTTCTTAATTTTTTCATATATCTTTATACTTGGCCTTATTTAAAATTATATTTTTAAAAATTTATAACAAATAATTTAGGATAACAGTATTGTTATGATGACTGGCGAAATTCAAATAAAATACCATTTCGGATTCCGTAATAAATTACGTACATCAATACGCTGAATCTTGATCATATGCACTTAGTTTTGTATCAATTAATGTCGAAAATGTACATGTGACAACGAAATCAAAGCACTAAAAGTCAAACGTCATGCCTTTATTTCGCCTCCGCTCGCCTCCACTCTGCGTTGCCAAACCTACCCATGCTCCGGCTTGTAACTAAAGAAGGCTCTGCTCCAGCTCTTCTCTTTTGCGCAAGTCGTAGCTCAAGTCTAACCGAACGAACTATACTGTATGTTAAGTTGTTAGGACATTGACTTTCCACCGTGGGACTCACTATTCAAATACCCAACAGTCAAGTGTGAAATCTCTGTGGACAAGGACAGTGTGGAAACAGGTTTTGTTAGGTTATTCTTGTTTCCTTTTCACCATTATTCGTCCCGCGAGGAAATGCTCAGGCTTGTTAGCCAGCAAGTACGTCCTTCGGGACAGAGTAGGAAGCTGAGTGCCTTGGCTATCGCTACGCCCTCACCTGCGTCGTGGAGCACGTCGAAGCGCTTGTCGGCCGTGACGCGGTTCTCGCCTGCGGTCAGTACGCGGCGGCTGTGGCGTTCGCGGTCTTCCTTCTTCCACATGACGGTGTTGTCCCCCACGTCGCGCACCACACACGTGATGAGTGCGTCATCGCCCTCGTACACGTGCACCGGATGCGGGAGGCTGTCCCTGATGCTCGGCACACCCGCTGCAACACACCAAACACAACCTATTCAACCTGGTGCACATGCATATTCCGAGCTTCATTTTATTTTAGTGTTGTGGGATTTAATCGATTAATCGATCAATTTCTGTTGTAACATTAATCGATCAAAATATTTAATCGAATAATCGAGTCGATTTAAATTAATCGGTTGTACTTGATATTAATTATTATTTTGTTAATGCAAACTAAGAATAAAAATTTGAACAATATTCGTCTCTCAGAAATTGCTTATTTCAAACACGATAATACCGTTGTTTTACAATTTCGTAGCAGGTAGCACAGGGCAAATCTTTGCACAAACACTTCAGAAAGAATTTTACAATTACATATTAAACCACCAAGTAGAACACCCACACGTAAGCTGAGGCGTACACATACCATATCACCCATTCTAAAACCTACAAGCATATGTTTCTACCAACACAATGATGTTTGCTACTATTTGAATGCAGTACTTATATACACAATCAATAAATTCAAGATTGATGAATGAAGAACAGCCAACTGTATTGCTAAACAACTACTAAGGATCAATTGTAACAGCATGGCAATATACGACACATAAGATTTTATCAAATTTTATCATTATTTATTATTAATTTTATTAATCATCTATTATTGATTTTATAAATTGTCTTTTAAATATATTGATATTACATCACCATTCTACTCATAATTAATTATAAAATTCAACAATTAAGTCCTTTCCACCAATATTAATTATTGCTGACATTCGTATTTTGTTAATAATTTAATGCAAGATATAATATAATATGCTTGTCATTTTAATCATTTCATATGTGTTTTGTAACATGAGTTATATGTATCTGCAATCATATCGACCTTCCAAATTTATATTTCCTGGAAATCTTTTTCTACGTAAACCTTTTTACTTATAAGACATACTACATAAAACTCATGAACATCTATTTGTCATGCATATTACAATGTACATTTTTAATTTGTTCAAGGTTTAGATTACGTGTTTATTAACAATATCTGATGATGCCGAAAAGGCGAAAACGTTAATATTCTATATACAATGTTGTAGCAAATAAACATTTGCAAAATAGATAAATCTTATAGATTGAACTTGAAAAATTTTCATTATACTTCAGAAAGAGGTTAAGATATGAGGACAGTGACCTGGTATACTCTTATTGAAAGTTGAAATACAATGTGAAACCCTTATTAAGTTTGTCAACTCGTTTTCCTAGCATATAACTTAAAATAAATACTTTTCTGGAATTCGCTCCCCTCATCCCTTAGCCATGGCTATACTGTGTCCAAGTGAGAGAGCAACTATCTTTTTCTCTTTCTAAAATTTTGTAACCCGATTACAACAGGGGCTAGTCTGCTGTTCTGTTGCAGTTTCTTTACTGAGTTTCTAGATGAAGCTTGCGTGTTTAGTTTGCTAAAGAAAAAATCAGACTTCTGTGGTCAGTGAAAAAAGTGAAAATTCCATTATGTCATAGGCCTATGAGAATTTGAGAAGTAATCTCGGTGAAACGTTTGGATTTAAATTGAACGATCGTGGAGACGTGCTTGACAGAAAAAAAATCGTGTTCAGTGATGCGGGAAATATTGTTACTAAACGTAGGGAAGTACTTAATTTGGAGCATGTGGATGCACTCACATGTTTAAAATCATGGATGAAGCAGTATTAACTAGGTGAGTCTTCATACTGTTTTTATTTATGTTTGTCTCAAAAATCCCCGGAGAAATGACACAATAAATTATAAGCCTACATAATAAATATGTCAGTAAATAACTAAAATAGTATTGTTTTGTAATACAGTTTTGTAATGTAGTATATACATATATACTACATTTTATACTTATGCTTATCACCAAACACAAATTAAATTTATCAATAATTATGTATTATAGTAAGTATATTAAAACTTTTTTCAAATCGATCAAAGCTCGATTAATCGATTAAATTCAAATCGTTAATAGATTAAATATTTTGATCGAGCGACAGCACTATTTTATTTATCTCAGCATCACGAAATTCAAGCTATTTTACTTCGAAGTGGACAGTCAATTAATAAGCTAGAGGTAGTAATTTTAGGTGCAAAGTTTTGGTCATAAAGGTACCTTAATTTAATTAAAAAAGCTGCGAAAAAAGGTGCAAATTTCAAATGTAAATACTCTTTACAAACAGTACCAAACCCAATTACGTTTAAGACACAACATTTCTTGAATAAGCTTAGTTTCATCATCTTTGGTGAAAATGTCAGCTGACTGACCTACAGTTGGGGTTTAGCCAGCAGAGCGAATGATACTGACAATAAGAGAAAAAAAAATAAAATTAATCTTTCACCAGTGAAAAAGAAAACTCAAATTCCTTTTCTTCCCATTCAATAGGTTTTGCCTAACGATGAAGCGATGAAGCGCAAACTAATTTGTGGACATTTTGCCTAACGGGAATTAATTGAGGCACAAAGTAATTTTAAGCTTTCGCCAAACACGACTGAAGCGAAAGTAATGTGATAATACACTAAAAATAGCAAATTATAATAAAAACAACCAAAAAACAGTAGATTTGTCCATTTATTAAAAAAACCAACAGTATAATAGTAGATTAGGGTGCCTGAATGGCGTATTTAACAGTAGGAGAAGCACGTGTTAAGCTGCACCGTTGATTTTTCCTTCTATAATTTTTATAGGAATAAAATGTGGCAAAGGAGCCAAAGAAAGGGAGAAAAAGTGCTAAAAAATGCTGACACTAACACAAGATGCTAAAAGGTGCTGGCATTGAAAAAAAGGTGCAACCAAAACACACTTAGGAGTGTTTACCCTGTGTTTTTTGTTTGCAAGGCAATCCATTCTGAGCGTTTTAATAGTAAAAAAAAACTAAGGCGCCGCTCCTAAAATTCCTAGCTCTAGTAATATAGCTTATCTTAGTAAAGTTTAATAAGTCATCTACGATCCTACGCTAGACGCAAAATGCAAGTCACACTATGCGTAACATCGTTAAATTCCCTGTGAAAGATGGCCAATACAAACACGTAATGTAAATTAAAGAGTAAATAAAGAATTCGTAAATAATTAATTTTATTCTATAATTAATATTTACACAATGTTACAGAGTTACTGAAAACATGAAACAATTTTCGCTCAAGACTGTTGTAGTCTGTATTTCTTTGAAATAAATGTTTAATGCACGGATGATACCACTTCGTGTGTTTACACTGTCACAGTTATACAGTGATGATGAACTTATTTATTTCCAAATTAAAAGTGGAGTTTGCTGATTTTGCTATGACTTGATGGAGATTGTGAACTTTGCTGTGAATGATAGTGGAGACTGGCGTATTTGTTACAAATATTTGGTTTGCTATGACACCCCTCATATTTTAAGCATGTTTTCTTCCAAAACAATGCCAATCCTTATCTAAATTCATAATTCAATTTAAATCCTGCCCAAATTCAACCTCGCAAATTTCAAACCCAATAATTAAAAACAGATTCCTAATAGAAACAATAACAATAAAATGTTTTGGCTTACAAATCGATAATATGTTACATTGAAAACGTCATATTAAAAAAATTACTCCCAAACTAAATTTCGCATGTTTTGCTATTACATCTATTCAAGAGATAGTAAATATCATTACCTTAAAAACAATATATAGGGCCTAGTGCATACTTCCAATCGGTAATGAGTATTGCAATAATATTCTGGCGAAATTCTATAGATAGCAACAGTATGTTCCCACTACAAAAAGAGTAATTAGAATAATAGTAGGTTCCACATCTAGGGAATGGTGTAAGACCATTTAAAAAAACTACAAATAATGCTCATGGCTTGTCAGTATATTTTTCATTAATAAACTTCCTCGTATGTAATCGTGGAAACTTTGTAGCTAATTCAACAGTTTTCATAGCATAAATACTTGTCAAAAAATGATTTTCATACTCCATCGGCAAATCTAGGCCTAACATGCTTTCAAAAAAAAAAAGTGCGTTACATGACAGTAAACATTTTTAATGGTCTTCCTATGGATATAATATATAAAACTCAAAACTTAAAATTATTTAGGGCCAAATTAAGAAGTACCTAATTTCTCATACCTTCTATTCTGTAGATGAATTTATGACATTGAACAACATTGCATGAATATTTCTGTCTAGTATTAAGTTTAGAAACAAAATCCTTGTGTTGTACTAGTATATTATAAAATTCTTCTGTATACAGAGTGATTCGCGAGAATTTACTGTCACTTGCGGAGCTTATTTCCGAAGACATTCTGAGCAAAAAATTTCATATAAACATTTGTCCTAATCTCAATATTTTCAAAGTTACACTAATTTGAATTCGTTAGTAAAATACCTTTTTCCTTTAGTTTTAAGGGTAAAAGAATATTACAAATAGAGAATGAACTATTCAGAAGTATCATTTCTTTAATTGTCTAGTGTTCTGAAGATAAATATGTGTTGTCAGTTGCTTTGTACAGATTTTGTTTTTAAATTTTTAACTAAAAATGACATCATTTTTACGCACTTATCACAAAATTTTTTACAAATTATACGACTTTAGGAACTTAATTCTTTACAGTTTAATTATACATTCTAATGTACAGTCTTAAAGAATTTACAAGAGTGGCGTGATTTGTAACAATTGTTGTGATAAATGCTTACGAAAATGTAATTTTGTAGTTAAAAATCGAAAAATAATCTATACGAAGCAACTATGGAATTTACAACACATTTTTAGCTTCAGAATATTAGCTGATTAAAGAAATGATGCTCCTGAATAGTTCATTCTTTATCTGTAATATTCTTTTACTCTTAAAACTCAAGAACAATGGTATTTTACAAACAATTTCAAATTATTTATTTATTTAACCTGGTAGAGATAAGGCCATCAGGCTTTCTCTTCCCCTCTACCAGGGGATTACAATTACAATATTAAGAATACAATTACAATTATAATTACAATTAATATTAAATTTACAAATACAATAAAAATCAAAGTACTAAAAGATTAACTGATTAATAAAAGCTAGACAGTTTATTGTAAAAGTTAAGAAGAGAGAAGCATTTCTTTTATTGATTAAGTAAAAATTAAACCTACTCTACGCAATAAGAAAATGCTTAATAAGTTTGCTTTTGAACGCTACTAAATTCCGACAGTCTCTGATGTCACTGGGTAAGGTATTCCACAAGCGCGAGAGCGAGATTGTGTATGATGATGAATACGATGATGTCTTATGTGTTGGTATGGATAGTATGCGGCTATTTTGCGTGCGTGTGAAGAGATTATGTAACTGAAACGGGAGGCAAGGTAGGTAGATGTAGAGGTGTGAAGGACTTGGAAAAGGAGAACAAGATAATGAAAATTTCTACGTTCGTTAAGCCGTAGCCAGTTTAGAGTTTGGAAGGTTGCGGTAATGTGTTCATTAGTGTAATTCTGGAAATATTGAGATTAGGGCAAATGTTTATTATGACTTTTTTGCTCAGAATGTCTTCGGAAATAAGCTCCATAAGGAACGGTAAATCCTCGTGAATCACGATGCATATTTCAACTGGACTGTGACTATAATAAGTAGTACTGTTTTTTTGACATGTTCCATATTCCAGCTGTGAAGAGATGTATGAATATCATGGACTGTAAATAAATACAACACAATACAATAAAAAGTTATTGTTACTGTGCATGTCACTTGAAAACCTGTTCAGTCCGTAGACCGGTGAATAAAAAAAAAGCTAGCGCAGTCCTTTCATAAAAATGGACTTAAAGCGTTTTGGGATTACATTTTTCAATTCTTTTTAAGAAACGAATTTGATACGAATGCTCATTATTATGAGCAGGTCGTAGATTGTTGCTCCTGTTTCCAAGCTTTGTAACCAATTGCAGACCCAAGCGGGGTCCGATTGTTCTTCTGTCGGCCTGAAGAGGCGCTAATCACACAACCGGGTCGCTTTCACTTCACATTTTGTCTCGCAGTTAAGCCAAACGGGTAGGCTAATCTCATTAGTATAATTTTGAGTGGTTACTGCTAGTGTAATCATAATAATTATTACTACGAGTATATATAAGCTGGCTTACATCATAATTAGCATCCCATTGCACTGTCCTCGTGAATGACACTCTTCACCCGCTGTGGTAAGTGGATTACCGACTCTGTTGCCAAGCGCCTGGACGGTCAGGAATTATAGTTTCATTACCGAACTCTGCTCGTTATGGGCGTCCAGCTGTACAATAGAGACCAGTAAAAATACAGAGCAGTGTCCGCTGCCCCGTGTCCTGTCATTCTGCTGAAGGCAGTGCCTAAAATGCCGTGAATAATAAAATACATTGTCCACTGAAATTCTTGTTTCGGAATTTTGGCTGTTGCCATAGAACTACAGTTACAGAGAACCACCTACGGTATAAATCAATGATGAAGAGAATCTTCGAGCCGTATTTTGGAAGACGAGACATTACAACATTCTTCAAGGATACATTAGCACATCCGGGACGAATATTCAGACAATATTTTTTCATCCTCTATATATCCTCTATATCAGCGTCAAAGACTGACGAACACTACTGACGCAGCAGAACGAGCCACGACAACGAAGTGGACCTGGAGGGGACATGTGGCGAGACTACACCAGGCAAGATGGACCCATGCAGTCACGATGTGGGACCCCTACGTCGGAAAGAGAGGACAGGGAAGACCACGGCTCAGATGGTCTGACATGTTTATCAAACAGGCGGGGAAACAATGGTCGAGGACAGCAAAGAACAGAGTTTTGTGGAGAGAACTAGGGAAGGTCATTGTAAATAAGTAACGCAATCAGTGTTAAGATATTGTAAATAGTAAATTCAGTATTAGTGAAAGTGTGAGATAAGTTTTGTGAATAGTAAAGTCAGTGTTGAAAAAGTGTCAGTTAAATAGTGTAAATAGCAATCAGTGTTTGTCAAAGTGTCAGTGTCAGTATAATGTGTGTAGTGCAAGAAAAAAAAATGAACAAAGAACAGTGCGGAGGCTAGTTAAAGTTGAACAGGATTATTAACCATATCACAAAAGTAGTGTACACGACAAGCTCGCCTGGATTGGCTCACCAAGCGAGTACACTTGAGCCATCCCTGTCGAGGGGGTTCTAACCCCATCACAGGAGGCCTGTGCCCAACATGGGACATCATGGCTAACATTCAACATTCATTCATAACAGCGTTGTCAGACACAGCCTAAACGGAGCGGAGCGCTCCACTATAACTCGTTGCGTGCTCCGGTGCTTCCATAGACATAAGCAAGTTCACGCTCCGACTGGACTCCTCTAGCACCACAACCGGTTTCGGAGCTTACAACTCTGACACTACTGCTCTATATGATAGCACACATTTTAGTTGAATGAATGAATGAATAAAGTGCATTTATTGATACACAATTATACAAACTCATGTACACAAGATCCTTCGCACGAGCCCGTACGTCCATCGTGCTATAACCACAGTCTAGAGTATACAGTCACGAAGCTTGGGAGATTTTTGGCATTTTTCGCGATAGTTGCTAGCCGTTTGGAGCGCTGTGAGTATTAGGAACAATAGACCGTACCACTGCCATCGTGATTTAATACAGGCCGTAAGGCAGATCATGTGACTCGCTTAACCCGATCACGAAGGGCGGCGTTTCAACCATATAAATTAGTTGAAATGCATAAAGAGTAACATATATTTCTCTAAAATGTAGTGTAATTGCATTAATAAAATTTAAAACAATGATTATGAGACACTTAAGACATAATTCACTTCCGAGTTAAGGTGTAATAATATTTTTGGTGTGAAAATTACGTTGTTCGTATGTGTAATACCTGCCTTTATTTAGATTAAATATTGCAAAATTCTTGTACATTCATTTATGCACGATTCAATAATTTTCAGTTGCACCGCACGAATATTTAGATATGTTGAAATTATAGGTTATGTTTACTGTACCAGTTGCCCCTTTCTGTCTAATTTTAGTGGTCTCCAATGCCCTGCTACTACATATGTATGTTATGTCATATGGATATTATAGGTTATGTTTACTATATTTAACTTATATTCCTATATTCGCAATTATACATTATAATTAAACATAATGCCAGGTATGACACCTGTCACATTCTATTTGTCTGTATTTTAATACTACAATTGAGTACTGAATTATTGTATTTATCTACTACCTAAGAGACGAAGTAATACAATCGTACGTACACTAATTTCATAGGAGTGTGGTATGGTAAATTTTCTGTCTACAATTAAGGAAGGTAGATGTGCTAAATTAAAATCACAATATAAATTCGTTTTCATTGAACCTCAAAATAGCTTCTATTCTAAACTTAAAATGCTGATACGAACAGATTATGTTCACACGTAAAATTCTCTTCACATTAAAATAACAAAGTTTTGTAATTATTTCTGCAACATATTATGCAACAAGAAGTAAACGGAACTTATGGACACATTACACTAAATAAAACTTAGCTATGATACGCAATAAAGTTATAATATAATAATTCACTGAGCTCCATACACTGAAATAGAAAACCCGAACATATATTACGGCCTGGTCTAGATCGAAAAGGCATTGACTGTACCGTATTTCGCATTGTTGTGAAAATTTGTGTAAACTGTGAAATGTTCGTTATCGGTTGTAATAACTGTAAATGGCTAAAATACAAGAATTTGAATAATAATATGGGTCAAAGAGACCTTTGTAGCACTATAAATTCTAAGAAAAAGAGGTCAGAGTTATCCTTCCGAAAGATCCAGGAAGGTGAGTTTATAAAATATAATATATGCTTTATGAAAATAATATATGGACCTTATGTATTTTGTATTTCAATAGTGGAAGGAAGATGTTAATTTTTCAAAAGAACACGACATCAAAAGTACAATACATTTTATCGTCTGCTAGGGAAAGAGTCTGTGATAAGGCGATAGTAGCGGTCCTGGTGGCTAGCAATTATCTTTGGATGCATATTTCAACTGTCTATGTTTGCATATTTAGTAAGTATTGAGCTTCGCAACTGTATATACTAAACTGTGGTTATATGCTCTCCTAAAAACTTTACTTCAACGGACTTGGGATGTTTGTAAATTCAGGTCTTCAATTAAGCATTGATCCCAACGATTATGAATAAACTCAGAGCCAATTTTCGTGTCATAATTATTTCACAAAGAGTCACTTAAACAATTTACAGTAAATGTAAGATAAATAGTAATAGCGGTAGTAATATAATTCTCAGTATAATTGAATTAATACTATTAAACGCAAATATTAAAACAATCTCGAATATGGCTTTGGTTCTCCCTATAGGAATTATAACAATTTGAATTTAATAAATTTATTGCATTACGCTTTGTGTAATCAGTACATTGTCATATGTGTTTACGCTACGAATATCCAAGTGTCATACACTGTAATTCTATACGGTTGATTTACAATTTTCTTGTCGGGGTCTAAACAAAAGCCAATGTACTGAAGATAATACCTCTGCGAGCTGTGCGTAATTCGAATTACTTTGTTCAATTTGCGTGGAATGCTGGGAATGGTGCGGTTGTGTAGCCGCCAGCGAGAACTAATGGCAAATGCAGCCAGCAATACGCAGCATGACACTGTCGAATTGTTTGTGGTCTTCCTCAGGGAGGAATTCCAGCCAGGGACTATTTTTAGTTGCAGATGTGAACAATCTGAATACCTACAGGCTACGCCCGTCTTATTTGTTTAAGGAATCATCCGATGCGCTAAATACTCTATGGTCATATTGAATTGAATATTTTAAACATTTGTCATGATTGCACCGTGCAGCATTATTTTCTATGAATTGAAACTAAACAGCGTTTCTTATAGACTTTTGTGTGCTGATTACGAAAATCTACTTAGTTTTTGCCGATCACATCAGAATATTCCACAATTCGCAATTTTATTTTTAGTTAGGGACGCCGGGACTGAATTTTCAAACTTCCACATTTCTTGAGTGATCTTTTTTTTTTAATTTTACTCTCAATTAACAGTAATAATATTACCAAATTTGAATTTAATCGGACTAATAGTTATTAAGTTATTATTTTTTTAAATATTTTTATATGCAAATAATGCCAATTAAGTGTTAGGCCTACTAGCATTATATGGTACTAATTTTTATTGTATTTATCTGATGCATGTAACCTATAAGATAAAACATTGTAATAAATATAAATAGATCATTTTCTTAATTAATAACAGTGTATATCTCCAATAAATGATTTCTTAGCATCGCCACAGAAACACTTGATTGTACTTGTCACTATCTCTGTCACTAGAGAGTTCTTGAAATTTATATTTTCCCCGCCATTCATAAAATATTTTGATATGATACTTCTTGCACAAAAGGGGAGATCTATAACTTAACTGAAACTTGATTAATATATTTCAGTATTATTTGTATTTATCCTGGTAATAATGAACAGTTTGACTCGTAGACATTTTGTTTTTGCAGCATTAACTTCCCATGATTGTACGAGAACATTCGAAGAGAACGGCAGTTACGTAGACTTTCAGCTCCCCACTACTACCATTAATGCACAACACAATGTCAATACGCGGTTGCTGTCGTCTGCGATACAACGAACTTTGCTGTTGATTTTCGAGTTTGTCATTTTTTCCGGTTATTATATGCTTATTTAAATGCTAGGTGGTTTTATATTTATTTTATCCGTCTTAGTATTTATTTTATTATTGTAAATATATTTTTATTATTATTATTATTATTATTATTATTATTATTAATGCATTATTTTGTATTACTATCTTTGTATCATCTCCGTCACTGTTATTCTATTATTATTATTATTATTATTATTATTATTATTATTATTATTATTATTATTATTATTATTATTGTTGTTGTAGTTACTATTATTTTCTATCATCAACATTATTATTGATCTCTGTAAAATTTATGTAGACTACTGGACTGTACCCGAGCACGAGCATATGCTCATTTCGGGTAACTATTCATATGTATTCACTTCAAATGTGAATTGTGAATAAATTTGAATCTTGAATTTGAAAACGTTTCCCACTGTTTTGTAGTATTACATTAAATGTAATAATATTTTTTAGTATGAATTATAGCCATAGAAATACTTTTGCAGTGAGATATTAGTGTAACTGATTTTATTTAATGCAGTTTATTAAATTTGTTTTTATTTGTTTTCATTATACCTCAGAATAAAATGAATTACAATCGATTTTTATATAAGTTATACAGTTCGTAACGGTTGAATTTATGGTATAGCACTATTTCTCTGTACATAGTGCGTGTTTTTTTCCAACGAAGCGGTCCGTGGTTCGATTCTTGCCGTGAGTGGAGTTTTATCTTCATTCTATATGGCTTCGTACTTCACCCTTGTCTTGCTTTCAGATATTCAAATAAAGAAAATCTCATCCAGAGAATTGGCGTCTGGAAAGGTTCCCAAAATGCTGGCTGCGTTTCCACGTTAGATGGCTATTCCTATTCGTTGCAGTAGGTAATTGGTGCAGTGAGGGTCTCCAGTAACAGTCACAAAACTTCTACCAATTTCAGAAACTAGGTCTTTTGCTTCTTTACACCAGGAGCCTATTGTTTCGACAGCAAAGACGATGAAGATGTAATTGTCTACTAGATGTACGTATTTACGATTATTGCGTACGGCAGATTCTGCTGCAGGGCTTGCGATTTTAGAAGTTGATGGCAAGTGGGATGGAGCTACGGTATCCACTCATGTCGTATCCCACATTAGCGACTTTTCTCTGACCCATGGGACCAAGGTTAATCCATCAGGGCGCTTTCCATCCGTGCGACTAATCCCAGTGGGTTCTAAAATAGCAGGGATACCAGAAGATGTTAATGCTCTCTTGATTATGTCGTTAATTGTTGAATGTCTAAAAAAAGTTCCTTACTCTTGACGCAACTCAGAGCATGATGACCGAAAGTGTCGACAACGTCCCCACATACACATTTATGTGGTACGCAGATTTTGCATCCAAGACATAGAGCGACTGCAGTCTTAAAAGACTTGTTATCCATCAGCGTTCCAATATTCGGGGAAGGTAGAGCTTGTAGCTAGGAACCCGTTTCTTTTTCTTTTATTTAATTGTAATATTTTTAGGGGGGATTGTAGATCCTATTCCCGCCATTTTAATGTTACCTACTTTAGGTACA
The DNA here is from genome assembly GCF_040183065.1 of Periplaneta americana. NCBI lineage: Eukaryota > Metazoa > Arthropoda > Insecta > Blattodea > Blattidae > Periplaneta > Periplaneta americana. The sequence continues at coordinate 165,058,141 of NC_091121.1, forward strand.
CTTTTGTGAGAAACTAACCCACAGTTACGAAACTGTGCACATTTATAGTTTGGATCTTTCTGAATCTTTGCGTATTTTAAAGTGTGTTCGTACAAAAATTAATATTTTTAATTACTTTTTGACAATTTTTTGCTGCAATTTTAAAGTAATCTCTCTGCAAGTTCTTAGGTTAATGTGGATATGAATGAAATATTTCATGTTCTCACCGATACCACATGCCTTGCCTGTTTTGAATCATACGACAATATAAAGATGGTACTGCAGAAAGTGAAATATGAAAATAATGTGTAATCTGTTTATGGTGATTTTAAAGTTATTGGTTTGTTATTGGGTCACAAAGTGGTTTTTGTGTGAATGGAACAGCAGAGCTAGGACTTCTCATTGGGAGAGGGAAGAATGACCTAAGAGACAAACATTTACACCGGGAATGAAGAACATTATTCTGGAGCCATTACCTGACCCCATCAAAGTTTTGTTGCCACCCTTACATATTAAATTAGGTTTTATGAAACAGTTTGTGGGAGCTTTGGGAAAAAATAGGTCGTGTTTTAATTACCTGTGTGATAAATTTCCTTCACTCAGTTATGATAAAGTCAAGTCTGGAATTTTTGTGGGCCCCCAGATACGTAAATTAATGTTAGACAATTATATGTGTGATTCAGAAAAGAATACTTGGGATAGCTTCAAAATGGTTGTAAATAATTTTTTAGGCAACTATAAAGACCTCAATTACAAAGAAATGATTGAAACTATGTTGGATAACTTCGGAACCTTGGGCTGCAATTATTTTCCCGAGAACATAGGCGCTTTTAGTGAGGAACATGGTGAAAGGTTTCATCAGGACATCAAAGACATGGAAACTAGATACCAAGGAAAGTATGATGACTGATTACTGCTGGATGCTTAAGAGAGACAATTCTTCAGAAACGCCTTTCAGGAAGTCAAGAAAACGGAAATTTCAAGTTTAGCGAGATGCATATATGGTCAAGGTAAGGTTAGAGTTCTACATGAGTGTAAATATTATATTAGCTTTGTTATTCAGTTAATAGTTCTAATTTTGTCACAAACTCAGATTCACACGTGAACGCGATACATTTACCTGTAAAAATATTGTTTTTAGATATTTTAGTTTTTTTCTTGTGATTTGTGAAAAATTCTGATGAGATGGGACTATTTGGATGTCAGTTTCGAATTCAGCACAAAAAACTGTTAAGAATCAGTTATCAGATCAAAATCATCGGAAAAAAAGTATTAAAATGCAGCACAGTGTTGTCTTTTCAGCAAAAAGAGAACTAGTGTTCAGTATTGTGAGATCTGTTGCGAACTAAACAGCTGCAGTGGAAGATTTTCTACTAGTAGATGTTTTTCCTTTATCATTCCACTGTTTCTCTGTCATAGTCATATTGTCATTTCTATTAGCTGAAAAAGAATGTTTTAAAGAACTATAACTGAAATTGAGCATTTGTAACTCCAAATACACATATTGTAAATTAATTTTACGTACAACTGTAACGCATGGGAAGTTCTTTCTCACTTCATCATTATCATCATCATCATGAACTATTGCTTATGAAGTCTCTTGATTCGCTCTTATATTAAAAAATTAATACATCCAACTGTTCTTCTAATATTTTAACTGTCCTCTTCTAAGTGAATCTCCTCAAGTTAAGTATCTCGGAACAATAATCGACCAACACTGATGTCGAGATAAACATTTTCCTTTTCTTTGCAATATATTAAGAGAAATTAATCGCTATTTTGTTATCCTACGAAATTATTTGGCTAGCCATATCTTTCGGATGATTTACCTCGCATTAGTACAAGCTGTATTACCATATGGTATTACAGGATGGGGTTAGTACCTCCCTCACGCCAATAACACTGCTATAGAGAAGAATAATAAAAATATATCGCAATAAACATCTTGATTATCCCTCAGAACTGTTGTATTCTGAATTTAATGTATTTGATATTCACCAAATTAATAACAATGTCTTATTGAATTTCGTAGGCACATAAAAACCGAAATACATTTAAATATATATATATATATATATATATATATATATATATATATATATATATATATATAATGGTGAAACAAAATGCTTGCGACGTAGCATGTAGTAAGAACCTTATAGTGAGGGTAAGTGAGTTAGCTAGCTGCAAGTGAAAGCATAGCGACGGAGGGAAGCTTTCTAGTCCAATTTCTTCTTCCTCTGATGAGCAGGTATATTTCACGAGATAACTAATGACCTATACCATCGTTAAGCTCGAATCCACAAGCAAGGCTGTGCTGTTTCATAGTTAGAACAAAACAACCTTTCTCAATAATCGGTACTATCGCTAAGCTCGAATCCACAAGCAAGGCTGTGCTGTTTTATAGTCAGAACAAAACAACTTTTCTCAATAATCGGTACTATCGCTAAGCTCGAATCCAGAAGCAAGGCTGTGCTGTTTCATAGTTAGAACAAAACAACCTTTGTCAATAATCGGTACTATCGCTAAGCTCGAATCCACAAGCAAGGCTGTGCTGTTTCATAGTTAGAACAAAACAACCTTTCTCAATAATCGGTACTATCGCTAAGCTCGAATCCACAAGCAAGGCCATGCCGTTTCATGGTCGTTAAAACAGAATAACCTCCCTCAATAATCCGTACTATCGCTAAGCTCGAATCCACAAGCAAGACCATGCCGTTTTATAGTCGTCAGAATAAAACAACCTTTCCCAATAGTCGGGACTATCCCTAAGCTCGATTTCAAAAACAAGGCTGCGCTATTTTATACTCGCCGAAAGAAAACAATCTTTCTCAACTGTCGGTAGGCTACTATCGCTAAACTATAATCCACAAACAAGGCCGTGCTGTTTCGTAGTCGTCTACGCAAAACAATCTTTCTCAATAGCGAATATTTTAACCAAAGACTTGCGGAAAGAGAAGTGGAAAGAATAGGAGTTAAGGACAATGTAAGTCTAATTTTAAATTTAGCTCTAAATGTAAAATAAAGTAAAAAAAGAAGTGCAACTGCTAAGTTCTTATAAATTAGGAAAAGTATGTAGCCTGGGGTTGTATAGGACATCATTAGCACCAAGCCAAGCGATTCCCGATTTGCTTCAAGCGATACTCAGACACAGCATCGCAATCTAATATCATTTCTCCGCGAGGGTTCTCCCCGCCTATAATACTAAATATAAATGCCTATTTTTTTAAAGAAAGCAATAGTTAAAACATTTATGAGGCGTCTCCCCACGTACTTAAGAGAGCCCGACGTCTCGAGAGCGCAGCCCTCGTCTATCCTTCCCCCTCACTTAAACTTTATGAGTGTTTGTAGAATTAGTGGCTGCTACTTTCCGATATTGCGTTGCGCTCCCTCTTGCTAGTGCAGGGGTTGCTTGTTAATATCTTGTGCCTCGTGATTTGTAACCAGCCCCTTCCACAACGAAGTCTTCGATATGGCGTTCTGTCCAAATAGTGACTACACGCACTATCTACTGATGCTGTATGTCAGGCATCGGCAAAAATGTAATCGTGATCACTAGACTTCGGATTTTAGGTAAAAACCTATTTTAATCCTTAAAAGATATGTTCATAAAAACTTGCAAGTACACGTTTCATATAAAACTATGTCTAAAATTGATATCTTAATAGCACCTAAAATGCCTATTATGACGATAAAGCCTATTTTTGACCTATTAACTATATTTTATCTCTAATAGGCCAAAACACGCATTCTTATTTCAAAAATTTATATTTTAAATTCCAAAATGTATTTTTCAGTGTGCGTTAATCGTGTCACAGAGCATATAAGGTTACAATATACAAATGTAAATAAATTGATTTCTACTGTAAAAAAAGTTTTCGCCAAGGCGCCAACAAGGGTTCAGATTTTCCTTGAGAAATTGCCCAATGTCTCTCTGCTATCAGAACCTGTACTTACCTGCTGGAGAACATGGTTGGAAGCTGCAGAATACTACAACGATCACTAATGAAGTGAAATATGTTGTTTCAAGTCTAGAAGACGAGTCTGCAAGCATTGTTTCCGCAAAGAAAGTGATGGAGATTCTGGTATTCAGAGGGATCTAGCATTCTTAAAGTCACACTTCACTTTCCTAGTGCACGTTATTGCATCACTGGAAGCAGCAGGAAAACCACTGTATGAACAAACGGAAATATTTCATGATATGCAAGAAAGGATCAAAAGTGTTCCTGGTTCTGTTGGAAATAAAGTACGGGATAAACTGGAGCAAATTCTGCAGAGAAATGTAGGACTGAAGGACCTGCGTACTGCTTCAGATATCCTAGCAGGGAAGAACACGGATTTACAATGCAACATTCCTGTCCAACTAGTGCCGAAATTGAAAGACGCTCCTGTTACTTCAGTGGATGTGAAGCATACAAATTTGTGTTGAGTGCCAGAGGCATTGTTTTTAATTGATAATTTAGAAAAAGTATTGGTAATTTATTGTGAAAATAATTACGGACATTAATGGATAAGACTTGGTAAAAATTGATTGTATTTGACTTGTTTGTATACTGAATTTATGTCTAAAACATATTTTTCACATTTCATTGTTTAGTTTATGTATAACTAGTTATGTATTTGTTGTTCTTGTAGTTCTAGTAGTAGTGATGGTAACGGTATGTAAACATTTAAAATTATTCAATTCTAAAAGTGAATTCCTGATGATTTGAAACATGTTTTTAAAGAAAGCATTATTTTTTGTTATAGCCTATTTCCAATTCTTTACAGACTATTTCCTACACTTTCAAGCCTATTTTAGGTATCTAAAACTACATTTTAACGACCTAAAAATCCGTACTCTAGTGATCACTAGCAATAGTGACGTCGCAGGGGCAGCGCAATAAACTGTCTTTGCTTCACCTCCTACCTTTCATCCAACTCCAGTACACAAACATCTATCAGTGGCGGGTTACCTGTTAGATTTAAATTGCTTCTTTCTCAAAACCTACGTGTGTTCGGAAACGAGTATTTAAGGGTAGAGGCACACCATTGGCCTGCAAAAATTTAGTGAAATCCATTTTTTTATTTTATCTCAGCTACTTACTGGAGGGAACACTCAGCAAGAAACTCAGAGTAGAAATATTGGAGACCTGCGTAACTCCTGTACTGTTATATGGGTGCCAGACGTGGTCTCTTACTGCCAAACTTCGTAACAGTCTCCAAATATGCTAAAGAAAGATGCTGAGAAAGATACTAGGCTTATCACTGAGGGACAGAGTTCCAAACGAAGTGTTACAAAAGATGGCAGCAATTAAAGATCCAGCACTGCAAGCCACCAACACCAAATGGAAGTGGGGAGGCCATGTTGCACGACTTAGAGACGAAAGATGGACGCAGAAAGTCACACTATGGGATCCCCGCATTGGCAAGAGATCACCCGGAAGACCAAGACGAAGATGGGCCGACCTCTTCAGTGAACGAGTAGGAAGCCATTGGTCAAGCAGAGCAAGACATAGGGAAGACTGGAGAAACATAAGAAGACAAGTGAACAGCGACTAAAACCAGTGCGACAGAAACAAACGAACAATACCAAAGTGTGCAGAATGTGAACCAAGTGAACAATTCCACTCTTACGCGGAGTAGCTCACCGCGTGAGACAAATAGAGCTCTCCCTCTATATGAGGAGGCCTTTGCCTTTAACGGGACATTTTTTTAGGCTAATCATTTCACTATTAAAGCTAAATGAACAAATCTTTTGATGCTCAATATATGAGTACATACATTACACTTTATAAAACACTATTCAGAATATTAAAATAGCTAATAATTACTTGTAAAAATAATATCAAATTTCAATATTTTTTTATAACTGTAAAGCATTTACATAATAGAATCAACAATTAATTAAATATCTGCATGATCCTTTTACAGAAAAATTCTAAAGACCTACATCAACATCATACTCTAGGATCTTTTACCTATTCCTTTAGGAAGTATAGTTTTCTTAATAACAAATTTTAGAAAATTTAATATTCAAGGCAACGATTAAGGAAAAAAGAATCTTGAAGGAATAGGTAAAAGATCCTAGACTATGTATAGATCTATCTTCAGTCGCCCGCTACTACCCTACATAGCTGCTATGTTTGGCTCTACATTCAGTATATTTCCGAACAATTGTTTTCTGAATGAGATCTTGTAACATCTAAATAAAGATCATGACTAAGAGACGAAAATTTACGAGTTGTATTAAGAGTGGAAAATTGTGACATATTTTTCTAGGTTGTGGAACAGTAAAAATTAAGGTGAAACAGAATATAATTGAAGAGTATAAGGGCGAAACAAAGTCACAATTCTCATAAGTTTGATATCATCTAATTCAGTATATTACTGCAACTTTTAGTGGTTTTCTTATCAAAACTGGTGAAGGAGAATTATAATCAAGGATACAGTCATCCTTTGCTACTTTATCATTAAGAACAACAACAAATTTTGCAATAATATTCTGAATTAGAAGATGACATCAACCTTAAGAGGATTGTGATTTTGATTGTTTTTTTCCTCTACTCTATAATCATTAACGTGTAGCTACGTCAAAGAGTTGTGTTGAGAGTCTGCCACTGGGATCCGAACAGAGTGCTCTATACTGGGTGTTCATTTCAAAGTGTGTCATGACGTCACTGTTGTTGGGTCACCGATTTGAAGCGAGTTTCAGTTTATATGTTAGAGAAGTTGCCTATTATTTAAGGCGTTCTTCAATCTGAACTTGAGAACGTGTACGGTATAACTTGAACGTCGTAGCAACAGATGGCGGTCTGTACGGTCTGTGTGCTACCATAACCTCTTTCGAACTGTGTTTTGCGCCGGCAAGTCGTACCCAGGGTATTTGTTATCATCGGTTGCGTACGGTAACATTCCACAACACAAATCAAATGCTCCGTGTCCATGTTGACCGTCGAAGTTAATGTCAACAAATACGTAAGTAATCGTCTTAACCCTCTCCCCATATCCCGACAGTACGTATTTCCAAACAGTTCACATTCCTGCCACTACCGGCGTTACCGTACGTATCGGCACGTACTCTTCAGAATGAACGCCGTACTTGCTAGCCAACTTCTCTGCCTCTTAGATTATACACCTGAGCTGCGGAAGTGTAGGAAGATTGAATTCTCCAGGCTCATCAGCTAGCCACATGACGGCATACAGCGAGCCAAGACACATTTTGGACTGAACACCCAGTACTCCTCGATTGATATTACGTCATATGTATTGCGGATTGCATCAGTTATGTCAGCGTGAGTACAAATTTGCCGATGGCTGCTGCATATTATTTATTTATTTATTTATTTATTTATTTATTTAATAAATACATATACATAAAAACGTTACATTAAAATACCCCGAAAGAGCAAAGCTCGTGTTCGGGGACAGTTCCGTTACATAGATACACATACTTTGTAGACAAAATACTTAAGAAAAAAGCTCACATAAAGATTGTAATAAAATTAGTAAATAATAATACTAATAATAACTGAGTGAAAAAAGAGACGATGTTTAGATTGATGGATTAATATTAAATTATTATTAGTAGTATAATTAGTGCAGGTCATGTTGACATAGTAACCAAGATAAAATAGAAAAATACACTTAGGATAGAAATAAACTTGTTTTACAATACATGGTACATAATATACAGGGAAGTCTGTCATATAAATTTTTTAATTCTGGATCTGAAAATTTCATTGCTTAAAGTAGTCAATTCTGGATGAAATTTTATTATCGAATTATATAGCCGTGGACCATAATTTGTACTGTGTAGTAAAGCAGCAGATGTGAAATATTTAGGTTCAACTAATTTAAGAATTTCATTTCGTCTCGTATTATGAGCATGTGGCTGAGCTACAAATTTCGTTCTATTTTTATGATAGAATTTCATTAAAGAGTATTCATAAATTTGGTCAATTCTAAAAACATTCAATTCAGAATGGATCAAATTTGTTGGATAATCCAGTCGCCTTTTCAAACAAATTTTGATTATACGTTTTTGCAACATAATTAGAGGAAAAAGAGCAGTTTTTGTAATGCCTCCCCATCCAATTATACCATATTGGATAACAGATTCAACTAGAGCCAAATAAACCAAACGTAATACGTGAGTAGGCAAGTAATGGCGAAGGTTTACAAATTTGTAAATTGTTTTACGTATTCTGTTACATAAAAAGGTGATTTGTCTATCCCATTTCAAGTGCTGATCAACAATAATTCCCAGGTATTTCACATCTACAGATTCTTTCAGGCAAGGGCATTTACAGGTTGTAGAGAGTTTACAAAATGAGTTGTGGATTATTAATTTTAAATGAGAAAGTGATTTCAATTTGTTCAATCCAGAGACTGTTAAAGAAAATGGCACCAAAGTAGTTTTAGTTATATTTAGAGATAGCAAATTTGCATCAAGCCAGTTTTTGATAAAATTTATACCTACATTGGCATGTTTATAAGTGTCCTCCCAAGTTAAACCACTGAAAATCACCACCGTATCATCAGCGTAAGAATAACAGGAGCCATTATGTACTTTCAAATCAATGTTTAATAAATCATTAATATATATTAAAAATAGAATAGGACCTAAAATTGTTCCCTGAGGGACACCTATATCAATATTTACATTTTCACTGATATTATCATCAATTTTGGTTACCTGAGTTCTTTTGTTTAAGTATGATTGAAATAACTTATGCGCAATACCCCTGACTCCTATATCAAATAATTTGTCCAGAAGTAAACGATGGTTCACCGTGTCAAAAGCTTTCCTTAAATCTAAGAAAATCCCTAAACATTTAGAACCGTTATCCAACTCCTGCATAATTTTACCAGTGACTTCAATAATTGCGTCATCCGTAGATAATTTATTTCTGAAGCCATACTGATGTTTGGAGAGAATTTCATTTTTCTCTAAGTAATTTACTAATCTGTTTTTTAAACATTTTTCTAATATCTTTGAGAAGCTAGAGAGCAAGGATATAGGTCTATAGTTATTCAGACTTTTTCTTTCCCCTGACTTATGGACCGGTACAACTACAGCATTTTTCAGAGATTCTGGGAAAACTCCTTGGGTGAGACATAGATTGAATACATAAACAAGCGGTTTTAATATATGTTTAATGATAATCTTTAGATACCTTCCTACATGCAAGTTACAATTTTTAGAATCATACGTTATCATTTCTAACATATTAGAATTGACCAAATTTATAAATACTCTTTAATGAAATTCTATCATAAAAATAGACTGAAATTTGTGGCTCAGCCACATGATCATAATACAAGACGAAATTAAATTCTTAATTTAGTTGAACCTAAATGTTTCACATCTGCTGCTTCACTACACATTACAAATTATGGTCCACGACTATATAATTCGATAATAAAATTTCATCCACAACTGACTACTTTTAGCAATGAAATTTTCAGATCCAGAATTAAAAAAATTATATGACAGACTTCTCTGTTTTATATGTGCCATGTATTGTAAAAAAAGTTTATTTCTACCCTAAGTATATTTTTTTCTATCTTATCTTTGTTACTACATCAACATAACCTGTACTAATTATGCTACTAATAATAAGTTAATATTAACTATCACCAATCTCAACATCGTCTCTTTTTTCACTCAGTTTTTACTAGTATTATTATTACTAACTTTATTATTGTCATCTTTATGTGACCTTTTTTCTTAAGTATTTTGTCTACAAAGTATGTATACTGGATGTTCAGTTCAAAGTGTGTCATGGCTCGCTGTATGCCGTCATATGGCTAGTCGATGAGCCTAGAGAATTCAATCTTCCTACACCTCCGCAGACGTGTATTACCTACGTGTCAGAGAAATTGCATAGGAAGTACGGCGTTCATTCTGAAGAGTACTTACTGATATGTACGGTAACGCCGGTAGTGGCAGGAATGTGAACTGTTTGGAAACCTGTACTGAGGTGGGTTTTTTTCTTACTGTCAGGATATGGGGAGAGGGTTAAGACGTTTTCTTACGTATTTGTTGACATTAACTTCGACGGTCAACATGGACACGGAGAATTTGATTTGTATTGTGGAATGTTGCCGTACGCAACCGATAATAACAAATATCCTGCGTAAGACTTGGCCGCGCAAAACACAGTTCGAAAGAGATTATGGTAGCACACAGACCGTACAGAGACGCCATCTGTTGCTACGACGTTCAAGTTATACCGTACACGTTCTCAAGTTCAGACTGAACGCCTTGATTAATAGGCAACTTCTCTGACATAAAAGCTGAAACTCACTTCAAATCGCTGACTCACAACAGTGACGTCATGACACACTTTGAAATGAACACCCAGTATTTATGTATGTTTCTATCTACTCTTCTTAGGAATATGATCTTAGTGGAAGAATTTTAAATTTTATTTTAGAAACAGCAGAGATTTCTATTTTTCTGAATTACCGGTATGTATAATCTGTGCAATCAGAATCTTAAATTTTAATTCAGAAAAAATAGGTATGCTTGGTGAACAATGTGAAATTGTATGTCATTTCAAGTCTTTTTTTTTATCAAAACGGAACTGTCCCCGAACACGAGCTTTGCTCTTTCGGGGTACTTTCATGTAGCTTTTTTTATGTATATGTTATAATTAAATAAATCTAAATCTAAAGATGTTATGAAGATGTCCATTAAAAGAATATTAACTTCTATACCAGACAAATTATAGTGGTTTGGTATATGCATATACGTTAGAGATTTGTCTCATGAAGCGTTTAATCTCATTAGTGTATTAGTTAATTGGATTCCCTCGTATAGTAATTCTCACTAAAATGGAAGTGTGACGTCTCTGAGAGATCTAATTGAATTTACTAATAGGATCCACTCGACTATAGATTTACCTGAATAGGCTCAGCAGACTGACTAATGCCTAATTGACTAGAATGATTTACTATCTGATTTTTAAATAACTATGTGATACCCGCTGCCAGAGAAAAGAAACTACAAAATTTTCGCAAACGAGAATTAGTTAAACTCTGATAAGGTCTGAATCACAACAATGTTTCACGACAAAGTCATAGCTTGATACAGAGTAATTCTTAGAGAATCGAACCTAATTAATTTATTACAAAACTAGCCGTACCCGTGCGCTCCGCTGCACCCGTTAGAAATAAATATAAAGTAATTACATAATTAAAATAGGACATTTGATCCAGGGAACATTCGTGTTTGATAGAAGGATATATCGTTTATTATGTTACTTAATTTAAATTGTATTTGCATAATTAAAATGCGATCATTTCGGTCCAGAGACACTCATTTGGTGCAATGACAATTCCTTTAACATGTTTCTTAATTGTTATTACATGCAACCATAGTTTAATGAACATTGACATCATTTAGATTTAATGTCTATACTTTATTTTACTTCCTATATGTTTCCATTGAATTATGGTAATAACTTAATTTTAACCCTTGTTTTCTACGTATTCAGTAAATGGCGTTTGGCCCACTATGGTTCTGAACCTTTCAAATAACTTAAATTATGTTATGTAATATTACATATTATATTATATTATATTATATTATATTATATTATATTATATCATATTATATTATATCATATTATATTATATCAGAAGTTACTGTAATAACATTATAGAATTATGTCCATCTAGAGAAACTACGCTTTCCAATGTTGAAATAATAATTAATTATACAAATCGGTTAATTTAGCTTCCGATATTACTTCATACAAACACACAAAACATTCTCTGTAGACTATCTTTCATAGCTTTCGATTGTTGCTGTCCAAGGCCCCTTATATACGAAGTCATTTGTTTTTTTATTTCATTATACGGCCTTAGATGGCAGTTATTTTAATTTTGAAACTCATTTATCTCATTAAATATCAGTCCTATCAAAATTTTTTAAGAAATAAAACTTATCGAAAATTATTTTTAAAGAAACGTTTGTTATGTAACATTTTTCACAAAAATCAATAATAAGCGAGATATTTCGATTTATTTAATTCAGGCCCCCTTATAACCACCCTTTTAAATAATGTATTTTGAATGCCATATAGCCTAAAATCTAAGTTACAACGAACTTAATTTATATTCCAGTTGTCACAGAAATCCGTTCAGCCATTATCGTGTGAAAGGTAACAAACATAGGCTACAGACAGACAGACAAACAAAAATTTCAAAAAAGCGATTTTCGGTTTCAGGGTGGTTAATTATATATGTTAGGACCAATTATTTTTGGAAAATCGAAAATTACCAGAAAAATTTCGGCTACAGATTTATTATTAGTATAGATGGCAACTATAACACGGATTCGTTTCAAATCACTTTTAGAATCGAGCACACCTAATGCCACCTTATGTACATTATCAAGATGGTAATAACTGTCCGCCAACAACTGAAAAATCTAAGACAATAATGAATGCGTATTCCATCGAGAATGTATGTTTATTCTGTTCTATTGAGTCTCAGAATGTTTCCTTGCAACTGAGCTATAATTCTGGGCGAAGTTCGGAGATCGGGGGTATGAAATAGCTACACGAATAACAATACATTTTATTAAACCCACTGAAAGTACGAGTACGATGAAACATATCTGGTTGAAGAATTACCGGGCCAATTTTTTTTTTTCCGGGATACTGTTGACACTAATACTTACTTACTTACTGGCTTTTAAGGAACCCGGAGGTTCATTGCCGCCCTCACATAAGCCCGCCATTGGTCCCTATCCTGAGCAAGATTAATCCAGTCTCTATCATCATATCCCACCTCCCTCAAATCCATTTTAATATGCCACTAATGCATACAATAATATATTCACACAGTTTGTTTCGCAACTTACAGTAATCACGTGGAACTAGCGCAATGATATGTTCAGTATTATGGGGCAATCTACCATACATCCCAAGAATCACCGAAAAAAATATAGGGAAAGGTTGAAATACTGCGATACGAGTAATCTTGTGATAGTTCTTTTTGACAACTTATTACAATTTTACTCAGAGAGAGAGAGAGAGAGAGAGAGAGAGAGAGAGAGAGAGAGAGAGAGAGAAGGACCGGTTTTGTGCAGCAACTTGTTCACGAACATTCCTTTAATACGTTGACGCAAAAAACCGATCTTCCTCTCGCTCAGTAAAATTGTAATACAGTAAAAAAAAAACTATCACAATATTACTCTATCACAGTATTACCAACATTTACCCTACATTATTCCTGCTGGTCTGTGGCCACCACGTTCGCCCGATTTCTTCTTGTAGGGCTATCTTAAAGATAGAGTTTTTAGTGACAGGCACCACGCAAGCACTGGAGCAGTTAGAGAACATCTATAGGGAAATGAGGAACACTGATTGTGTGATGTTGACATGCGTAATAGAAAACATTAATCGTTGCTCCGAAATGTTGAGAAAGAATAGCTAGCAGAAGCAATTTTGTGAGAAATCTCGTAAGCAACATACAACATATTATCAAGTATTACGTTATTAAAGATAGTTTAATAAACTCAAACTAAACAGAATCACAATGAATGCCAGCAGAGATAAGTTTCGGTAAAGTATAAAATCTATAAGGCTCCCTAATATATCCCACAGGTACGTCTGAATTGAACATATCCAAACTGCAGGCTATAACAGATGATTAACGCATGAATAATGATATTGATATAAACTTCGTCTTTGTAAAGAATAATCTGAATGGTATCAAATTAATGAATAAAACGGAATTACTCGTATATTGATATTAAGTTAAAAGCAAATAAAATAAGTTCACAAAAATGAACATTAACATTTTCTTATTGCAATAATATATATGCAGTATATACACACTTTCTCTTCCCCCATTTTCTGAATCCCGAACACATCATTATGTAGAACAAGACTAGAAGAATATTCTGTTTCAGATGTTAAGTATACTCCGAAATATCACAGCCTAAGGGATGCAAGAAAGATGTCTTATTAAAAATGCATACGCAATTCACCGGTAGCGATGAAATATTAATCTATGTAATGCGTGGATCCTGTTGCGATATAAGTGATCCATAAACAGTGTTTCAACTCTTCTACAAGTCCCCTCGAGTGAGTGTTAGTTTTGAAGCTAAATTGACAGAAGGATGGAAATTATACAGAAGCTTCAAATATAACAAGACAGCAAAAATCACGTACTACGTGCGTGAAGATTATAAGACAGTCATTAATTCTCCCTCAGTAGCTATACAATCGGAACGAGCGTTGTTGAAAGTCAAACAGAAAGTCGCGAGAATTAAGATGGGTATATATTCAAAAGTAAAACACAACCAACATCTTACATTAATACTTCTAACAGAAAAATGTTGATATATACATTCTCTCGAATTATGTTTACATAGATACAGACTAAGATTTCATAGTGTAATATTAAAGTATGAAGTTGCCGAAAGGAGTAGGGGTTTCCGACATGAGGTTTCTAAAATCTGTGATAGGGATAAATTTGAAAGATAAAATGTTGCAGCGATACTTTCTCTGTTCCACTCATCTTCATCATATGATGACGCAGAATATCTGCACGGAAATATCATATGTACTTCGGTACATCATAATAATATATGATATGCGAAAAATAATCACTTTGTGATTTAAGACGGCGTTTATTCCGTCGGATCCCGGCCACTTAGTCACTCATAACGAGTGCACCTCTGCACATGTGTGGACATTGTGCCACTGTCATACATATATGAAGCAGTGCATGAGGGTAGGCCACTAGAGGGAACCCAAGAGGTGGAATTTAAACTGAGAGGATTCGATCCGACATCGGGATGGGAATCTGGTGTGGCTTAGTGGATAGAGCGTCAGCAAGTAGAGCTGAAAACCCGGATTCAAATCCCGGTGCCGGAGAGAATTTTTCTCTGTTCCACTCATCTTTCATCATTTGGTGCGCAGAATATCTGTACGGATATATCGTATGTACATCATAATAATATGTGAAAGATAAAATTAGAAACAGTTGTAGAAAAACATTAAGATTAAAAATGCGTATGTTAGAAGAAATAAAACGAAATAAATTGTATCAACATGTTGTGAGAACCAATATTATAGTGGAAAGAACATAGGTCGGTCTATGAAAGCATCGGTACAACAATGTTAATGGAAACTTTTGCTAAAACAGAGACTGTCAAACCTAAGGGAAAGATATACATGTAATCTTTTGGCACTATAGTCTAGCAAGCGATGCTCTCGCTGATAACGTTCTTGCCGTCTCACAGTACTACAATCTGACAAGTGAATTGTTTATTAAAGGGAATGGACATTTTTTTTGTATATCAGCATGCTCCATTACATTGGAGTAATACTACATGCTTTACATAAAATATTACAATAATTAGTTACACAATTTATGACATGAGAACAAGATATTTACAATTTTGATTGAGATCTTGAAATTCTTATAGATACAAGTGTTGCCTAATTGTACTTCTTCTATTTTAGGTTACCATCATTGTTAGTATTATTTATAATTTCAATTACTGTTACATTTTGCCAAATTCTATGGATTTTATAAATTTTCTGAAGCTTTTGAGGTATGTTGTGAACTGATCAAAAGGTGGAGACCAGGTTTGACCTGTGCGTATTATATTAGCTCGTAGAATTCTTCTTTCTTTTGTCAGTGTGGCACATCTTAGTAGTATATGGTCGACTGTCTGTTCTTCGTTTAGTCTGCAAGAGCACGTTGGTGTTGGAATAATCTTGAACCTGTGAAGGTACGATCTTGTGAAGCCATGACCTGTCACAATAGAAGTAAATTCTGCCCCGACAGGTAAATTTATCTTCAGTCTGTCTTTAATTGATGGGAAGAATGATTTCGTTATTGCGCCTTTAGCTGAGATAGTCCACTGCTCTTGCCATTTTCATGGACATGTAAACTGATTCCTTTCTGGGACTTACAAGGTATCTGTGAGACAAAACTTTTTTTAAGACTGTACGTGTGATGATGATGATGATGATGATGATGATGATGATGATGACCATGAAGACGACGACTAAGATGACGAGGTCAAATAATTACATTTACTTTCTTTCATCGACCGCAAATATTTTATTTTTACTAGGAAGTAGGTTCATTTCCTTTCGTTTTTTGGGGAGAATAAAAGAAGATATACGATCTCTTCCTGTAATTGTGCGAAGCTGAATTGAGTATTATATGCAAGAAATATAGTTAACATTACTGAAAAAAATCATAAAACTGGGTTTAGATTTTTAAGGTGAAAATATTATTATAATACAGCCACTCGAAATCTCAGAGCAACATGCCCAAATTTGTTGATACGATGCTATGAAGGTGGAGGGATTCAGCTCCAACATCTTTCGTACATCTTTTCTGTATTGCACTGAGTCATCCTTTCACACTGTCTGGAAATATCTCCCCTTCGTTTTAATACTTTACATTGCCTGTTTCCCCTTTCTTTCACGTCCCTTTTAACTCATCTTGCCCCATCCTTAACTTTTCCCTTTTTTGGATCCATCTCTCCAGTTTCACTTGCGCTAAATATCAGTAGCTTAATGCTAGAAGGGATTATGTAGTGTAAAATGTAGCCCTATATGTATACAATTTCTACTGAAAACCATCTTAAGGTCCTATAAATGTTCTTGATGCATTTATTCATGCTGAGATTTTTAAGAGTAAGTAACTGCAACACACTTAAGATTTTAATGTATTTCACAGAGATTTATTGTACCTCTAAGTGCACATATTTGCCTATGTAGCAGTATTTATGACATCCTAAGGTTCACTTAAAATTCAGAGAGGAATTGTGTTCATCCCACACGACTTTTATTTTCCGTTCTTAACATTCCCTCATTTCCATAACGTTTTATGGCTATGTTAAACGGAATATTTTTTACAATCTATATGTTCTGCATCATCTAATATTCCTGCTCGTTTCACCTTTCATATGGAATAATTTACTGTTTTTTTAGTTGGTTATTTAACGATGATGTATCACCTATTAAGTTATTTAGCGTCGATGCGATTGATGATAGCGAGATGGTATTTAACCAGATGAGGCCGAGGATTCACCATACATTACCTGGTATTCGTCTTACGGTTGGAAAAAACCTCGGAAAAAAACCAACAAGGTAATCAGCCCAATCGGGAATCGAAATCGCGCCCGAGTGCAACTCCGGATCGGCAGGCAAGCGACTTAACCGACCGAGCTACACCGGTGGCTAATTTTGATGTTAATTTATGTTAGTTTTCAACGTGAATTATTCTATCTCAGAGGTAGGCCTACAATGTTGATTTCTGTGTAACGCCTGTATGTTAGCGCGAAAGTCATTCGAAGCTTGATATCTCAGCTGGTAAAACCTATATGTAAAATGTATAGAACAAATAAAGAAGTTTAAGAACGCCTAAGTTGTTTAACTGCAAATAAAATATATTACATTTATTACAAGTTTAAACAATACAGAGTATGTGAAATTTTACTAGGGCTCGCGATTTGTTTCGCCCCACGATTTGAGGTTAGATTTAGTTTGAAATCCACAGAATTCGTAAATAAATACGAACAATAAATACATTAAGGGAATAGTATGGTTAAATAGTGTGAAAAAACCAAACAATGTTCAATATCTTTTTCTTTAAAATATTCTTTGATATATTGTGAAAAATATATTATAGGGTAGAGTAGCATAAATCGCACCGCTTCCTAAATCGCACCACTGCTAGTTTAAAACAAATTACTATAGTAGTGTGGCATCTAGTGGTATTGTTACGATCTACCATATGAACTTCCACCATGTCACTTGATTTCTGCCACTTCTTTGTGTCAGCAGCGTGGTGATAGTATATCTAATATAATCGCTCAGGTGGATGTATATTTAGCTAACATTTTGTAACTAAATAACGGATTTGTATACAAAGGAATCCATAATCTTAAGATGTTATTCGTTTAAAGAGGTATTAAAGAACATTTAACTTAGTAGGATTTTCGAACATGTGGTGATTATAGGCTAGAATGGAGGAAATAATAACTTATGACGTAGTTTCTCAATTCGCACCACTTTGTAGGTGCCTAATTCGCACCGGTGCGATATGAGCAACTGTAGCAATTCTAACCGTACAAAAGAAGGCCCAAAAATTTTAACTGAACTAGGAATGTATCAGGTGGATGCAATATCAAGTGATGAAGAGCATTAATACAACAAGTGTGTGTTGTACAAGCGCACCAGGTATTTTGTACCACCTGTATTAATTTTTAAACGTCAAACAGTGCATCCTTCATTATCAGCTGATGCTCCTCCAGGATCGTTATTTGTGTGCTCTGACTCAGGTTACATCAACAGTGAACTATTTGTCGAATAGCTCAAACATTTTATTTGCCACTCAAACCTGCCATAGAAAAAAGTGCTGCTTCTGTATGTCCACCTATACGACCCATTCCAAAAATTTAGAAGCTAGATTATCTCGGGAAAATGGTATGCTCCTGTTTCAGCTTCCTCGTCATAATACTCATAGGCCCAGCTTTTAGATGTTTCTATCTTCAAATTATTTCAGACAGCTATATCATGAAACAGTTCTTAGGTGGCTTCGAGATAATCGTGGAGCAAAGGTGACGCAGTTTACAGTCTGAACTGCCTGGTGAAGCACATGGAAAATGTATAACAACAAAAAACACATTCAGAAAGTTTAAATGTTACGTAATTTACGCTCTATTTTTTCAATTTCATTTGAAGATGCGTTACTCTCTTTCATTAATTTCAATGAACTTGTAATTTGCATTTATTACATTATTCATTCAAATACTGTTCAATATGTTAAATATTAAAAGCTTTTCTTCATCCTGTTCCCTGCAGATAAAGAGGTGCGATTTAAGAAACCGCAGGTGCTATTTAGGAATCTAGTTGCCTAAATGGCACCACTGACATGTGTTTCGAAAATGTCATTTTAATTAAAAAATATTAAATCAAATTCAAGGATTCTTTTTTACATCAAAGGTAAATGTTCTGGGAATGTACCTCTGTAAAGGAATGCAGAAAATAAAAACTGCATTGTTCAATAAAAATTATAAATACTAAAGTGGTGCGATACAGGCAAACTTACCCCATAAAATTTAACGCGCATTTAAGGCCTTGTCATCGCTGTAATGTCATTTTTGAAGTTTTGCTGTTAGGGTTTTAAGTAGTTTAAGTGACACTGAATGCAAATTTCCCGTAACTTTTAATTTTTTGGTTTATTTTATACAGAAAGTTATACATTAAAGTTACAGTTGATTCTACTGAATTTCTGGCTTAATTACAAGCAAAGGATGAAGAACAAATTGGCCTATATCACAGTCTCCTTGCTACAAAATATAGGGCAAAGTTAGGTAATATTGTGATAGTTCTTTTTGAGAATTTATTGCAATTTTACTGAGCGAGAGGAAGATCGGTTTTTTTCGTCAACGTATTAAGGGAATGTTCGTGTACAAGTTTCTGCAGAAAAACGGTCCTTCTCTCACTTAGTAAAACTGTAATACTTACTTACTGGTTTTTAAGGAACCCGGAGGTTCTTTGCCGCCCTCACATAAGCCCGCCATTGGTCCCTATCCTGAGCAAGATTAATCCATTCTCTATCATCATATCCCACCTCCCTCAAATCCATTTTAATATTATCTTCCCATCTACTTCTCGGCCTCCCTAAAGATCTTTTTCCCTCCGGCCTCCCAACTAAAACTCTATATGCATTTCTGGATTCCCCCATACGTGCTATATGCTCTGCCCATCTCAAACGTCTGGATTTAATGTTCCTAATTATATTAGGTGAAGAATACACTGCGTGCAGTTCTGTGTTGTGTAACTTTCTCTATTCTCCTGTAACTTCATCCCTCTTAGCACCAAATATTTTCCTAAGCACCTTATTCTCAAACACCCTTAACCTATGTTCCTCTCTCAACGTGGGAGTCCACGTTTCATAACCATAAAGAACAACCGGTAATATAACTGTTTTATAAATTCTAATTTTCAGATTCTTTGACAGCAGACTGGATGATAAAAGCTTCTTAACCGAATAATAACAGGCATTTCCTATATTTATTCTGCGTTTAATTTCCTCTCGAGTGTCATTTATATTTGTTACTGTTGCTCCAAGATATTTACATTTTTTCACCTCTTCAAAGGATAAATTTGCAATTTTTATATTTTAATTTCGTACAATACTTCGTCTTTCCAGGATTTACTATTTTTGGGGTTCCGTAATAATCTGTTTTTTTTTTTTTACGGTGATGGGTTGTTAGCCCTTCGCTCAACCTCCAAGCTGGAGGACCATCCTTCATCGACTGTCCGCGACTGATTATTCAGTATATACCTGGAAATATTATGTCTATGCTGTAAAAGTTGTAAATTGATAGATTCAAAGGTTAAAGAGTAGTAAAAAAAATTCTATACTCATACACAACAGCCATATGGTGAGACCATCCAGTCCCCTTAATTGCACTATCTTACACTGAAAACAAATGAGTAGATCCATTTTGCTCCGGAGTTTACTTCCGCCCGAAGTTCCCCTAACCCTTAAATTGGCAAAACTTCATTTCTCACTCTAGTTTATTAAACCTTGTCGGACTGTAAAGAAAACAACTATCGCAATGTCCATATTTTATATGTTTTACAATATTATAGTATTGTGAAATTTCAATTTTCCTATCAATTTTTTTGTATTGTTCTATTAAAATTATAGCACATAGCCTATTAACCTGTTGTATCCTATAGGATACTTTGTCAATTTAAGGGCTAATTACTGTCATATGACAACAGATAAGCAATATTACCCCACACGGAACTTGATCTCAGGACCGTTGCTTGCACGCTGCATTTATGCAAGAGGTAAGTAAAATTCGTTGTGCTAGTGCATGAATGCATATGAGACGATTGCTAAAATACTTGGATTCACTTTAAACAAAAGAAGTCTATTTTAATGATAGATGTGAGCCGGTCTTGCACAAGCAGTCAACCCATAGGAATGTTTTCCTGAGGGGGAATTACAGCAGTAGGCCTAACAATGGTGCCAGGCAGGTGTGTAGCACCAGATAACAGGGGGCAGACAAAAAAACGCTAGTCCGATGTTCTGATTTATACTTCAGCAAAAGACGATAAATTTAGAATTATTCTGATAAATGTGTAATAAATCTTTTCTGGACTATTTACGTGATTCCGTCCCTAGTCGATGTCATAAACGAAAAAAATGCCACGCTTGTAGGACACAATTTGCACATTACTTTCCAAATGCAAATATTAAACATGGCTGGACATAGGCTGTAGTCATGCCTAACTTTTCACCTCCCCCAATCACCACGAATTAGTCCATACCTTCACATCCAGATAGTCCATATTAAACACTTTTATTTCATTCGTGAGCCATGCACCATTAATACACTTCTATGGTTTTAAAAGCTTTTCGTGATATATTTTATACTCTGCCAATCATGGCATGAACACGTGCCGAAGAGACTACCCACGGGATAGCGTGATGATTTTGTATTCTATTCCAGAGCTCACTTATCCACACTGAGATGGTACGTGTTTTTGCAGCAAAATACCGGGATTGACAAAGTTCACATTCTTTCCATACGAAATTTCATTCTACAATTCATAATAAACCCATAGACTAAATTCACATGCAGTAATCATAATTGATATAGTCATGTTCATCGTCAGAAATGGAGCACTTTTCGTAATGTTAGACAAAATAATTGTTCAAATGAAGCTTTGTTTATCATTATTAATTTTACTGTAGTAATCATTATAGGTACCGTACTGTATTGTGCATAATATTCATGTTCTTCACAGTTAGTGGTATTTAGAACGCATTAGGCTAAATATGAATTCGTGTACATGTCAGTGGTGTGACAAAATCTACAACATTTAAAAATACGTACAACATGCCTGTATTTTACTGTTCTCTTAAACAAAAAGATTACAGTAAACTATATTAATATGCAAGTTAATGAAACGTTATTTCTTCTTCTACCTCACTGAATAATTACACAGGGTTGCCATGTTTTGGCGTTTTACATGACGAAGGGTAATTTCGAATGACTTTTTCATGCTCTCTTCAAAAATAAAATCCGTTTTCGTCAAATACCCACATTTTTATGTAATTCTTTAAGGGCGCTATATTTAAATTTCGCGCGTAATCTTATACTGCAATCGATATAATCTATCGTAAAGCGACTGAATACGATCGACTGTGAAACAATCGATACTTCTCGAGTTGTCTAGAAGTACACAGAAGAATTATACTCATCTATACTAATATAATAAATCTGTAACCAAAATTTTTCTGACAATTTTCGCTTTTCCAAAAATAATTGGTGTTAACATGTATAATTAACCATCCTGCAACCAAAAATGCATTTTTGAAATTTTTTTCTCTGTCTGTCTGGATGTTTGTTACTTTTTCACGCGATAATGGCTGAACCGATTTCTATGAAAAGTGGTATATAATTAATTTATTTGCAACTTAGATTTTAGGCTATATGGCATTAAAAATACTTTATTTAAAAGGGGGGTTATAAGGGGACCTGAATTAAATAAATCGAAACATCTAGCTTATTGTCCACACCTGTGGAGTAACGGTCAGCACGTCTGGCCGCGAAACCAGGTGGTCCGGGTTCGATTCCTGATCGGGGCAAGTTACCTGGTTGAGGTTTTTTCCGGGGTTTTCCCTCAACCCAATATTATAAAATGCTGGGTAACTTTCGGTGCTGGATCCCGGACTCATTTCACCGGCATTATAACCTTATTCTCATTCAGACGCTAAATAACCTGAGATGTTGGTAAAGCGTCGTAAAGTAACCTACTACAATAAAAATTTAAAAAAAAATCAAGCTTATTATTGATTATCATGAAAAATGTTACATAACAAATGTTTCTTTAAAAACAATTTTCGATAATGAAAGATGAGCGGAACAGAGAAAAATTCTCTCCGGCACCGGGATTTGAACCCGGGTTTTCAGCTTTATGTGCTGACGCTCTATCCACTAAGCCACACAGGATTCCCATCCCGATGTCGGATTGAATCCTCTCAGTTTAAGTTCCATCTCTTGGGTTCCCTCTAGTGGCCAACCCTCATGCACTGCGTCATAGATGTATGACAGTGGCACAATGTCCACACATATGCAGAGGTGCACTCATTATGAGTGACTAAGTGGCCGGGATCCGACGGAGTAAGCGCCGTCTTAAATCACAAAGTGATGATTTTTTTTTCGCGTATCATATATTATTATAATGTACCGAAGTACATAATATGATATTTCCGTGCAGAAATTCTGCGTCATCATATGACGAAAGATAAGCTTCATCCCATGCAAAATTTTGATAGGACTGATATTTAACGAGATATACGAGTTTTAAAACAACATTGCGTTTTATCAGTGCCGTCTCAGAGAGGCTATAGTGAAATGAAAACAAATGACTGCGTTTATTTTAGGCGGCCTTGCACAACAAACGGAAATTAATTCCACGCTAATTTTATACGGATATAATTGAATGGCTGCCTAGAACAACGTTGTAAGTCCGTTTTTGGCCAAACTGAGTTTTCGGCTGAAAAATGTTGTATCGCACATCTTGCATCATGTGTTGTCATCGCCTTGCTGATTTTCACACTACTTCGAGAGCTGTAGTATTTTGATTGTGTTGCTGAGTTGAATAACGTTGTAAAGCAAATAAAATGGCGGACAATCATACTTGTAGCGTGTCACATGGTCTCATAAAAAACGTAAATAGAAAGAGAAAACGTAAGATCAATATCATGCAATGGAAGGACAATGTACGTAAGACACTAAAGGATCAGGGGAAAGAATATACTGTACTTCGAAGGAATGTGACGTTAAACCAGCTGGGAAACGACCTGGACTGGTGAGTAGAATAACGTCTGCACTATACAGTGCAAAAGGAGAATAGTTAAAGGTAATGACGCCATGGTTACTCTGAATTCTACCATGACCTAATAAGAGAAAAAAGAAAAAAAGGATTCTTGTCTGTGTAATATTGATATTGTATGCCTAAACATATGATCTAAGTTGTGTAATTTGTTTCAAGTTGTTATGATATAAATTTGTCTATTATTATTATTATTATTATTATTATTATTATTATTATTATTATTATTATTATTTAATGTACACAAGTGTAACAACCATAAAGAATCTACCAGGAAATATGGACAGTATTTAAGTTTCTTTGGTTTACAACGTTGTTCTTCTGGATTGACATACAACGTTTTTCTACTGTAGATGTTAAAAAAGTTGTGTGTTATTTGAAAGATGAAGGCAATATAGTGTGAATAGTTACTGAAGTATTAATACAGACCTAACACTGTCACATTTTGTAATATTAACAATGTTAGTATGGGATAAACATATTTTTAATTTCCTGACAAACTGTAAAAACTGACTTACAACGTTGTTCTAGGAGCCATTCAATTGTATTCTATGATGGGAATATATAAATGTTTATTATTTGCTGATGATATTCTGTTTATGGCAACTTCGGAAGATAATTTACAACGTTTGGTTTACAACTTTAATGAAATGGCAGAAAGTTTCAATATGGAAATTTCATTAATGTTTAGGTGAGGGGTTTGGACTTTTTCCATTGCTGGTTGTCACAATCAAAAAATTAAGACACAACGTTTCGAAGGGTGGTTCTTCCTTCGTCTTCAGGTGGAAGGAAGGAGAGAAAGGAAAAAACCTACTGTTGGATCGTTACGTACAGAAATTTCAACTTACAAATCTAAAGTGATGGCTTTTTTTAAGGAAAGGAACCAGTCCGTAGCAAAATTTGCATCAATAATAAGATCGAACAAGTCAAAAAATTTTAGTTATCTCGGTTACCAAATTTCATATGAAGAAGAAAAGGATTTGAATGAGAAAATTATTGAATTCAACAGAGCAATGGGGATAATTAATCAGATATTCAAACCAACTTTGGTACAAAAACACACGCGCACCAGAATTTATAAAACATTGGCCAGACCTATACTCTGTTTTGGTAGTGAAGCTTGGACGATTCGTAATATTGATTCACAAAGATTAACGGCGGCAGAAATGAGATTTATACGTCGTACAGCGGGATACACGAGAATGGATCACATTAAAAATTTTGACATTATGAAAGAACTGCAGATTGAACCGATTACGGAATACCTACAAAAATACAGACAAAACTGGAGATCACATGTCATCAGAATGCCTCGTTGTAGAATTCGACGCCAAATTTTAAATTACCATCCTGTGGGCAAGAGATCCTTGGGCAGACCGTTCGAGCGTTGGCAAGAGACAGTAACGGGCCACTAGGCCCAATACATGCAAGGATGATGATGCTGATGATCAATATTAATAATATACAGGGAATGTTTGTGTGTTTGTATGAAATAATCTCAGAAGCTACTTAACCGATTTGGATAATTCTTTCATCATTTGTGTAGTTTCTCTAGATGGACGTAAGCAAATCTTCATGAAGTGGCTTTATATTTAAATACAGGGACATCATTTTATTTTTATTAACATTTCTAATATTAACCTGGCTATACCTTTGGCTTAAAGGTTGTGAACCGGAAACACCCCTTCCACTGGAGTTCAATGATACTGGCGTAAGATACAAACAAATCACTTTACTAGGTATAGGAGGGATGAAAAGTAGTTCATCCATTTACGTAAAGTAGGAAATATCGCAATTTTGAGTTTGATAATTTTCATTAGGTTTTTCTTTAATCAAAATACAGTAAAATATTAACAATAAGTGTTTTTACTCTCGAATTGAGCTGTCCGTTCGGACGTATTCATTATGCAGCGCATATTATACTGTCTACAGCACATTAGTGTACAATATAGAGAATGAAGTTAAATTGAAAAATAATCATAATATGGACATTTAAACATATATTTGAAAATGATGGCCGTTCATTTCTATACAGGTTTCAATTCTTTTTTTGCATATTATCGCACTATATACAGTACTATTGTACCTAATTCCAATTACCAGTTTCGTCTTTCGTACTACTAACTCATGTTGAAATAATTCTGTACCTACTCTATAAAAGAGCACCTTACGTACTGTATATTCAATCTTCACTTCTGTCCGATCCGAAAAGATAAAATTCTTCAGACATGCTATTTATTATCCGTTCAAGTGGTTTTGTCGAGAGTCGTAGAAAGGAGGGAAATCACGTGACAATGAATTACTTAACGAGGCCTTTTTATTTAAGTTATTTTAAACAGTTGTATAATATTACGTAGATGTCCAATTCCTAACAGAAATTAATGTTTTCAGAAAAGAGCTAAGACAGCCCTGCCATAAAGGGACGGGCAGAAGTGGGTGGGGGAAACCAGGATGCGACATAAGCAAACGGACGACAGTACCTGTGCGAGAATATGATTCAATATTGAAAGCGAACATATTTCTGGAACGTACTATACTCACTAACTCAGTACTGTTTGTGTTTACTAAGACCGTAAGGCGACTTTGACTGTATACGCTTGGTTCTGTGTGGAGATCGGTTGCAAGTTCATTAGTAGAGGGGGTGGGAGTGAAGTACATTCAAAAACTCAGGTACAATAAAAATTGAAGTAAAAATAAGATGATGTCCATGTATAATTAAACAGTATGTATGAATTTATAATGTGTTCCTATTTATTCTAAGCTGTGGAGATGAGTCACTCATCCACTGACTGATGTGGTGAGCAGGAAGCCAGTCCAACGATTTATTCATGGAAATGATATCAGAACATCCCTCTGCTTGGCAAGGAGGGCGTGTATGTAACAACACCCCTCTGATACAGCACGGGAGGGTGTAGGTGAAATGAAGCCGTACATCTTCCTATTTGATGTAACAATGTTACGTCGAGTGCAGTCACCTGACTACAGCCGAAAGTTTTATTTTCGTCACGTTTTAACAAGAGTTCGTAAAAGTGCTTTAATTTCTCTGGGCGCTCGGCTCTCGTATTCTCTTAAAATACGACGGCTATTAAAACGCCTGCATGTCCTATCTGCCCGTACAATGAACAGCTTTGTGTAGTAATGCACCATTATGCTGTACTGTTAATGATGTCACAAGGAGGGCAGAAGAGACGTGGTGTACAGTACATTATGCAAACGTCACTGCCATTTGTCTGAAGAAAGCACGATGTTCTGTAGGGAATTCATTTCAATCGTTCATTTCTTAAGCAGTTGCAGAATGAAGCATAAAATATCTGCGGAGATTCTTCAGAACATTCATACAATTCAACACTCAAATTTTCGAGACATTGATTTAAAATACTCACTGAAGAGCTCAAGAAATAACAGAAAATATTCGGCAGCGGTGGTAGAGTTATACAGGGTGATTCACTAGGATTTACCGCCACTTACGGAACTTATTTCCGAAGACATTCTAAGCAAAAAAAAAAAAAAGTCATATAAACATGTGTTCTGATCTCTATATTTTCAGTGTTACACTAATTTGAAGTTGTTAGTAAAATACCTTTTTTCTTTACTTTTAAGGGTAAAATAATATTACAAATGGGGCGTATAGTTGCAAAATCAGATACATCACTTTTTTCGAAAATGAGTTAATGTTATATTTCATATATTCATATGATTCTACAACTGCTATAGCATTATCACAATCTACTATATACAGTCGCGAAGCTTGAGGTGTTTTTTTGCAAATCTCGTGATAAAGCGCTCCAAGCGGTTAGCAACTAAAAACAATAGACTGTCCATGGTCGACTTTGGACTGTGTCGTATTTCTATCGAGTGCTAGCTCCTTGCGTATTTCACATTGATGCTTGTGAAATGTTCGTTATTGGTTATAATGAAAATGTTAATGGCTAAAATATAATAACTGGAATAATAATATGGGACAAGGAGGAGACGTTTGTAGTGCTATAAATTGTAGCAACAGTAAGAGAAAGAGGCCAGAGTTATCCTTTTTCCGATTTCCGAAAGATTCAGAAAGGTTCCTGGGTTTCCACAAGAATGCTGTGCAGAAACAAAACTGTTAATTTGAAGTTCTTTGTGACTGTTAGAATACATTATATCCTTAAATTTCACAATGAAATGTTTCAGTCTAACCGAAAGGACATTAGATACCGGTCAAAGTTCTGTCACTTAGGCTGCTAAATTTCCAGAGAAATAAAGGTTAGGTCTACTTTTTTTTCAGAGGATATATTTTTAATTGTAGCTATTAATTTTGTTATTATTTTATGTGTTACTTTACTAAAGACGTAGAAAAATTAAGTTTGTTTTAATGAACTTTACTGATCACGTTTTATTTTCAATTCTGGTGGGATTATTATTGCTTAGGCCTACTTTTTTCTTCAAAGCATATGTTTTTAATTATAGCTGTTAATTTTGTTGTTATTTTTATTTGTTGCTTTAACTAGAGACGTAGAAAAAGTCTGTTACAATAAAATGTATTGATCACGTTTTATTTCCAATTCTGGTGTGATTATTATTGCTTAACCTCATCCCACTTTGTTAATTACGTAAGCCTACACTACAAGTACCGGTACACGTAAGTTACTCCATTAATTCATATTTCCATTATTATTGTTGTAAAGAGAAATGCAAATTAATATTTATTGGTTTCAATTCATAGTTAATTATCGCTATAATCTTGAATGAGTGAAGCTATTATAGTAAATTTCAGTTCGTTTTGCACAAACAAAAATTATATTAACTTATTTCTTGCAGGTATCTTCGAGTTTATGGTGGAATTTAATATACTTCATTAAAATAATAAATTAACTTTATGCATTTAATATTTCAATAATGGAAGGAAGGTGTTAATTTTTCCAAAAGAACACGACAACGAAAGTGTAACATATTTTGTCGGCTGCTAGGAGAGAGATCTGCGATGATGAGGCGATAGTAGCGATCCTAGTGGTGGGCAACTACCCCTGTTTGCATTTTTACTACATATTGAGCTTCGCGACTGTATATAGTAGACTGTGGCATTATCTTAACCGATGGCTGTTGATTGGTTTAGATATCAATGCCAATCAATCCGTACCATTATTTTTCTCGCGGTATACGGCATTCAAATCATTCTAACCTATCTGATGATATTTTTTCCCCCCTTTCTTAACTGTAAATGAGCACAAACGCTACTTAGGTGTAAATTTTTCTGACATTTTGCATATTCGATTCCCTAACCGTTTCAAATGTATATCATTTTACCTTTTAGGTGTGTTTCCAAATTATATATAATACGCTTTGGTCAAATCTGGCAGTCTTTTCATAAGGGAAGCTAAATTTATTATATATATGCTCCAAAACCAGATACATCACATGGATTTGTATGATGAAAGAATAGTATTGGTTGCAAATCCAGATAAGTCATGTGAGTTTGTTTTCAAAACCAGATACATCAAGGATTTACGCATACGTTCATTGCGCATCAGGATAGTTCCCTCGCAGAAACAGCTGAAATAAAAACGGCAAGATGTCATCATTAGCCCTAACGAGTATACAGATATTTTCTCTACTTAATTTTGGAACAGTCATAACTTTGTCAGATAAAACATATGACTGGAAAAAACTGTTTCCATTATAGTGCGGCACTAGCTCAGTGGAACTTTCCATGTGAAAGGTTTTCCTTTCAGTCGAATAAGAAGAAAGACGACGTCCTGGTGAAGGATGAAGTTCACTACAGATGTGAGTCTAGTCAATACAAAAGCATTTGTTACAAGAACAAAAAAATAATAAATATTGCATCACCAAGCATAATGCTGCTGGAAAGCTTGGGTGAAAATCAGATTTCTTCTAAGAATGAAGAAGAAAATGTGTGACCATACCTGTGAAATAGATTGTTTAATAATAATTTAATTTCTTTTGCGATGAAACAGTAAGTCTAAAATAATATATAACAATGGTTTTTTGCTTTCAAACCAAGATAAGTCCTTTTATTCATTTACAAACCCAGATAGATCACAGAACAATTTTCAAACCCAGCTACATCAAATACATTTTCTCTATTATCTACTAATTATGCAATAATGTCACTGCCATACGTCATGGAACATTACAATATTCCGTAACAAACATATCCTCCGGTGAGCATAAATGATTGCCCTAGATTGGGGATTTTTTTATAGACAAACCGTGAATGATACAACAATGGTACTGATATTACCAAATAATAGTAATATAATAATAATAATGATTTATTTTAGCTGGCAGAGTTAAGGCCGTAAGGCCTTCTCTTCCACACAACCAGCAAAAAGTGTATATACATATGCATGAACTTACAAAGAATTCAACAATTTGATTTAGATGAGAGTTACATGTATACAAGAGTTATTTACGAATTAAACAACAAAATACTATGAACTATTAATTAAACACTGAAATAAACTGTGTAGCAGAATTAAACTAAAATACATAGAATGTTAATATATTTCAAATTATATTAGATAATAGAAAGAGATTATTATGAGACAATTTTGAAAATGCAGCACAATCAGGATGATGTCTAAAGAAAAAAAAAACAACAGTGTAGTCTGTAATATTTTAAATCAGTATGATTGGAGTGAAATGCTAATAAGGTTATCTTTTAAGCTGTTCTTAAAGGTGTTTGTTGTCTTGCAGCCCCTAATACTTTGTGACAAGGAATTCCATTGACGCGAGGTGGATATTGTAAAAGATGAGGAATAACAAGATGTTCTATGAAGAGGTATATTTAGCGTGCCACAGATAAGTGATCTAGTATTTACGTCGTGGTTAGAGTATAGATAAGAGAAACGAGACGAAAGGTAATTTGGTGTTGAGGTGTGCAGAATTCGAAAGAGTAAAGACAAAGAGTGTAAAGTTCTGCGTTCTTTAAGTCGGAGCCACGAGAGACTTGCGAAGGACGGTGATATGTGATCATATCGTCGGATGTTGCACACGTATCTGATGCACATATTCTGAGCTCGCTGTAACTTGACTGACAGTTCAGAACTTAGATCACTTAACGAAACGTCACAATAATCGAAGTGCGGCATTACTAGGGTTTGTACTAGGGTAAGTTTTAGTTGCTGGGGCAAGAAGTTTCTCAAGCGACTCAAAGAGTGAAAGGAGGAACAGATTTTTTTTTATCGTTTCTTTAACTTGAAAATTCCAACTTAGATTATTATTAAAAAAAGAAGCCAAGATTTTTTACGACAGATGAATAAGGGATTAGCGTGTTGTTAAGGGTAACAACTGAAAGATTACTGTTATTAAGGGAGTAAGGTATCTCTCAAAGTTTTATTTGAATTTATTCGCGCGGCGTAATTCCATTTCTTACCGGTAGAGGACCTGAGTTTACAGAAATGGCGACTGGTGTTGAGTGTGCATTTGTAGCGTTGGAATTTCATTCCACAAGATCAGTCATAACAGTGCAGCGAAATTTTCGAACAAGATTCCATAAAGATCCAGCAGACCCCAAGACCATTAGACGATGGTACAATCAATTAGTGACCACAGGATGTCTGTGTAAAGGAAAATCTCCTGGTCGGCCACGCGTCCCACAAGAAACAGTTGAACGTTGATTTTATCTAGCAACAAGACGGCGCTCCGCCTCACTTCCACAACGAGGTCCGGGAATTCCTGAACAACAGAATGCCAAACAGATGGATTGGTCGTGCGAGCAGAGACGACATGCAGCTATTGTCCTGGCCTCCACGTTCCCCTGACATAACACCCTGTGATTTTTACCTGTGGGGATTTGTTAAAGACTCTGTTTTTGTACCTCCATTACCAGCAAATCTGCCAGAGTTACGCGACCGCATCATCAACGCCATCGCTGCAATCGACATGGATACACTTCATCGTGTATGGGACTACCGGCTTGATGTCTGCAGGGTCACAAGGGGAGCACACATCGAGCACCTATAAGGTATGTTTAAAAACTTGGAGAGTTTCTCTATCTACTTGTATATCTAAATATTTTCTATGTTAAATCGTTAGTCCACAAATAATTTTCGTAACTAGGGCAATCATTTATGCTCACACTGTATTAAAATTTTACCTCTAGGTGTATAGGAGATATACGTTTTTTCTTCATACTGAAAAATTATGTTTTAGTGATGTATCTGATTTTGCAACTAAACGCCTCAAATAGAGAATGAACTATTCAGAAGTATCATTTCTTTAATTAGCTAGTGTTCTGAAGATAAAAAATTGTGTTTTTAATTGATTTGTACAGACTTTGTTTTTAAAATTTTAACTAAAATTACATTATTATTACGCACTTATCACAAAAATTGTTACAAATCATACGAGTTTAGGAACTTTATTTTTTTACAGTTTAATTATGCATCCTAATGTACAATCTTGAAGAATCTATAAGAGTGGAGTTATTTGTAACAACTGTTGTGATAATACGTAAGAAGAATGTAATCGTGTAGTTAAAAATCGAAAAAAAAAAAATTCTGTACGCCAGAGAATAGCTCATCTAGCGAGACACACCGAGTTCGTTGACCTCTTACATCTGTATCACGAGAAGAATGTGTTAGCGGCGATGTTGCCTGATTGCTGAAACTTTAGACTTAATTTTCTAATTAACCGTGCATTTAATCACAAAACGTAGAATAGGTTTTCTATTCATTTAAGTGTACACTATCGTCCCTTTGAATCAGGAAGGTTATTTCACTTTCACTCTGTATATAAGTTAATGCAGCGCGTAGAGCTGAGAGGTCCCGGGTTCGATTCCCGGTGCCGGAACGAATTTTTCTCGAATTGAATGGTGATTATACACATTGGCTACTTCATAGTAGTCGTGTAATATTCAATGAGGATGGCGAGACCTCATTTAATGAATATGTGACGTATTAACTGTCAGCAGTTGTCACAAACTGAGGTTGAATATGGCCATAAAGTCATTTAAATATGCGCTCCTGCATGTATGACATACATTGTCTAAAGTGCAGGTAGTAAGGCCGTAAAACATTACAACGAGAGGAGTTCGGCCGGCACCGTGGATCGTGTCCCGGCTTAGCTCAGTTGGAAAGAGCACTCAGCGCGTAGAGCTGAGAGGTCCCGGGTTCGATTCCCGGTGCCGGAACGAAATTTTCTCGAATTAAATGGTGATGAGATACACATTGGCTACTTCATAGTAGTCGTGTAATATTCAATGAGTATGGCGAGACCTCATTTAATGAATATGTGATGTATATAATATATATATGGGGAAATTAAATATAAAAAATATTCAACATATGACGTAAGTATATGCCGAACAATTTATGATACCACACTTAATAGCATTGACCTATAAACAACTAAAGGCTGGTTCACAATAAACCGGAAACGAGAATCGGAACGAAAACGAAAACGGTAACGGTAAAATTGTTAAAATGTGTACATTTAAATGTGAGCATTCACAATTAACGAAAAGCTTGCCGGAGCCCGGGATCGGGAACGGAGAGTTGGCCAAGTTTCAACTTTGGCGTTCACGTTTCCGATCACAGCCCACTAGATTCATTCTATTGCCATCTAAAAGCTATTTTGTCGTCGTATATTTTATAGCAAGAAGACCGTGACATAACCTATGCATTATTTTGTTCTGTGCTGTGCATCATGGAGCAAGTTTTATTTGATGAGATTCTAATATTGAGTGTTGAGGAAAATCCTCACGTTTACGATAAGCGGCGCGCCTCGTATAAAGATGAGAAAATGAAGGAGAATACGTGGCTTTCAATAGCTGCATCTTTGAACACGATCGTAAGTGAATCATATTTTATTACTGTATTGGTTGTATATGCCATTAAGAAAGTTCAGGATAACAGGCAGGATTTGGAATTGAACGGGTTACATCAGCTTCTTGTCTATGCGGATGACGTGAATATGTTAGGAGAAAATCCACAAACAATTAGGGAAAACGCGGAAATTCTTGTTGAAGCAAGTAGAGCGATAGGGTTGGAAGTAAATCCCGAAAAGACTAAGTATATGATTATGTCTCGTGACCAGAATATTGTACGAAATGGAAATATAAAAATTGGAGATTTATCCTTCGAAGAGGTGGAAAAATTCAAATATCTTGGAGCAACAGTAACAAATATAAATGACACTCGGGAGGAAATTAAACGCAGAATAAATATGGGAAATGCCTGTTATTATTCGGTTGAGAAGCTTTTGTCATCTAGTCTTCTGTCAAAAAGTCTGAAAGGTAGAATTTATAAAACAGTTATATTACCGATTGTTCTGTATGGTTGTGAAACTTGGACTCTCACTTTAAGAGAGGAACAAAGATTAAGGGTGTTTGAGAATAAGGTTCTTAGGAAAATATTTGGGGCTAAGAGGGATGAAGTTACAGGAGAATGGAGAAAGTTACACAACGCAGAGCTGCACGCATTGTATACTTCACCTGACATAATTAGGAACATAAAATCCAGACGTTTGAGATGGGCAGGACATGTAGCACGTATGGGGGAATCCAGAAATGCATATAGAGTGTTAGTTGGAAGGCCGGAGGGAAAAAGACCTTTGGGGAGGTCGAGACGTAGATGGGAAGATAATATTAAAATGGATTTGAGGGAGGTAGGATATGATGGTAGAGACTGGATTAATCTTGCACAGGATAGGGACGAATGGCGGGCTTATGTGAGGGCGGCAATGAACCTACGGGTTCCTTAAAAGCCATTTGTAAGTAAGTAAGTAAGTATTGGTTGTATTACACACTACATATTCATGCTTCAATTCAATAACTACTGTTGTGTTCATTTTTATTCTATTGAAAATGTTTCTTCTCTAATTATTTTACGTAATGGTAGACTTAAAATAGGTTGTGATAATAAAGATGCATGGGCATATTTATAGTACCGTACCTAATGAAATGTTTCAGTTGAAATTTCGAAGTTGGTTAACCTGTGTTTATGTTGGCTGCCTTGTACTCATGAGAGAACACCATTGGTCAATTATACATAAATAACATCAGAATGCGTAATATCGACTTTACATATCGTTATTGACATACATATCGATATGCATAGTCGTCTACGGCCTCGGTTTATTGTGAATCAAAAATTTTCATATTCACGTCCTCTGCTTCTCGTTTTCATTCTGGTTCTCGTTCCCGGTTTATTGTGAACTAGTCTTAATACGTTCTCCTGTAAAATTTTGTCTGTGTGGTTTAGGACTATATCATTCTCTCCCCTATAATTGAATATTTTGAGTCTGAAATTCAATGGATTTCCACTTCCGAATGAGATTCCTCTGGGTGAGTAACTTTTACGAACATTGAGTATACAAGGGATAAATTTCACAATTTTTTTTTCATTAATACAACATTTCGGAAAAAATACAGTAACGCACACTTGTAAGAAAGAAATTACCATCATTTTTACAGAATCGTTCTTTCCATTTATGCAGGCTTCAGATAAGAACATAAGCATTTTACCGTCTCATTATTATAATAACCATTCGGAGAGGAACCTCGCAATTACGGCCATAATCTCTGGAAAAGTATCTCGTTACGTTTTTCGGCTAGTTATATAGTAGGCCTGAAATCGGTGGTGCAGGGAATGAGGGAAATTCTTTTCTGAGAAAAAGTGTAAAGCGCTTATCTAACAAACAACAGACTCTCTTCGCATTGTGTTGCACCCATAGAGGCGAGTCTGGTGACCTAAAGTAACGATTCTACTCGTATTATATTGTTGTGTGAAGTTATTATACAGTCTGATCCGTTTGGGAAAGGATAATATTAATTTATTATTATAAAGCTATTATGATAGTAGGAAAAATTTCTTGGTGGTTATATTATGATTAAAAGATGGGAGTTTCCATATAATATGACAATCAACAATCTATAAACTGAAAGGACAAATGAAAGTCGAGATGATTAAAATGGCTACTACAAATCAACAGCGGGCACAATGTGTTCTTTGGTATGCTCAATTTGAGAATGTTAAAAGAGTTCAAAGGAAATTTTGACTTGAGTATAGTGTGCGTAATGTACCTAAATACGATTCCATAATGTTGTGGTAAAAGAATTTCTCATAAAGCATTATTTTCGTTTATACGCAGTTGGTCGTGGTTGCAGAACTAGTGTGGAAGCAGTGTGCAAACTTCATCTGCCTAGAGCAGGGCTGGGCACATTACGTGATTCTGAGAAATGAGCGCTGTGTGCTTTAAAGAGCGGGTCTTGCGAGCGCTGTGACGTATGCATACTGTACGTCATTCAGTGTCGATGCAGTGGTGATGGCGAAGTCTGAAGACGGAGCTTCCGCTCATACACTAAAGCGGCCCGCTATTCCCAATGATTTTAATGTATCATGGGAGGAAGAGTTCTTTTTGGTAGAGAGCAGTGGATTAGCAAAGTGGTTAATTTGGCATAAAACACTCCAACTGCTTAAGAGGTTCAATATCCAACGACATTATTCTTTACAACATGCTACTGAATATGAAAAATATGTTGGTAATGAACGCCATAAGTTAATACAACTTAAAGAAAATGTTTCTTAGGTACATTATATTAGAGTATCTATTTGATATTTACATTGCATTTTAAGTTATTATACATTTAGTAATATATAATTTTAAATTATACAAATATTATGATATATCATAGTATAGTATATTACAGTTCATGATATATCATATATCATATTATGTATCATGAACTGTAATATACTAGTTATTACACATTTACGGTCTTACTAATAAAAACTCTATATACAGACGTTTAACTGTCTTATATTTATACAATGAGTAGCTCGTTTATACGTCGTGTGTAAATTCCTCACTAATAATCACTACATACGTCGCGTATAACAGTACAACTGTTACACAGCTACGTCATAGTTTCGTCATTACTTCGTTACGAAAGATAATAGAATATCTGAGGTTCTCTATTGCATCCGGTAGAGCGCTCTAGTGTGGCGTGTTAGTATCGATAGTACAACTGGCTCTAATCGATTACCCTACTATATTTTGGTCAAAGAGTACAAGCTACAGTAATATTATTCTAATTATTCTGTGCTCTTTGGTGTGTTCTTCTTTGGTTACTAGGTAACCATCATCATAAAATGACAGTCGATACGAACAGCTGTTAGAGGGGCGGCCATTTTTTCTCTATATACAACGCTTAAACAAGGGGTTTCGTGTATATAACTACTCCAAAGTAATTCCCATTGTATAGTTACAGGCTGTTTATACATCCATCGCCTATGCATGGTTTATTAGTAACGTTTTCTGTCTCAACTCTGCATAAGTCTCGTATAAAAACTATACACTGTTTATTAGTAAGACTGTTAGTAATATATAATTTTAAATTATACAAATATTATGATATATCATAGTATAGTATATTACAGTTCATGATATATCATATATCATATTATATATCATGAACTGTAATATACTATACTGTGATATATCATAATATTTGTATAATTTAAAATTATATATTACTAAATGTACTATAATAACTTATAATGCAATATAAATATCGAATAGATACTCTAATATAATGTACCTGAGAAACATTTTCTTTAAGTTGTATTAATTTATGGTCATATCATATTTCATATCATATCATATCATATCATATCATATCATATCATATCATATCATATCATATCATATCATATCATATCATATCATATCATATCATATCATATCATATCATATCATATCATATTTCATATCATATCATATCATATCATATCATATCATATCATATCATATCATATCATATCATATCATATCATATCATATCATATCATATCATATCATATCATATCATATCATATCATATCATATATCATATCATATCATATCATATCATATATCATATTATGTATTAACAGGATGACAATAATGCACTTAGTGAATCGGCTATGAGAATTAGCTACAAAATTTGCCACGAAATTGCAAAGGAATTGAAAACATTCAATGAAGGTGAATTCGTCAAGCGATGTTTAATTACATTGGCAGATGAACTCTGTCCACAGCTAGTAGGGGAAAAGGAAGCTATGCGCCTGTCTCGTAGAACCGTGGTGAGGAGATTGCAGTATGTGCGTATAGGTTATGTAAATAAGCCTAATGATTTGTGTGTGTGCATAGAGCGAAGTTTATTTCATTAAATTAATAAGAGTGTTATAAATTCTGTAATGTACAATGGATTGATGTAATATCCTTATAAACTATTATGTACTGACAGACTGAATGACTAGAACAACCGTGGCTCTTGTTACATTAATGCAGGGAAGGTAGCTGTAATGCGAGTCCGCCACTGCGTGAGCGTTCTGCTCTGGCTTGCCTTGCGGAGCGAGAGCAGCTCTGGCCGACTAAATGGAGCCGCTCTCATGCCCGGCCCTGACCTAGAGGAATTTCATAAAGATCCACCATTAAAGCGTACACAATCACACCTGGTGAGTACATTCAGGCGAACTGGCTCAGCTTTGTGTCAACGCAAAAGAAGAAGTGAGATGAGGAAAACAGTTACAGATACAAACAGAAAATGATAGTGTTCGAAAAAAAATGTTGCAATCTACTAAGAAAAGCCAGCGACGGGTAGGCAATGAATTAAATCTCAAGAGTACATCAGTTCAGTAAATTGTCAATGAATTGGTTACGTTTTCGTACGGTATACGCTCGAACAGGTTAGCCACCGTGTGCAAATACGTGAAAAATTTATAGTTTATTTAACGACGCTCGCAATTCCAGAAGCGTCGCCGGTATGTAGCAATTTTGCCCCGCAGGAGTTCTTTTACATGCCAGTAAATCTACTGATGAGTCTGTCGCATTTAAGCACACTTAAATGTTAAATGCCATCGACCTGGGCCGGGATCGAACCCGCAACCGCGAGTACAGAATACCAGCGCTATACCGACTA
The DNA here is from genome assembly GCF_040183065.1 of Periplaneta americana. Classification (NCBI taxonomy): domain Eukaryota; kingdom Metazoa; phylum Arthropoda; class Insecta; order Blattodea; family Blattidae; genus Periplaneta; species Periplaneta americana. The sequence goes on from NC_091121.1 coordinate 165,096,913, forward strand.
GTAGTCGGCGACTACGCTACCCAGGCAGACTCCAAGTACGTAAGACGTGATTAAAATAAAAAATCATAAAAAAAAAACAAATAAGAAAACCATAGGCATTCTATACAAGGAAAACTCAGTGCGGGCGTGAATGTCTCGCGCAGATGACGTATGCTCCCGTTCCCAGCATGCTCTCACGCCTACTACAGGGGGGAAGAAGGGTGTAGCATGCGCGCCGCGAGGAGTCTGAGCTGAGTTTTGCTTGTAGGATACCTATAACAAATAAGGGCACAAACAAAATAATGACACAAATAAATTTAGTAATAAATCATAAGGAAGAAAGCAAAAAACAGAGAGAAAAATATGTATTTGAATCTCAGGAATCTTACGCAGTACGAACAGAAAATAATATGCAATTGTATTGTTGTTTAGTCAACTGTCCGAAGACAGTTTCGAACCTCATAAGTAACACCAATAAGGCATCATTCATGAAGCAACTAGGCTAGGAGATAATGGGGTAGGTTGGCCAGTCCCTTTTCTCCTCCATTGCATACATAGCCGATTAGCTACATGTTCCACTAATCAGACTTCAGAAATATGCAATTATGAAGTAAATATAATATATAGGTTAGAAGTAACATCAACTTACTTAATCATAGTAGTAATTTAGGCCCAAGAATATATAACAAATTTATACTTAAATATCCTAATTTTGTCAATTCTAAGAGTTAGTTATAAATTTAAAAAGTTATGTACCTATGGATTTGATAAAAATTGAAAAATTGTAAATTTAAATTTATAGCCTATATTCTTATTGCGTAGTAGACATAAGACAAATTGTATTATATACTTCTTAATTTCAATTCAGGAATCCGCCCCTGAGCACGAGTTCTACTCTTTCAGGGGCGAGCTAAAGCTTTTCTGTTTATATTATATTTTGTTACAATTTTCAGCAAAACAAATAAATAAATAAATAAATTGTGCAGATTTTAACAACTTATTTTTTGGATATAGCACACAAAAAATTCTAATACCATATTAAGCTTAGTCCCAAATGAATATTTTTCTCAGAAAAAAATAATTGTCCCCTAAATTTTAACACTGTTTTACTCGATAAGGAAGTTACTATTCGTACGATGCTGATTTTCACTCTTAACGTTAGAGAAACTGATAAGGAATAATTAATCCCTTTGAGGTTATCAATAAAATAGACGGTTTTCTTGCAAATAAAATAAAATAAAACTAACTGACAAGGAATAATTAATCATGACAAAGTTATGTCATAATACATTCATGAACCTGATGTTAATTACTAAAACAATCATAAAAGAGACAAGAAAAAAATATTTTTTCTCTTTCTCTTAAAAACAAAAGAAAAAACATAGAAAAAGCACTAGGTTGTGTTTGAACGCACGACTTCACGAATACCAGCACGAAACGCTACCACTACGCTATAACAGTAAGACGGAGAATACTTTAAATTATAACTGTAGAATCAGGCAACGTGGTCCAACAACATGTAACATCTCCTGTCTCCGAATTGTAGCTGATGTTTCCCGAAGGGAACTTTGTTTCCAGACAGCGGCGACTTTATCTTCTGACAGCTGTACATATCAGCCAGAATCTCAATCAGAGGATACATTATGTATTATGTACATTAATGTTGACGAATTGTAACATTAAATTTTAAGGCGACATAAAATTTAAAGACTGACATTAGAAACCCAATAACAAGCAACTTATCCCATGTTAAGCGAAAAGCAGAATCGATTTTAAAATTTCCTCCTCTTACACGAGCCTTTAATGCAGGACTGAATAGCTCGGCGGCAACCTGCAAGTAATAAAACGCATTTATTGGCATTTAAATGAAAAATGATTGTGAGCCCGTGTTCTGATACTCGGCCTGCCTCTAATGCCTCGACATCTCGCAGCGTTTATCGACCAAAAGGATCGATACGGCGGCACCGCACACGCTATCCTTTTTGCTTAAGACCCGACGTCAAGATTAATTTCGGCGTCGTGACATATTTTCCTTACACATTTCTTTCAAAGATGCCGCCATCATCAGTGCAATGCTCAACAATGAACTGCATTATCAACAGTCCCCAGGCATGTACCTCGCCTCCATTATGTCTTCCTCTCCCCAAGACGCAATGCTCGCCTCTCCGTCGTTTGTGAGATAAACAGCCCAAGTCCAATTTCAAAGCGACGTGACGCCTTCAGTCCTCCCGGTCTTCTGTGATGCTCTTTGACTTCGTGTCGGCGCGTCTTCGTCAAAGTCACAATGTCCTTAGCAGTATCCTCATCACTAGAGTCCGGATGTTTAGGTATTTATAACAGTTAAAATAGGCAGACAATAAAAACGTAAAAAAAATGATCTTTGAAAAAGGAATTATAAAGTTTAAAAGGCATAATACGAGTAGATTTTAGCAATAAATTTAAATTATATGAATATAACTCACATATTTACTTCGTGGGAGACACATGTTGACTTATAAAATACTTTTTTTTCGTGATTAACTGTCTTTTCACAAACCTTGCATAACAAAACTGTTCCATCGGCTGAAAACACATGAGCACCAAATTCACTAACGTAAGCATGAAGTTTACTTTTCAATGGTTTACTGAATTTAGGCATTCTAGCTAACCGATCTTAAACCTTCTGTCACCCGACAATGACTGACTGTTCCTCACTCAAATTTCTTTCTCCTACAATAATAAACACGTGTAGCACAAAATTGTAACAGTAAGATTTGAAAATATGAAAGCACCTTATGTTAACAGCAAACCGCTCGGTACGACATAATTATGCAGATCCAGTTCAAGCTGCATTTATTGTAATTTTTCCAACTGTTCATCAAACGATTGAATAAATGCGAAATTAGTTAAAGGAACTTTCTTTCGGTCTCGCGCAAGTCACTGTGTAGATTTATAAAAGCTTCCTTCAGGATTTTTAGAATTAGTAGCGGGTGAACACAATATTGTCCATTATGACTCTTTTTAATACAAATAATGTGCAGCCAAAAGCTTTCCTTGAAGCACGCTCATTTTGAAACAAACAAGCCGATTGATATAATTAATCTGCTACGGATTTGCTACGCGTGACTGTGAAAGCAAACTGCCTACGGATCCGTAGTGCGTACTGCGTAGCATACGGATGACTGTGTAACGGGCCTTACATGCCAGTAAATCTACTGATGAGTATGTCGCATTTGAACACACTTAAATGCCATCGAACTCGGCAAGGATCGAACCCGCTACCTCGAGCATAGAAGGCCAGCGCTATACAAACTACGCTACCGAGGCCGAAGAGAGAGACGAATAAAGGTTAAGAGTGTTTGAGAATAAGGTTCTTAGGAAAATATTTGGGGCTGAGAGGAATGAAGTTACAGGAGAATGAAGAAAGTTACACAACGCAGAACTGCACGTATTGTATTCTTCATCTGACATAATTGGGAACATTAAATCCAGACGTTTGAGATGGGCAGAGCATGCAGCACGTACGCGTGAAACGAAAAGTGCATATAGAGTGTTAGCTGGAAGACCTGAGAAAAAAACCTTTGGGGAGACTGAGATGTAGATGGGAGGATGATGTTAAAATGGATTTGAGGGAGGTGGGATATGATGCTAGGGACTGGAGTAATGTTGCTCAAGACAGGGACCGATGGCGAGCTTATGTGAGGACGGCAATGAACCTCCGGATTCTCTAAAAACCTAGACTAGAGCATTAATGCGAGAGCTGTGATACGCGGAACTTTGAGGATCCGAATGCGCGCAAGAAGCGGTATAAGTAGCAACGATTTTCAAGTCAGTATATTTCGGAAACGGGGAAAAAGCGAAACGAACGATTATCACCACGTTTCTTAACGAACGAAAATTAGATTAAATGTGCATTTTCATTGAATTCAAGCAGCACGACCTGGGACGATTCCCTTATAAGTAAAGATATTTATTTTCAGCTGTTTGAACCTGTTGCTCATGTTTGTCATTGTACAGCTCTCGTTCTATTGCCATTAAATAACCGATAAAAAATAACAGCTGGTCTCGCCATCGTGCTGACTACACGTTTAGCTGTACTGTTGGATGATCGTTCACCTCTGAGGCATGTGAACGTGAGGACAGTAGTCGTATGGGCGTCTTTGGCCTTCCGTGGACTGTTGTGCTACAAAGGAAAAGTATTTGTAACAAAACACTCATTGCACCACAAAGACGTAATGCTGTATTACAGAAAAATTCAATGTGCATAATGGACAACTTTCATCTATTAATAAATTGGGAGAAAATGTTTATTTCTATTTAAAAGTCGGATTTAACTCGTGTTGTATAGTCAAACACAATTCATGTAACGCTTCAGTGTTAGGTCGTTTCTGTCATAGAGACATCACTCAACGCAAATTTTGTCGTTTAGGGTGTAAATATCCTTTAACAAGCTAATTAACTTACATGTTATTGTAATGAAACTAATAAACATGGAAATTAGAGAACTGATTAATGCTGTCTAACGGTTGTAAACACGGTTAACACTGATATAACTACACACAGTAAGGTCTGGAATAAAATACAACATTTATTTCAGCAGTCAGTGTTTGGCCTGGAAAAAATAGAAAGCAACATTTAAAGAGGACAGCAATACTTACTTACTCACTGGCTTTTAAGGAACCCGAAGGTTCATTGCCGCCCTCACATAAACCCGCCATCGGTCCCTATCCTGTGCAAGATTAATCCAGTCCCTATCATCATACCCCACCTCCCTCAAATCCATTTTAATATTATCCTCCCATCTACGTCTCGGCCTCCCCAAAGGTCTTTTTCCCTCCGGTCTCCCAACTAACACTCTATATGCATTCCTGGATTCGCCCATACGTGCTACATGCCCTGCCCATCTCAAACGTCTGGATTTAATATTCCTAATTATATCAGGTGAAGAATACAATGCGTGCAGTTCTGCGTTGTGCAACTTTCTCCATTCTCCTGTAACTTCATTCCTCTTAGCCCCAAATATTTTCCTAAGCACCTTATTCTCAAACACCCTTAACCTATGTTCCTCTCTCAGAGTGAGAGTCCAAGTTTCACAACCATACAGAACAACCGGTAATATAACTGTTTTATAAATTCTTTCAGATTTTTTGACAGCAGACTAAAAGCTTCTCAACCGAATAATAACAGGCATTTCCCATATTTATTCTGTGTTTGATTTCCTCCCGAGTGTCATTTATATTTGTTACTGTTGCTCCAAGATATTTGAAATTTTCCACCCCTTCGAAAGATAAATCTCCAATTTTTATATTTCCATTTCGTACAATGTTCTGGTCACGAGACATAATCATATACTTTGTCTTTTCGGGATTTACTTTCAAACCGATCGCTTTACTTGCTTCAAGTAAAATTTCCGTGTTTTCCCTAATCGTTTGTGGATTCTCTCCTAACATATTCACGTCATCCGCATAGACAAGAAGCTGATGTAACCCGTTCAATTCCAAACCCTCTCTGTTATCCTGAACTTTCCTAATGGCATATTCTAAAGCGAAGTTAAAAAGTAATAAGTTTTTTTTAAATTTTATTTGGGTTATTTTATGACGCTCTATCAACATCTAGGTTATTTAGCGTCTGAATGATATGAAGGTGATAATGCCGGTGAAATGAGTCCGGGGTCCAGCACCGAAAGTTACCCAGCATTTGGTCGTATTGGGTTGAGGGAAAACCCCGGAAAAAATCTGGGTGAATGTAGAGTATCCAACGCCCACTGAACGAATATTTCACTTTTATCACTGCCAATGTTGCGCTATAATCGTATATCAAGGTAGGCTATAACACAAACCTAAACTAACCAAACCTAACCTGTCAAAGAAGCAACAAGTTGTACTAAATATCTGTAAAATTGGCCTATGTCTCTATAGTGGGCGGGACATAAGTAACATTGACCAAAATCTGAACCAGGTAACTTGCCCCGACCGGGATTCGAACCCGAGCCACCTGGTTTCGCGGCCAGACGCGCTAACCGTTACTCCACAGGTGTGGACTACAGCAATAAGATAGACCTATATTATATAGGATGATTCACGAGGATTTACCGTCACTTACGCAGCTTATTTCCGAAGACATTCTGAGCAAAAATTGTCATATAAACATTTGTCTCAATCTCAATATTTTCAGAGTTACATTAATTTGAAGTTGTTAGCAAAATACCTTTTTTTTTTAAATTTAAATACTTTTATAGTCACAATCATACCATGGTATGAAAGAAAAATTTCACAACCTCGAGCGATATTCGAACCTGAGACTTCCTGTACTTCGGTCAGACGCTCTAACCATCTGAGCTATAGAGTTCGTCTTACGCCAAATGCTTGGAATCATCCTTTCATACTGGCGACTCTGTTATAGAGTACTGTCCATAGCGTCTGATCTAGTCAGCACTGCTTATGGGTGGGAAGAACCATTACAGCTGCTTATCTTACGATGTTGGATGACGTATATACGTCCGTTGATTGTGACTATAAAAGTATTTAAATTCATTAATATGTCACATCAACGGACGTATATACGTCATCCAACATCGTAAGATAAAGATATCTTTTTTTCTTTAATTTTTAGGATAGGAGAATATTACAGAGAATGAACAATTCAGAAGTATCATTTCAGTATTCTGAAGCTAAAAATGTGTTGTTAATTGCTTCGTACAGACTTTGTTTTTTTCATTTTTAACTACAAAATTACATCATTCTTACGCACTTATCACAACAATTGTTACAAATCATACGACTTTAGGCACTTGATCCTTTACAGTTTAATTATTCATCTAATGTACAGTCTTAAACAATTTACAAAAGTGGCGTCATTTGTAACAATTGTTGTGTAAAAAATGTAATTTTTTAGTTAAAAATCTAAAAAAATTCTGTACGAAGCAACTATGGAATTCACAACACATTTTTAGTTTCAGAATATTAGCTAATTAAAGAAATCATACACCTGAATAGTTCATTCTTTACCCGTAATATTCTTTTACCCTTAAAACTAAAGAATAATGACATTTTACAAACAATTTCAAATTGGTGTAACTCTGAAAATATTGAGATTGGGACACATGTTTATGTGACATTATTTGCTCAGAATGTCTTCGGAATGTCCTTGAGTGACGGTAAATCCTCGTGAATCAGCCTGTATAAAAACACTGACAGCTATTCCAGGTAGAAAAATAAAAACCTGTTTCTTTACCATACGATATGTCCATTATCATGAGTTTGTTCTCTGCCATTCTGATTACATTAAAACAGAATGCTGTTACTTGCGAGTGTAAAAATACTGAGAAGACTGATTATAAAACGGACTAAAGAGTCCAACCCTGTAAGGTAGAACACGATGATAAAAACAATGAAGAAATAATTGACGGAATACAGGATTACATTTTAATGCTCTTCTTTTTTGACGGAATAGACTTTGGCTTCACTGCATAACTGGATTACTTCTAAACTTGACATTGGGCCTTCAGGGTCCGTTCCGAGATTCAATTCTGGTCAGACCATCTTCTTCCTGGTCTTCCAATATCCCTTCTTCCAATAAGATTATACTATAGTGTCAGTTTCGGTAACCTAAATCTCTTCCTTCTCAAAATATGATTATTCCACAGCGACCTGTATCTTTCTATGTCCTCTACAATATTGTTTCTGTTTCTTATACAGAGTGATTTATATACAACTAACACATTTCTTTCTTTATTTCAGAACGAATGATGCTAGCCACAATTTGTTATACCTCAAATTTAGAGTATCTTTGGGAGATTACTAACCTTCTATAGCAAAAGTTGAAAATTCTTTATTTATTCGGATGAAAGTTCACTCAATGACCATTTTTTAACTTCAAATTAAGCAGGAGTTTTGATTCCCTGTCACGAGATGCGCATATTGTTCCTGTATTTCTGCTATTGTATTGCTATTGTTCTAATACTGGTTGAGTGGAAGAGATGGCTTCATGGCTTCTACTACTGCTACCACTACCACTACCGCTACTATATATATATATATATATATATATATATATATATATATATATATATATCCCTGTCTTACTTCCGAAATTGTTCTAATTCTGACTGAGAACTTATTGTTGTTTAGTCTATTTATTACTTCTGTGCCATTACTAAGCTGAGGACATTTAGGCATTAAAATTCTACGATGAAAGAGTAATGGAACGGATCCCGGCCAACTAGTCACTCATAACGAGTGCACCTCAGCACATGTGTGGACTTCAGTCCTACGTTCATAGACATCTATGACGTAGTGCAGAGGGCGGCCACTAGAGGGAACCCAAGAGTTGGAACTTAAGCTGAAACGGTTCTGTCCGACGCCGGGGTGGGTATCCGGTGTGGCTTAGTGGATAAAGCATCAGCACGTAGAGCTGAAAACCCGGGTTCAAATCCCGGCGCCGGAGAGAGTTTTTCTCCGTTCCATTACTCTTCATCGTATGATGACGCAGAATATCTGCATGGAAATATCATATGTACTTCGGTACATTAAAATAATATATATTAAAATTCTACTTCAGACAGCCTAAATAGGCACTATCAAAAATTGTATTAACTACTTAACTATAAAAAATTTAAATGATCTCCTGATTCAAGAGTCTTGAATAATATTAAAAGGAGTTTTACTGTATTTGAAAAAGCCAGTTTGTTATTGATCTAAAATTTGTGAAGAGAGATTAAACTGTACTGAAACAACTTACTCTCCAGCTACATTACAGCTGACTACTCTGTGTTTTTCAAAGTTTTCTGGTGTAAATATATGCCTCACTTTAGTCAGGATATTTCTAAATGTGGACCTGGTTGGCGAGTTGGTATACCGCTGGTCTTCTATGCCCAAGTTTACGGGTTCGATCCCGGGCGAGGTCGATGGCATTTAAGTGTGCTTAAATGTGACAGGCTCATGTCAGTATATTTACTGGCATGTAAAAGAACTCCTGCGGACAAAATTCCGGCACATCCGGCGACGCTGATATAACCTCTGCAGTTGCGAGCTTCGTTAAATAAACCATAACTTATATATACATAACTTATATTTCTAAATTTGAAATGTCCTCTCATCTTCATAGGATGTGGTCAGACTATACTTAACGAGGTCATTTACACTGGTAACAGCTATAATGCCTTTGCTGAAGAAGTTCCACAGAAGACACCATTTATTTGTTTTACATCTTGCCAACCAGAATTCCTTTGTAGAATCTTCCTGAATTTGGTCCTGAAGACTTTGCCCAAATCTGCTGGTTAAATAGAGATGCTTTCGATGATTTCTACTTGGGCATTCAGAGCTCACTTCGGCCAATCACAGTTATAGAAAATATAAAAAAAAAAAAATACAAAAATCTCGTTACCCTGTATAAAACACAACCAGCTTCCAACACCGCCGAAGAAGAAGAAGAAGAAGAAGAAGAACTCAGCGGGGCACTACAACTTCTCTATTGCCATATGTCTGGTCATGTGACTGTGGGTCTGCACACTGATTGGATGTAGCAGAATCAAAAGAGTATCACATCGTATGCTGTCTGTTCCAACGATCATAGGTGGTCTGTTACTCTATGCTGATCAACGAGGTATATCGAAGGAAAAAAAAAAATACAATTTAAAAAGTAAAAAAAAAAACAACTTTTCAGGCGCTTAAATAGGCGTTTATCGCAAAATAAGCACTAACGGTCAAAGTAGGCATTTATAGGCAGTAACAAATAACTCCTATTAATCATTATTCGACTCGAAATTTTAACTTCAGGCTACTCTGCATGTTTAGCAGTTACAGAAACAAATATGCAGTTTAGGAAATATCCTGAGCTTAGTCATTACATAAAACTTTAACTGCATTGGTTAAGACATTTTGTACTCTATAGAATTTTAAAATATTCCAAAGCGTAGGCCGGTGAATTCTATCACATCGTCGTTGTTCCTGCAATAACTCCTATGTGACATATTTATCGATTTTCAGATTTTTGCTCTATTAAATAACTTAAATAGTGATACAGCAAATAATAAAATCTCCTATATGTAATTATATTTCTTTGTTTCAAAAACGTAAGAATTCACAATCCCCTATGTATGGCTGCCATAGGATGAATAAATGTGTTTTTTCTTCCTACTGAAAAATTGTATATTTTGCACATAGGAGTTATTGCAGAAACAACGACGATATGCTTGTTTATAATCTATAAATAGAAGGTAGGTGTGCAAATTACATTATTTTCTTTTTTTCTAGAATCTGTTGTAAAACAAATACTGGGTCAGTACAACTTTTCTCTTTGCAAAATCCATATTGTTCTTCTAATAACATTGATTTTGTATACATGGACAATGAAAAAAAAAGACTGGATGTTGGAATGTTAAAACCCAACAACTTATACAGGAAATTTAAAAAAAAAAAAACATAAGCGAATTTTCTGAAAGTTATTACTATTACTAGAATTTAAGCATCTCGAAATCAAGTTTTGTTGTTTCTATATATCTTACAAATGGTTTTTCTTAAATCGAAGATATATACATACATTTCTTTCATCATTCTGATTGTTCTTCTCAAAATTGTGAATGTCCCATATTAACCGAAACCTCAGAACTTAAGTATTTAGGCATTACAATCGACCAACACTTACAATGGAATAAACGTATTACATATTTATGCAATAGATTACGTAAAACAATTTATATCTTTGTTATACTTCGGTCATATTTACCAATTAATATTTTACGTCTCATTTATTTAGCTTTATTTCAATCCATTCTCCAATATGGAATTTTAGGATGGGGAAATGCTTGTAATTCTAATCTCACTCCACTAATATTCAGAAAAGAATAATTAAAGTATGCCTTAATAAACCAATTGATTACTCATCCGAACTTTTGTTCACGGATTTTAATGTTTTGAAAATTAAACAGATTTACTATATTGCCTTATTAAACTTCATAATATAAAAATCGTAATAAATTCAAATTGTATAATCATAAATATGGAACTAAAAGATCCGATTTTATACGACTAGAGGAACCAAAGTGTTTCACAAGCACAGCTCTTGGCCATGGTACCTACTTTGGAAAATTTTAGTATCAGAAATTTCAAAAATAGCTTTAGGAATTTAATTGTTAAAGAATCTATGTTGATTTAATATGTGTATGTATTTGTATGATTTAAATTGTTAAAATTGAAATTGTATTTTTAAAGTTAATTTATTCTTATGATTTTGTTTCTTGATCCACTTTGTGCCAAATAATTATCTTTATTTGTTATAAGCAGGCTACGAGACTTTGGACCCGATGCAATAAGTTTACTGTGCATGCACTATAGGTTGTTGACTCGCTGCAGGTAGATAGAGATGTGTTGAGGTAACAACGTTGCTATTTAGAAAGTAGAGTACGGTAGTATGGGGAAACACAAATGTGTACATTCTGAAAGTAAACATACATTATACAATGATAATGTCAAAGGAATATGAAAAGCATTTATTCTCCTGTCTTTTATAAGCATTTGTGTTTAATTGTACACAGTGTTAATGGTGGAAATGAGTATTTAGCAATTTTAATTTTTTCATTTATGCTATTGGTCGTCTTTAGGAAGTGCAGTTACAGTACCGAAATGCAATGTACTACAAGATACATTCTCAGTGTCTCAAACCTAAATCTTTTTCGGTTATCTTCCAAAGTTTGTACTGTAGAAAGCTGCGCTCTACGTCGAATGACGTGATAGGAGCAAAACGAAAAAAACCTATCATTGCAGTCTCTAAGAGACACTTCTTTATTCTCGGGTGACTCTATGTCCACTAATTTGCTGTTTATGTTACACAATGTTCCATATCTGTTATTTTTACATAAAATTGATTTCCACTTCTGTTTTACACGTTCAGTAACCGGTGTACTTGATGTGTCATTAATTCTCTGCATCATTTTCTAAATTAATTTGAGGGCTTCCGACATCTCTTGCTCTGACTTTTCTAACCGTGTAATAGTTTCAGACACAGTTTGAAAATAGGTTGGTATGAAAACCAAATTCAGGTGGTGACAGGATTTTTTCTCGTTACCAAACTTCCAGAACGGCCCCGAGGTTCACTCAGCCTCCTATAAAATTGAGTACCGGGTCTTACCCGGGGGTAAAAGGCGGTCAGAGCGTGGTGCCGACCACACCACCTCATTCTAGTGCCGAGGTCATGGAAAGCATGGGGCTCTACCTCCATGCCCCCCAAGTGCCTTCATGGCATGTTACGGGGATACCTTTACCTTTTTTTTTATGAAAACCAAATTATTCGTCAGAACCTTCAAATCCAGAGCGCTTTCCTTTGTGTATTTGTTGGCATTCATTCTACAGTACCCCCACCCACTGTACGCTTTACCACTACACTCAATTCGCCGTTGTGCGGATTTCCCACTGAACTGCTCTATCGGGTCCGAAGTCTCGAAGCCTGGTTATAAGTATGTGTTTAGATAACTCCCTGAGCACGAGTTTTTTACTCCTGCAGGGAAGAATTAAGACTGTATTTTTGTACATGTTATTTTACTAGCAATAAACAATTTGAAGAAATATTATGTGAGAGCTTCTAAGTAAAAATATTTATTTTATGCGAAATAGAAGTTAAAAAAAAAATATATCATCATGAGGAAAACTGGGACAGAGATAACATTAAAGACGGCATATACCTATTTTCGTCTAAACAGTTCGTTTACATCACAGCAGTAGGCCCACACAATCTTGAACTGCTGTCTGCAGGCTTTATTCTTGGCTCCCATTGTACAATATCTCGTTCACATATCACATTTTACCTGCTTGGAGCAACAATAGCACAAGTCAGATTTCCAGACGCGTAATACGGAGTACCATCGTTGGAAATATTTTGTGCGATGGAGAACTCGGAACTAGTGTTGAAACTATTGTGTGGTAATGCGTATTTTTTAACAGGATGCTAAGCAATTCAGTGTGAGTCGGCTTATACTTCAGATCAGTGCACATTTTCTACAGTGAAAGCAATATGTACTGATTTATACAGAGTGAACGGTAAATAATGTAATTAATTTCAGGGGGTTATTCTCTGAGATATTTCAAACAAAAAGTATCATGCAATTTTACTCGTTTTTGCTTCATTTTCGAGATAAAAGTTATTTTATATGAAACATTCCATAGCGTGTTTTGGGAAAGCCACTGATTCAATTCTCTATATGCTCAGTCAATTTAAGAGAGCGGTGTATTATGATAACAAATGATTAAAAGATTTTTAGTTCTGTCCTTTAAGGGTATATGTACGTGAACGACCACAAATATCAGAAAATGCAGGCTCTAATTTTTCTAAAATTTTATAAGAAAATGAACTCACAATTGGACAAAAATGACAAGGTACAGCAACAAGACTTTTTAGAACTTAAATATCTGATAAAAGTATAAAAAAGGTTACTAATAATATTTTTCAAACCAGTTTTATCAGAGTATGAAAAAAAAATTCTTGAGTTACATCATTTGGTAACCACAACATTGTTATGGTTTCTCTGACATCTTTAATATTTTTCCTGCATGTAATGAACACTTATTTCTGAACAGTAGACTACTCTCAGACATGTAGAGTTGTTTATTTTAATACATTTAATTCTTTATTTATTCTATATAAAATATATAAAAATTTATATAATTTTTTGTGACTTAATTTTTCTATTTTCAAAGAAATGGGCATTATTGTAGTCTACCTTTTGCATAATTGCACGTTAAATCAGTGTACAAAATTTCAGAATTCTATCTCTAATGGTTGTGGAGGTATGAAATAATATGTGTGAATATTTTCAAATTTTGGAAAATTCAATTGAAAGTAAAAAGTGAATTCTTAAAAATATTATTAGTAACCTTTTTATACTTTTATCAGATATTTAAGTTCTAATAAGTCTTGTTGTGGTACCTTGTAATTTTTGTCCAATTTTGAGTTAATTTCCTTATAAAAATTTTCTGATAATATTTGTTGTCGTTCACGTACATATACCCTTAAATGTGCAGAAATTTGATCCGAACTAATGTAACTTTTCGTTCTGCAAAAGAATTTCACAATGTTGCATTTATTCGGGTCAAATTTCACAAACATTAGAGGACAAAACTAAAATTATTTCAATAATTTAATATCATAATCCCTTAAACTGATTGAGCATATTGGGAATTCAATCACTAGAGAGTTCTTGCAGCTTCCTGGTACGCTAAACGCTTAACGCTATGTTGACGTCACTGGTGAAAGAGCCAATCAGAGCCATTCACCTCACGTTATCTCGCTATCTCTAGCTGGATAACTTGGACGCGAATAAATTTTACTGTAGGCCTAATTCGGTGTTAAAACATGGTATTTCGTTTGAGATTCCCACTGTGGATGATCTTCATCTACTCAGAACAGCTGAAAATGGATAAATTATTCAGGGCGAAGTACGAGAAGGCTCAGGAAAGTATTTTTCGTAGAGATTCCAACAGATAAAAATGTTGGCTCTTGAGTACGCCGACAAACGAAAACGCTCCTTTGTTTAACTCGTCGTAACTCGGTAACCAGTAAAGATTTTGAGTAGCGACCACTTTTCAAAGTAATTTCCATTCTTTTTTAACATTTCTCTCGCTTTGACCTCCATCTAATGTGAAAAACAAAAAAGTTCACCGCATATCAACTTTTGAAGGTTGTACATGTGTATTCTGAATACATCACATCTAAGTTTAGTATTCCTTTTTCTTACTTTTCAAAAAAAAAAAAAAAATTCATTTCGTATTTTTTCTATGCCTTTCTTAGACATTAAGTTATCAAATTAAAACAAAATTACAGCGTGTTTGATTATTTATCATAGGAGCTACGACATGATAAATGTTAACGGAGCAGAAAATATCGTGGCCTATAATAGAAACAACGAACAAGAACCTTACGTTAAACTTAAAACATGCACCGATTCTTTCCGAAGTTTTATGAACATGCACATACGTCACCAAATACGTCACTACCGACGTCAACATAGCGTTAGATGTACAGCGGGCGTTGAGGATGCGAAAAATCGCAAATGGCTTTCCCAAAACACTCTATAAAATGTTTCATATGAAACAATTTTTATTTTGAAAAGTAAGCAGAAACGAACAAAATTGTATTAAACTTTTTTGTTTGGAAACTCTTAAAGAGCAACCCCAAGAAATTAATGAAATTTACGGTCCACTCTGTATATAAGAATGAAACGTACTATTTGTTCCGCACAAAGTGGTTTGATGTCTTTGAAGAATGGTCACACGGTATGTGGCGTAAGAGGTGAAGACTCGTCTTACGTAGACCAGTCAAAAACAGTTTTGTTCTAGAAAGTGTTTAGATATCATTCGTAGTGTTCTGCCCCTATCTATCATCTGATATTTTCTTCTGACTCGAACTTTTCGTCCGTTCACAATTTCTTTCAGTGCATCTTTCAGTAGGCAGTTTCTTCTTAGCCACTGACCTAGCCAATTTACTTTTCTCTTTCTGATCAGTTTTAAAATTATTCTTTCTTCACCCACTCTTTCCAACACAGCTTCATTTCTTATTATTATACCTGTCCATTTCATACAACAATTGTATTATTGTATTACTGTATTATTATTGAACAATAAATTATCTTCTTTTTTAATTTACAATATGCTCAATTAAATTTTATCATCAAAAGTTTCTACGTTACTTTAAAAAATGTACATTAATTTTTCATTCAGTTATTCCATATCATTTTTTGATCAAAAATCTCAGTACACATAATTTTTTAGTATTCGAATGTTTTTTTACATTAATTAAGTCCACAATTTCCACATCTAACATTGGTCAATCTACAGAATTACAATTTGAAAATGTTAAAAAAAAAAAAAAAAAAAAAAAAAAATAGGTCACATGAAATGCCAAGGATGGGTAAAATCTGCCCACCAACAAATACTTCAATTATTAGTATTTTATATTTAAAATTTAAAACAGAACAAATGTGTACACGTATTCTTTATCATGTTAGAAAAAAATAGCGGGAGAGTGGAAACTGTTAGATTTCATTTATTACATAAAGTTCTAGATAATAAAAAGGTTGGACAATTTTTGCCCAACCTTGGTAATACTAGGGTTAATTGCATATTCGAGACTTAATAAGATTCTAATAAATACGCCACTAGTTTTAAAAAATATTAACTGGGAAGACTCGGTTTCATGTCTTTTCACGGAATTTTTACCAGCGGTAAAAGGCTTTCCGAGCGTAATACTGATGAAATGGAGAAACCATGGGATCTTTAGATTCCTCAATAGCGTACATATACTTTACATACTTTAAAGATAGTAGCCCTATACTCCGAAACCCTTATTTTAGCAATGGACCAATGTATAAAAGTAGAAATAAAATATTTGTAGGGATGAAATTAAGTTTTTATTAATGGTTTTTCACTGCGAAACTATAAATTAACATAAATTTCTGTGAACATATTACAATAAACTATAAATAATGTATACGAAAGTTGTTCAGTAATTAGCTCTAGACTATAAGAGTTTAATTAATTTGCTTTCACAACTTTATCACGTCTTATTACTGAAGATGAATTCTAGGAATATCAGGCAATAAAAGGAACTGATTTTCTAAAGCAGCAGACGTCCCGGCGTAGTTGAAGTGGCAAAAGACTGGAAATGGCAGTTACACATCCTCTTTTCCATAATTAGTTGTTATGATCTTGAAGAAAACTTTATCCGATTAAATTGATAAATTTAAAAATAAAAGCTGAAAATATTAGTAGAGCAGAAGGGAATGAGGCTACGAAAGAAATTAAATCAATTTTTGAAAGGAAGCAAAAATATATAACCTGTCCTTTGTAAGTCCCTTGTTTTATGTTTGTTGCCGATTGCTTTAAGGACAGACAGACGCGAAATTATGACAAACATGGCAATCTATATAATTTGAACTGGTAATAGAAATTACGGGAAAACGGCTGAACGGATTTTAATAAATGACCCCTCATTTTGAAGCTTGGAACCCAAAGTGTTTCAGAAAAGTAGTAGTTTTGAGAGAAATAGCAATTTTCCTACATTATTTTCCTAATTTCCAAAATCCATCTTTCTTCAGTTTTGACAACTAATTGCAGATTTCAGAATAAAACAAAACACACACTACAATAAACAATAGTTATTACACGAAGGTCATGACCTGCAGGATTGCTGACATATTTAGAGTTCAAATTCAATTGGTTATTAAAAACTTCAAGACTTAGTAAAAATCTTAGTAAAAATATCTGATTCTGCGGTGTGTAATTTTCTGAGTACAGCTGTGTATTGGATATTGAAATCTACAAAACTTGAGGTGGTTTGATGGCATTATTACCATTAGAAATGAAATTTCATTACAGTTAATGCCATGATGTGACGACTATTTTTAATTAATTATACATATTAATGCTATACTGATGATATGAAAGTGAAACGTTTTGGGATTATATAAGTAGATATAAAGAATGTGTTGAATTAGATCTTCATTTCTATCATTTACTGAGTGGCAGTTATTATATATTACAAAACTTACGTAAGATAGTAAAATTGTTATTAAAAATCAAATATTTTTATAGTTATTAATCAAGTGGGGTTGGGTCTTTTTCATATACTTAATGGCGGTGTGGTATAGATACTTCTATGCGTCATTTTCTTCGGTATTGGCTCGAGAGAGCGCAAAAATTACAGTTCCTAAGGAAAGAAGGTATTACTTACTGATAAAATAAGAGGCCTACAAAATTTTGTAGTCTCTCGATCATTTCAGCAAGATCTCTTAGCAGGATAAAATGTTTTACCCTCTATATTTCAAGCTCTACATGCAGCAGCTATACCAACATGCTATGTCTATTGTTCGAAAGTATAGCAAACCTGACTTTTACAATCCACAATGACCTGAAATAGCTATTGCTTTACTCCCACATGAAAAACCCACTGATCGCCGTGACATTGTTACTTGCATTTTCGCGTTGAAACTCAAGATATATAGGATACACAGGTTCAAGATGAAGTATTTGGCATAAAAACTATTGAGAGGGAGTACGTTTCATTATTATGGAAGCAAATAACTTTCAAGAGTCTGGTATTTTTCATTGAAAATAAATCTGAAAAAACAATTTATTTGAACTTCTATGAACTTAGTAAGCCACTAGTTATTTTTATTGCTTTAATAAATAGTATATAATTTTCTGTATTAAATACTGACATATGTTGCTTTTCTGAAGGACCTGAAGGTCTTTGAAATTTAAATAACACAGCGAGACGCAATGTGCCACTCCTCCTTTCAGTAGCCATTTTGGAGTTTCTGTGTTATAGAAATTTTCTTGGAATTTAGACAGACAAACTATCTGACCAGTGCTAGGAAGGCTGTGGTAGTCTCTTCGGTTCCTCTCGCACACTGATACAGGCAAGACTGACTGTCCCTGTCTGTTCGCATTGGCGCGTTAAATTATTAATGGGGATTCTATGTGAAGCGATGCTCAAGGCCATCGTCACATCTGACAGATGTGTCGAAATCATCCAGCTATGAGTGACATTTGCAACTTACTGTAGTTCCGCATTTTGAACGGATTTCGTATACCAAAGTAAAATGATTTAAATTAAATGGGGCATCCATCCGGCACTCGTAATATATTTTATCATACTCCAATTGAACTTAACATTTTTTAATGAAAACTGGTTTAGCCTATTAATTACAAAAATAGTCAAGTAGCTTCTTCTATAACAGCGTTGTGATCTCTAAGAAACAATGATGATATCCATACCTGAATTTTTGTAGAGGTAATAGATGAATAACCAGTGGTATTACGATGGCGTAGAGTCGGTAAGACTTCCTTAAATTTTAATTACATTGCACTGCAAAATGATTTCACTACATTTCAGTACTATTTTTCTAAGAAAATTTTGAATAATCAACAAAAGTGATAACTTTGGGCATACCTTTTATTATATCAAAACTTTTAAAGGCTGAAATGGGATGAGTGAAATTTATACATTTGATGAACTTATTTCAATACATCATTTTGCTATCTTTAAATAATAATCTACCACTGACTCATTTTGTGATCAGTATCGGCTACCCCTCCAACCCCGGTTCTCAAACCTAGACTCAAGTCATGGATAAATATATAACAGGATGTGAAACTGCGGTCAGCACAATCTGACGGCAGGGGGCTCAAATAAGATGATCAGCGCCCGACATCGTAGGTGGTGAACATTAGAACTACGTGTTGGGTACGTTACCCAGAGTTCTCTATTTATCCGTTCGTTCCATACGTTGCTCGAGAAGACAAGATGGTAGCCAGAAACTTGCTAATAAGTGAACATAAATTGATACTACGTGTTTGCATAAGCAGTGTATGTTAAACAGTGATGTTTATGGACGTTGTAAAATAGTGTTGTTGAATGTATTGTAAAGTAATAGCAGGTAATAGTAATATAATAAATTGAACTATCTAAGTAGTTTCTGCAGACTTTTCCATTGTGCTGTACACTAAATACCCAAGAATATAATCCCAGTTATCTAACCTTTTGCTTTATTTTCTGTCTCTGTCTGGTTATATAAATACATAAAAAATAAATATGGGAAATGCCTGTTATTATTCGGTTGAGCAGCTTTTATCATCCAGTCTGCTATCAAAAAATCTGAAAGTTACAATTTATAAAAAAGTTAACGTACCGGTTGTTTTTTTATGGTTGTGAAACTTGGACTCTCACTTTGAGAGAGGAACATAGGTTAAGGGTGTTTCAGAATAAGGTGCTTAGGAAAATATTTGGGGCTAAGAAGGATGAAGTTACAGGAGAATGGAGAAAGTTACACAACACAGAACTGCACGCATTGTATTCTTCACCTGACATAATTAGAAATATTAAATCCAGACGTTTGAGATGGGCAGGGCATGTAGCACGTATGGGCGAATTCAAAAATGCATATAGAGTGTTAGTTGGGAGGCCGAAGGAAAAAAAGATGTTTGGGGAGGCCAAGACGTAGATGAGAAGATAATATTAAAATGGATTTCAGGATATGATGATAGAGACTGGATTGATCTTGCTCAGGATAGGGACCAATGGCGGGCTTATGTGAGGGCGGCAATGAACCTCCGGGTTCTTTAAAAGCCAGTAAATAAGTAAGTAAGTACGTAAGTAAGTCTGGTTATATTTTAATTGGGTAGTGTAAAATAGATCGTCTCTTTTATCTTCCTGTTGGCTCCGGTAAGAATTTTCAGTGGAAGATGCTGTGAGGAATAAAAATGTAAGTTAAATGTTTTATTTTAAATTGAGTTAATTTGATAATAGGGATGAGGCTGGGAGGGAGAGAATACTTTCTGCATAGACCAGGTGCGCTGCTAAATGCATTGAGTAATTAGTTTTTATTTTCACTACTTGGTGCGCTGCTAGATGTAATAAGTTCTCTCCGCCCAACAGGTGGCAGCAAGATCAATTTCTACATTAGCGCCTATAGCACGTGTTACAGGGAAACTCAGCAAGTTTCGCATCCCATTATAATATATTTGAGTAGCTTAATATAAAAGACGGACATCTGACCTCAATCGAAATCTAGATAGCTGTGGTTTTTTATACAATTTTTCATGCTGTTTCCAGTTATAGTGAAACCATATGCAAACTCTAACACTATATTTATAAAATAAATTGTATTAAATATTACAAAGTACACTGTGAATTAAAAAATTGCCTCTAGATCAAAACTATGGAGAAGAAAGATGTCCGTCTTTGATATTGAGCTACTCATTTATCCATGCTCAAGTATTGTGGGCTGTATTCAGCAGTGATTCGGCGCTACAGCAGGCGCCAGCATTTTTGGCGTGTGTCCTAGAGTATAGTGTCCACTTTGTGAGTATGTTGCTAGTACAGCTGAGAATGGTAACACTTTCTATACACGTCACATCAGCCATTTACCAAACACACTTGTCAGACTGACTACGGTAAAGGTACGACACTAGCACTTAACGTTCCCGTTACTTATTTCACACGCCAAAAACGATGACGCGGACTGTACCTATTGCTTTGGACACGCCTGCTCTAGAGGAAGAAGACAGAAAACGAAGAAGAGGAAGCGATGTTTATAACATCACAACAATTTTAAAGGGACATAAAATTCCCGTATTATCCGTGTATTTTACGTTGTAACGCCTCTTCTACTCGCATCCTGGCGTGGAAATGTTTTGCTTTGAACAAGGATGAAAGGGTAGCAGAGAAGGGTGCGGCTCAAAGGTGTGGAAGTATTTAATACACTGGGCCCACACAATAATTCGCACAGCACGCCCTGGCTGCGGTCTGGTTGCGGCGTGTGTACACTTCCGACGGATGAAACTTTCATACAGTAAGTTTCTTGCAGAGGGGAGATTTTCATACTGCATCCACAAGTCTACAAACTATTCGGGGTAGCAACTACCGCACGGGAAGTCCCGCTTAATCGGGCAACCCTTTCTCTACCTTATCTTCCCACTCTGTTGTGCTTTTCTATGATTGGACGTGACGTGCTGGAAGTCGGCTTGCATCCGGCGAAGTTCAACACTGTCAGTTTATCAACGTGTAAACGAACTTAGGGCAAGACAAAAAGAAGATACACAAGACGAGAGGGCTAAGCGTAGGGTAGCCAAAACTAGGGTAGTAAAACTGCCTCTATCAGCAGTATACGGAACCCGAATCACGCAAGTGACGTGGGTACACAGATGCACACGTATATTTACGACTATTTACGAGTTTATATGGAGGAAAATTTCACATCAATGGATACAAAATCCAAATATTCAAAGATGGAACATCTCAGAAAAATAAATTAATGAATGAATGAAAATGATTGAATGAATACTTACTTACTTACTCGCTTTAAAGGAACCCGGAGGTTCATTGCCGCCCTCACATAAGCCCGCTATTGGTCCCTATCCTCAGAAAGATTAATCCATTCTCTATCATCATATCCCACCTCCCTCAAATCCATTTTAATATTATCTTCCCGTCTACGTCTCGGCTTCCCTAAAGGTATTTTTCCCTCCGGCCTCCCAACTAACACTCTATATGAATTTCTGGATTCGCCCATACGTGCTACATGCCCTGCCCATCTCAAACGTCTGGATTTAATGTTCTTAATTATATCTGGTGAAGAAAACAATGCGTTCAGTTCTGTGTTGTGTAACTTTCTCCATTCTCCTCTAACTTCATCCCTCTTAGCCCCAAATATTTTCCTAAGCACCTTATTCTCAAACACCCTCAATCTCTGTTCCTCTCTCAAAGTGAGATTCCAAGTTTCACAACCATACAGAAAAACCAGTAATATAACTGCTTTATAAATTCTAACTTTCAGATTTTTCGACAGCAGACTGGATGATAAAAGTTTCTCAACCGAATAATAGCAGGCATTTCCCATATTTATTCTGCGTTTAATTTCCTCCCGAGTATCATTTATATTTGTTACTGTTGCTCCCAGATATTTGAACTTCTCCACCTCTTCAAAAGATAAATTTCCAATTTTTATATTTCCATTTCGTACAATATTCTCGTCACGAGACATAATCATATACAGTAGTTTGTCTTTTCGGGATTTACTTCCAAACCTATCTCTTTATTTGCTTCAAGTAAAATTCCCGTGTTTTCCCTAATCGTCTGTGGATTTTCTCCTAACATATTCACGTCATCCGCATAGACAAGCAGCTGATGTAACCCGTTCAATTCCAAACCCTCTCTGTTATCCTGGGCTTTCCTAATGGCATACTCTAGAGCAAAGTTAAAAAGTAAAGGTGATAGTGCATCTCCTTGCTTAGCCCACAGTGAATTGGAAACGTATTTGACAGAAACTGACCTATAGAGTGAATGAATGAATGAATAAATAAATAAATAAATAAATAAATAAATAAATAATAGGTAATGTAAATAGACAAAAATAAGGGAAGGCTGATTCTTTTGTTAAGTTTATTTATATACTCTTTAACATCTGTAGTCATATCGCGTGTCTAGGATTCGGTATATCGGTAGGCCGTTTTAACTATTTTTTTTATTTAGTTTATTTTACGACGCTTTTTCAGCTGCTATGGTTATCTAGCGTCACAGTGAGATGAAGGCCATGAGTCCAGGGTCCAACGCCGAGAGTTATATACCCAGCATTTGCTCTTAATGGATCGAGGGAATACCCCAGAAAAAACCTCAACAAGATAACTTGTCTCAACCGGGATTTGAACCCAGGCTCGCTCATCACGGTCAGACGTGTTTTTTAACTTGGCTATTTAATGACGTTGCATCTACTATTAGGTTATTTAGTGTCGATGGGATTGGTGACAGCGAGATAGTATTTTGGCCCAGGATTCGCCATAGATTATCTGACATTCGCCTTATTATTGATGAAAACCTCGGAAAAAAAACAAACGAGGTAATCAGCCCAAGCGGGAATAGAACCCCGCGCACGAGCGCAACTTCGAATCGGCAGGCAAATGCCTTAGTCGAGCGAGCTACGCCACGGGATTCTATTCTCGCTTGGGGTGATTACCTGGTTGGGTTTTTTACTGAGGTTTTCGCCAAACGTAAGGCGAATGTCAGGTAATCATGGGATTAAATGATATTTGCCTTAGAGTTATGGGAAATCTCGGAAAAGCCATAATCAGGTAATGAGCCCAAGTGGGAATCGAACCCACGCAAGAGCACAGCCTCAGATTTCGATGCCAATTCGCTACCGTCTAAGCTACGCCGGTAACTGCATTGCTACTTAGTTTATTTCTTTTCCTTTCCTTTAATGAGAAAACTAAATACAGTGTATTAGACTTCATTACACATCTTGCGCTGGGTGACGTCACTGGACGTGAACACTAACGTGTGCTCGTACGAAGAACTACAACTAAAGATATAGGGAACTGATGTGTTGTAGCTGGAGTGTAGAAATCAGTGCAAAGCATGCGTAGTAGGTATCATGCACTTCCAGTCTACATATCGCTTAAAGCAGTGATGTCAAAGCAAGCGCATTTTTCTGACCGTGACGTCGTGCGCGGGCATCAAGCGCTAGGATTGGAAGGAGGAATAAGCAGCCTGTTGGATTAAGAAAACAGTGGTGCACAAACTTCAAACGGAACGAGAAATTTTATGTCGTTATTTTTATATGGCTTCTTTCTGTTATCTATATTGTCTGTAAAACAAAAGTACTAATACCAATTTCTTAATAGTACAACTATACTGTACTAAGGGGATGAAACACATCATTCATAAAAAAGTGATATTCCAAAGAAAGAGACTGAGTATGACATGGTAAGTTGGAATTGATATTGATGGTATCTTTAGCCTTATAAAAGTATTCAATAAACTAACGAAAACAATATTATAGTACAGAGAAAAGTTACCTAGGTGCTGTATATGTTTTAACTGTAACTAATATTACATAACAAAACTCTTATCGCATTATGCTTTTAAGGTGATATTGGTGAGCAACTTCCTATTATCAGAATTTTAAATTATTTTCTCGAAATTCTCTGACGTTTTTACAACACATGGGCACATATCTTTTGTTTTTTTATGTAACAATAGTTGCTTTGTTTTAACCATTTCCTTACAAACAATTTCCATGCGAATATTTTCAAAATTTGTAATACACTATCTTCAGTAATACGTATTTACGGTATATTAGATTTACGAAAACATTGTTTCAGTACCTGGAAGACTACTGAATAAATAGATCTATATCTGAAAATTTCACTTTTCTATAAAAAAAAGTTGAGAAAATATTCCTTCCGTATATAAAAAAAACAACAAACTTGTGAAAAATGAACATTAAAATTAAAACTTACATTCTTACAATGGACTTATACTTCTTAGACAAATCTAAAGATTAACATGGACACAGTTTTAATAAGCTCTCTTCTCTTTATCCATTGAATCAGTGCTGGCCATCCCTGAATATAGCTCGACCAAGCAGCATATACTACCTCTTTCGTCTGTCTCTTTCCTTTCCGCTGTAAAGCGCTCAGGCTCTCCTGAGCTCTAAAACGCGCGCTTGCTCCTATGGGCATCAATTGACATGACTAGCTTAAAGTATACGTCGAGATGTTTAGCGCATTCCTTTCATTGTCTAACTGAATAAATAAAAACTGTTAACACAGTGAAGGGCAAAAAAAAATGAATTTGATCGCGCGCGTAATGGACGCGCAAAGTCAACTCTATTTCGTTTTGGCTGTGATGTATTTGCACGACATTTGGCGCTCGATGAGCCGCATAAACAGAATGTACGAGCGAGCTGCGTAAGGTCGCACATTTCGTTAATTCTCGCGTCCCCGTGCTCGATGGCCCGCTCACAACAACAGCTGACGGACTCCCATCATTTTTGCATTCGTAACTCCGGTCACGTATAGAATTAATGAAGCAGTGGGGAGCCGCTCTCAGTAAATATGGATGTCCTGTGCTAATCACTACTATTAGATGCGGTGGATCAAGTACCGCCTAGAATTTTTACGAGATTTTTCATAGGGAGCAGGTTATTGAAATGGGACACGTCACAGTCTATTCTGCGAAAGAAATAAAGATACGGAGAATCAGGAATTATTACCATTTACATTACGTACCTAATGCTAGTACGGGGACATCATTTTATTTTTACTAATATTTCTAATATTAACCTGGCTACACCTTTGGATCAACGGTTGATAACACTTTGCTACCCCCTTCCACGACTGGAGTTCGATGATACTGGCATAATATACAAACAAATCATTTTACTAGGTATAAGAGGGAAGAAAAGTAGTTCATCCATTTACGTAAACTAGGAAATATCACTCTTTTGAGTTTGATAATTTTCATTAGGTTTCTGTTTAATCAAAATACAGTACAATATTAACAATAAGTGTTTTTACTCACGAATTGAGCTATCCATTCGGACGTATTCATTATGCAGTGTATATTATTCTATCTACAGCACATTAACGTGCAATATAGAGAATTAAGTTAAATTGAAAAAAAAATCATATGGATATTTAAACATATTTTTGAAAATGGTGGTCGTTCATTTCGATATAGGCTTCAGTTCTAATGTGTGTAATTCCAATTACCAGTTTCGTCCTTCGTACTAGTAACTCATGTTGAAATAATTCTGTACTTACTCTATAAAAAGAGTACATTACGTAAATTCAATCTTCACTTCTGCTCGATCCGAAAAGATAAAATTACTCAGACATGCTATCTACTGTCCGTCCAAATGGTTATGTCGCAGGTCGTAGAAAGGGGGGGGGGAGGGATCAGTTTATTACTTAACGAGGCCCTTTTATTCAAGTTATTTTAAACAGTTGTATGGGTATAATATTACCTAGACGTCCAGTTCCTAACAGAAATTAATGTTCTCAGAAAAGAGCTAAGACAGCCCAGCCACTATCGTTTACAGAGAGGCGAATAGAAGCAGGTGGGGGGAACCGGGATGCGACGTAGGCAAATGGACGACAGTACCTGTGCGAAAATGATGCAATATTGAAAGCTCTTTCGTCACTGGAAAACGCGAACATATTTTTGGAACGTACTGTTTACTATGACCGAAAGGCTACTATGACTGTATATGAGGTCTTAGATCTGTATGGAGGACGGTTAACTTCATTAGTAGAAGGGGTGGGAGTGAAGTACATTCAAAACCTCAGGTACAAAAAAAAATTGAAGTAAAAATAAAATGATGTCCCTGTACTCTTATGAATTCGTAAACCGACGATGGACTGAATTACGTTACGTGGAAATCCTACCTTAGCTGCATTCAAGTGTCAATGACGGTTTTCTTGTTTTCATTAAATTAAAAACGAGATAATTCTTGTTATTCCTTTTCTGTCTCTAATAGTAACAAGTAAGAAGAAAGACACAAATAGAAATAAGACTGACAAGCAAACATTCTGATAAGGACAGATAAAAAAGTTAATTTTTTTTTCTTCCACCAGTTTAATAATGTCAAAAGAAGTGCTTATACAAATTTTGGCTACTCGACCGCAATTACAGTATGAGGGCCTTAAAATATAAATTCGCCAGGAGCCGTTTACTGAAAGAAAACACAATTTCATTGGAAAAATTTATTGGAACAGACACAGCAATTGTTCAACTATTTTTCAACATATTCCCAACCGGAATTGAGACATTGTGCAATCGTAATGGGACATAATCGTCTACGAAGCACTCTTGATAGTGGTACTATACCACATATAATATTGAATGGGATTTTTGTTAAATACAGTGAAACAGTTAAAAACCTTGGCATTTTTATGGATAGCAATCTAAATTGGAACACTCGAGTAACACACATTTGCAAAAAAATATTTTCTCAACTTCACTCCTTGTTCCATATGAAAGAATTTCTACCACTTAGTCTAAAAAAGAATCTTATTCAGACGCTTGTAATGCCCCATTTTGATTATTGCGATTCCTTGCTAACTAATGCAAGTTCACTCTTAGCTGAGAGACTACAACGCGTTCATAATGTGTGCATACGATTCATCTGCAATATTCGTAAATTTGACCATATAACACCTTCCCTCCAGTTACTTTCATAGGTGCATCTGAAGGAACGAAGAACAATACATTCACTGTCTGTTCTGTTTAGAATCATGCATACTTCTACTCCGAATTATCTGTTATCGCGCTTTCAATTTCTTACAACTCTTCGAAACCGACATCAAGCACTTCTTCCTGTCCCTCATCATAGAACGTCTTTATACTCATCTTCCTATACTGTAGAAATATGTCGCCTCTGGAATTCGTTACCTAATGACGTCAGGGACTGCCGGACTTCATCACAATTCAAAATTAAATAGGAAAATTTTGTCTTAGTTAATGTTTTTAGGTATTGCTAGAAGTATTGATTTGTGTTTTTTTTTCTTTTTCTTTTTTAATCTAGATTAAAATTCCAAGTTTCTTGTCTATGTTAGTTAATTAGTTAGGATACAATTAATTATGATACTTAAGCACTCATTTAAAGTTTGTATGACTGCAACCTGTGTATATTTTTGTGTGGCTTTATTTTGTTTATAGTGTTTTTTTTCTCTCTCTTTATTTCTTGTGTGGCTTTATTTTGTATATTGTGTTTTTTTCTGTTTATTTATATTATTGTATTTGTATTCCTGGTGTTGTGGAAGAGAAGTCCTGATGGCCTTAACTACACCAGAATAAATAAATAAATAAATAAATAAATAAATAAATAAATAAATAAATAAATAAATAAATAAATAAATTTTTCATATCATGGGATCGACAGAGAGGTGCAGGTTCCGATCCAAGACGGCAGACTTCTACGACACAAGGGTACAACAAATGATCCCATGATATGACAAATGTCTCAATTCCAGTGAGGGATATGTTCACAATAGCACAATTGCTGTATCTGTTTCAATAAATCTTTCCATGTGATTGTGCCTTTTTTCTGTAAACGGCCCCAGGAAAAATCACTTCCTGGACGGTCTCATAATTGCGGTCGAGTGGCCAAAATTTGTATAAGCATTTCTTTTGATATTATTAACATGGTGAAAGAAAAAAAATAACTTTTATATCTGCCCCCCCCCCCATCAGAATGTTTGCTTGTGAGATGATCAGTAAAAAAAGGTCAGAATCTGCGACAACTAAGGATTTGGATATTAAAATTTCAGTGATATTAAAGGCGATTAAGAAATGTGGGGATGTGATCAAAAAGTGCAACTAAATAATTGGAACTGTTAAAAGATCGAGAAGTACCGGGTGTCCGGGACAAAATTTACCAATAAGAAAGTTTAATAACTCACCAAATAATTGATGGATGAAAATGCTGTTTGCGGGAATTGACAAAGGGACTTCCAAAGTTTCGAATGACCACTAATAAACTTCTCTTGTAGCACGGCAGCTGTCCAGGCGATATTCAAGTTCTTGCCATGTGTTTCGTAACATCTCTGGAGTGACAGTTGCACAAGCAGCGACAATTCTCCGACGCAGATCCTCCAAATCTGTCACTAAAGTCTTGTACACAATGTCTTTTATGTATCCCCAAAGAAAGAAGCCCAGTGGGGTTAGGTCTGGGAGGTCATGCTGATTCCCAGATGCGACAATTATGCCTGCTGACGATCCCACAGACGTGGAAGGTGGATTCATCACTAAACACGACCTTCTGCATATATCCATTTTCAATATCAATTTTCAACAGCATGTCACTAGCGAAATCATATCGTGCAGGCAAGTCGTTTGGTTTCAACTTTTGAACCAATTGAATCTTGTATGCATGCAGACGTAACCTCTTGTGCAGAACATCGTGGATAGTTGACTTTGGAATTGCAAGTTCTCTGCTGGCACGGCGAACAGACTTACACGGGCTCCGTTGGAAAGCTTGCTGAATTCTGTCGACTTGCGCTTCTGTCACTTTCTTCCCGCGTGGTGTTTTCTCTCAAGAAGCTTTCTATGCCAAGTTGTTATTGTGTGCCTATCTGGTGGTTGCTTCTCAGGCCACTGTTGTCTAAATCTTCTCTCCACTATCTTCGGATACTTGAATTCGGCAAGCCAATAGCAGCATTGAACTTTTTGTTGCACTGTGAACGCCATTTTAATTACAGCTATGTCAACAACAATGGCAAAATGTTGCCAACATCACACATAAAACTTAAAATGTCCCTCTTTCATTTGCCGCAAATTTCATTTTCCTATCTCCATTATTACGCGAGTTATTAAACTTTCTTTTTGGTAAATTTTGTCCCGGACACAGTGCATAAGCGAGAGAGAAAATGTATAATCAGATGTGTAGAGATAAAATGTAAGTATTTACAGGAAGTGAGAATAGCGGCCCACTCAGAGCTCTGGAAGCCGATGTTATTGAAAGAAAACCCGATTGCTCTGACAGATGGCGTCATAGAGCACTAATTCTTTCCATCAGTGATGTATGGAATACGAACAAACGACAGGGATAGTGTTTGGACAGCATGCCAAGGCCTTGTTGATGAACTCTGGACATGTGTGAATGTTGCATGAACAGCAATTCCACTTCGACAATGAACTATTAGAAGTTTATTTGATTTTATGCTCAGGCGAATGGAGAAGATTTTACAAGCCAAGAGTGTCATTAGTTCACTACCCATTATCAAAAAGGTCCCATGCACTTGCACCTACGAGTACTGTCCCTGATTCCTGGAGACAGGATTTTCATGCACTATCAAATCGTAAAATATGCAGGCATTCATACACTATCAAATGTCCAAATATCCACAATGAAGGGGGGGGGGAAACACTGAAAATATGCACTATCAAAATTGAAACTTACATTTATTTTCGAATGGCACAATGTACTACTAACAGTCTTTCCAAATTTTTAAGATTTTCTTTCCCCTTGATCCAATGCGCCACAAGATCTCTTGTCGAGCATTTAATCGGGGGCATTACAACACTTCACAGATCACCACAGAACACAAATGCAGTGGCTAATTCACAAAACACCTGTACATGTAGCCTACTACAGACCTTCTACCTATCTACCTTTCCAAATTAAAGGCATGTTAGGGGAAGCATGTTAGTACTATTGTCGCCAAACTACAAAGTATGGGAGGGAGCAGAAGAGGCATCCTTCTAATAATAATTGTAGCCTCAGGGTAAGACTTGTATAGAACAGAAGTATGGAATTCCAGTGTGACAATACAATGAGAGGATTAGCTGGTAAGGTTCAAAGTCCTGCTAACCGTTAGCATTTCACTTATATTTTTCAGTACATATACTCAAATATTGTAAGCTCAGAAATACCAAACTCTACGAGGCAACATTTATAAAATGCAGTATAATGCGATTTAAAATAAAATGTGCAATGAAACTATAAAAATGAACGTAGCCCTAATATGCAACATAAACCTCAAAATATGCATTATTAAACTTAAAATCTAAAAAAAAAACATGCATTATTCATGAATTTACCACTAAAAAGACCGAAACATGCAAATATTCACGGAAAAAGTATACATATTTCGAATCACTAAGCCATGAAACGGATATTTACTAAGTTTGAGAACTGTAGCAAGCTTTATAAAAACATGCATTTGCATGGAAATCCTGTCTTATTTCGTATTTTTACTCTACAAATTCCTGGGACGGTTCATACTTATTCTTTCTCTGAAGCAATTGTATGATCGCAGTTTTTACGTTTACTGAGTAATATACTTGATAAAAAGAAGTCCAATTTTTACGTACTGTATATACCAAAACTTATTATCTAAGGTAGAACTCACGATTGGTGACTCAGTGATTTCGTTTTTTCTATTTCTTGCACAGTTACTCACCTGTAACAAAAGAAATAAACATATTAACATATATGTTCAATGAACTAGTACTAATCGGTGTTTCGTATTGCCTGTTATGGCTCATTAGCAATAATAGCAGACTGGCTGTAAGCATCCAATACTGAAAGTGAATCCCAGTACATTCCCGATAACCAGACCAATGCAACATAATTAAAATCTACACTTACTATTTTATAGGCACTGCTTGAAATGAGTTATCACCTTGCCGAAAGTACGCCTCACATTTCTTGGAGGAATCATTAGATATACAGTTGCTACCAAAAGTTTAAGGACATCCCTTCAAAAATGATGTTTCATTCCTGGCCTTATACTTATATTAAACCCCCTGATTTTTATATAGAGACCTAATGGTTGTAAAATGAAGTTTTTTACTGCAAACTCAATCTTTCCATCTTTTAAAGGCTTAGGTACAGCTTACAGCAGCAAAATTTTGGAAATATTAAACATTTTTTCCTTCATTACTGTATCTTGTACTATAATAAAAATTTGTGTGTGTGAAACACTGTCCTCCTGCTATATGATAAAAATAATAAAATTTTACGATTTAAAAAAATTATATATATATATATTTTTTTTTTTTTCAAAATTCAAAATGTTGACAGTTCACTGTGCAGTAATGAAGCGTTTCCCTCATAACTAAAAAACTATCCAACATTCTGTTATGAAATTTTTGTGTGTATTTATGCATGTCATATCTACAATATGATGCAAAATCACTTCTTTACCTTTGATAGATTGTCTGATAAAAATAAATTCATTTAAAAATGGCCAAATATCAGTATTGTTTTCTAACACCGGCACCGGGTTTCCCCTTCTCCCTTCCTAATCTTCATAATCATCACTCATTTCAGACACTACACTTACACGAACACTCATACATACAGTCACCCTAGTACATGACATAACTCTCTACAGATACACATCATGTACAGTGTGACCCGCCGAAGTGGTGTACTACTAGAAATTGGGTCACAATTCTGCCATCTGTCCGCAATGTGCGGAACCCGAATCACGCAAGTGAAAGTGGTAGGCATTGGACGGACGGACGGACGGATGCACGCACACACATTCTGTCCTGAATTTCATTTCTTGTTACGTGGCGCGTAGAAGCGGTAAGCAAGATAGATCCATACCCAAGCGTTCCGGTATTACGTCATAGCGAATACGTCATTGCTATTATAGGCACGCGTGCCACGATAAGCCGATTACGCACGATATTTGATGTAGTAACAACCTGTTTATAATACTAGGAGGCATACGATATATTAACAAATTAACCGAAGAGATATAGTATGGTCCCAGATAAAACGAAAAACTAGTGTAGCAAAATCTTACAAAATAATATCATGTAAAATTGTAACTTAACTATGTGATGCATGCAGTGCGGTATCTCAACAAAAGAGAAAAGAAAATTATGTAAATCACATAGATGCCATCGGGAATAGTTAGGCCTACAGTAAGATTCAACCTGTGCAGGATACTTGAACTATTAACGAATAACTCGGATGAAAATGAAGATGAGATATTTCCGGTATGCTGAATTAAATAGTAACCATTGAGTTATACCAAAACATCTTCCTTCTCCCATAAAATCTGTATTCAATTTCGTGCTTTAGCGAATTTAAGAAAATAATATATTCAATTCAATTTATTTGGCCATTAGACGTATAGTTTTAGGCTTCGTCAGAATACATTAAAAAAAACACTAATAAAAGAAACAGTAAAATTTAAATAATACAATGAAAACAAAAAAATAATTTGAAACTTTTAAATTAAAGAAAACTAACTAAATTGCAATTAAACTTAATTTAAAATACAATTTCATACAAATTTGTGTTGAAAAACTCAGCAACAGAACAAAAATGATTATTTAATAACCAATTGTAAAATCTAGTTTTGAAGCTATTGATTGGTAATTTATAATATTGACTTGGGAGTTTATTATATAATTTCATCCCCATAATTAAAAAGTTTCTGCTCCTCTTGTGTAATCTACAATATGTAATATTAATTTGTTCACTATTTCTAATTTCATGTTCATGTATATTGGCCACTAATGAGTAATTGTCGATATTTTGTCGAGTGTAAAGTACTAGATCATATATATACAAATTTATGATTGTTAAAATCCGTGATTGTCTGAAAAGTGGCCGACAATGTTCCAGATAGTTTGATTTATAGGCCTATCCTGAATAAAAAAAAAACATGCGCATAGAAATTAATTTATAAATTTGATTATAAATTATTCCCAAGACAGAAGATTAATTTTATAATCTAATTTGAATTTTTTTATTGTGGAGGTGGAAATGAGGGGTTTGAGCGAAATAAAAAGTAAACGAATTATCCTTGCACTCTCGTGACTAAATCTAGTTTATAAGGCTTCAAAACACCTCCATTACAATTGCATGAATCGCGGAAATCATGGCAGTAAAATTTATTTCCATCTCAAATTTTTATTCTGACATCTCATGAATTCATTCGCAATTACAGGCCACATTGATATAGGGTGTGGGGTTTCGTGACTTCATAAACCCTGCATCCATCCACGAACTTTATCACCACTATCCGTGTTCCAAGTTTATAGTTAATCTTGAGTTATTTTCATACACTGTATTCGTGTTGATTTTGAATCCTTGACCCTGGGGGTTTGGCACAAGAATCTTAAACCAGTGCAGTCACAGTTAACTGAAACAAGGTCAATCATACATCATTCGGCTAAAGGATTTTATCAGAGTGATTATTTGTCATAAAGCGCTATTGAAAAAGGTTTTATCAACAGTAATCTCACTAGACGTTTTGATTTATCTAGAGAAAATCAAAACTCGAGTGGGATTTAATTGACTATCACACGATTAGAAGAAAGTATATAAAGATTAGAAGTAACGAAGTACTCCAATACAATAAAATATTAATTGACTTACGAAAATAGGCCTACAACTGTCTTCAAATGTATTATTGTACCATCTCAACATTACAAATATTACGCTAGATGCATGCTAGATGGCAGTAGTGAGCAATGCCTTCCAAGAGGCCTATATATAAGTCCTCTTGATGCCTTCTCGTCGAGAAAGTTCTCTATCTATTATACACAATGGCAATGTTACTAGTCAAGAGGCTTTGTTGATTCAGTTTCATTTTTATTAAAATGCAACATTCCACTTCAATTATCCGAATCCCAGTAATCAACGTCACTTGACAGATGATTTTCAATAAATCTTAATATTAAACAATCTCTGATACGTGACTATCCATAATATCATATAGCAGAAGCTATAACATAACCTAACTAATATACACAAGTGTTACAAAAGTTTTAATTAACGACGATGACATACAAAATAAACATGAATAATTTTAAAAGGAATAATTATTGAATGTACAATTTTCAAATTTGAATGTGGTTGGTGGTTCAATTGATGTTATATTGGACGTGTGCGTAATAGAAGTGGAACTCGTTGATGTAGGCCTACATGGTGTATTCAACTTATTCAGAATTTCCGAATGAATAATTTTAAAAGGAATAATTATTGAATGTACAATTTTCAAATTTGAATGTGGTTGGTGGTTCAATTGATGTTATATTGGACGTGTGCGTAATAGAAGTGGAACTCGTTGATTTAGGCCTACATGGTGTATTCAACTTATTCAGGATTTCCGAATGGTGCTCTTCATTTATTTGTAAATCGGATTTCAGAAGATGCATAGGTATGATCAGTGATTTTGATTAATTCTTGTTCTTGAATGCCAATGTGAGTCATATTTGAAACTGCTGTGCATCGACTGGAGTGGTTTGTAATTTTATATATATTTTTGACGTCCAGACCAGCGCAGTTTCAAATGTTGGCAAACAAAGAAACAAATGCTAGGGACGCGATAAAATTAAACAAATGCTAGGGACGCGATAAAATTAAACAAATGCTAGGGACGCGATAAAATTGTGCGATAAGCAGCCATGATTGGTTGAAATACGTCCTTTCGTACCGTTTTATTGGTCAAAAGTAGTATGACGTAGTAAGAGTGTAATAGTCATCAGTAATCTCACTAGAGGTTTTGATTTATGAATGGAAAGTCAAAACTCGAGTGGGATTTAAATGACTATTACACGACTAGTAGAAAGTATATAAACATTAGGCTGGCCGTCCACTGGAACCGAATTCGGCCGAATAGCAACTCGGCCGTTTACGGTCGTACACGGCCGAATGATCCCACAACAAGAGAATGCGTTGGCGCGCGTCCGTTACACTCGTCCTATTCGGCCGATTCGATCCAATTCAGATGGGATTTTCCGGTCTCATTCGGCCGAACAGGGCAACATGTGATGACTGTTTCCATAAATTTCGCCATGAACGCCGAAAAATTAATTAGTTCTTGTGTGTTTCTTTTTTTTTTTCGTTAAACAAATGAAATAAAATTTTTAAGGCTTAACAAATTATTATTCATGTACTACTTACCTTAAGAACACTGACAAACGTTTCTCAGGTGGTACAACTTCTCTGAAATTTGACCATTTTGAGATTGATAGACGAATTACATTTAAAATATAGCTATTGAAATGTATCAACATTCATCCGATAGTAATAGAAAAACATAGCACTATGCTCTAGAAGTTTATTGTGTAGGCGTATATGATGAAAATTACCCAGGCGACACCTTTCTCTAAGCATCGGATATACCCTATATTTTCGTCATTGTTTAAAAGCCATTTGTATGTATGTATGTATGTATGTATGTATGTATGTATGTGTATGTATGTGTATGTATGTGTATGTATGTATGCATGCATGTATGTAATTTTTAGTTGATTATTTAATGACGCTGTATCAACTACGAGGTTATTTAGCGTTGATGAGATTGGTGATAGCGGGATGGTATTTGGCGAGATAAGCCGAGGATTCGCCATAGATTACCTGGCATTCAAGTTACGGTTGGGGAAAACCTCGGAAAAGCCCAACCAGGTAATCAGCCCAAGCGGGGATCGAACCGCGCCCGAGCAGGCAAGGCAGGCAAGCGCCTTAACCGACTGAGCCACGCCGTTGGCTGGCTGTATGTATGTATGTATGTATGTATGTATGTATGTATGTATGTATGTATGTATGTATTTGAGTAACAGGCTACAACGTGTGCATAATGCGTGCGTCCGTTATATTTGTAATATTCGTAAGTATGATCATGTTTCCCCGTCTTTCCAAACTCTGTCTTGGCTAAGGCTAAGCGATCGACGAGCCCTGCATTCTCTTGTTCTCTTATTTCAAATTCTGCGCACCGCTACCCCAATATATTTGGCTTCTCGTTTTCAAAATTTATCCGCATATCATCAGCTAAGTACAAGATCTCATTATAACAATTTACTCATTATACCCTACCACAAGACATCTTTATATTCTTCATCCTATACAGTTTCAGTTGCTAGAAATTGGAACTCGCTTCCGAGTGATATAAGGGGTTGTTGGACAATAGCTTCATTTAGGTCAAAATTACATAATTTCTTATTTAACAGATGAATTGCTGATTAATATTTGTTACTTATAATGAAACTAACATCTGTCCATTCTTATTATTATTATCTTTAATTTCTCTAAATAGATTTACAAAACCTCTAATGGCAATTACATTAATATTCTCATTATAGAAATAGAAATATATATATTCTCCTTGTAACATAGTCCTAGTAAGCTTATATTAAATTAATTTTCATCATTTTACTAGCTATCTCAAATATTAAATTAATTATAATTCATTGAATTAAATTAGCTCATAAATTAAGTTACTACTTTACCTTATAGATTTATCTAAATTTAAATAAATGTGTAGTAAAGATTATTGCTGGAGTACCTTTTAAGTGTAGTGAAAATATTTGTAATTTAAATTTATGTATTGTATTGATTAAGGCTGGTTGAGTGGAAGAGAAGGCCTTATGGCCTTAACTCTGCCAGCGAAAATAAAACATTATTATTATTATAATTATTATTATTATTATTATTATTATTATTATTATTATTATTATTATTATTATGTATGTATTAAGTATAAGCATGTAGCACGAGGACATACAACTGATAATTGACGGCCGAAGCGTCGGCTCCAGTGGACGATCGATCGGCTCTTCTGCCGATCGTCCGGTATTCGGCCGTATACGGCCTAACAAATATTCCGCTAGGTGACAGTAGTGTGTTATGATGAGCTGTTCTCTTGTTACCACTTGTGCCAACTACACAATTTTCATTGAACTCTATGGACGATTACTATAGTGAGGGTCACATAAGAACAGTTCCTAAACAGCAAATATTGCCGTCTTGTCAGTGTTGCCAACTGTTACCAGATATCACGAGATCCTACGTACTAAATGACTTATTTACTTACCGTACTTAATGTTGGAAGGTTATTCTAAATAATTAAATAATTTGTAACATATTTTCTTAGGCAAACTATACGGGAAAGGGATCAATATGCCAAGTAGTTTGTCTGGCAATATGAAATTCATTGGTTTGACTAAACACTTGACTCACGAGATCTAACCTAAAAATGTAATTTGTTTGACCACATGAAACTATTAGTACCAACTCCGAAAACTTGCCTGACTATAGTCTTGAATTATAACACAACGCAACATATAAAATAACTAATGTGTAGTAATATTAATACTGATATTAATTAATTATTAGTATGTTCAAATTTCACTAGCTTCCAGTAACCGCCTCAAAAATCAAGTACAATTTTAATTTCATGGAACTTCAGTACCGACAAATATTGTCGATATCTGTCTCAGCTGCCAACATACCAGTTACAAAATCACTACCATTTGAAGTATTTGTCAGTATCGAAATTCGAAACGAAGTTGGCAAAAGAAAATTCAACCTGCATACTAGAAAATCACAACAATCCACTAGCATATGTAGTATGTTAATTTGTAATAAGAATGATAAGTCATATAACTGAGAATTTAAATAAATAAATTTTATAAACAAGTAACATTTCGCTTATAGACGATTAATACTTAATTAATAATTACTTAATGCTTATAATAATAATAAATAATAATAATAATAATAATAATAATAATAATAATAATAATAAATTACCAGTTGTTCTTTATGGTTGTGAAACTTGGACTCTCACTTTGAGAGAGGAACATAGGTTAAGGGTGTTTGAGAATAAGGTGCTTCGGAAAATATTTGGGGCTAAGAGGGATGAAGTTACAGGAGAATGGAGAAAGTTACACAAAACAGAACTGCACGCATTGTATTCTTCACCTGACATAATTAGGAACATTAAATCCAGACGTTTGAGATGGGCTGGGCATGTAGCACGTATGGGCGAATCTAGAAATGCATATAGAGTGTTACTTGGGAGGCCGGAGGGAAAAAGACCTTTGGGGAAGCCGAGACGTAGATGGGAAGATAATATTAAAATGGATTTGAGGGAGGTGCTGATAGAGACTGGATTAATCTTGCTCAGGATAGGGACCGATGGCGGGCTTATGTGAGGGCGGCAATGAACCTCCGGGTTCCTTAAAAGCAGTAAGTAATAATACATGAATTAATAATAATAATAATAATAATAATAATAATAATAATAATAATAATACTTACTTATGGCTTTTAAGGAACCCGGAGGTTCGTTGCCGCTCTCACATAAGCCCTCATCGGTCCCTATCCTGAGCAAGAATAATCCAATCCCAAGCAACATACCACACCTCCCTCAAATTCATTTTAATATTACTCTTCCTTCTACGTCTCAGCCTCCCCGAGATATTTTTCCCTCTGGCCTCCCAACTAACACTCTATATGCATTTCTGTAATTGCCCATACGTGCTAAATGCCCAGTCCATCTCAAATGTCCGGATTTAATGTTCCTATTCGTGAATTCATCATTACTTGGGTAAAAAGCAATCCATTTTACAAGAATAATTCTATCTCGTCTAGGACAATTGAAGCGTCTTTCAACGAGACACGTGGGTAAATGGCTTCCGTGGATGTACAGTAGTGCAGGTGGGTGTGCAGTGGTTGCTACTCGGCAAGAGTCAGAGACATCAATCATCGTGTGGCACTGAACCGGAGTTCATGATTTTCTCCACAATCAATACAGTGTCCTGACATAATAATAAAAAAATGAAATAGAAGAGGACACGCGAACAAAACTGCACGATCACGTGCTGCTGAATGTAATCGACCTCTGGCCTACTGTTTTATAGACTGCTATTGCTAGTCCGCGCACGCACCCTGGCGGGGTGGGGAGGGGGTTTGTTAATAATCCACAGCGCATTCTGCTCCTCTTCGGGGTACAACGCAGCGCCGGCACGACAAGTTGCGTGGTTGAGGGGGATGACTCACGAAAACACCGACCACGCAGGCAGGGTGGGGGGATACACCCTGTGGTATCGAAGATAAAGATGCATTTTGGATAAGCGTGATGAGTCAACAGGAAGCTAACCATGACATCTATTGTGGACCATGATTATTGGAGTCAAAATGGGCAGAAGGAAGATAAATTTTATAAATCTTCTCACCATTCGTGAGCTGCCACAAGGGACAAAGAGTACTTAACCATAGAAATTTTTACAAGTTCACTGAACCATTGATTTTGTTTTAACAATGAAACTCCAGCAAGTACATAGCTGCAAATAATTTTTTGAGATTAGTGGAAATATACCTATTTTTAGAGAGGTGTTACAAAAAAGTAAAGAATGCTACTGAACTTAGTTTGATTTCGAATATAGGTGATGCTTCAGGAGAGCAATTGATCCTGTCAATGCAGCTAAGGTTACAATCGGAATAATAAATGTAGGTATTCCAAGCCTCTTAAACACATCTTTCATGAAGAGAGTAGCGGTACCTCTTGCTCCAACCAGAAGTCCGATTACTTCAAGCTCTTTTAGGTGGTATTTTTGGAGGTAATAGGGAATTACAGGATTGTAGATATTCCTTTTTTTTCATTATCCACTTCTGCTGGCTGTTCCTCATCCGTTTCGAAACGCACAGTGGGATCAATTATGAATCCAGATCTTGTAGATTCCTCGAAAGCTATTATATCTATGCGCCGTGTACTGCCAGTGACGGAGAGACCATGTACTTCTTCAAAGGTGTTGTAGTCGGCATCTTTAAGAGCAGTGGCTATAATTGATCGTACTTAGTGGTGTCTAGCGTTTCGCAGACCTTCGCCGTGCGGACAGGATCCCAGGACGTGTGCAAGAGTTTCAACCTCGTTGTGGAAATGCCTACAACGGTTGTCCTGAGATCTTCCCGGCACAGCACGTACTGCAGCAACATTTCCAACCATTTTAATGCCATCGCGCCATTCGCTGTTGGAGAGTCCTTCGTGTTTACAAATCCTTCGTGTTCATTTCTCACACTAGTTTATTAAACCGTGTCGGACTGTAAAGAAAACAACTATTGCAATGTCCATATTTTATTCTAACTGATATTGACAAATTAATTCGCAGTGCTGTTAAGGAAATAATTAACATTCCTACTGACACCCCGGATGCTGTGTTGTATGCACTAAGAATATTGTGAGGTTTAGGAGTCTTTAAAGGCCAGTGGGAAGCTTACCTTCAGCATTTAAATATTTGTCAAAGACTTTTACACGTGCGAGTTAGAAGTATTGTCCTAAAGATATAATCAATTAACAGGTGCAATATTTGAAACTGGTAGCAATAACTGATCTTACACATAATATTAGCTTCTGCGCACGGGGTTTTGGACCGAATCAAATCTATTTTTCCCTCTTACAGTGATTCGGTTCAGATCCTTTTAGTGCAGGAGGCTTTAGTTCGATGGGGTGAGGTTTCCAATAATTCTGATCCTCCGTCTTTTCCAGAGGTTCAAAAGAATTGAGATGAAATACTAATCTCTCTTGTTAAGGAGTCTCTTCAGTCATCTTTTTCTTCAGATACAGATAGTGCTCGTTTTTTGGCTCTCCAGCAAAATGTTTCAGAATCTTGGCTTCATGCAATTCCTTCCCCTAACATCGGTACTCTTATGGATCTCAGATCCTTTAAAGTTTCCGTGGCTTTACGCCTCGGTTGCAAAATCTGTCACATTCATAAATGTATCTGTGGCAATATTGTAGATTCTTATGGCCACAATGCCTTAAGTTGTGTCATGAGTAAGGGGCGTCTCTCTCGTCATTCATCGCTCAATGACATCATTAAAAGTGCTTTAACATCCTCAGGGGTTCCATTCATCTTAGAACCTTCTGGGATCAGCCGTTCAGACGGCAAGAGACCCGATGGTCTGACTCTAGTCCCGTGGCGTGTCGGCAAATACTTAATTTGGGATTCCACATGTGTGGATACACTGGCCCCTTCTCATTTGTCTTCAACCTCTAAGACACCAGGATCTGCAGCAGAAAGTGCCGCTGTCAGAAAACACCATAAATATAAACATCTTGCAGATAATTA
This sequence comes from Periplaneta americana, assembly GCF_040183065.1. NCBI lineage: Eukaryota > Metazoa > Arthropoda > Insecta > Blattodea > Blattidae > Periplaneta > Periplaneta americana. Next base: position 165,138,523 of record NC_091121.1, read on the forward strand.
TATTTTTGTCACTTTTGCGGTTGAAACGTTTGGATCATGGTGTAGTGAAGCCAAAGCTCTCATATCCACTATAGGCAGAAGTTTAGTGCAGCTTTCTGGGGACCCTCGAAGCAGTCGATATCTACGTCAGCGCATTGGTATCGCCATTCAGCGCGGTAATGCTACAAATATTCTTGCATCCTTCCCCGAGTCCTCTTATTTAGATGAGATTTTCTTCCTTTAATTATTCAATTTATTTGTATTATATTCATAATTAAGTTAAAACAGAAATTGGAAAAATAATAGATAATTAAAAAATGGCTTTCATTTAAACGAATTAAGAAAGATACAATAAAACCCCTCTAGTTAATCACTTTTATATCTTGGACGCCCCTATATTTTGGACACATTGCTTTGGAATCTGTTCATCCCTGTTTTGGCTGTGTACCCTTTTGTTAAGATGTATCCTGGAGATTACCTACGTCATATGAAGTAAGCTTCTTTAAAGATATCTCATTCGTGAATTCTGGAATAGCAAATAAGAATCAGGATTACAATTTTGGACAGGAAATAAATCATCTCCCCTTCACAATTTTATAGTTGTTAGTAAAGATATACGTTTATATTCCTCCTTGTGACTTTGATTCAACGTAGTTTATTTCTGTATCGGATGAAGCAGCTGCGTTATGTAATGTGCGAAAGGTAAGCAGAAGGAGGCATCGATCGGGATGCCAGCGAGTTGTGAGTCAAATGCGAATATGCATTGTTACGGAGTCAACAGTCTGCATAAGCTTGCCACAGAGCAAAATATAACGAAGTCACTTCTCAGCGAGGGATAGAAAGAGATAGAGCATAAAGGTTCAGTGTATTTCAATCTTTTCTATTTAAGGGGTTAGATACAGCTTACAGCAGTAAAATTTTTGGAAATATTCAACATTTTTTTCCTCCATTACCGTATCTTGTACAATACTTACTTACTGGCTTTTAAGGAACCCGAAGGTTTATTGCCGCCCTCACATAAGCCCGCCATAGGTTCCTATCCTGAGCAAGATCAATCCAGTCTCTATCATCATATCCCACCTCCCTCAAATCCATTTTAATATTATCTTCCCATCTACGTCTCGGCCTCCCCAAAGGTCTTTTTCCTTCCGGCCTCCCAACTAACACACTATATGCATTTCTGGATTCGCTCATACGTGCTACATGTCCTGCCCATCTCAAACGTCTGGATTTAATGTTCCTAATTATGTCATATGAAGAATACAATGCATGCAGTTCTGCGTTGTGTAACTTTCTGCATTCTCCTGTAACTTTATCCCTTTTGGCCCCAAATATTTTTCTAACTGCTGATTTTATTCTTTTATGAATAAAGAATCCTGTTCCTAATTGGTGACTATTGTTTCCTTCCCCATAATACAACAAGTAATCTCCTATTTGTGTTATGCCGTTCCCATCTAACGTAACCTCCTGTATTCCCACAAAGTATATTCTATATCTAGCTAGTTCTTTTGCTACTAATGTTACCCCTCCTGTTCTATATAGACTTGTAACATTCCAAGTACCAAATCTCAGAACCTTATTCCTTTGCTGTGGTCGTGCCAGAGAATCAGTCCCATTCCAAGGCTTATTTGAAGGATTCGTAACAAGCTGTTTTTTACGGTGATGGGTTGTTAGCCCTTCGCTCAACCCCCAAGATGGAGAACCACCCCTCAACGGCTGTCCGCGACTGCTTATTCAATATATTCACAGCTATCCTCCATATCTGGAGGCCGTCTCTTCGATCCGCAACCTGAGGACGCGCCATGCCGTGGTGGTAGGGACCCACAATATATGGTACAATAATATACAATAATGAAAATTAGTATGTGTAACACACTGTCCTTCTGCTATATTGAAAACATATGTTTACGATTAAAAATATATATATATATATTTTTTTTCCAAAATTCATAATGGTGGTAGTTCATTGTGCAATGATGAAGCTTTTCCCTCACAACTCATAAACTTGTTAACTTTTTCATGTTCTCTCTCTTTTATTTTATTGCCGAGACTCACATTTACACTATCATGCTCTTTCAACTATATTCCTTAATAAATAATATATTTCGGAATATGTATTATGACTTTCTTGTGTTAAATTTTATCGTACCTGGTTTATATGTTTCGACCTATTATTAGTCTTCTTCAGAACTGGTCGTTCCTGGTCTTGGCGCCTCTTGTTTAGTTTCCTGTGAGGGTGTGTTTGTGTAGTGTAATGTGGAGTCAAAGAGTGTGTGTGTTCTGAAATTGAGTTGTGTGTTGAGAATTTCATTGGGGTGTGTTTATGTGTGTCTGTATATTTCATATTGTTCTAGTGTACCACGTACGACAGAATTTAACACAAGAAAGTCACATAATACATATTCCGAAGTGATACAGTGTTAAAAGTTGTATAATCAAGATGTATAAAATAATATATATTTTTTTATTTTGTGTTAGAAGAAAGTACTGATATTTGACCATTTTTAAAAGGAATTTATTTTTTATCAGACAATTATCAAACATAGAGAAGTGATCTTGTATCATATTGTAGATATGACATACATCAATACACATAAAAAAATTTCACCACAGAATGTCCGACAGTTTTTGAGTTATGTGGGAAAAGCTTCATCACTGCACAGTAAACTGAATTTTGAAAAAAGAAAAAAAAAATGTAAATAATTTTTTTAAATCGTAAACATATTTTTTTCATATACCAGAAGAACGGTGTTTTACACATACTAATTTTCATTATTGTACAAGATACAGTAATGGAAGAAAAAAATATTGAATATTTCCAAACTTTTACTGCTGTAAACTGTACCTAACCCCTTAATCCAGTGACGTTTCGAGTAAAGGAGATCATGGCGTGTTTGGAGATAAGAATACTGTATTTCGTAAATATAACAACAAACCATGGATTACTTTCAAAATACAGAGTAATTCAAAGTAATATAAATTGTTTCATGAGCGTTTTATAAAGTAACCAGTGGCAAAGGTAACATATACAGAGTTCCAATATGTTTTTATAAAACTAATCTAGAATTGACCCAAATTTGGAAAAAAGAAATACCAAGATACAGTAATTCATTAATCTCACAATTAATGTATGATCGCTTAGGCAGTGGATCGTTCCTTTTCATAGTTATAATCACTGTTTTTCCTATTTCCTTTTTTATTTCACCTTGTGACAGAAGAAACAATGTGCGCCTTTTTCTGTTCTCTGTAAACAGTTCAAAATATAACAGCACGGTATTTCTTTATGCATTTATATTACATTCGTTCACTGTAAGGCCGTGTACTGTATAACGCGCTGGAATAACAATAGCCGATTTGTCGGCGCAAAGGATTGCGGTACTCTGGATATCCACGGACTCTGTAGTACGTTTCTCGGCACTAGCGACATCTATGAGCCATGCTCGTAGAGTCGGCCGAATAACGGTAAGTCAAAGGCTTTACCATGTATAAATATATAATAGGATGCGAAACGTACTGAGTTTCCTGTAACACATGCTAGAGATAATAATGTAGAAATTGATGTTGCTGCCACCTGTTGGGCGGTGGAGAACTTATTACATCTAGCAACGCACCAGGTAGCGAAAATAAAAACTAATTACTCCATGCATTTAGCAGCGCACCTGGTGACGAAAATGTTAAACTATGCAGAAAGTATTGCCTCCCTCCCACCCTCATTCCTATTTTCAAACTAATCCAATTTAAAATAAAACATTTATATTTTTATTCCTCACAGCATCTTCCACTGAAAATTATTACCGGACTCAACAGGAAGATAAAAGAGACTGTCGACCTGGTTGACGAGTTGGTATAGCGCTGGCCTTCTATGCCCAAGGTTGCGGGTTAAGTGTGCTTAAATGCGACAGGCTCATGTCAGTAGATTTACTGGCATGTAAAAGATCTCCTGCGGGACAAAATTCCGGCACATCCGGTGACGCTGATATAACCTCTGCAGTTGCGAGCGTCGTTAAATAAAACATAACATTAACATTAAAAGAGACTATCTATTTTACACTATCCAATTAAAATATAACCAGACAGAGACAGAAAATAAAGCAAAAGGTTAGATAATTGGGATTGTATTCTTTGAGTATTTAGTGTACAGAGAAATGAAAAAGTCTACAAAAACTACTTAGATAGTTCAACTTATTATATTACTATTACTTTACAATACATCCAACAACACTATTTTTACAACGTCCATAAACATCACTGTTTAACATACACACACGTAGTATCACTTTATGTCCACTTATGAGCAAGTTTCTGGCTGCCATCTTGTCTTCTCGAGCAACGTCTCGAACGAACGGATAAATAGAGAACTCTGGGTAACGTACCCAACACGTAGTTCTAATATTCACCACCTACGACATCGGGCGCTGATCATCTTATTTGAGCCCCCTGCCGTCAGATGGTGCTGACCGCAGTTTCGCATCCTATTATATATTCATCCATGACCTTGCCATTGAAAGAAAAAGAGAAAAGGTTTATTGTTAGGTGGATGGAGAGATATGGAAAAAATTGTATTTTTGAAATCTATTACTTAAATATAGGCTATGCGTAACATTCCTCACCTTTCAGAAATATCCTACATTATTTATAATAAGGCGCGTTTGCTTCTTTCACTTTCGTTTCTAGGAAATGTAACATCTTCAAAGGATCAGCCGGCAATAAAGCAAGACGCTATACGTCCCTGTCTGAAATAACACTTCCGGAAATACGTGTTTCATTTCTTGGAACGTATAAAAACTGTTACACTCAATCGATTCCTTAATACAAGAGATACGCTTTCAAAAGACGTCATACATTGCAAACAAATGCGATTTTGTGTTAAAGAAACGAAGTACGAGTTTCAAAATAGAAAGGAAATGGATTTGGAATTTGAAAACAATCAGAGAAAATAAAGGTAGGAAAGAGTTAGAATGAAGAAGGGATAAGGAAGGATGTAATAGCGTAAAGCTTCGATGATCTCGACGAGGCGTCAGCGTGAAAGTGGGGGGGGGGGTAAAAGTAGACACAAAGAAGACTATCGGACAGTTTGCCAGAGAGGGATAAGATTGTGAGGGGTGGGACACTCACCCAATTTCCAGAACCAATTAAACGCAAGTGGTTTCTCTGAGTTGAGAATCTTGAGCGAATACTTTGCTGTACGTGTTTGAGAGACGAAGTTTCTACGTCTCGTCCATTTCTCTGAAATATGATTAACTATAGATTTTTGTCTCGTATACTTCTATTTCTGTTTCACTCAAAATTTGTACACGTCATTTTACATTTTAGTAGAACATAAATAAGCCAAGCGGTATTTTATATTCAAAGCTTGGAGCGTTCATTAAAACATTTATTCATTCAAAGTGTTCTGTCCAAGGACAGGTCTTTCTTCAGTCTTTTCTATTTTCTGCCTTCCCCTAGTCTCCGCATATGATCCATGTATCTTAATGTTGTCTATTATTTAATATATACTTCTGCCCCGAACCTTTCTCCCGTTCACCATTCCTTCCTGCGCGTCCTTTAGTAGGCAGTGATCCAACCAATTATTTTTTCTCTTCCTGATCAGTTTCAGCATTATTCTTTCTTCATCCACTCTTTTTCAGTAAAACAATAGCTATTAATTATTTAATACTTTTATGATAATTTTAATAATAATAACAATAATTTTAATAATAATAATAATAATAATAATAATAATAATAATAATAATAATAATAATAATGATTTATTTTAGCTGGCAGGGTTAAGGCCGTAAAGCCTTCTCTTCCACTCAACCAGCAAAAAGTGTATATACATATGCATGAACTTACAAAGAATTCAACAATTTGATTAAGTGAGAGTTACATGTATACAAGAGTTATTTACGAATTAAACAACAAAATACTATGAACTATTAATTAAACACTGAAATAAACTGTGTAGCAGAATTAAACTAAAATACATAGAATGTTAATATATTTCAAATAATATTAGATAATAGAAAGTAGATAATGGAAAGTAGCAACTAAAGTTATAGACAAATAATTGAAATCTTAATACATTGTCACATCTATATTGTATGTTATGAGTAGGGAAATCAGTTCATGCATTTTCATATTTGTTCTCTATCGTTGTGTGAATATGCTGAAAGATTATCTACATGAATCACAAATTTCTGAATACAATGATATTACTTTTATTGTGCATAAAAGTGCATATTTTGCCTTTATTTATAAAAGCATCATATTTTAACATTTATGCAGGGAAACTGCATATTATGTATGTTTATTTGTCTTTCCCTCATTTTTAAAAGTGTGTAACCCCGTAAACACGACTAATTTATGTTCATGAATTTTGAACGTAACGATGACGCCCTCATAGGCAGCCTCTCAAGTTAGCAATTGGTATTCCTCTACTGCAGTCTTTAGCAGATTTCGATAGAACAATATCCAGTTTAACATCAGTTCCAGGAAATGTAGGACATAAAGTGAACGAGAAACAGCAAATGTTCCTTCCAAAAACCCTGGCTACTATCAACTTAAAGAAATTCAAGATATTCTCGAAGGAAAAACACTCCAAAAACCAACAAAATTTTCTATAGAACAGCTCATAGCTTTTGTGCAAGCCCCTCTTCTTGTGAAGCAGAACGAAGTTTTTCGCGCTACAAAGCTATGCTGAGAGACAACAGGCGAAGAATGACAACAGAAAACATACGTCACTGCTTAGTTGTGAACTGTAACAGCATAAATGGAGCATTTAGCAATGAGGCAAGCACTTCAAAATCCATAGACTAAACGTAAGTTCCCTATACCTTATTATTCTGTTAAAATAATCTCAGACTGATGATGCATATTTTGTAGCATATTTATCTATTTTTACAGCATAAATGCATACATATTCTTCACGTTTTTAGGGCATGAACTTACTTTCCCTGATCATGAGTTCTCACAGTATTTCATTTATATCTTTTTGTTAATTTTCCTTTTCATTTCATTTAATGTATTGAATAGATCTTATATCAGTCATTTCCAACTGACCAACTTGTGACGTCGGAGAACGTTTCCCCTGTCGGAGCACAGCTAATAGAGCACGTAAGGGAGGGTAATGTTGTGTCTCTGCTATTTAAATATCCCCATCCCTTCCACTGCTACTCCTCTTACTTTGCTCTTATAGCTATCCTTCCTCTCTCAATGAGCTCGAGAGCAGAGACTTGTGACGTCACAGAATCAGCAGTTGGAAATGCCTGCATTAGGTAAACAGAAAGCATGAGTATGGGGAGTCCACCCCTCTGGAATAAAGGTTATAATGTCTGACCGTGAAACGAGCGGACTCGGGTTGAAATCCTTGTTAGGACAAGTTATCTAGTTGAGGTTTTCCGAAGATTTTCCTAAGGCAATTGAAGCAGAACTGACGGGTAGCTTTCCCTCTTCCCCTTTTTAATAATCATCACCGTTTCTTTCCCATGTTCCGGGCTTGCCAGCGAACTTGACCCCTGGTATGTGGTCATTAGTTGCTGGTTGTAGTGCTATGTCCCGTGAACTCTCCTCTAGGCTCATGGCCCGCAGGGCAATATGTAGCGCGGGGGCCTTAGGGCATACACATCACTCCAGAACAATCTTCGCGGATGTCAAAAATGTATTAAAACAGAGAGAGGACACTTTAAAAATCTCTTGTGACACAGATAAGATATATTTGTATTCAGTTTTACGTTATTTGTAGTCCACACCTGTGGAGTAACGGTTAGCGCGTCTGATCGCGAAATCAGATGGCCTGGGTTCGAATCCCGGTCGCGGCAAATTATTTGGTTTAGGTTTTTTCCGAGGTTTTCCCTCAACTCAATATGAGCAAATGCTGGGTAACTATCGGTGTTGGACCCCGGGACTCATTTCACCGGCATAATCTTCATTTCATTCGGACGCTAAATAACCAGAGTTGTTGATTGATACAGTATCGTAAAATAACCCACTATAAAAATTTATTTGTAAACATTTTCTCCGTTTAACAGGTTTTAGAAACTAATGTTACTACCATAAAAACGGCGGCCGATTTCGCGGTAACTGTGCGAGGATCATAACCAGTGCCGTTTTAGGGGGTCAGGTACAGCTTACAGTAGTAAAATTTTTGGAAATATTCAAATTTTTTTCTTCCATTATTGTTTCTTGTACGATAATGAAAATTGGTATGTGTAAAACACTGTCCTTCTGCTAAATGATATATATATATATATATATATATATATATATATATATATATATATATATATATATATCATTTAGCAGGGACATCATTTTATTTTTACTTGCATTTTTATTGTACCTGCATTTCTGAATGTACTTCACTCCCACCTCTTCACTAATGTCCTTGCTCCCGTCAGACATACAAACTTACGGCCGCTGTAGCATTCGAAGTCTTCAAGCAGTGAAGTATACACTGCAGTGTATAGTGTGTTTCATAAATATGATTGCGTTTTCTATAGAAGAAAGAACCTATATTAATAATATCGCACTAAAAAATTATATTCAAGAAACGATAAATTCAATTTCAGAGAATATGCTTCAAAATGTTTTTAATAATATGCGTAAAGAATTGAAGCCTGCATTGTAATGAACGGCAACCAGTTTCAGTAACTTGTTTAAAAATTCAGATTAGCTTATTTTGAATTGAGGTGGCTAGAAGCAATGGAATGCTAGTGACATTTGTAATAACATGAGTTAAGTGCATCCAGTGTAAGCAAAAGTATCTAAAATGTTAGTGGCAAAGGGATATTTTAATCGCATCACACATTAAAATTTAAATAAAAATTTCACCAATTTTACGAAAGCTTAAATATTTAAACCCCATTTTCTCAAAAGTAACTTAAGTGCACTTACAGCCCTTTACTTATGACCCCCTCAATTTAAATGCACTCTCTATATTGTATGTTAACACTATGCTAAATAAAGTAGACAGTACATAACGAACATAGCCGCCTGAAAAGTTGAGTTTTTGAAAAAAAAAATGTTGCTACTCTACTGTATTTTGATAAATTCCGTAAAAGTGATCATCAAACTGAAAATCGTAATATCGTATTTCCCTACAACATAAATGGATACACTACTTTTCTCTCCTCCTATAGCTAGTAAAATGATTTGTTTACATATTGCACTAGTAACATCAAACTCCTGTAATGGAGGGCGCAACAGTGTTTCCGAGAATAGCCAGGTTAATGTTAAAAATGTTGGTAAAAATAAAGTGATGTCCCTGTATATATATATATGTATATATATATATATATATATATATATATATATATATATATATATATATATATATACGATTAAAAATTATTTATATATAAATTTTTTTCAAAATTCAAAATGAGCAGTTCCCTGTGCAGCGAGGAAGCGTTTCCCTCATAACTCATAAACTTGTTAACTTTTTCATGTTCTCTCTCTTTTATTTTATTCCTGAAACTCATGTTTACAATATAATGCATTTTCAACTACATTCCTTAATAAATAATATATTCTTATTTTGTGTTAGTAGAAAATACTGATATTTGACCATTTAGTGAAATGAATTTATTTTTTATCAGACAATCTATCAAAGAAAGAAAAGTGATCTTGCATCATATTGTAGATATGACATGCATTAATACACACAAGAAATTTCATCACAGAATGTTGGATAGTTTTTGAGTTACGTGGGAAACGCTTCATCACTGCACAGTGAACTGAATTTAAAAAAAAATAAATGTTAATAATTTTTTAAATCGCAAATTTTTTTTTGTAGGAGGACAGTGTTTTACACATACTAATTTTCATTACTGTATAGGATACAGTAATGGAGGAAAAAATGTTGAATATTTCCAAAATTTTACTGCTATAAGCTGTACCTAACTCCTTAACGTATGGACACGGTGGGCAGTTACCTGGGACCCCACGAGTACAGGGGCCCCATGCTAAACTATGCACAGGCCAGAATTTAGCACTAATTTTCTAATCATCCGCCTCAACTTTCAAATCAACCATCTTCGTAGCTCAGTCGGCTAAGACGCTTACCTGCCGATCCAGAATTGCGTTCGGGCGAGGGTTCTATTCCCGCTTAGCCTGATTACCTGGTTGCTTTTTTCCGAGGTTTTTCCCAACCGTAAGTGCGAATGTCAGGTAATCTATGGTGAATTCTCGGCTTCATCTCGCCAAATACCATCTCGCTATCACCAATTACTTCGATGCTAAATAACCGAGTAGTTGATACAGCGTCACTACATAGCCAATATATATATATATATATATATATATATATATATATATATATAATATTCAAATCACTTAACTCAGATGGAGAAAAAATACGACTTCAAGCGATTTATAAAGGCATTTTCTGTAAATAAATTTCGCAAATGTTTGTGTAGAATACTTGATAATCTATACTAATAATAAATCTGTAGCCGAAATTTTTCTGGTAATTTTCGATTTTCCAAAAATAATTGGTCCTAACATATATAATTAACCACCCTGAAACCGAAAATCGCTTTTCTGAAATTTTTGTTTGTATGTCTGTCTGTCTGTATGTTTGTTACCTTTTCACGCGATAATGGCAGAATGGATTTCGATGAAAATTGGAACATAAATTAAGTTCGTTGTAACTTCGATTTCAGGCTATATGGCATTCAAAATGCTTTATTTAAAAGGGGGGTTATAAGGGGGCCTGAATTAAATAAACCGAAATATCTCGCTTATTATTGATTTTTGTGAAAAATGTTACATAATAAAGGTTTCTTTAAAAATGATTTCCGATACGTTTTGTCCCAGGCAAAATTTTGATAGGACTGATATTTAAGTCTGTCTGTCTGTCTGTCTGGATGTTTGTTACCATTTCACGCGATAATGGCTGAACGGATTTCGATGAAAATTGGAATATAAATTAAGTTCTTTGTAACTTATATTTCAGGATATATAGCATTCAAAATACTTTATTTAAAAGGGGGGTTATAAGGGGGCCTGAATTAAATAAACCGAAATATCTCGCTTATTATTGATTTTTGTGAAAAATGTTGCATAACAAAAGTTTCTTTAAAAATGATTACCGATAAGGTGTATTCCAAGCAAAATTTTGATAGGACTGATATTTAAGGATATACAAGAGTTTTAAAATAACAATACAATACATTTCCATCGCCGCCTCAGATTATAGTGTCGTTGTTCCGTAACTTCTATGTGCAAAATATTAAATTTTTTAGTAAGAAGAAAAACAAATTCATTAAATATATGGCAGTAGCGCATAGGAGATCGTGAATTCTTACATTTTCGAAAGAAATATAATTAAGTTATATAGTAGATTGTATTAATTGCTCCATCACTATTTAAGTTATTTAATAGAGCAAAAATCTGAAAATGATATATGACATAGGAATTATTATAGGAACGACGACGATGGCTACAATGAAATCGAAACAAATGACTTCGTCTATTTAAGGCGGCCTTGACGTTTATCAATATTAATATACAGAGAATATTTTATGTCTTTGTATGAAGTAACCTCAGAAGCTAATTAACCTTCACTATTCGAAATTTGTAGTTTCTCTAGATGGGTGTAATGCTACAAATGAGGACTGAGGTAAGATGAAAAGAATCTGTACGCACAGAAAACTTGATATTCTGCGTAATATTGTATAACTTGATTATTGCAACTTTATTTGGTCCACATAAAATACTCTAATTTTATACACTCATTTTACCATAGAGATCACTGGAGCTGAGGTATTTTAAAAAGTGTCATGAAATTGCGTTCTTGCGCTCATAATTTACCCATATTAGTTTCCTGTATTTCTTAAAATAATATTTATGTAGGGTACCTCATTTTTTTTGCATAAACAATGATATACAACCGAGCGAGTTGGCTCAGGCGGTAGCATTTGAGACACGCATTCGGGGGTCCCGGGTTCAAACCCCGTGGCCGACCAATCTGACTGAGGTTTTTCATGATTTCCCTTAGTCATAAAGGCAAATGCCGGATTGGAAAGATACATACCATTATTCATCACCGCCTCAATTACCAATACCAAAAACATTAATCAAAGTCTATAATCGGTTACATGAACACAAGCCATCTACAACACACAATAGAAACAGGAACTCAACTAGAGTAAAAACGGCCTACTGATATAACCACACAATCTAAACATGCAACATGACCACAGATGTTAAGGCGTGAATAAAATAAACTTAACAAGAAAAAAAAGATGCACAGTAAGGTTAACATAAAAATGATATTCGTACACAATCAACTCTATTAATTTGGAGTGATTTATTAAAGGATGCATTCAAGACTAATTTAGAAAAATGTTAAAGGAATTATATTTGCACCAAATGAGTGGTCTCAGGAACAAAATGATAGCATTTTAATTATTTAAATACAATTTAAATTAAGTAGCATATTAAACGATTTATTCTTCTATCAAACACGAATGTTCCCTGGACCCAATGTCCTATTTTAATTATGTAATTACTTTATATTTATTTCTAATAAGTGCAGCAGAGCGCACGGGTAGAGCTAGTATCACATAAAACAGTTCTGTGGTTCAGAGAAACTATATTGACAAAATAAACGAACATTTTGTAACATAACCTGCAAGGTCATTCATTCCTCTTTACTCAATGTCAATTTCCAGGCGCAACTAATCGATACGAACATATGTGAACAACACAATCTGTCAGCTATGGGATGCCGAATTGGATTTCTTTCATAAATTCTTTCCTACAATTTATAATGCTAAGATACCATAGTAAGAGAGCAACAGTAACAAATATAAATGACACTCGGGAGGAAATTAAACACAGAATAAATATATATGGGAAATGCCTGCTATCATTCGGTTGAGAAGCTTTTACCATCCAGTCTGCTGCCAAAAAACCTGAAAGAATTTATAAAACAGTTATATTACCGGTTGTTCTTTATGGTTGTGAAACTTGGACTCCCACTTTGAGAGAGGCACATAGCTTAAGGGTGTTTGAGAATAAGGTGCTTAGGAAAATATTTGGGGCTGAGAAGGATGAAGTTACAGGAGAATGGAGAAAGTTACACAACACAGAACTGCACGCATTGTATTCTTCACCTGACATAATTGGAAACATTAAATCCAGACGTTTGAGATGGGCAGGGCTACTAATTGTCCCTACTGATTCTTCTTTATATTGTGATCGACCAGTTATGTATTTCCCATCGTCCGGACAGTCTTTTATCATAAATAAAGAAAGCAACGAAGAAAATAACGCCAAGTCTCACGTGGAGTTCCAGCCACCGACCAGGTTCGAAGCCACCATAGCCCAGACTATATAGCTCTCCTCCCCGGTTCATTTACAGTGGACTTCTAACCACTGACCAAGTTCGAAGCCATAGCCCAGAACTATGATATCTACGATATAGCTCTCCTCCCCGGTTCATTTACAGTGGAGTACTATCCACATCCTGGCTAAAATATAACATGTAACAATTCGTTTATATAGTAACGTTAGGATATTGCGTACTATGCGCAAGATGTAAAAATTGCACAAATGTTGCAAATTTTGTATTCGATATACAATATAGTTCTTTCATACGGTTACGTATCTCATATTTTTCTCTATCAAATGATATCGATTTAACTATGAACTACCCCATAACATTTGGTGGCAGAAAATTGCATTTATAAAAATTCGTTTATATAGTAAAGTTAGGATATCCGTACTATGCGTAAGAGGTAAAAATTATACAAATGTTGTAAATTTTGTATTATATATACAGTATATTTCTTTCATACAGTTACGTAGCTTATATTTTTCTGTATTAAATGAGATTGATTTAACTTGATCTAACCCATAAAATTTGGTGGCTTTCGCAAAACACATAAGTGAACCGAATGCCTGCGTGGTCTGTTGGTGAGCGTGCTGGCTTACAGATCTGGAGGTCCCCGGTTCGATTCCCGGGCTCGGCTCTCGGTGAATTTTTCTTAAAGAAAAAAAATTACCTGGGTGTCTAGAGTCTGAAAATTTGTATGAATGTGAGTGTGATTGTTAGTGTTGCCGGGTTAATATTAATTAACCGATCATCTAAACTAATAATAAATCTGTAGCCGAAATTTTTCTGGTAATTTTCGATTTTCCAAAAATAATTGGTCCTAACATATATAATTAACCACCCTGAAACCGAAAATAGTTTTTTTTTTTTAATTCTTGTCTGTCTGTATGTTTGTTACCTTTTTACGCGATAATGGCTGAACAGATTTCGATGAAAATTGAAATATAAATTAAGTTCGTTGTAACTTAGATTTTAGGCTATATGAATTCAAAATACATTATTTAAAAGGGCGGTTATAAGGGGGTCTGAATCGAAATATCTCGCTTATTATTGATTTTTGTGAAAAATGTTACACAACAAAAGTTTCTTTAAAAATCATTTCCGATAAGTTTTATCCATTGAAAAATTTTGATAGGACTGATATTTAATGAGATAAATGAGTTTCAAAATTAAAATAACTGCCATCTAGGCGGTGTAATGAAATAAACAAATGAATTCGTTCATAAGGGGCCTTGGTCAACAGCAATCGAAAGCTATGAATCATAGCCTACAGAGAATGTTTCTGTGTTTGTATGAAGTAATATCGGAAGCTAAATTAACCGATTTGTGTAATTAATTATTATTTCACCATTGGAAAGTGTAGTTTCTCTATATGGACATAATGCTATAATGTTATTACAGTAACTTCGGAGTGAATTGAGGACAGGTAAGATTAAAATAGCTTCTTATGCACAAACAACTTGATAGGCTATTCTGTGTATTCGTTTCCTGTATTTCTTAAAATAATGTTTATCTCAGAGTATTAACGAACCACAAGAGTGTATTGATTTAATATGCAGTAATAATATGTTAGCTTAGCATTCCATTATTTTATAATCAAAATTTTAACTATGCTCAATTGAATTGTGTTAAAATAAATAAAATATATATACATTAAATGCAATGCAAAAAAATTGGGTAATGAACCAAGCAGATTATGTTGCGCTGTTGTAAAATAAAATTTGTTCCTCCTGAGATTCAAGAGCCCCCATAAAAAATTAGATACTTACTTATCGGTGTACATCCGTTATCAACACATTTTTATATAATATAATATAATATAATATAATATAATATAATATAATATAATATAATATAATATAATATAATATAATATAATATAATATAATATAATATAATATAAAAGGGTTCAGAACCATAGTGGCCCAAGCGCCATTTACTGAATACGTAGAAAACAAGGGTTAAAATTAAGTTATTACCATAATTCAATGGAAGCATATAGCAAGTAAAATAAAGTATACACATTAGATCTAAATGATATGTCAGTCTTCATTAAAGTATGGATGCATGTAATAAAAATTAAGAAACATGTTAAAGGAATTGTCATTGCACCAAATGAGTGGTCTCTGGACCAAAATGATCGCATTTTAATTATTTAAATACAATTTAAATTAAGTAACATATTAAACGATATATCCTTCTATCAAACACGAATGTTCCCTGGATCAAATGTCCTATTTTAATTATGTAATTACTTTATATTTATTTCTAGCGGGTGCAGCGGAGCGCACGGGTACGGCTAGTAATAAATAAATTTATGGCAATTTCGTAATGTGCGCCTGTGTTATTCAGTTAGTATGATTTACCAATCAAGTAACTTGTTTATGTTGTTTTTTTATTTCAAGTTCAAGGCGCATGCTTTTTTACTTGGTTATTTAACGACGCTGTATAAACTACTAGGCTATTTAACGTCGATGGGATTGGTGATAGCGAGATGGTATTTGACGAGATGAGGGCGAGGATTCCCCATAGATTACCTGACATTCGCCTTAAGATTGGAGAAAACCTCGGAAAAAACTCAACCAGGTAATCAGCCCAAGCGGGGATCGAACAAGCGCCCGAACGCAACTGTAGATCAGCAGGTAAGTGCCTTACCCGACTGAGTACATCGGTGGCTAGGCTCATGTTGTATTGTCCAAATATTTGTAACGATTAATCTTTGGTGTACATAATCTATTTCTTTTAATTTCAAAACAATCTGTTGGCGGTACTAATAAACATGTTTCTTTTATAGACTATTTCGTTTATATGACGTCATTGCATTTTCGACCAATGAAGTGTAATGAAATTTTGAATTCCAACCAATCACAGTCAGACTTTGCGATAATTTCTGCAGCTAGATTTATCGCTATCAATTTATCGCATGGTCGTTCTTTTGTTTAGTCGTTGTCGCCAACTGTTTCCCCTTAAATTGATGATCATGAATACATTAAGCTGCAACTACACGGTTACACTTTCCTTTCAACTTTAAAGCAATGAATGCAAGATTGATATTTAATATTAATTAATATATTTACGCAGTGAAGACCACTTTCAAAACGGCGCACCATATAGACACAAAATCTTTATGCATCTTAATTGAACGCACCTTTTAAATTTGATTCTTTCAATATTCTTCCCAGATTGCACGCATAAGCGATTGGAATATTGAACTGTGTAGATGCAGCTTTAGTTCCGTTACACACTACAGCGAGAATGCGTTTGTCGAGCTATAAAAAATCCTTTCGTGTAGCACTGATTGTAAGTAACGGTCGAAACAAGGCACAGGTGACATTGGTCCTGCTTCCACAGGTAGGCCTAACGTAACCTATAAAATTGTAGCCTATAACATTTGTATTGAAATTAAACAATTAATAGACGTTCAAATTTATGTAACATCATCGCATATCAAACTCAAAAACCTTGCATAGTAATAATGTCTTTGATCAAACTGCCTTTCGTATGGCGTAATAAAATTCGTGTTTTAATTAGGCCTCTCTATACAGAGATGGCTTCACTGTGTAGCAACATGTCTCGCTGTGAATACATAAGCATTGGCATATAGCTGTCCCCACTGTTACTGTTAAATTAAATTATGATTTCAGCAGATAATGCAAATGTATTTGCTATAATAATAATAGAAAAGTGCAGTACATGTAATTAACATTGTTAAACTAGTATTTCGCTTTTCGCAATTGGCATTACTGAATAAAAACATCGAATTTCTTTATTGCAATAATCGATATTCATCTACGAGTATTTCAACTTCACAATGCCTGAATAGGTTAAATATTCGTTAATATACAATTATTAACATTTTGTGATCGAATTTTAGGGATATATTATTTAAATTTTTATTTTATTCACGAAATAGTCCTAATAAATGTCACTCGAGGTCTGAGATTTCCCAGATAAATCCACTCGCTTCGCTCGTGGATTTATCGGCAGATCTCAGACCTCTCGTGACATTACTACAGATAATTTACATATTTACTCCTGTGAGTGGTTGTGTAAGCAGAGTCCAGTGCACTGCTTTGCCCGGGAGCCTATAATGCTGTTAAGACGGCCCTGATTATAACAGAAAATGTTGCTGAACCTTCTGTATGGAACAAGCGTGATATGTGTTTGATCTTGTAGACGAAACTGTCACTGTGTCAGACTATGGACTTGATCAGTGGTGCAGGAATATTTGTTCCACCATAGGTAGGTAAACTCATCTGTGTACCACCGTAGCTCGGTGAACTGGCAGCTACTCATTTGAAGGTATAATGCTATTTGCAGTAGGAAAAACAGCTGTTGCACATTCAGTATTTACTCTGACTACTGTACTTCGGGCTCAGTTACAGTTTCGATTTGATAATTACTCTATTATTCGCGGATCAGCCTATCAGAGTTTCTTAATTGCTTACTCGTGCCAGTAGTCGTGCTGTGAAGGATCTAGCAGGCGGTGGTTACGTTTTGCTCCTCTATGTAACATAACCTGAAAAAATGGGAATATAAGGGTACAGTACATCAGTTATTCATAGATTTCAAAAAGGCATATGGCTTCTTGACTATGCGGATGACGTGAATATGTTAGGAGAAAATTCACAAACGATTAGGGAAAACACGGAAATTTTACTTGAAGCAAGTAAAGCGATAGGTTTGGAAGTAAATCCCGAAAAGACAAAGTGTATGATTATGTCTCGTGACCAGAACATTGTACGAAATGGAAATATAAAAATTGGAGATTTATCCTTCGAAGTGGTGGAAAAATTCAAATATCTTGGAGCAACAGTAACAAATATAAATGACACTCGGGAGGAAATTAAACGCAGAATAAATATGGGAAATGCGTGTTATTATTCGGTTGAGAAGCTTTTATCATCTAGTCTGCTGTCAAAAAATCTGAAAGTTAGAATTTATAAAACAGTTATATTACCGATTCTTCTGTATGGTTGTGAAACTTGGACTCTCACTCTGAGAGAGGAACATAAGTTAAGGGTGTTTGAGAATAAGATGCTTAGGAAAATATTTGGGGCTAAGCGGGATGAAGTTGCAGGAGAATGGAGAAAGTTACACAAAGCAGAACTGCACGCATTGTATTCTTCACCTGACATAATTAGGAACATTAAATCCAGACGTTTGAGATGGGCAGGGCATGTAGCACGTATGGGCGAATCCAGAAATGCATATAGAGTGTTAGTTGGGAGACCGGAGGGAAAAAGAGCTTTGGGGAGGCCGAGACGTAGATGGGAGGATAATATTAAAATGGATTTGAGGGTGGTGGGATATGATGATAGAGACTGGATTAATCTTGGACAGGATAGGGACCGATGGCGGGCTTATGTGAGGGCGGCAATGAACCTTCGGGTTCCTTAAAAGCCATTTGTAAGTAAGTATGTATGTAACATAACCTACAAATGGCTGTGAATGAAGTGAAGATTAATGGTTCATGTGCAAGTTTGTGTAAAAGGTGCAAAAGGAAAGTGGTGAATGGAGTTAAATGTATAGACTGTGAAAGTTATTTTCATAATAGTTGTGCGTCTTTCATAACTAACATAAAGATCTTGGATGCCAATACTATCAAATGTTGTGATGTGGAAGAAGATGATGATTGTGACGAAGTTTTTTCTAATATGTTGAAAGGAATAACGGATAATAAGGGTAAAATGGATATTAATATGTTTAAATATATTAGGCAGAAAGATTGTATAATTGCGGAACTTAGGGAAAAAGTGAAATTCCTTACACAACACGTAGAGTTGTTAACTATGGTTAAGGATGATTGTTCATCAAAACAAATGAAAATAGACACGAGCCCTAAGTGTGATGGTAACATTAAGGTTGTCCAAACTACAAATGAAAATCCGGGTGCTTCGACAGATAGTTCCAATTCGGATCCTAGCAACGGAAGTGATATAAATAAAGTTTCGTTTGCTGATGTTTTAAAAGGAAGGAAGATGAAGACAGGTAAACAACATCAGAAACTTAGCTGTTTTTGTAAGTAGGTTTGGACCAGATGTGACAGAGTCTGAAATAAATCAATATCTGCGGTCTCGTAACTTAAAGCCTATTAAAGTAACGAGATTAAAAACGAAACATGATTCTTATGCTTCCTTCCATGTTGAAATTGACGAACAGAACTTTGGTAGTGTGTTTTCAGCAGAGTGTTGGCCTGAAGGCTGCTTTGTGTCAGAATTTTACGGTGTTCTTAAAAATGAGCAGTTATTCCAGCCACCTAATAATAATCAGTTACCACCTGAGTGACTAAATCAAGGTTGTAAGTTAACCTCTAATGGCTCTACTAACATTTTATATTGGAATGTACAAAGTTTATCTAATAAGATTGATTATATTTCTGTTCTTACTAAGGAATACAATGTTCATATTTTATGTATTTCTGAACACTGGTTAAATCGTGAAGAACTGTCTTTAGTGAATATTCCTGGTTTTGTCTTGGCTGACAGTTTTTGTAGACCTCTATCGAAACAACATGGTGGTTCTGCTATTTTTGTGTAAGAAGAAGATTGCTTACCTAGTTAGAAGTAGATGTTAAATAAATAATAAGGCGCGTCCAGGAAGTAAGTTTTCCTAATGCCGTTTAGAGAAAGAAAATATAATATCATGAAGACATTTATTGGAACAGATAGAAGCAATTGTTGCGCGATTTTCAAATACATTCCCCACCGGAATTGAGACTTTGTCATACCGTGGGATCAACTTTTGTATCCCTGTGTCGTAGAAGTCTGCCGCCTGGAATCGAAACCAGTGTGACAGCCGTCTGCACCTCTCTGTCACTGTGACAAGAGGCGCGGAGTGCTTACAAGGGAAGGGTTTCGGCTCGAACAGGAATTTTTGGTTAAAAATTCGTACAGACGCCTACCTCACAATGGTGATGAAGACCGTAAAAGCATTCATTTGTGTAACTCTCCGTTTGGTTGGTATTGGTCAATACACTTCTTTAAAAATGTACATGAGGATTCTCCATAAAATGCATGAAACAGCATGGAGCAGAGCAATAAGCACAACACGCAGAAGCAACACCTGAACAATCTTCAGAACCACACTCCAGTGCTGAAAAATCAAATGCCACCTGAATTACATTTTTAAAGTCTGAGACTTTTTCACGATTCACGTAACCAGCTGACTGTCAGGAATTCCGAAGCATAGGGCAGTATATTGGAGCAGACAACTGGTTATGAATAACAGAGTGCATTTTCGTTATAAACACTCGATTTCCCAAGTTAAGTTCTGGATTCTCAGCAAGAGTCCTTATGTAATCTGGTATCCTCCGAGCATATATTTTGTATTGTCTAAGGAAATAGATATCCAGAGGCTGGATATATTTAGTTTTTTTAAGTGGAATGATCATACATTCTATGTCCTAGCCTTGGAATGATTCATTTATTAAGGTTGTGTCCTTGTGAGCATTCAATGAATCACACAACAGTGTACACTTTTGATTAGCTGCAATATTTTCAGACAGAACGTTGCAGAAAAATGTTCTTAAATGGGCTCTAGACATTTTACCACTCGCACTAGCTTCTAGGCTAGGCTAGGCTTACGGGTAAGGTGTCCCATCCCCTTAACTTGTGCAGTGCTCTCCCCATCCCTCAACTTGTACAGTGCTCTTACAGACAAACCACACATTACACAAACGAATGCTTTTAGGAGCTTTGTAGAGATGAAAAGATGGGCCTGTATAAAAATTTTGGATACGAAATTTCTGTTCGAGCCGAAACCCTTCCCTTGTTAGTGTCGGTGTTATCTTGCTGCACAGTAACCTCGGCTACATACAGCTCCGTGCACGCCATCTGCAGGAGTTTCTCTGGGAGGTGCTTCAACAACCACCCTACAGCCCGGATCTCGCTTCAGCAATTACCATCTTTTCTTACGTCTTAAGAAATTCCTGTCCGGTCATCATTTTCACTTGAATTGCGTCATTCGTCCAAACGTCCCCATCTACTTGGCGAAGTGCCGAAGATTGTAGATCTTTCAGCCGTCATGAAGGCGTTGGTCTAGGTGCACGAAATGCGTAACACCATATTATGGTGATTATGATGATTAATGGAACAATGGTGGAAAGTCTGTAGGGAAAACGAGGTTATCGCGCGAAAATCTATATACCACTAAATACGGTCTTTGTTCACCACAAATTTCAGTTGAACCCACCGAGATTGGAACCCGGGCTAGCGCGTGGAAAGTCGAGCCTTTAGCTATTAGGCTAACGATGAAAGAGTAATGGAACGGAGAAAAATTCTCTCCGGCGCCAGGATTTGAACCCGGGTTTTCAGCTCTACGTGCTGATGCTTTATCCACTAAGCCACACCGGATACAACTCCGACGCCGGTTAGAATCGTCTCAGATTAAGTTCCAACTCTTGGGTTCCCTCTAGTGGCCGCCCTCTGCACTACGTAATAGAAGTCTATGAACGCAGGACCGAAGTCCACACATGTGCTGAGGTGCACTCGGTATGAGTGACTAGTTGGCCGGGATCCGACGGAATAAGAGCCGTCTTAAATTACGAAGTGATTTACGCATATCATATATATTATTTTAATGTACCGAAGTACATATGATATTTCCATGCCGGCGCCGGAGAGAATTTTTCTCCGTTCCATTACTCTTTCATCGTATGATGACGCAGAATATCTGCATGGAAATATCATATGTACTTCGGTACATTATAATAATATATATTCGGCTAACTGTGCGCCAGACATTAAAATATTGGTATAACGTTGACCCTTGCTTAGATGTTATAAAAAACAAACATGTGAATTATACATAGCTGTACAATGCTTTTCCTTCGAGTTTTAATTACCAAATCCATACTACTTGCTGCATTATCTGAACAGAGACATGGCGATCGATTAACGACGTACAATATCGAATGCGACTGACCTGTGATATACAGGTTGCTTCCGAGGTGGTGTTACAAACTTTCAGGGATGATGGCGAAGGGCACATGTATCAATTTGAGATAAGGAACCCTGGTCCGGAAATGGCTGAGTCGAAAGTTAAAAGCAAAAATAGTTGTGTGGAAATGGAATTGTAATTTGGCACCACGTGCTCTCCTTCCCTTAACCTTTGGAACAGTCGTGGAATTATGGTATGGGCCGGATGTCTCCTACGTGGGTACTTGTCCCGATACAATCTGTGAGCTTGTCTACTGTTCCCATTGGCTCATCCGTATTCGAAAATCAGGTCTGCTTATTCCGCTCTCGTGTACTCCTCCATTTCACTAGGACTGATCGACTGGACACTGCAACTTTTACACCTACATTGCTGTCTACTGACGTGCATATCAGGACCGACCATGTCCGTTACACATTACGCTATCTGCATTGCTTTAGTGTAGTTTCCTGTACCCACCCTCAGACAGCGCACTGAATGGAATACTGTAAGTAGACAACGTAAACAACGTCAGATGAATACAGTATGTGTAAGATGTACAGATAATTACACATAAATAAGGTGTACAGGGGAATAAAATTATTTCATTTCTACATAACTTGAGTTATATAAGTAACTAATCTCCTAAAAATAATGAAACAATATACGTGTTCAGTGAATGATATTTTCTTTTCATTGTAGAAGTGTGCGTAAAGTTGCCTTAAAGTTTTCAATTCAACCCCTTATAATGTCTAAAAATTACTGGTTGAGATAGAAATGCGAGGTTCATGTATGGTAGATGATATCAGTGTTTAAGGTAGTCAAGACGTGATTTCGTAATACTGATACAAGAGAACGATTTCACGAACTGCAAATCCTGAGGAAACTTTACACGCAATACATGCGACGTACTAGGAATGGTGGAGGACGTAGCAGCGAAACAAATTTTGAACGATGGTTTTATTACAAAATGTGAATAATTTATAATTAAAGGTTTGTTAAAAAAGAATCATGGTCCAAAAAATGCAAATTTGAGATATTAAGCATGTAGTGAGCGTAAGTAGCCGACCATCTACTGAATAAAATATTAGGGGGAAAACACCATAGGACTATGTTATAGGAATGGAAATTTTCAGAGTCTTTCATAAAACAACCATAGTCCAAAAACGTTTGTGTGAAAACAACCATTGCACAGCCGGGACGAAGTAGCATTTAAAACATCCCATTTATATCATCATGAAAAATTTATCCATGCAATTTTAAACTGTAGTAAGCCACCGGCGTGGCTCAGTCGATTAAGGCGCTTGCCTGCCGGTCTGAAGTTTCGCTCGGGAGCGGGTTCGATCTCCGCTTGGGCTGATTACCTGGGTGGGTTTTTGCCTGAGGTTTTCCCCAACCTAAGGTGAATTCCAGGTAATCTATGGCGAATCCTCGGCCTCATCTCGCCAAATACCATCTCGTATCACCAATCCCATCGACGCTAAATAACCTAGTAGTTGATACAGCGTCGTTAAATAACCAACTAAAAGAAAAAAATTGTAGTAGATTGGCAGTACTGCTTCTTACGTATGCGACAAAAGCCACCTCAGAGCTGTATTAGTTATGGAGCCATCTTTAGGTACAGAAGTAACCCCATGGAAGAAACGTAAGCGACAAAAGGAGAAGAAACAGATATAATAAAGAAAAAGAAGATTAAAGGAGAGGCATACTTCAGCCACAACAGAGTACTTTTTCTTAAAACCACAGTTGTGCACAGTTACATACATTTACACATATATTTCTATGAGGCACTTTAAGTTATAAATAGACTTCGTGGAATTGCCACGAGAATCGCAAGGTTTACTACGCGCGCGGTATAGACTGGGGACGTGCAACGGTTGGACTATGCCTCTGATGTAAACACTGAGCAGTATACTGCGGTTACAATAAAACCTGTATCCTGCATTCAAGAAATATAATGAATGATCATTGAGTTAGGAAATGTCTAAACATGTAAATACACAATTATTTTATAGTGAGATACATTAACTTTTAAAATGTAATGTAAAATAGGCTACTCACATCATTCTTGAATATGTGCATTGCAGTGAAGAGTTACGTACATTTTGAGCGACTGGAAAGTAATCTCCTCCGATGGTCGCTTAAACAGTTTTTATATTGGGAAATGTACGTTCAACATCACAAGATGTAATACGTGCATATTTGAAAAACGGAAAGTCACTACTTTTTAGTACACCAACTTCAGACGTCTTGTCGTGTCCTGATAGTAAGTTACATCATTATCGTCCTGATAATACGAAGTTGTGAATAGGCAGAATTTTTAGCAATAATGTTTCTCAACTTACATTTCACTTTTTCTGAAATTAGTGAATTGTTATTTTGGATAACGATTTGTGATACTTTATCCACTATATTAAGGGTTCTGAGTTGTAGTTTAGACGATTTTAACAGGGTGATGCTTTCGGATACGATTTTAAAATTAGAGACAATGAACACAATATCTTCCAATATTCAGAAGGCAATGATTTTACAGTTGCAACAGCGGAACTGTCTGTGCTATCCAATGCATCAACTACCTCCATTATTTTGCTGTAATGTTCTGTATAATAATTGACAGAATCCAACCACGTTCCCCAACGGATCAAGACTGGCTGCGGAGGTAAGGGTATTACAGGGGCAATTGTTTGTAACAGCAACACTCTCAATGTAGTATGTTTGGTTGAATTCTTGTCTGCACTGAACAAATGTTAAGCTTTGACTATTCCAACGAAAGTAATGCAAAAACAAGTGCTTACATAGGTAGGCTATACATTAGCTGTAGCTGCTCTATCTATTTGGACCGGTCACAATTCTTAACATGAACTGCTTATACTACGAGACCGGGCGGTCGCTCACCTCCTCTATACTTCCGTACATCGGCAACCTGATTGCATGCTGCGTGTGGCAATTCAACGAAATCTAGTTATAAATAGTATTTCAGCTACGTCTAAGCTGGAATACAGTTGCTTACTCTCATACTGTACCTGACGTCACAGCCCAGGGATACGTCCCGTCTGATACAACATAGAACCGCATCGTACTCACGCTCACTCTAGTTTGTGTTGAAGCCGGAATACGATCATAGTGAGTGCTTTAAACCAGTGAAATGTAAAAGTAGTATTACTTACTTAACGTAACATTTGTATTTGTGACGAGGTAAAATGCCGAAGACAAAAAATTCCAAGTATGAAAGGCTGGAGGACTTAATTCAGGAGTTCGGAGCCAATAATAATTTACATTACATGTAAGTTGTGCAAAGTAGATATAAAATTACAAGAAAACAGTGCATTGAAATGCACCGCAATACAAAAAGGCATAGAAATATGGTTGAACGTAACTGAAAATAAGCAGCACTATCAAACTCAAAGAGAGTACGATAAGAAATCTATGTTTTGCAGGGATCTATGTGCCATGATGATCTATGCCAGTATACCGCTTAATAAATTGAATAATAAACACTTTAGAGAATTTCTAGAAAAGTAACGAAGGAACATATTCCAAGTGAGCCCCAACTCCGCCAGCACTCCGTCGTTAAATTATAAAGTCAGTAGTTGCTCTACTTTTATTTCAGGTTGGATGTACTCTACGAACATGCAGTAAGAACATGTTTGTCTGTCTCTGCCTCTGCTGCATCACCTGGGTTCCACTGCTATATAGACTATTTACCCGCAACTTGAGTCTTTTGGTAGCAGGAATACTAAGCTTAGTTATAAGTAATGTACTTCAGTTTTCTCAAGTTTCTACAACACCTTAAGAAATGGCGTGACGAATTTAATACTTGTAGTGTCAACAACATCTATGCCAGTTAGTTTTTTGTTTATCCTGAAAATTTATGTTTTTGGAGATGGCTGTTTTCCCAAAAACTCTTCAATTACATTCTTACACACCAATATAAGTTCTTCAGCTATTTGTAATTCAGGCTCAAAGGCTTGCATGAAAGATACGAAATGCCAACACTGAAATATTTTAATGGTTCCGTGGCATTGCAATAAAATCACAATCATTGTCACTACGCATATGGTCAACATGATGCATCGCCATCTTATAAAAAAGGGATCACATTCGACAAATATGAAAGGTAAATAACATTTTCCATCGGAATATGTATGGTAAAACTTTCCTGTGTTAAATTTCGACGTACCTCATTTACATGTTTCGACCTATTTATGGGTCATCTTCAGAACTGGTCGTTCTTGGTCTTGGCGCCACTTGTTCTGTTTCCTGTGAGGATGTGTTCCTGTGATATAGTGTAGAGTCAAAGTGTGTGTGTGTTTTGAAGTTGAGTTGTGTGTTGAGAATTTCGTTGGGGTGTGTTTTTGTGTGTCTGTATATTTCATATTGTTCTAGTGTGTTTAGTTTCTGGCTTTTTGGTTGGATGTGTAGTATTTCCATGTCTGTGTTGATGTCTCTGTGGGTGTGTTTAGTATTTGTAGTGTGTTCTGCATATATGGACGTGTTTTGTAATTTTGTTATGGCTGTTATATGTTCTTTGTAACGTGTTTGAAACGATCTGCCTGTCTGTCCTGTGTAGAAGTTGTTGCAGGTGTTACATTTGAGTTTGTATACGCCTGTGTGGTTGTATTTGTTTGTTTGTGTGTTGAGATGTTTTTGTAGAGTGTTATTTGTTCCGTATGCGATGTTGTAATTTAATTTCTTGAATGAGGTTGCAATTTTGTGTGTGTTTTTGTTTTCGTATTTTAGTGTGATGTATTTTTTGTGTTCTTCTGTTTGTGTTGTATTCTTCTGTTTTTTGTGATTATGTTTTGTCTTACGTATTATGTTGTCTATTATGTTAGGGTTGTATCCGTTTTCTTGTGCTATGTATTTGATTGTGTTTAGCTCTTCGTTGTAATCATTTTCCACTTTACGCCAGGAATCGAACCCAGTTCTTTGTTTTTTCTGTAGGATATGCTGACATTTGTATTACACATTGTATTTAAATACAATTATTTGTAAGTTTCTTACGACATACAACACTATATACTGATTGATTTATAATAGCCCTACACAGATAATTGAGTTAAAGTTGTGAAAAAGCTATGTGGAATATGTTATTTATATGGTGATATATTTTCAAGGGAAATTCTGCTACAATTTGTGTTTGCTTGACTTTGTCTTCTTGTGAATAATATTAAACGAAATTATAATTTTAAATTGTAATAGTATGCATTTTACTGATACTAGTTCGACTGCATTCAAAGCCAAGTATCCATACTGTATCAATTTATAGCAGACATTCATGAAAATGAAATCTGTCATAACAATAAAAGGAGAACGTTTCTGTTTCATAGACTATTAAAAATTTCGCTTACTAAAGATAAAGGGATAACATGTTCGGAAGATTGCTATTCTTATAGTGACATGGAACATCCTCTTACTTTCGTTCTGAGATCTTACATTTCTATGCCACTTAGCTCTACAACTTTTATGGGAGGAGGAAGATGTTTTGGTATAGCTATCCAGATAGAGTCTTTACCTCTAAAGTAGCCACACATGAGACGAAGAGCGAGATAAGGTCAGTGAGAGAACAGAAAAAAAAGACATAACTCGAGTAAAAAAAGACGAGGTTGACGGAATCTGTAAAAAACCGTCGACTCGGCATATAAGAGGAATGAGATGAAGCTTGCAATGGTTTTGTTGTCTACGTGTGCGAATTCCGAGGAACAATCTTGTGGAGCTCCACTTCAAACTCAGAACTCAGCTTTATAAGTTTTTTTAATAGAGAATGAAAGAAACAGACGTCTTTTGTTGGATTTATTGTACAAATATTCACAAATAACATCTGAATGTAGACGAATTTGAAAGAAACACATTGTTTGCAGATGATAGGTTTATTTTCAGTCAACATAAGAACCAAACGAGAAATACTAAGTTTTAAAGAGAAAAGTAATATCAGCAAGAGTAATAAAACATTACAAAAATTATGATTTCAACTATTTAAGTCTTAACATGTCCTACTTGCATTGCAATGAATGGCAAATCATTTCCAGTGATAGGTAACCTATACAGGGCGTCCCATTTATTTTGTGCACCTATTATAACTTTTTTGTTTGGATAGGCATTGGAATTTTTGTTTTTGAGAGTTATGTTAGAACGAGGGGCTAACATGAGTGTAGAGATTTGGTGCATGTAACTGCATTATGGTACAAGATACACGCGACGTCATCAATTTTCCAAATAGCACTACATACTCTAATCATGTTACATTGATTGCACACATTAAGACGAATTCAAAAATGTATCACAATGTCACCTTCCCAATCAATAACAATAACAAAATGCAAAATGAATGCCATCAGAATGTGCAGTTTGTTGTGGTGCCCCATTCATCTTGTGCATTAACTTACACAAAACGAAAGACGACTGACGTCCGTACACGTCGTGTGTTGTGTGTTTGCTGTCTTAACATGTAAACAAACCACAACAACTGTCGACGTCACAATCCACGTACATTGGCCTACAGTCCACACCAGTGGAGTAACGGTTAGCACGTCTGGCCGCGAAACCAGGTGGCCCGGGTTCGAATCCCGGTGGGGGCAAGTTATCTGGTTGAGGTTTTTTTCCGGGGTTTTCCCTCAACCCAATACGAGCAAATGCTGGGTAACTCTCGATGTTGGACCCCTGACTCATTTCACAGGCATTATCACCTTCATTTCATTGAGACGCTAAATAACGTAGATGTTGATACAGCGTCGTAAAATAACCCAATAAAATAAAAAAATGACTTGCACGTTCTCCGGACCTTCGTCATTCGACTTCTTCCTGTGGGGAACTGTAAAGGACAGTGTGTAGCAGAACATTCTGGCAAAACCAGACGATATGCAGCAACGCATCCGACAGGCTTGTGTGTCCATTCAGCCAGCAATATGCCGGGCAGTCATGCGGTCTTTCGGGGAACGTCTTCGAATGTGCATTAATGTGAATGGTCACCATTTGGAATATCTTCTGTGACATAATTAGGAACATTAAATCCAGACGTTTGAGATGGGCAGGGCATGTAGCACGTATGGGAGAATCCAGAAATGCATACAGGGTGTTAGTTGGGAGGTCGGAGGGAAAAAGACCTTCAGGAAGGCCGAGACGTAGATGAGAGGATAATATTAAAATGGATTTGAGGGAGGTGGGATATGATGGTAGAGAATGGATTAATCTTGCTTAGGATAGGGACCGATATGGCGAGCTTATGTGAGGGCGGTAATGAACTTCCGGATTCCTTAAAAACCACAAGAAGTAATAATAATAATAATAATAATAATAATAATAATAATAATAATTCAGTCTACCTCATGTATTGCGTGGCCTTCCTAAATTTCGTGTCCCTTGAGGAAATTAATGGAGTATTTCATTAAATTATCTTTTTACAAGAGATGATATGAAGAAACATAAGCTAGTAGGGAACATTTTTAACTGTCAATGAAAAATATTTTCAAAACATAAGAGCAGCACGCCTTCATAGGGAGTTTTCGGAGAATGATTAAATATGACATAGTGGCATTTTGAAGAATGTATCTAGTAATTGAGAATTCGTCGAAAATTTAATGTAGACTAATAAATTAATACACTTACACTAGCGATATTATCTACTTGTGGGCTATTCCATATGAAATCGATCAGTAAAAAACCTCGCATATTTTTATACTCTAATTTCTTCCCTATTTATACAAGGTGCTGAGGGGAGTGCATTTGCAAAAATATACTATCGAAAGTCAAACGGTTTTCGTATTGTTGAGCGACAAATTTAGCGTATTTTAGAAAAACAAGCCTCTTTCAGCGCTCAGAACTCTGGAACCATTTACTGCAGAACATTGAACGAGAGCTCATTTTGAAGCTGACATTTGGTAGGTTATGATAAGAAGTAATACTTATTTTTATTGTATACAGAGAGAGACAGATAATCTGATTTTACTTAGTTTTAGGCTTTTTGCCCATTTGTAAAAATGTAAAAAAAATTGAGAAAAAACCTTGCATTATTATGAGGGATTCGGCATTGTTTGCTTAGTGTCACGGCTATATGTTTCGAGGGTATTAAATAAGTTATTTTCACACGCCTGGACTTGAACGGCTCAGTACTGCACGCACCGGCCGAGAGATGAAGATAAGCGAGCGTTGGGCGTCATTTTACTCCTGTGTTTATGAAAACCTGTGATAAAGCTAGCCCAGCTATGCGCTACTAGACGAAACATCACGTGTTTATATCTCCTGGCCTTACTTGCCTAGGCTAGCTCCCGCCTCACAGTCAGCTGGTTAGTTCACGCGCGTTCTATTTATTTTCTTTATTTGATTTTTCAATACTTTCTTATTAACATTGCACCAGTAAAAATACGTGTTTATTTGTACTTTCAATACGGAATCTAACCATATATTTTAAAAATATTTTTTCGTGGGCAAAGGTGTCTTAATTAAGAAAAATCTAAATTTCTCCATTTCCATAAAAAGTAAGAAAAACTCTTTACATGTCAATATAAACTTTAACGTTTCAGCATCAAAATAAACCATGATTTTGATCATTGGGTGAAAGGGATTCGGAGCCACAACAGTTTGAAGTTGCTAATTTTATGAAAATACGATAAATTAAAATATTTTTAATTTAAACACTATGAAGTTCTGATGCCTCAAACTTTGCACAAAGCATTGTATCACAGTTGTCTACGGACAGAAAAAGTTTCATTGTATTTAAAAATTGCAAGGTCAATTTTCTCTATATTTCGGACGATTTAAGATGGAATAGCCCATGTTGTAAGCTCGATATTTCAATAACATGAAAGTGCTTGGATTTTATTTCCATTGCGGATTTATAACATGCATCACCAGTGATATCTGCCACGTTTTTCTTTTCAGTTAGTGATTTACTTTCTTGTAAACAACAATAACTTGTAAGTTATTTATTTACTGCCCATAGTGACCAGAGCTGTGAAAAGATATGGAGGTGAAGTAATGTCATTAGAATATTCCATTTCGCTGTGTCACACTGCAGATGCAAGTAGCTCCCAAACTTCAGGAAAGTTGCTGAAAGGAGAGTCCGTCGGGATGTCCTGAGTATGGGAAATTGCAAGGCCTTTTACTTGGAAGGACTTCATGACAGAGTCCAGAGGGAATGCAGAAGACGTACTGTGTCCCTTGAGGATGATTTCACTGCACAAATACGGGATTAAGGGTCACGTGCACACTCAATGGCACAATAGAACGTCGCGACTGTCGGAGTTATATGGGGCAAAGTTGTTCACAAGGTTCCTGCTAAAACGGTTAACACATATACAGCATGCTTAATCCAACTTTGATAACAATATTGAAGAGATTCAATTGGCGTTTACTGCTTCAACGTACCACGTCATGTGTTTATTGCATTAGACCTCTGGAGTGCATTTGTCTGCCTTGTTTGCGGCAACTTTGGAAGTGCAATATCTCCGTGATACTTGTGGCTTTACAGCTATATACACTACTGATATTCCACAACAAGAGATTCATACCGTGTTCCAAATGATTAAACTGGCATGGAAATTGTTATGTTTTATTTAACGACGCTCGTAACTGCAGAGGATATATCAGCGTCGCCGGATGTGCCGGAATTTTGACAGTAAATCTACTGACATGAGCCGGTCGCATTTAAGCACACTTAAATGCCATCGACCTGGCCCGGGATCGAACCCGCAACCTTGGGCATAGAAGGCCAGCGCTATACCAAGTCGCCAACCAGGTCGACAACTGGCGTGGATCTAGGCAACAGTTTTGTTAATCTCTTGTGGGTACACAACTTGAGCTTTAAGGGTAGTCAATGTAAGCTAAAAAATATGACATTAATAAAAATAAAACGAACAGAGGGATAGACAGCTGGGCAGAAGTACGCAGGAAGAGATGTACAAGGCAGGAAAAATAAATATTATACGGGACTCACCTCACTGGCTCTGTGAAGAATGCAAAAGGGATACATGAACTGTTACTCAGTCCAAAGCTACTTGCAACCACGCCCCTATTCGCCAGCTTCTGAACTGACAATGTCCACAGTACAAGTTTCATAAAAACATTAACGAATCACTATATCTCTATTAACCCCTGTGGTAGCTGAATGGTCAGACTTTAGCCTGTCAACACCTCTTACCAGTTCCACCACATCCCCACTCCCATCCTCCAATGTTATGTTCTCCTCCGGCCAAAGCCGGTGAGGCGAGTCTCATATTCACTGTAGGTAGATATGTAGAGAAGTGGGTACATACCTATAGTATACACATCTATATACGCCGTATGCGGATGAGGAGGATAATATACGTAAGTATACAAGTAAATGAGATAAATGTACAGATATCGATAGATGAGTATAGTGGGTAGGTGGGTGAGTATATTGATGCAAATATCGGAACCAAACTGTGCGCTTGGTGTATGCCACAGCTACGTCACAACTCCATACTCGCACAAGTAGGATTGCCTGAAAGGAAAACGTTGGTTGTGACTTAGCTTATCCCTTACATGTTGATCCGTTTCCGGTGGAAGACAATATTTCTTTTCAGAACGCTACCTGCTCGCAGCTCCCTTGCCTCACTTCACTCCCTCACCCAAGCATTATAACGGTCGTGCAACGGTCGCAAAGTGCAGAGACTGGTCTCGGTATCTATAGATAGCTAGATAAGTAGGCAGATGGACGGATAGATAGATAGATAGATAGATAGATAGATAGATAGATAGATAGATAGATAGATAGATAGATAGATAGATAGATAGATAGATAGATAGATAGATAGATAGATAGATAGATAGATAGATAGATAGACGGATGGACGGACGGACGGACAGACAGACAGACAGACAGATACAACGGACAAACAGACAGGCAGACACGATACAATTAGATAAGATGAGATAAGATAGAGAGGATACATAAGATGGATATATTAATATACAGAATGAAAGTAATAAATATGCAGATTTAAGGAGTCGATAGAATAGTCATATATAATCCTAGTACATTTTTCTGTGGTCAATAATTATTTAATTAATTAGCTCTAATTACATTGTCTTTGTGAAGCCTGGGTAATTATTGTTATTATTATTAATTATTATTATTATTATTATTATTATTATTAATATTATGTGATTATTATTATGATGAAGGATGACGAGAGAAATAATATTTTTGGATTTATATTAAAATTAGGCTACGTCTTTGAACGAAATTAGCTTCTGTTTCAAACAATATTTCTAAAATAACTTACTGTTTTCATTGTATATATTAGCATGAATCGTTTATCCTTCATCTGTTTATTTATTGGTTGGTATTTTAAGCGGATTATAATAAAAGTATAGGCACTTTTATGTCAATTTTTTATATTCTGAAAGTACTTAAGTACTTTATATATTAGGGAGGTGAATTTATATATTGTACACACATATTTGAATATTTTATATACCAGTCACTTTTATTTCAGCTTTCAAGTTTCATCATAGAGTTAAAAGGGAAAGAGAAGGAGGGGAAGAGAGAGGAAAGAAGAAAGTGTAAGGGAGGGGAGACTAGCAGTAAACTTTGATAAAAACAAATTCCGGAAACGGAAGATCTGAAAACTAACGACCATGGGAGAAAAACAATCTTTAATGTTAAAAAAATAAAGGACCAAAAGTACAGACTGCTTAAAAGAAACTACATTAAAATTAACTAAATTTAAACCATAAGTCCTGATTTGGACTCAAAATGTATGTTTCGAAACGTAATGGATTGTGGTAATTTTATAGTTCAGCGAGAGAAACCAAAATTGAATTAATTTCGTAGGCCTATAGGCCAATTAGTCAAATCCACTCTCCTCACCTCCACGCTGAAGCTCCCTAGATCTTTTAAGATGCGAAAGAGAGTGGTGTGCAGAAAGCAACGGGAAGCTACCGCATTTATCTTCCCCAAGAAATACTCTAATATGAGAAAAAACTACCTACTGAAGGATGCACTGGAAGCAATGGTGAACGGGAGAAGAGTTTGGAGCAGAAGACGGTATCAATCAGATAACAGACGACATTAAGATAGATGGATCATGAGACTAAGAGGAAGGCAAAAAGAAAAATAGGAAAGATTGGAAATACTGGGTTTGCAATGAAAGACCTGCCCTTAGGCAGAAAACTGCGAATGAATGAAGCAAGGGTGTGATTTTATGGTGATTATTTTACTCTGATTTCGGTGATTAAAATGGTTTGATTTCGGTGAACATTTTGTAAAGAAACAGGCAATTTCGTGCATATCTCGCACCCTAATGTATCTTAAAAATAATAAAACTTACATTTTTTTTTTAATTATTGTTGAAACCAACAGCTTTTATAGGTTATGTTCTCCCATGCGGTCAAATATCATTTTGAGGAGCAACAGTAATAGGTGTATTAATTTAAGTAAAGTTAATAGAAGATTTTAACTTCTTTCTTATGCTTTCAAAACATATACTTTTCTTTAAACTAAGAGAAAATTATTTGCAATTATTAATTAATTTTATAATTCAATTTCATTCGACTGTGAGGGGGTGGACAGCTCTGCCTTCTTGGTCACATGAAGGCAGTTGTTGCGGGAAAGAGAAATGACCGTTGCCTTCTTGCGCTGCTCTCTGGAAGGAGTCCCTGAAACTAGTAGGCCTATGTGTACAGATACCACACGTAGCCTATGTAATGCTGAACGATCAAATATGTAGAAATGTTCATGTACAGTGTATTTTTATAACGAAGAAAATTTTCACATTTGATCTGGAAGAAAGTGCTATTTTTCGTGCGAATTCTCCTTGAAATATGTTTTTTTGTTGAAAATATCATGATCATGAAATAATTTCGCGAATTTATATCGATTTGGCGAAAGTTTTCGGGCATACGTATGTAATTTAATTTTGGACTTTCATCAAGGGATTTTTAACATATTTCGCGTATATCATTAATACTAAAAATCACACCCCTATTTATAAATAAGAAAAGATAAAATAAACTGACAAGAAGAAAAATAAAAGAAGAAAAAGTAAGATGGAAACATACAGAAAAGAATGAGAACAGAAAAAAAGAAATGGAAGAAAGATGAAAAGAAAAAGGGAGTGGAAAGTAACTACAGAAAGTAGAAAAGAAAGAAGGAAATTCGGGGGAGAGATGAAAGAAAAGTAGAAACAAAGGAAACAAAAAAAGAACAATGGAGAAAGAAAGAAATGAAAGAGTGAGGAATAAAGATGAGGAGAAGGAAAAGCGACAGAAAGGAAGGAATAAAGGGGGACAGAAAATGGACAAATTAACACATAAGAAGGAAAAATCGTAACTTATGGGTGAGTGGAACGGAGAAAAGTTCTCTCCGGCATCGGTATTTGAACCCGGGTTTTCAGCTCTACGTGCTGACGCTCTATCCACTAAGGTACACAGGATTCCGGAGAGAATTTTTCTCCGTTCCACTCATCCATAATCATATGATGACGCAGAATGTCTGCACGGAAATAAAAAGATTAGGAATAGAATATATGGGAGTGAAAAATCTTTGTGATAATAAACCTCTTATTATACATACAATAATTGTTTGAATTAGTAGTATAAGTCCTATTGCTAATGGATGTCTCATTTGTGTAAAGATTATTCTTGTGGTTAATACTGAAAATCATATGTACTTGGGTACATCGTAATAATATTATTGTATGCGAAAAATAATCACTTAGTGGTTTAAGACGGCGTTTATTCCGTCGGATCCCGGTCACTTAGTCACTAATAACGAGTGCACCTCTGCACATGTGTGGACATTGTACCACTGTCATACGTCTAGGACGCAGTTCATGAGGGTAGGCCACTAGAGGGAACCCAAGAGGTGGAACTTAAACTGAGAGGATTCGATCCGACATCGGGATGGGAATCCGGTGTGGCTTAGTGGATAGAGCATCAGCACGTAGAGCTGAAAACCCGGGTTCAAATCCCGGTGCCAGAGAGAATTTTTCTCCGTTCCACTCATCCATCATCATATGATGACGCAGAATTTTTGCACGGAAATATTAGCCTATATGTACTTCGGTTCATCGTAATAATATACAAAATTGTAAAGAAATATAAGAAGAAAGGAAGAAAGAGAGAAAATCAACAAGAAATAGAGACATTAATAGCATAGAAACCTTGGAGAGAGAAGGAGAGGAAGGAAGTAAGAAGACAGTTAAAAATGAATTTGGAGGGCATGGTGAGGGCCAATAAGCTGATACAATAACAATAGAAGCTCTGTCAGGATCCGTCTGTGCTTATCTATTTAACAAATATTAGTACGTTTTCGTCTTGAGTAAGCCATCTTCAGAAAAAAGATTTTATGCCTATATACATGAAGGTGGTACATACAGTATGTGTATAGTACAAATAAATGAAACAGTTGAAAAATAAGTCTCTGTGGAAATGAGTGAACATACAATGATTAAAACATTACTGTATTAAAAACAAGGGCTATGTAAGCCATGATCAAAAGTTATTAAAAGTTATTAAATACTAAAATTAAAAACATGTGCGATGTAGTTGCGATTAAAATAGGTTTGTTCATCTGTAGTAATGTCCAGATCTGACTAGAATATGGTGAATCAATATCATGTGTACTGTGAAGACATCACTGTAGACGCTGGAGGTAGGAAGACAACTCCTACAGTACAGTAATGTTTTAATCATTGTATGTTCACTCATCTCGACAGAGACTTATATTTTTCAACTGTTTCATTTATTTGTACCATACACATATGTACTACCTTCATGTATATAGGCATAAAATCTTTTTTTTTTTCTGAAGATAGCTTACTAGAGCCGAAAACGTTAAAAATTTAAATAAATAAATGTGACAAATATTGTAAACTACTAATATTTGAAGAGTCCATTGCAAGAATGATGGATGTCACTTTCTTGTCGAAAATGAACCAAGACTGTCAATGCATAGCTTAAGACATATACAGGAATATCACTTTAATTTTACTAACATTTTTAACATTAACCTGGCTATACTCGGAAACACTGTTACCCCCTTCCATTACAGGAGTTTGGAATTGCTAGTGCAATATGTAAACAAATCATTTTACTAGCTATAGGAGTAGAGAAAAGTAGTGTATCCATTTATGTTACAGGGAAATACAGTATTACGATTTTCAGTTTGGTCATTACTTTACAGTATTTTATCAAAAAACAGTAGAATAGTAACAATTTTTTTTCACAAACTCAAGTCTTCAGGCGGTTATATACATTATGTAATGTCTACTTTATTCAGCATATTACTAACATAATTTACTGCTGAGAATTTTGTGAGCACTTCCGTAAGAAATCCCAATTTCTACAGCTAACTTCTTGACCGACTTATTAGGACCTCGCTACATCCTTCCTCTAGCATCTTCTACAGAATCTCCTGTCACCTTTGTTGGCCATCTTACACTTTTCTTCCTTTCTGTACACTTTGTTGGTCTAAATTTATCTACCAGATTAATGGCATTTCTACGAAAATATTCCGTTATGATATAATCTGGAAATTGTGAAAAAAAAGAAAAACTGTTGTTCACATTCGGTTATATTGTAATTCCAGTTTCCATCACTGTCCTT
The DNA here is from genome assembly GCF_040183065.1 of Periplaneta americana. NCBI lineage: Eukaryota > Metazoa > Arthropoda > Insecta > Blattodea > Blattidae > Periplaneta > Periplaneta americana. The sequence goes on from NC_091121.1 coordinate 165,176,305, forward strand.
CATACCTACAAACAGTAAAACAAAGCTCTTGTTTAAATAATGCTGTTAAGTACCGTAGGTACCATATTATAGGGTACCGTACTTTCGGTAACTCTAATCTTCACTTGTGCTCAGTCCACACAGATAAATTCAGTTATGCTACACACCATACTTCTGTGAAAGTAAACTTCAATAATATAAGCTCTTTCTTCTATAGAAAATGCAACATATTTCTGAAACACACTGTACTCTGTACTGTTTACTTCACTGCTAGCAACAGCGGCCGTAAGTTTGTGTGACTGACGTTAGCAAGGACATTAGTGAAAGGGGTGGGAGTCAAGTACATTTATAAACGCAGGTACAATAAAAATTGAAATAAAAATAAAATGATGTCCCTGTAGAATGTACATACAGAGTTATATGGCATTAACACTGATAGTCATTGTCCAGTAATGATCGGAAAATCACAGTTAAGCTTTGAGCGCTAAGCATTTCAAACTTTCAATTGCTTCTCCTGCAAAATGTATTCCAAATGACATCCATCATTCTTGCAATGGACTCTTCATTTGTTAAATAGATAAGCACAGATGGATCCTGACAAAACTCCTATTGTTACAGTTAAAAATGGGTAAGTTACAAAGAAAAAAGTGATACAAGATTAAAGAGAACATACAGGAGAAGAGAAAAAGCGAAAGAAAAACATGTATAACGAAAAGAGGGAAACAGATTTAAAACATGTGTTGTAAAGGTAAGGTATTGGCTACCAAGTTGTTGTGCACCCTGTGCGGCGGCAAGCTCCCCAATGTCTTGGCGTTTCCCGACTCACGCGGTTGGGCAGCTCCAAACAATTCCCCTGCCTCTCTTGATCGAGTGGGCCCACATCCAACCTCGACAGCTGAGGCGAGCAGCGAATTGACTGCTGAGCCCGGAGATACGCGCCTGACAGCCGCAACCAGACAAACACGCATTACCGCCCGCACCATTTGAGAAGGAGCGCAACTTCACTTCTTTCGTCGCATTTTACCCTGCAGGTCACAGTATCCCGCCATGCGTCCTTCACATGTTCGCTCGTTCCTGTACAAGGACGCGTTGTAACTTTAACAAAGTTGCTGAAAGACGTTGGCTCTTAGATACTACACTACAAAGTCTCAGATAGAGCTTTTGTACGAGATCGTGCGTATTTGCTTGCTTTCCGCACACAACCAACACGCGGTAAGTGTTAAATACCACATTCAGTATTCCCAACCTAACACACATAACAATTTCCCTATTCTTACCGCTTAAGCGCCATATTCATTTTACTGCTTTAGGCTTTTAACATATTATTTTAAAGACGTTCAATATAGTAATAATTATAAATTGGAAACTTACCACTGCAATTTCACCTAAATTGCACTGTTAATTATTGTTTTTAAATATTTGCAAAAATTAAGTAAACTCTACAACTCCACTAAAGTTACTGCATTTGTAATGAAAGTAACATTAAGGAAGCCGTGAAAAAATCAACAAGATTCCAGACTCATCATAGACTGGGGGAAAAAAAAAGACAGACGTATATCACGGCCTGCTGGAGTATAGTAAAGAGAAAAAACATTTTATAGGAACAATGTTGAAGATAGATATATTTGTTTTCCAAAGTTGCCGTCATTGAACAGAAACCAAGATGGAGATTTCATTGCAACTAATTAGAAATTCTTCTTTCAGGTATGTAATAAACGATCTTCGTACAAAATAATGTACGATACACGAGCGGTATGTTTGTTTTCATGTTCTCGGAAATTAAAAAAGCTCAACTACGTTTCGCGTTTTCAATCTTTTCCTCGAACATGAAAACGTCAACATACCGCTCTTGTAAGGCATATTACTATTGTGACCATTACTAACTACACAGCTCCAGATTCAAGGAGTATTTTTTTTTTTTTTACTCTGTTGAAGTTCTAACCTTTGTCATTCTTTTGGAACCTGACAGACGGACAAATCCACACTCCTGTGAAGTGGTCAGCACAACACCGAGTTTCCACTTATTAATCGCTGAGTAACGTTTCGGCACATCTACTAGGCTTTTTGGCACATTTTCAGAACATGGGTACGGTGATAGTAGAAGGAAGAAAAATGAGGTGCATAACATTTGCTGATGATATGACGTTGTTAACAGAAGAAGATACGTTAATATGGGATGTCAGAATGTAAATACGATAGAAGACAGAACCATCTTGTGGACGACAGGCTAAATGAAGAAACAAAATATGAATTGTTTACATAGAGGGCTTTTATTTCAAAACTTCCCAGTCTAAATAACTAATTATTTAAATTGAATTCAACTTAAACGAAAAACACGTCAATTTAGATATTGAAGGGAAAGACTGAACCCAGGCTTAATTGTATTTTAGATTTCACCCCCACCCACCCCACTTTGAAATTTCAAATGGTACCAAATACCTAACTATAATAATCCGGACAGCTGTATACTAGCAACATTGGTGTGAGTGCGAAATATCGCGGACCTGACATCTAGCGGAGCGGGATGGAATTACGTCCACATATACAAATATTAACCTAGCGGGATTCTGTCTATTGTTTAAAACGTTACTAATGTGGAGTAATATATGAAACACTTAAGAAATATTGGTTAATATTTAATGTAAAATTATTATCTTATATCAAAGCTGCATATTATGAGAAATATTGCATACTTCATATTACTTTCCGTAATTAATTGTTACATATTATTTCTTTGGTTTAGTGAGACAAAATCAATTCTGATATTAGGAATGAATTTACAGTAATGTTTTATATACGCATTTTTAACAACTGCAAAGATAAAATTTATAGTAATCTGATGCTTGTATTAATTAGTAAAGGCATGTGGACAACAAAAAACTTAATTTGATAAAATCTTAAAATTTCCGATACATTTTAACTTCTATTCATTTATTAGGTCTAGATAAAAAAAAAAGCTAATTTTTATTATTCCATCGACACAGAGACAAAGGCATTAGGCCTAATAAAGAATTTTGTTGACTCACGTTTTATTAACTCTCGAAAATCGAAAGTATGATTTGGAGCAATTTGGTATGCTGTAATTTTGTAGCAATTATAAACAGCACATAATAAACACCCTGACATTTTAACACAGCACTAATTAATAAAACTATTAACTAGCCCAGCAACAATATAAATTGCAGTTGATTACAGCTTGTTTCACGAGTATCACCACACCGGCCGCCTAGGTAGCAGCACCAGCGTCGTTCGCACGTAATATTGCTAGATGTCCGGTATTATTATAGTAAGGTATTTGATGGTACCCCTATATTTTTATATTTAAATATGGAAGAGTATTCAATTGTTTATACACCTTATTCATTTTTTTTCGCTTCTTTTGTTTTATATCGTCGCCTGGCAGCCTGGAGTTTTGCTATTGTTGATTAGAGCTGAAGAGAATAAAGCTACAAAAACTTATTGAGCACTAGCCGTACCCGTGCGCTCCGCTGCACCCGTTAGAAATAAATATAAAGTAATTATATAATTAAAATAGGACGTTTGATCCAGGGAACATTCGTGTTGGATATAAGGATAAATCTTTTATTATGTTACTTAATTTAAATTGTATTTTCATAATTAAAATGCGATCATTTTGATCCAGAGGCCACTCATTTGTTCATAAAAATTATTTTAGGAAATACAGGAAACGAATGTACAGAATAGCCTATTAAGTTTTCTGTGCATAAGAAGCTATTTTAATCTTACCTGTCCTCGATTCACTCAGAAGTTACTGTAATAACATTATAGCATTATGTCCAACTAGAGAAACTACACTTTACAATGGTGAATTAATAATTAATTATACAAATCGGTTAATTTAGCTTCCGATATTACTTCATACAAACACAGAAACATTACCCGTAGGCTATCTTTCATAGCTTTCGATTGTTGCTGTCCAAGGCCCCTTACAGACGAAGTCATTTGTTTTTTAATTCAATACACGGCCTTAGATGGCAGTTATTTTAATTTTAAAACTCATTTATCTCATTAAATATCAGTCCTATCAAAATGTTTCAAGGAATACAACTTATCGCAAATTATTTTTAAAGAAAGTTTTGTCATGTAACATTTTTCACAAAAATGAATAATAAGCGAGATATTTCGATTTATTTAATTCAGGCCCCCTTATAACCCCCCTTTTAAATAATGTATTTTGAATGCCATATAGCCTAAAATCTAAGTTACAACGAACTTAATTTATATTCCAATTTTTCATCGAAATCTGTTCAGCCATTATCGCGTGAAAAGGTAACAAACATATAGACAGACAGACAGACAGATAGACAGACAGACATACAAACAAAAATTTCAAAAAAGCGATTTTCGATTTCAGGGTAGTTAATTATATATGTTAGCACCAATTATTTTTGGAAAATCGAAAATTACCAGAAAAATTTCGGCTACAGATTTATTATTAGTATAGATATGAGAGAGTATTGAATTGTTTATACATCTTATTCATTTTTTTCACATCTTTTGTTTTCTATCGTCGCATGGCAACCTGGATTTTTGGTATTGTTGATTAGAGTTGAAGAGAATAAAGCTACAAAAACTTATTGAGCATTTGATGTAATACAGTAGTTGTGTTTGTGTATTAAATTAATTTAAAACGGTGTATATCCTTCAAGAGAGAACATAAATCATCCTTATTGATTAAATTTAGGAAATACACAACATAAACTGTGTTTTCAATCATACAATCAACTAATAATAATAGTCAGCCCGTGCTTCGTATGTTTTAATTATATAAAATTAATCATTCATTTTAGCAGGAAAGTCTCTTGGGCCAAATGTGCAGAACTCAGATTTAAATATTACACTGTCTGGTTGAAAGTTGCTGACTTGGTACCATAAGCGAATAAATTAAATTCAGACTAACAGAAGTATAAAGGATGGCAAATACCAACGCCAGACTCATCACTAAAACATAGAGTGCGAGCCTCAGGTACACACCGTCAGCGTCCAGCGGATTATGCAGCCGTCGGAGAGGGGTGGATTTTGATTAAGTGTAGAGATTCCTGATTCCCGAATGCAATCCATAATTTCGCTCCTCGAGGGAAAAGCTGCTGTGTTGCAGACGCTGATATATTCCAATATAGAAAATCATTTTTAAGTGCATTATATTTTCAAACGTTCCCATTTTCGTTTGAAAACCCTTTTCCATTTCTGAATGACATGAAATTCATTTGCATAATTACTAATGCATTTAGCATCGTTGACGACTTACCGATTTCATTTTCAACGTCTGCACAAGGACGGGTTGCCTTCATGCCAACACCTGGGGTTTTCATTTGCATTATTATGCCTTAACGCGCCTGCGATTCTGTGTTCCCTACGCACATGGACGTAGTCCTAAGAGACAAAGCTAACGTAGGCCTACACAGGAAAATATAGATTATTTCACATAATTTTATTTATTTATTTACTTATTTATGTACTGAGTATTTATATCTATAACAGGATAAAACCCCAATTACAATAGACTGTACAAATATGTGCTTAGAACATGACATTGGAGATAACATGAAAAAAAAAGAGATAAAAACAGATACAAATCGTCGTTGTTCCTGCAATAACTCCTATGTGCAAAATATGAAATTTTTCAGTAGTAAGAGAAAACACATTTATTCTTCTATGGCAGTAGTGCATAAGAGATTGTGAATTCTTACACTTTCGAAAGAAAGAAATAGAATTACGTATAGGAGATTTTATTATTTGCTGTATCATGATTTAAGTTATTTAACAGGGCAAAAATCTGAAAATCGATAAATATGTCACATAGGAGTTATTGCCGGAACAACGACGAAATGCAAGATACAATGTAAATTACAAATGAAAAATAAAAAAAGACAAATATTTACTACGTAAATTAAAGACACAGCTATAGATATAAATGAAAAATATAAAATAAAAAAATGAAAACTAGATAAATATAGTCATGATAATCAAAAGATGTACTGTACAATGTAGCTATAAATGGCAATTACAGAGTAACAAATAGATAGAAATACTATTTAAAAATCAATTATCTACTTTCACTATACAGTATTAATAAGAAAATGGTTATATTTCATGTAAGAAATGCTGAAATCTAGATGCCGTGTTTTACATATTTCATTGCATTTTGAATACATTTTTAACACGTGATAGAGTGTTTAGTTTTTTTTATAATATAACAATTGACGATTTCTTAAATGTGATGTTCTAGCGTTAAGCTGGATTTGTGATGATATCTCGCTGTTATCCAGTAGACCGTTGAATATTTTATACAATAAAAGTTGCTCAGCAAGTGATCTACGACTGGCAAGAGACATTAAATTAAGTTCAGCAAGTAGATTTTTTTATTTTACTAGATTATTTACGACGCTTTATCAACAGCTTAGGTTATTTAGTGTCTGAATGAGATGAAGGTGATAATGCCGGTGAAATGAGTCCGAGGTCCAGCACCGAAAGTTACCCACCATTTGCTCATATTGGATTGAGGAAAACCCCGAAAAAACCTCAACCAGGTAACTTGCCCCGACCGGGAATCGAACCCGGGCCACCTGATTTCGCGGCCAGACGTGCTAGCCGTTACTCCACAGGTGTGGACTTCAGCAAGTGGATTGTTGTACGAAATTTTGTTATAGAAGGCCAAATAATTATATTTTTTTTTAATTAAAGTATCTTGAAATCGTTTTTTTTATTATTTCTTTTTTCAATTTTATTACTATGTGATTTATAAGTGACTGAACAAATTACTGAGTCATATTCCAATTTAACGCGAACATGACAATTAAAAAGGAATGTCAAACCCGAATTATTTTGTAAATTTTTTTAATTTTTAACAATAAATCCAAGATTTTTGAAAGCGTTATTTGTTATATTAAATATGTGATTATGAAAAGTCAAGTTATGATTAATAGTTACACCGAAATCTTTTACACAATATAATGATACAAGGTTCTCATTTGGATTCAAAAGCGTGTGAAGTAAGTCGAAAAATCGAAAGAGAATTGGGAGGACAAATTTAAAAGGTACGTAAATCGCGTCCTTGCAAGGGGTTTGGGGGCTATACAAAACTAAATATGTGAGCTCCAAGCCTGTTGGCCACTAGTCTCACTCCGGGTTACGCTGCTCCACTGAAGGAACTCTAGAAAATTTTGAAGGGGAAGCCGAAATTGGACGTAACCTCTTAGGTACCACATACGCGAGGGGGACTGAGATTTGATCAAGTGATCACGGAACGGGAAGAGGAAGAGCTGGCTGGTGTTTGCCGTTAGGATGGCAAGACGCTGTCATCTGTTGTTCGATGATAAAGCATGTGAAGGCCGTCGGAAGAAGCGCCGTGAAATCTAAATCTGCAATTTGAGAGGTCCCTGTCCTTTCAAATTGCGACTAATTGAGTGACCTCGTATATTTAATAGACAATTTATGGGTTCTGAACTAGGGCATACGTCGTTTATATAAAGGGGAATATATATGGGGAAGGGCATATAGGTCCGTGGCCCATTTCTTATAGGGCTCATCCCGATATTTGTCTTACGCCTGAGGAAAACCACGGAATACCTTGGGCAGGATGAGTTGTCTCATTTAAGAGACTAGCCAATTTGGCTATTATGTAGGAGGTGATTGTTGTCATGAGCCTTGTTGAATCGTCTCAATTGCGAGACCAGCCATTTGGCTATATGATGGCTCAATTACGAAGAGGGGGGAGAGATGTAATTGATAATTAATTTAGAGTTAATTAGGGAGATTCATGGATGAAGTAAGTCTCACATTCTCTGCCTTTTATCTTTATTTAGTCATCGCTGTGGCTGGCATGATAGTGATTTCCTAGCAGTTTATTTCCGACAGGAAAATGGAAGTTCAGGTAGCCAAGTTAGTAGAGTAATTGTTTCAGGTTCAATTCTGGGTGATTACGGAATTTTCTCCTTGCCAAAACTTCAGAATGTCTTCGAAGTCCACTCAGCATTCTGTGAAGTTCAGTGAAGTGTCTTTCCCATGGGTAAAATATAGATTAATCGTGGTGTCGACCACGCTATCTCTTCAAAGGATAAATTTCCAATGTTTATATTTCCATTTCGTTCAATATTCTGGTCACGAGACAGAATCATCTTTTCTGGATTTACTTCCAAACCTATCTCTTTACTTGCTTCAAGTAAAATTCCCGTATTTTCCCTAATAGTTTGTGGATTTTCTTCTAACATATTCACGTCATCCGCACAGACAAGAAGCTGATGTAACCCGTTCAATTCCAAACCCTGTCTCTTATCCTGAACTCTCCTAATGGCATATTGTAGAATAAAGTTAAAAAGTAAAGGTGATAGTGCATCTCCTTGCTTTAGTCCACAGTGAATTGGAAAAGCATCAGACAGAAGCTGACCTATAAGGACTCTGCTGTACGTTTCACTAAGACACATTTTAATTAATCAAACTAGTTTTTTTTTTGGGAATACCAAATTCAATAAGAATATCATGTAAAACTTCTCTCTTAAACGAGTCATATGCCTTTTTGAAATCTATGAATAATATTGATGTATTTACTGTATCCTTATACTCCCATTTTTTCCTCCATATGTGTCGAATACAAAAAATCTGATCAATAGTCGATCTATTACGCCTGAAACCACACTGATGATCCCCAATAATTTCATCTATAATATGGAGTTAATCTTTTCAAAAGAATATTGGACAAAATTTTGTACGACGTCAACAAAATTGATAGTCCTCGAATTATGAAAAAATGGACTTAGTTATGTGTCCCATCAGGGTAACCAGAATGGGCGATTTTTCTGAATTGAGGACCTGCCCGGACATAGATTTTTTATTTTAGTAGGTTATTATACAACGCTTTATCCACATCTTAGATTATTTAGCGTCTGAATGAGATGAAGGTGATAATGCCGGTGAAATGAGTCCGGGGTCCAGCACCGAAAGTCACCCAGCATTTGCTCATAGTGGGTTGAAGGAAAACTCCGGAAAAATCCTCAACTAGGTAACTTTCCCCGCCCGGGAATCGAATCCCGCCACCTGCTTTCGCGGTCAGACGCGCTAACCGTTACTCCACAGGTGTGGACACTAGACATAGAGCGCACTGCTTGCTTCAAGGGTTTTTTTTTTTTTTTTGGTTATAAGATTTTGTTTTAAGCGAATTGGATAATTTTTATTAATGTAATGAATTTATGAAATTACATTTTTAAAATGATATGAAAGCTACACACATATTCCCCTCTTTTATCATTTGTATTCACATAAATATAGAAATAAAAGATCAGACAACATATGCTTGACAGAAACTAATTAATGTAGCCTACCACAACTGTAGCTTTGTATTCACAGTAGCAACTCCGGCCCAAGGTAAAAATAACACGATAACAGCTAAATTCCGAAAATTTCAATTTACTAATGCTCCTTATTTAAACAAACAATTAAACGTTATTGTTTAGGAAGAAAACATGAAGTTTTAATTATTGTAATATATGTGTTTTTCTTTTTCTCTTTTTACTTTTTATTATATTAATTAATAAAATATTTATCTTAACATTTTGTGGAATGTCCCCAGAGAACGAGTATATACTCCTTCTGGGAGTGCTAGAGTGATTTTTATAAAAGAATCCAATATGTATCGTTATCCTAACACAACATTTTTATTATTATTTAGCGAAATGATATTTGGCGAGATGAGGCAGAGGATTCGCCAAAGATTACCTGACATTCGCCTTATGGTTGGCGAAAACCTCGAAAAAACCCAACCAGTTAATCAGCCCAAGCGGCAATCGAACTCGCGCCCGAGCGCAACTCCGGATCGGCAGGAAAGCGCCTTAGCCGATTGAGCTACGCTGGTGGCTGATATTACATTTTATTCAGTTTTTAATTTCAATGCCGTCGGCCTTTCACTGTTATAAATGAAACGTGACTGACGAATTAGTGTGTACGAGTACATTTCACCTACATAGAGCGTGGGAATATTTTGTGTTGCGTAGTATAGACAGATACATAGCACAGGCTGAAGAGACTCAAGGTTAGGGCATTAATACAGAGCTGACTTCCATTCAATGCAGTTCAGATTAGTACACAGCGGATCTTCATTTATACATAGGCCTACAGGTTTGTGTTGTTTACCTTTAACAGGCACTGTGAGTTATTGGAATTATTATCTTAACAATGTTAAGCGCCAGCGTGACTTAAGTTTTAGTATATAGCGCTGGCTAGTAGGTTAAAGGTTATTCAACGTTAACACTTTTTATGGAAGACAGTGTATATCCCCAAATATTTAAAATAATTTTCAACACGTTTGGCATTCGTATCATAAGTACACAATGCTTCAATTCCTTCCTAACACGTTCGCCATATACCAATTCGGCAGATTCTTGTTTACGGAATTGTTCAAAGTACCGGAAATTTTGTCCACAGTGAAATAATGTTTCATATTTGTTGAAGGAGAACATAGCAAACATATTCAACATTTGAACTCAATTAAACAAACTTTAGTTTACTTGTAAAAAATTTTCCAATTTGAGCACTTACTTACTTACAAATGGCTTTTAAGGAACCCGCAGGTTCATTGCCGCCCTCACAGAAGCCTGCCATTGGTTCCGATCCTGTGCAAGATTAATCCATTCTCTATCATCATATCCCACCTCCCTCAAATCCATTTTAATATTATCCACTGTAATATTATCCTCGGCCTCCCCAAAGGTCTTTTTCCCTCCGGTCTTTCAACTAACACTCTACATGCATTTCTGGATTCGCCCATAAATGCTACATGCCCTGCCCATCTCAAACGTCTGGATTTAATGTTTCTAATGGAGAAGACAATGTATGCAGTTCTGCATTGTGTAACTTTCTCCATTCTCCTGTCACTTCATCCCTTTTAGCCCCAAATATTTTCCTAAGAACCTTATTCTCAAACACCCTTAATCTCTGTTCCTCTCTAAGTGAGAGTCCAAGTTTGACAACCATACAGAACAAACAGTAATATAACTGTTTTATAAATTATAACTTTCAGATTTTTTGACAGCAGACTGGATGATAAGAGCTTCTCAACCGAATAATAACACGCATTTCCCATATTTATTCTGCGTTTAATTTCCTCCCCAGTGTCATTTATATTTGTTACTGTTGCTCCAAGATATTTGAATTTTTCCACCTCTTCGAAGGATAAATCTCCAATTTTTATATTTCCATTTCGTACAATATTCTGGCCATGAGACATAATCATATACTTTGTTTTTTCGGGATTTACTTCCAAACCAATCCTTTACATGCTTCAAGTAAAATTTCCGTGTTTCGAATTTGAGCACACTAGTATTTAAATATTTTTAGCAATTTCCACTTTCAACTATCTTTTGAACAACTTTCTAAACTAAATTTATTTTTCGCAATCTGTGCAACTCACGTTTACAGATGGTAATGTTACTTCTGCTGCCTTTACTGTCTTTACTCACCTGAAAAGAAAGGAAAAAAAATACATATAATTAACTCCACACATTTGAGCTACAGTTAGTGTAATAGTAAATAGTACACAAGTTGTATTATATTGGGAGAAACACTAAGTGAACGAACTAGGAAAGCTATACAAAACAAACGATCCGAGTATATTTACTAATAAAATTTCTACATTGTTATACGAGTAAAACTTTGACATTGTTTTTCTCAAAATATCGGCAAATTAAAATTGACTCTTTTTCAGGATTGACATAAAACTAGACGTTCAAACTCCCGTAACAATTAGATTTATGACAAGAAACAATGCGATGCTCTTTACTAACTGTAGTGACTATCTGAGTTGGTCCGGAAACTCTCGGGATTGAAAAATTGTTATGAAATCGAAATGATTTTCCGTAAGCTAGGGTAATAAGTAAATACTCCAAAACAAAGGGTCTAAGAACATAGTGAGTAACTCATTTTGTACAAGGAAAAATAATTAAAATACATTTCGAGTTCAAAGCCATTTAGTGGATTTCATTTCAACCAATTTTAATCCACTTTATTTATTACAGAAGAAAATAATTAAATTATGTCTTCATAAACCTATTGATTTTCCATCTCAAAAATTGTTTTCGGACTTTAATGTTCTTAAAATAAGACAAATTTATTAAATTGTATTAATAAACCCATACATAAAAATCGAAATAATTTTGAATTGTATTCTCATAGTCAGTGTGGGAAGCGGGACGGTAAGCGACGATATGGAATACAGCCACTGGTTTCTATGACCAGAAAGCATACCGTTAGTGAAAAATAACATACCGCCACTGAAAAAATGTGATCGTAAGAATTTGTTTATACATTTCTTCACAGCATACTATCTGTTTGCTTCGTAAATCTAAATCACAGCCTTCTGGAACTGTATTCAAAGTGTATTTAGACACGCTTATTTGATAAGCTCAACCCCTGGACTGCTTACAACGGTAGTATTTCAAGTATAGAAGGCTGTGGTCTGTAGCTTGTGGTGACCAATGTTGCCAATTTAGTGACTGTGTCATTTTTTGTTGAACTTTTTATAAATAATTAAGTAAGGCACTTTGAAGCTTTAACTTTACTTTAAATGACAAGTTTCAAAGGACATTATAAAATGATCCAGTAAATAACCGAAGTAACTTGAAATTATTTGATTAAGAAATTTAATGGGTTGCGCAAGCTCAAAAGATTCGTGTTACTGACTGTACGAAACAATTTATTGTAATCATAATTTATGTCTATGTTGTAAAGGAAAGTTATGCCTTTCTTAAATCGAGGAATGCCAGAGGAAAATCTTGGGATAGGATACCGCCTCTGATTTTTTCCCCACTTCCCTCGATGGTCATAGTTATGAAACAGAAGATATGAATTCTTTAAGATTGTTTGAACCAAAATGCAACACTGCTACAGTATTTAATCATAGTAGTAATTTAAGCCCAAGAATATATGTATAACAAATTTATATTTAAATATACTAATGTCAATTCTAATAGTTCTAGTATTCAATTTAAAAAGTTACGTATGGATTTAATAAATAATGAAAAATTGTAAGTTTAAATTTATATATTCTTATTGCGTAATAGACATAAGACAAATTGTATTATATACTTCTTAATTTCAATTCAGGAATCAGCTCCTGAGCACGAGTTCTACTCTTTCAGGGGTGAGCTAAAGTTTTTCCATTTTTATTATATTTTATGTTACAATTATTAGCGAAATAAAAAAGTAAAGATCTTTTTATTTCATACTCAAACTATTACGTTTTATGTGCATTATTTCGGGTAAAATAACTTCCGATATTAAATGTCAATAAAATCCGTCCAATAGTTTGAAGTGTACACATACGAACAGACACGTAGCAGACCCAAAAACGGTATTTATTTTACCAGTAATATTGAATATATCTATTTCCACTAAAATCTAGAAGCAAATATTTTGCAATATCGTAATAATTTATCTACCAATAAAGTAAATGGGCTATTCCATCTCAAATCGACAGCAATATAGAGAAAATTGACCTTGCAATTTTTAAATACAATGAAACTTTTTCTGTCCGTTGACAACTGTGATACAATGCTTTGTGCAAAGTTTGAGGCATCAGAACTTCATAGTGTTTAAATTAAAAATATTTAAATTTAACGTATTTTCATAAAATTAGCAACTTTAAACTGTTGTGGCTCCGAAACCCTTTCACCCAATGATCAAAATCATGGTTTATTTTGATGCCGAGAAGTTAAAGTTTATATTGACATGTAAACAGTTTTTCTTACTTTTTATGGAAATGGAGAAATTTAGATTCTTCTTCATTAAGACGCCTTTGGCCACGAAAAAAATATTTTAAAAATATATGCTTAGATTCCGCATTAAAAGTACAAATAAACACATATTTTTTACTGGTGGTACGTTGATAAGAAAGTATTGAAAATATAAAAATAAGAAAATAAATAGTACGCGCGTGAACTAACCAGCCGACTGTGAGACGGGAGGTAGTCGAGACAAGCAAGGCCAGGAGACAAACACGTGATCTGTCGTCTAGCAGTCATGGCTGGGCTAGCTTTATCACAAGTTTTCATAAACACAGGAGTAAAATGACGCCCAATGCTCGCTTATCTTCAGCTCTCGGCCAGTGCTTGCGGTACTGCGCCGTTCAAGTCTAGGCGTGTGAAAATAATTTATTTAATACCCTCAAAACTTATTGCCGAGCCACTAAGCAAACAATGCCGAATCCCTCTTAATAATCCAAATTTTTTTTTCTCAATATTTTTTTACATTTTTACAAATGGGCCTAAAAGCAAGTAAAATCAGATTATCTGTCTCTCTGTGTACAATAAAAATAAGGATTACTTCTTAACATAACCTACCAAATGTCAGCTTCAAAATAAGCTCTCGTTCAATGTTCTGCAGTAAATGGTTCCAGAGTTCTGAGCGCTGAAAGAGGCTTGTTTTTATAAAATGCGTTAAATTTGTCGCTCAATAATACGAATACCGTTTGACTTTCGATAGTATATTTTTGAAAATGCACTCCCCTCAGCACCTTGTATAAGTAGGGAAAAAATTAGAATATAAAAAATGCGAGGTTTTTTACTGATCGATTTCATATGGAATAGTCCAAATGTAGAAGACGCTAACCACGATACTAACATCAGAAATATCTAGATTGAAATTAAGAGCATGAGGAAAGAATATTGCATGGATTTCAGGTTCTTCCCTACGAAGATTTCTTCTTACAGTAAACGCATTCTAATGATCGGGCCCATTACTGATAGCAGATGATAAAATGTGGACCATGTTCACGTTTTTTACATGCAGAGCACTCTACTACAATTTGATTTATGTGTTTTAAATGCAGGGGTTTCTTCTTTTTTTTTTTTTGTCGAAACGTTACAAAACTCACGATATGACAAGAAAATTGGAACTTAACCACGCAAATCCCTTTTAAAATATAATTTCTTGGTATATTTGAAAGCGGGCACAGTGTATGGAGATGTGAAATGATATCTATGTAGGTTTGACGATGTGGCATAATCCCATCATCAATTCTAAAGTTGCCACAAACACGGGATTGGGGTGGGAGTTGGGAGGCAGATGGAAAGGGAGTACGAAGATGACGTGCCGAATAATGGAAACCATTTAGGCAACTAAAAAACAGTGGCATTAGTAACGACAAGGACGACATGAATCCCGTTTCTTCGGCATTGGGTGGAGTCAAAGTGACAGAAAATTTATCTTCGTCAGATCTAATAATGTCCATTGCACATTTTCTCGAAAACTTAATGAAGGAGTTATGCTTTATATATCTTCGCTTTCTTTTATGAAATTAACGTCTATAGGCCTATATAGACAACGGATTTTAGGTAAAAATCTTTTTTTTTCTCTGAAGAGATAGACTCATATTAAATTTTATAAACACGTTTCATGGATTGTTATAAGTAATAGTGCTTTGTCTAAAGTGTATTGATATTAAATATTATGAGTTTAATACTCGGTTGAATTTATGTAGCCTACATCTAAATACTAACGCATAATTATGAGAAACGAACATGAAGTAAAACTACTACGGAAATACAAGGGTTGGATAAAAAGTTATGGCAACACTGCTGTCACATGACGATGGTGCGTTCGAGAGCTGCCAGCTGTGTGGACATGAACAAGGACTGTAAAGGTACGGTCACACATCGCTACTTTTGCAGCGCAACTTTTGTACTGCAGCTGCAAAAGTTGCGTGTTGTGTTCACACGTAAGCCAAAAGTAGCGCGCTGCACGCTACTTTTCGTGCTGCGCAACCCGAGTACAGCAAAAGTTGCAACTGGAGGTTGCGAGTCTGTTCACACACAAGGCGCTACTTTTGCAGCCGCAGTCATGCTGCAGGTTTCCAACTCCGTGTTGACTTTTCAATATACATTTTGTGGATATGTTCGCATTATTAAGAAACACATGCGAGAGCTTACTTATCTATTATTTGCTTTTCTGTCGTAACTAGTATTCAGAAATTGACATTATTTTTACTGTAAAGCTTTTAAAAACGCCTATATACTTAAATGATAACTAACAGTATATTCACGTAATCAATGTTGGCAACACTCCTGTTTGGAACTACGCTACGGAAAATTTAAAAAATGAATTATATCGTCAGCAAATATGCTCAGACTGTGTTGTGCATTTAATAACTGTTACAAATAATTTATTTTCATCATATTTAACATTAAAATATATCCAAACAATAAAAGTATCATTGGCACATTTGGGTGGTAACACTGGTTGCAACCGCAGCAAAAGTTTCAACAAAACCGATATCAAAAATGTTGCGGCCGCAACCCTGAGAACCCTGTTCACACGTCGCTACTTTTAAGCTGCGCGCAGCATGGAAAAGTAGAGGGCAGCAGGTTCGGCAGCCGCTACTTTTCGGGTTGCACCGTTGTTCACACGTCGCAGTACAAGAGTTACGCAGTTTTTTGTACTGCATCGCTGCAAAAGTAGCGACATATGACCGTACCTTTAGATGAGTTAGTGCAGCCAGCGGCGACAGTACTCTGTCAATCTACTGCAGTGTGTAGAACGTTGACTTTCATAGGGACAGTGCGAGTGCCCTAAGATCATGTTTACAAAACTCGAGCAACGTTCCTGCATCAAAATTGATGTGGCACGAGGTCGTAGTGCACAAGAATGTTTTCAGGGACTGCGTGAAGCACCACAACCTTCGTCCAGCGCTCAGGAGAAAACGACGACACTTGGTGGTACAGAACCCCATCAATCTCTACGACAATGCAAGAAGTCACACCGCTGCTGCTGTCAAGGACCTCTTGCGCCGCTGACAATGGAAGATTCTGTAACATCCACCGTTAGTCACCCGATGAGTCCATGCAATTACAATCTCTTCGCCAAAGTGAAAGAACCACTGTGAGGGACCCGGTACAATACCAGAGATGAACTTATCTGTGCTATAGGGCAGTCAGTACGGAACATCAACAAACATGAACGCGCTGATGGTGTACGACGCCTTCCAAACATTTGGCAAAAGGTAATAAATAAGGGGGGCGACTATATTGAAGGTACGTAAATGTTGTACCCTTGTGAATAAAGCCATGTCAGAATTATCGAACTGTTGCCATTACTTTTTATCCAACCTTTCGTAAATAGAACGGCTAAGATGGAATTCTTAAATCAAAGTAATCGATATTACCTAGGTAGTTTCAACGACGAAATTAGTTACACCACCATCAGTGTAGGAGATAAAATTGTTGAGCGCAAAAGCAAGCGAACAGTAAGAGTTGTCGTTCGTTTACGAGGACAGCACTATTCACAAAGCGAGAGACCGATTCGTCCCTTGTGTTTATTTATTTTAGTGTAGTTAGCCTTTTACCCACCCATAAACAAAAATCTACAGAAATAAAGTCTGGAGACTTTGCTGGTCAGTGCAGTAACAACCGCGGCCGATCCATCGTTCAGGAATTATGAGATTTAGATTATGTGCAACCTGATAGATAATATATGAAGGAGCTCCGTAATGTTGGAAGAATATGCCCATCCTTTTAGGCAATGAAACCTCCTGCAACACTATTGGAAACTTGTTTTTGCAGAAAGGCAAAGTAGCTGCTCAGACGATATAAGAAGAGCGACACTTACTATTCCTTTGTAAGTAGTCAATAATACGTAGTCATTTGTCGTTTTTTCATACAATTTAAAAAGATATTATGCGTAATACTGAAACATCTGTATCTTCACACCCACTGAAAACTGGGCATTTGTTATATGGACCATTTTTTTTACTCAGAACTGTCTATACTACAACTCCCTAAAATATTTACTATAGACATGATGGAAGTGGAGATGTGGAATGTTCAAGAAGAGGGACACATGGATTCAACAAATGAATAGCTGGGCAGGGCATGATTGCGCCCCATGGTCAGGTAAGATGGAGCAGATTAAAAAGAGTCCATGTTTTGTGGGCATGGTTGCGCCCCGATGAAATAATAAGACATAACGTGAAAGACTAAATTTTTTAAACCACGTGATCGAGGAATTCAGAAGCGATAAAATAGACAAATACATGTTCTTAAAAAAGTGCACCTACGACTATAATACTGTATTTTTAAGTAATTTATTTATTTCATGACAGTCACTTCCGTGTGTACTATGCCCTCTTCATTATGCTACCTGATTTCAATGCAGCTACCACTATAATATTTTTAAGTAATTTATTTATTTTATGACAATAACTTTCGTTTGTACTATGCCCCTCGGGATGCAACTATGCCACATCTATTCTGCTACCTGAGTTCTTCGGGTCGCAACTATGCCATGTTCATTCTGCTACCTGATTTCTTCGGAGAGCATTTATGCCATATCCATTCTGGTACCTGATTTCTTCGGAGAGCATTTATGCCATATCCATTCTGCTACCTGATTTCTTCGGAGAGCATTTATGCCATATCCATTCTGCTACCTGATTTCTTCGGAGAGCATTTATGCCATATCCATTCTGCTACCTGATTTCTTCGGAGAGCATTTATGCCATATCCATTCTGCTACCTGATTTCTTCGGAGAGCATTTATGCCATGTCCATTCTGCTACCTGATTTCTTCGGGGCGCAACTATGCCATGCCTAGGCCTCCCAATTGACCGCGGGGCGCAACTATGCCATACCGGAATAGCTAACATCTGCAGGTTTATTTAGATGATGATGATAGTAGTAGTGGTGATGGGTGGTAGTGACAGAGATGACTTTGAGTTTCTTTTATGAACTGTAATGTTGGCGTAAGTGTATTTGAAATATCAAAGCGAAGAAAAGGTTTGAATCTCAAGTATAGATAAAAAGAATAATTGGAATTAGTGATACGTATATAATACACAATAAATCATAAGAATCCAGAGGAAAATTTCCATACAGTGTAAATTAGATGTTATGGTTATAAGACCCACGAAATTAAATTATTACATAATGTCTAAATTACAAGTTATCTCAATAAAACGTCTATACTGTATACCGTGATACTAACGAGAAACAATTAATGTACGCCAGAAAAAATTTAATCCTTCTTTTTGTTAATCCTGGACTCTGTTTAATTAGGGGATAAAACAGTGCTCTTCACAGAGACTAAATGAATTTGGATCTACGGGTAATTTAATCCTTTCCTCCGTTAATGTAGTCCGTTATTTAATAATGTCACTTAGTGCCAGAAGCTCTATAATCCATTAATGCTATGTGATATCGCTTACGAGCTATGCAGGTTTTATATTCAATTAAGGACAAAAATTCATAATATGAAGATAAAAGTATTTGTCTGGTTATCAATTTCAGGAAAGGATTATTAAAATACCCTTCAAAAAGTTGTGCTGCTGACAGAATCTAAATCTACAATATTAGCAGGACTAAGTTTCATATGGTGAACATAATAGTAATCAGAAAATTGAGAACAATTTTAAAGAAGACCATCTTTGAACCAATACCATCACATATAAATTGTACAGAAAATTATTAAGCAGAGTATCTATACAAGTTTCATTCCATGCTATAAGAAATTTTTTATTCCACCATAATAGAGATAGATAAATATTATCCTTCCATTTACGCCTCGGCTTCCTCAAAGCTCTTTTTCCTTCAAGTCTTCCAACTAACATTCTATACGCATTTCTGGATTCACTCAAACGTGCTACATGCCCTCTCCATCTCAAACGTCTGCATTTAATGTTCCTAATTATGTTAGGTGAAGAAACAATGCGTGCAGTTCTGTGTTGTGTAACTTTCTCCATTCTCCTGTAACTTCATTCCTCTCAGCACTAAATATTTTCCTAAGAACCTTATTCTCAAACACCCTTAATCTCTGTTTCTCTCTCAAAGTGAGAGTCCAAGTTTCACAACCATACAGAACAACCGGTAATATAACTGTTTTATAAATTCTAACTTTCAGATTTTTTGACAGTAGACTAGATGACAAAAGCTTCTCAACCTATAATAGAAGGCATTTTCCATATTTATTCTGCGTTTAATTTCCTCTCGAGTGTAATTTATATTTATTACTGTTGCTTCAAGGTATTTGAATTTTTCCACCTTTTCAAAGGATAAATTTCCAATTTTTATATTTCCTTTTCGTACTATGTTCTGGTCACAAGACATATTGATATACTCTGTTTTTTTCAGGATTTAGTTTCAAACCTATCTCATTACTTGCTTCTATTATTGTATCGGATTTATAAAATAAAACCATCTGCCCTACAATAAGGGTGACCACAGGATCCAGAAAACAAATGCATATATAAAAGTTTACATTGATACAATGAAAATACATAAATTAAATTTCAAAAGAAAATTAAAGTGAATCATATTACTTGATGTAGAGATGAAATTGCAAAATTTGAATTGAGTCCTTTAGAATTTCTCTAAGGATTTTCTTAACATTGTAAAATGTGAATTCCTTTGATTTTAAGAGGTTATAGATCAACCATGGGGAAAAATGTCTTCGAAGGGCCACTGCACTCAAAGCCGCCTTACCTCACTCCACCGACCCTCTCCTCCGCCTGGTGCTTCTCTGGACACGCTTCATTCAGTGGCGGGTATGGCTTCGATCTCCGGACGTCAGTTTCAGGAAGAGCGGCAGAAAGAACTTTTTGTTACTTACAAAAAGAAGAAAGTCCGTTGCTTAATATATGGATTTAAAATTGCGCATATAAAACGCTTCAATATTAAACGCCACTTTGATCGGAAGCATAAAGCTGACGTCGGTGATCTTACAAGTATTTATTTATAATTTTAAAAGCTATTTTCGTAATATTTGTGAAAAGATACAAAACAAGATATGTTTATGGTATTTTCAGCATTTAGATACTTGTTATTTTATTAAGTATGTGGAACTGAACTTATTTAAAACTTTGAGTGCATATTAGGCCTACTTGATGCGTTCTCTTTCCAAGAAAGATTTTCAGAAGTAACTGCAATGGACATGGAGATGTGTCTGTTCAATAATACATTTGTATTTGGTGTTACCCAAGCATCAGCGCCACTATAGAGATGCAAAAGAGCACGCCACTAAAATGTTTAGGAAAAAATGGATTACCTACCAGAGGAGCAATTCCCTAATCTGCGCACATTTGCAATGCGTATGGTATCTATGTTTGGCTCAACTTACTGTTGTGAGCGGTTTTTCTTTTCAAAATGAATATGACCAAAAGTATCTCCAGGTCTAGGATCGCAGACATGCATTTAGTTTCAGTATTACGGTTGAGTTGTTCTATTTTAGAGCCAAATATATCCTTTTTAGTTAATAACAAGAAATTTCGAGGGCAATCAACAACAAAAAAATGAAAACCAGCAGTATAGGCCTACAGTAGTATTTCGTTTCATTCATATCTCATGTATTTTGTTTAATATGTTTTAAAGTTAAATGACAGTGGAGCTTAGTTTTACTTTCTTTAGTATTTATAAAAAGAAACAATTGATTTTGTTGATCATTATATTGTGTTTAATAGGTTTTCAAGTTAAATGACAATGGAGCTTAGTTACTTTATTAGTTTTAAAAAGAAACAATTTATTATGTTGAGCATTGTATCTTTTAATATATTGTGCAGTTAAATAACAACGAAGCTTTGCTTTTTTTCTTTATTATTTTTTAAAAAGGAATACTTTATTATGTCGACCACAAGGCAGTTCAAGAATTTCTTGTGCACATGATAAAGGAATAGTTATACAATTGAAAAATATATAATTTTCCTAATGACAGCAGGTGGCCGTCATAATTATTGTATGATACGTGTACTCCCTATAAACAAAATATTGTAAAGATTTTGAAACAAGAAATAAAAGCGGAGAAATTACTGATGCGCAAGGTGTGTCGAATCCACCACTGCATCTGACCTAGCAAAACAACTGCTTTACCCCTCGCCTGTCAATCAAACGAATGTGGGGTTAGTAGGAACGTTCCCTCCCTACTTTGCTTATAGTCCCCATAGCTGTTATAGATGTATTTGGAGATGGTACCACGAACTCCAAAAAGAAGTCCGCGTACTGACCAACGATTAGCATGATGTTAAACTGCTTGCTAAAATAAGGAATGCAAGGTTCATAGATTTATTTTATTTTATAGGTTATTTTACGACGCTTTATCAACATCTTAGTTATTTAGCGTCTGAATGAGATGAAGGTGATAATGCCGGTGAAATGAATCCGGGGTCCAACACCGAAAGTTACCCAGCATTTGCTCATATTGGGTTGTGGGAAAACTCTGGAAAGAACCCCGACCGGGAATCGAACCCGGGTCACCTGGTTTCGCAGCTAGACGCGCTAACCGTTACTCCACAGGCGTGGACGCAAGGTTCATAAATGATTCTCTTTTCATCATCAGTGAGTTTTGGCTGTTGTGCATATCTTTCAACTTATTGTTGTCTTCCAATATCCATAAAATTGCATTCTGATGAAAGTAGAGTTAAGATTTTATAAGGTTGGAAGTTCAACTAGTGTTACTCAGAGAACATCTACAGCAGTCTTGCGATGGTGATTAATAATTGCGAGCGAGAGCTCTTTTATGCCCGCTGCGCGCGCGGAACTCTTTTACCTGTAAACATTGCTAAAGGATGTACAGATCTTAGAACACAGCGCATCATGACGGAACGGAAGCGCTTAAAGCTTCAAGGAAGAGTGGAAGATGCAATATTTATGCTTCGAACATAGTGATGGAAGTCCAGTGTTTGTTGTGTAAAAAATATCATTTGCAAAAAAAGTAACATAAAACGGCACTATGAGACGAAACATGAAAAAAAATATATATAGGCATTATTCAGGAGAAGAGAGAAATAAATTCATTTCGGAATTGACATCGAAGGTAAATTAATTTACATTTGGGTCAGTAGATTGCATCTAGATTCCTTTTATTTCTTTATTTTAAATGTATTGTTCATGTTCTATTTGTTGTTTGTTTCTGGATATTTACTTTTATTAGACTACGTGTTTGTTTAATTTAGAAATAATATTTTATTTTTGATTGCACTTTAACTTATACTATTACTAAGCTCAAAATGCTAATTCACTTTTATTCCAATAACTATTTTCAGGATTTTGAGCAAATATGAACTAAACATTTTGAAAACTTTGATGCAAGAAGCTTTTTTAGTAACGTCAATATAAAATATACTTAAAAATATAATTTCAAAACTATTAGACCTAATTGCACCAAATTTTGTACAGATGATATTATTATAGATCTGTTTATATAGTTTAAATTTGACAAATTTTGGCCGAAATTATGGAAGTTTTAAAAGTCATACATATCCCCTTAAATGATTGACCCCAAAAATTACGATGGCTCTCAATATCTTACTTTAATCAATTTGTTTTTTCGTGATACGTGCATCTCACAAATCACTCTAAGAAAACTCATTACATAATCACGACTGGAGAGTAAGGACTACATTTTCACAATCTCACAATCAATATACTCTATTTCAATCAATATTGCCATAAATAAATAACTGATTTTAACAATAAAATGATTTACATACAATTAACTTTTCCTATTTCTCTTTTTGTTCCTAAAAACCCTTCCCTTTGCGATTTGTTTATATATGTACATGTATATTAAATAACTTAGTAATTAGCCCTATTACATATCCAGAAATTTAGTAACGCAAGTTATTGTAATAATTGCTGCCTTTATTCGCTGCATGTGCATGTACACCCCTGATGTCTACGTTACGACGCTACG
Source organism: Periplaneta americana (assembly GCF_040183065.1). Lineage (NCBI taxonomy): Eukaryota > Metazoa > Arthropoda > Insecta > Blattodea > Blattidae > Periplaneta > Periplaneta americana. The sequence continues at coordinate 165,199,963 of NC_091121.1, forward strand.
TAATGGGTGCGCTATGCGCTCGTGATCAAGGTCGAGCTCTTCTACCATGATTGGGAGCTAATATCGTCTCATACCTGATCTACAACATAAAAGCTTAAAAATGTGTGTCGTGGATTGTATTCTGACTTGTTTGGTGGGCAGTAGTTAGAGCAGCAATGGAAACAGATGTAACTTCTCACAACATAAAAGATGGCCACTGAACTCTACTTCTCCAAGTATTGACTTCTAAGGAAATTGTTGGCTACAAAATCAATAAGGCTACCGGTTATTTGTGCAGGATTGTATTCTACCGTGAGACACTCCACCTGCCAGCCGCCTGTTTATCAGCCTTTATTACTTACACAAGCAGAGAACATGTCAGGGATCTGTCACTTTGGAACTAAATAAGTTTTAAGTTTTCGAGTTTCTGCAATCCAAGAAAAGTAAGCAGACGATTTATAAAAGCAAAGTAATCTCATTTTCAATGTATTGGTGAAAGATCTGTCATGCTTTACCATGTCTCACACTCCGCACACATAAATTAATTTGAGTCTGCCAATTTAATGGCTTCCATTATGAAGCTCGACACTTTAGGCTATGGATCTATGAAATTTGTAACTTCTACATTTTTACACCAATTAATCTGAAACCTTTCCTTTTTTACTTTCCCCTTACTTCTTAATTTCATTCCTTCTACGCTTTGTCCTTTCATTTTTCATAATACTTACTTACTTACTTATTGGCTTTTAAGGAACCCGGAGGTTCATTGCCGCCCTCACATAAGCCCGCCATTGATCCCTATCCTGAGCAAGATTAATCCAGTCTCTACCATCATATCCCACCTCCCTCAAATCCATTTTAATATTATCTTCCCATTTATAACTACGATATCGCACCATCTACCCTTAAGTACTAAATACGATAATCTGTCACTGATAAATTCGACCTTTTTTACTGCTGATTTTATTCTTTTATGTACAAAGAATCCTGTTCCTAATTGGTGATTAATGTTTCCTTCCCCATAATACAACAAGTAATCGCCTACTTGTGATATGCCATTCCCATCTAACCTAACCTCTTGTACTCCCACAAAGTCTATTCTATATATAGCTAGTTCTTTTGCTACTAATGTTACCCCTCCTGTTCTATAAAGACTAGTTACGTTCCATGTACCAACTCTCAAAACCTTATTCCTTTGCTGTGGTCGTGCCAGAGAATCAGTCCCATTCCGAGGCTTCTTTGAAGGATTCGTAACAAGCTGGTTTTTACGGTGATGGGTTGTTAGCCCTTCGCCCAACCCCCAAGCTGGAGGACCACCCCTTATCGGCTGTCCACGACTGCTTATTCAATATATTCGCAGCTACTGGTTTTTACAGTGATGGGTTGTTAGCCCTTCGCCCAACCCTCAAGCTGGAGGACCACCCCTTATCGGCTGTCCACGACTGCTTATTCAATATATTCGCAGCTACCCTCCATATCTGGAGACCGTCTCCCTTATCCGCAACCTGAGGACGCGCCATGCTGTGGTGATAGGGATCCACAATACATAGCATTTTTATAATAATAATAATAATAATAATAATAATAATAATAATAATAATAATAATAATAATAATAATAATAATAATAATCCGTGGCTCTACAGCCCGTGAAGGGCCTAGACAGACCAGCCGGCTGCTGGCCTCACGCCCACATGTCGAAGCAGAGGTGGACGATCATCCAACCAGAATCGAGGTATCGTGTGATTATTACGATGACCCCCCCCAGCCGTTATAGGTGGTATTCGCAACCGGATTTCGCTATCTATCGTAGCTCCCCAAGTGCATCACGATGCTGGGTGGGCACCGGTCCCATACACTGGCCGAAATTTCATAAGAAAATTTCTTCCCCCATGAGGACTCGAACCAGCGCGCATTCCGTAACTCGAGTCCTAGCCAGGATGCCTTAGACCGCGACGCCACGGAGCGGGACTCTTTTTTATTACATCTTTCATATTTATTTATTTCCACTTTCATACTTTTCTTTATCATTTTTAGGGAAGTCCGTGGTCCTGGGAACATATGGGTTTTCTCTTGATACTCCGGTTCCCCCGTGACATCCCAATTTAATCTCCATCATCATAATTTTTAATTTCGAGTGTAATGTAGATCCACCACTTCTGGTGCACTCTGGATAGCTTCTGACGAACTAAATGGTCTTCGCTTTTCGGCACTAGCGACATCTATGAGCCACACTCGTAAAGTCGGAGCGAATAACTGCAAGTTAAGGCCCTTGCCTTTGGAAAAATAAAAAAAAAACCTTCTTTATATTACATATCACTATTACTATCAATTATTTCTCCTTTTATTCCACAGATTGTATTTTGTGTCTTCAGTACTTGTTTCTTTCTTTCCTTTTTTCCTTCTTTCTCTGATTTCTCCTGTTTCTATTTCCTTTCTTTCTTAGTTTCTTTCACTCAGCATGGATTAATTCTTTCCTTTTATATTTATCGATTTTCCTTTTCTTTCTTTTCCCTTCATACGAAGTTCAGAAACTTGCTTTTGCGCAAGAGAAATGTGACTGTACGAAAGATCAAATTTATTATCTATAGCAAAAATTCATAACATCGTTTACAATCTCTCCACAGCTAAAAAGAAAGTAGCAGCATCCTTCCATATTGTCAAGTCGTAGTATAAATTTCATCTATTTTCCAACTTTATTTCTACTCTTTTATTTCCCACAGCATCAGTTGTTAGTCTGTTGTCTAGGGAACCATAAAACAGACCATTATACTCAGCGGCCAAGGAAACTGATAATCGATACCTTAGCACAAAGTAAGAAACGTTATTTGTAGCGATGGGGTGACCACGTTGGCTTGTTATAACATTATTCAGTGCATGAAGCACGGCCTCGTAACGAATTGAAGGCCTCTAAATTCTGATCTCTGGTGTCCCAACCAGTGTTTTCTGTTACTGCGAATAATTGAGCTCGGTTCAAGCAATGATATTTTTGTATTTAGACTGCGACATGATTAATTTATTCGGTACATTTCCTAACACAAAAATCTGTATTTGGACAGTACCAGGATTTATCGGAAAGTAATAAATGACCAATTACTTACTTACAAATGGCTTTTAAGGAACCCGAAGGTTCATTGCCGCCCTCACATAAGCCCGCCAGCGGTCCCTATCCTGTGCAAGATTAATCCAGTCTCTATCATCATATCCCACCTCCCTCAAATCCATTTTAATATTATCCTCCCATCTACGTCTCGGCCTCCCTAAAGGTCTTTTTTCCTCCAGTCTCCCAACTAACACTCTATATGCATTTCTGGATTCGCCCATACGTGCTACATGCCCTGCCCATCTCAAACGTCTGGATTTAATGTTCCTAATTATGTCAGGTGAAGAATACAATGCGTGCAGTTCTGTGTTGTGTAACTTTCTCCATTCTCCTGTAACTTCATCCCGCTTAGCCCCAAAACAATATCAATTTCCATGCCCCGGTTCGATTCCCGGCGGGGTCAAAAATTTTCATGTAAAATTACTACCTCGCGACTAGGAGAGATAGCGGTGCACAAATTCTAATCACTAAATTGTGTCCAATATGCCTGGGTTAAATCCCAAATCACTCCTCAGTGCATATGAAGAGAAGGCATATGTCACTGTTGATAGTGATTCATCCGTTGGACGGGGACGTTAAACATGGCAGCCCCCTTGGTTAGGCTGACCAGATTTTTTATGGTCCAGCAGGGGATATCGACAATTTCAAGAAAAACCAGCCACCGGCGTGGCTCAGTCGGTTAAGGCGCTTGCCTGACGGTCTGAAGTTACGACCGGGCGCGGGTTCGATCCCCGCTTGGGCTGATTACTTGGTTGGGTTTCTTCCGAGGTTTCCCCCAACTGTAAGATGAATGCCAGGTAATCTATGGCGAATCTTCGGCATCATCTCGCCAAATATCATCTCGCTATCACCAATCTCATCGACGCTAAATAATAGTTTATACAGCGTCGTTAAATAACAAACTTAAAAAAAAGAAAAAAAGGAAAAACCACAAACGCTTACCTAGTCAATCTCCGTTAAAATTTTGCAAAAAGTACATGTAACAGTAGATACAATGCACACTAAATTTGTAGAGTAACTTAACTTTTAAAAATTAAATGCATAAACATACATAACTATTCAACATAATTATAGCCACAAAGAATTCAACTTCAGTACTGACGCATGCATGGAAGTCTTTCACATAATATTGTACACAATGAACTCTTCTTTCTCATAATATTGTACGCATTGAACTCTTAACACACACATTTTACAAGTACTTGTCTGAAGAATGTATATTTTTTAAGGATCTATCCATTCCCATACAGCTTCATACTAAGTTCTTCACATGAGAATTGAAAGCTTGTTTTTACTGGTGAAAAAACTTTAACTGTTTCAACTTTAATTTTTGACTTTTCATCAGTCCAGATTGAGTTCATTGTGGAGAAAAGTCTTCCAACTGATGAATTACTGACTGAAAGACACATGATTAATGACACTATTTTGAGAAGATTTTGAAATGGAATGGATTTTTTTTTTTTTGAAATCTTGAAAAACGTCATACCACTTTTCACCTGTTAGTTTGTTACAAAATTTCTCATGTTTTGAACTGCTTAAAAATGGACGCTGCGACAGTTGTAATGCTTGCGCGCAACGCAAATGACCAAAATCAAAGATGCTATGTTCATCTCAAAGAGTGCAGAATATCTCATACTGTGTTCGCTGGTTCTTCTGTCTGATACTGAGAACCGTTAAGAAATGTGCATGAATCGCAGCAGTTCCTGTAAAATGTTATTGAAACAAAACCAAAGCTTCTGAGACAAAATTAATCTCCGGGGACAAAAACGGGGACATTTTCTCCCCGGGGACAGTAACATAAAACCGGGGACTGTCCCTGGAAAGCGGGGACGTCTGGTCAGCCTACCTTGGTCCTATTTGACAGTAGTAGGCTACGTGCCGGCACCGGGTTTCTCCTTCTCCTTTTCTCACCTTCATCATCATTCGCATCCATTTCCTCCACTACACTTACACGAACACTTATACACACACGTTCACCATAGCACACGATATAACACTTCACAGACATAAATCATGCATAACGTGGCCCGCCGAAGTGGTGTGCAACTTTAAAATGGGTCACAGTCGATGTCGCAACGATGTACAGTAGTGGCAAAAAAAACCGGACCGACCCTTGCAGCTGATTTCAGAGCCTTGTTCACTCCAGAGCACGATAGACTGGTAACTAAGACTTTCGTGGTTCGAATCCTGCCTGGGAAGGAAACTTTGTTTTGTTTCTTATTCAAATTTATTCCCAATACTTTTCGACTGCTGGTAAAATTCATGTTCTGGTAATAATAAGTTAATTAAGTAGTAAAATATCGCTGCAGTCGAAAAGTATTGGGAATAAATTTGAATAAGGAACAAAAAAAAAGTTTCCTTCCCTGGCAGGATTCGAACTACGAAAGTCTTAGTTGCCAGTCTATCGTGCTCTGGAGTGAATAAGGCTCTGAAATCAGCTACAAGGGTCGGTCCGGTTTTTTTTTTTTTGCCACTACTGTACGCATAGTTTCAGGGACTACTTCCAGGTAGCAGCACAAGCAGACAACTGTCGTTTCTCTTTCCCGCAACAACTGCCTTAGTGAGATCATGAAGGCAGTGCTGTCAACCCCTTACAGTCCAATTAAATTTAATTGTGAACTTAATTAATGATGCAAACACTTTTCTGTTAGTTTGAAAGGGATTGAGACAACAATTATTTAAATAACGTTATTTGATTAATTTTAAATTTCGTCAGGGTGCGAAGTATGTGAGAAATTGCTTGCTTTTTAAAGAAATATTCACCGAAATCAAGCCATTTCAATCACCGAAATCAGAGTAAAATAATCAACAGTAATCTTACTAGACTTTTAATTTATCTAGAGAAAATCAAAACTCGAGTGGGATTTAATTGACTGTTTCCTGATTAAAAGAAAGTGTATATAAAAATTAGAAGAAATAAAGTACTCTAATATATATTTTTTATTTTAGTAGGTTATTTTACGGTGCTTTATCAACATCTTAGGTTATCTAGCGTCTGAATGAGATGAAGGTGATAATGCCGGTGAAATGAGTCCGGAGTCCAGCACCGATAGTTACCCAGCATTTGCTCATATTGGGTTGAGGAAAACCCCGGAAAAAACCTCAACCAGGTAACTTGTCCCGACAGGGAATCGAACCCGGGCCACCTGGTTTCGCGGCCAGACGCGCTAACCGTTACTCCACAGGTGTGGACTTTAATATAATAAAATAGATATTAATTGATTTGCTGCAATTCTATTTCACTAATGTTACCTTCACCACAATGTTTGAACGGAGACGCCTTTTTCAGTTAACTACCTATGCAGGAAACAAATGACGATCGCAAAGCGTGTTTTATAGTACCGTACCGTGAAGAATCTGCAGTTTTATATGTTGGCAACCAAAGAAACAAATGCTAGGGAGGTAATAAAAACAAACAAATGCTAGGGAGATGATAAAAATTGTAGCATAAGCAGCCACGATCGGTAGAAACACGTCGTTTCGTACCGTTTTATTGGTCAAAAGTAGTATGACGTAGTAAAAGTGTAATAGTCACCATAAAATCACATCCCTCGCGATTATGGTAAACAAAATGTATATTTGTCAAAAAATTCAGAATCAGTTTGAAACCTGGGAAATGTGGACAAAAGTAAGCTCCTTGTTTCGGAATACAGTTGCATAGGAAATATGTTCTTCGGAATATATTTTTAAAGATAATAAACTAATGTAAAATCGGCTACAGAGATATAAATGTCTAATAATATCACTTCAAAAACATAATCTTCTCCTTCCCTTAGTTTAACCTCTCCCTTTTAGGTTCATTTACACGACCCACGCCACCCGGGCCTTACAGGGTCGCGACCTGACGGGAGAGGAATTAATCTATGGATCACATACATACTTTTATGACCACACAAGGACATGGAGGGCCTCCCCGGATGAGGGATCAGCTCAATGCCAGGGCCACTTCCGATACAACACAAACATTTAAGACATTACACAGCATTCACTCACACATATGAAAGGATTAAGGGAAGGATCGCCGTCCATGGCCGGACTTTCAAGAGGTACAATCCCGGCATTTGTCTGGAAATAACTGAGGAAGCCATGAAAAACCTCAGTTAGGATTTCCGGCCCCTGGGATCGAACCCCGGATCTCCTGAACGCAAGGCCAGCCCTCTACCACGCCCCTAGCCCACTCGGTAAAAACATAATCTGAATGTATTATATGAGGGGTTCACAACTAGAGTGGACCAAGTCCATCTGGAATAGTTCTGAGATACAGTGGAACTCCACAAATAGACACAGCAATGGTCCGTGTGCGAGACGAGGTACGAACTCTGTCTTTCTACGGAGTACTGCGGACATTGGTAAACATAAGGGCTGTACAATGTTTTTATGGCGTGCGGACCGAAACATAAATAATTACGTATATAATTTTAAATAATATATTGTAGTATATGCAAAATATATAACAAAACAAATCGTGATTAAGTGTAATATATACGTGATACATCTGAAACATAAAAGAAACTTCTAGAGGAAAAACTCTCTAAATATATCTACATACGGGGCTTTCATTTCAAAACTTCCCACTCTAAATAACTAGTTAATTAATTGAATTCAATTTAAACCATAGAAACACGTAAATTTAGATATCAAGGAGGAAGTCTTAAACAAGGATTAATTGCATTTTAGATTTCACCTCCCACCCCCAGCCATTCCCACTTTGAAATTTCAAATGCCACCCCTATATTTTTAGACTTAAATATGAAAGAGCATTCAATTGTTTATACACCACATTCATTTGTTTTCGCATCTTTTCTTTTCTATCGTCGCCTGGTAACTTGCATTTTTGTTATTGTTGATTAGAGGCGAAGAGAATAAAGCTACAAAAACTTATTGAGCATTTATTGTAATTGTTGTGTTTGTGTATTAAATTATTTTAAAATGGTGTATACCCTTCAAGAGAGAACATAAATCATTCCTATTGATTAAATTTAGGAAATACACAAAATAAGCTGTGTTTTCATCCTACAATCAATTGACAATAACAAAGCTTCTCATAATCACTACAGAATGCCTCGTAATTAGATGAATTTTGTTTTATCCTATGCACTGTTCTGATCGAAATGTCAAATTCTTGAGGGATGACTCTGATTGATTCACCTTTTTTAAACCGTTACAATATTTTTAACTTCTGCTTCAACATAAGTACACATTTTGTTCCCTGCCTTGCTGCCAACGTGTACCAGTATCTGCACACTACTGCACTGGTTCAACTGGTTAGCCCTGTGCAGCACGGGACAGGATGCGTTGGCTTACCTTGTATCGTGAAGTATACGAGAGTGAGCGTCTATTTGTGGAGTTGCACTGTATTGAGTCTTAGGGTGCTATTCATAGACATTTCGCTAGCCCGCGCTACGAGCGTGCTAAACTAGCCCCGGCTATCGACTGATTATTTGTACAGGGTTCATATCATATCATATCGCTAACATTGGTTTATGAATACGAAAAACGTTAGTTCGCTGATCATCCACCAGAAGCCCGCACTAAGAATGTCTATGAATATGGCCCTTAAAGTTCCTGGCTCACGCTTAGCAAACTTCACCTTCCATAGGAAATGCTGCCCTCTGAGGAGTAACAAATGAGTTATGGACTTTGTTTGTTATGGCAATGAATAAATCTAAGCTTTCTTCATCCGAGATTGTATTAATCCACAAACTGATCACTGCTGGACTTGGTCCACTCTGGTTGTGAGCCTCTCATATATTATTCAAATAAATCCAGCATCTGTTCATCAGCTATTGAAGCTTAGTACTTTACAGATAGTCAGAAAAATTTAAATCTGAGCAAAACCAACGCTTCCATTAACAGTTTTACTGCATTTTTTGTTCTGTACCTAAGCCCTTGCCCATGTACTAGATGGCAGAAGTCTGGATACAACCTGATCCATAGTCATTTGGCTGTCATAATTTGTCGAGGAGGGGAGCGAGAGAATTTCCTCTCTAATCTATGAACTACATAATAAATTGGAGCAGGGAGGGAGAGACGGACCGCGCGGCACCCTCCTGTAGTTAACGACTACAGATTAGTACGGTCCATACACATGGAGTAATAACATTGGAATTTACGGACTATATCATTTGCAGACTCAAATCCAACTGGTACTTTATTCCACAGATGCGACACCAATTGCAAGCATCTCAGTGTTCCGTTCTTCAGAAAGATCGATAAACAATGTTCATGATGCGTAGCGATTTGGCATTAAAAGAAACATCGCTTCACGGAACACAGCATTTATATTTAACGTCCCTAATTAACTACAATAGCTAGACCGCGGACCTTCATGCAATTGCATGTTTTTATTAATTTGGCATATTGAAAAAGTAAAAGTGTATCTTTGCCGGTCATGCTTTTTACGTTCGAATAAAGCCAACTTTATTTTGCATAAATTCATATTTTGAGGGTTTTCCTTTTAAATACGTATTTTTTTTATTTTGCATATTTAAATGCATATATGAACATCTTTTTTTGTTTTGCCCTATTTATTGTCTGATTTCAAATTTGTCTCTGATAAGAATGAATCAGGGATTTCAGAAACAGCACGTCACTATTTGTGGCGAAATGAGTTTATTCGAGTTTCATGGACTGTTGATATAGACTATCATTCCATGCAGACACCACATATATGAGTATAGCCGTCTCACATTTGGAGACCTGTGAAATCCAGGAAGCGCGCAGAAACAACTCGTCAGACATGTGCCAACACATTGGTTCCGATTACAGACGGCAGACATCTACGTCACAAGGATATAAAAATTGATCCCAATGAATGACAAATGTCTCAATTCTGAAAAATAACTCAACAATTGCTATATGTTTCAATAAAACTTTCCATGAAATTTTGTTCTCTTTCTGTAAACGGTCCCAGGGAAACTTATTTTTTACGGCCCTCGTAACTGCGTCAAAATTTGTGTAAGCACTTCTTTTGACATTATTAAAATGATGGAAGAATAAAGATTATTTTTTTATCTGCCCTCATGAGAATGTTTGCTTGTAAGTACAAAGGAGAATACCATATTTACCTTCTTCATTGGCATATCCAGACAAAATCGTGCCAATTCAAAGAGAGAAGCTAGAAGAACTAATGGGTTACATACCACACGAATATCAAGAATTTTACAATAATATTCTTCAGTGGCCTATTGAGGAAAAATAAGTTCAGTTATATGCTCAACTTATGTATTAAGTACACAGTAGGCCTATGCACATATTATATCCCTAATTTGGTAAATAAACTTTAGTTGAACTGAAATTATTATACTACAATTTTGATTCCTTGCAGAAACAGCACATGTCAAGCTAATATATTATATTGATTTATTTCATTAACAATTCATTAGATTCCAATAAAATTGGTATAAAACGACACACCTATTAGGCTTCTGTCTGAAGAAACCAGTATTATAATCAATGATGTGGTATACTACCAATAATACCGTTTTTGTGTCTACTGAAAAAAAATAATTTTCATGACATGTGCTATTTCTGCAATCCTCGATTCAAATATAAATACTTTCCAAGATTATAAAAATTATTGAGAAGTAAAACCAATAATTAGTTAATTACTGTTGAGGACATGAAATTACTACGACAAAAATGCACTCTTAAAAAATAATTCATGGAAAGGTCATCTCTAATGAACAATGTAATGAAACTCTCCAAACGTTTACTCTTCTTTTTTTTATGGAATTTCTAATTTTTCCGATGATCATTTTCCGAGTTAATGATCTTTTGTAAAATTTAGGCCACCATTGTTCATGCTGCTCAATAAGCTTCACTAAAATTTTACTTGAAGCATTCGCAACAATTTCAGCTACATCTCTTACTGTATAGATTCGATCCAACATCTTTATTGTCGCAAATGCTCGGTCACAAAGCAAAAATGAGTGACCTCGAAGAGGATGAAACTGCTCCACTTCATCAAATTTGCCAGTTTCCACTAATGCACTGCAAAACCTTATTAATGTGTGGTTTACGCTTTTTCTTCACGGACTCAATTATTCCTTCAGCTAAAAACTCACTCATGATAGTCGAAAACAATTTAAACAGTGCTCAATAGGGCGTGTTCTAGCAACAACTATTTGGAAGCAACTGGGAAGTTATGTTTGTACAGTGCGATCGAAAAGTCCCTCCGCAGCTTTATTAGTTTTAGTAGCCCTAGAAAACAACGCTGTAGAAAGTTAGCATTGCACTATTCATTCCGTTTGACAACTTCACACCCTCAGTCCATCATATGCTTAGCGGTTAGTTCTGCCACTTGAATTCTGTACCAAATACATCTGAATTCTCTGCCGACTGGATTATCAGCTACACAAGCACTGCGGAGAGACATTTCGATCACACTGTACTAGCAGTTGTCAAGCCAACCTGCAATCGCCAGGTTAGCTAACCGCTACTTTGTTGTAAGAACAGCATAAGTTTTGTAAGCCGAATTTCGTTACTACATTTAGACCACTTCCGGGTGCTGTATATAATTATGTATATAATATAGGCGCGTCCATAAAGTAACTTTCCCACTCGTCCCACACCTAGCAAACCATGTTGCGCGAAGCGACTGGGTGTACGTGATAGAGTAATGTCCTGGCATGGCGCATGCGCTAGCGGAACTTTCCGAGTGCTCTCAGTAGCTTCGTTGCATTGGTTGAAGATGGAAGTTCCTATTCCAGCTCCCGCCAAGTATGAAGTGCGGTCAGTGATAAAGTTTTTGAATGCACAGGGCATAGCGCCGATTAATATTGATCGTCAGCTGTGCCAGGTCTATGGGCCTAACGTCATGAGCAAGCAGATGGTGCGTTGCTCCACAAGGTCGTCTGTGATGATGGTTGGCCTCCCACTGCGCTCCTCGTCATCACATTTTGGCGTCTTGCTGAAAATTGTCTACAGCAGCAACGCACCATCTGCTTGCCCATAGACCTGGCACAGCTGACGATCAATTTCAATCGGCGCTATACCCTGTGTATTCAAAAACTTTATCACTGACCGCACTTCACACTCGGCGGGAGCTGGAATAGGAACGTCCATCTTCAACCAATGCAACGAAGCTACTGAGAGCACTCGGGAAGTTCCGCTAGCGCACGCGCCATGCCAGGACATTGCTCTATCACGTACACGCAGTCGCTTCGCGCAACATATGGTTTGCTAGCTGTGGGGCGAGTGGGAAAGTTACTTTATGGACGCGCCTCGTATATACACCAAACGATGAGTTTATATCCAACCTTCAACATTAGCCAATAAAATGGGTTTTCTAAAAACAATGTCACTTATGTTGTTTTTTCAATTCACGATTCATATACAGTACATTTCCAATATGCAATCATTGTTGATCACTCTCAAGGACGAAATCTTGTTCACCTGCAGAGTGAACCTCACTATCCTCTTCCTCCGTCCACTCAAGCACTGTCTCGTCAAAAGTTTTCATCACTACCACTAACATCTTGCGAAGGGCCTTGTGTAGAATCCACTGTGAGAACGGAGAAAAACAGTCCAGTTACATAGACGTGCGGTCTACGAGACCGCTAGCAGTATACTATGATGTGTAATATCTCCAATACTACATGAAATAATTGAATACAACTAAGTGAACTGTTCCACTGGCTTCCTACCACAAGCGTCTACATTCGTAAAGTGGAGGGAACCGTTCATTTCCACATTAAAAATTTTTAACGGTCTCAGAGACCGCACCTCTCTGTTTGAAGGTTAAGATTCTTAGAGCTCTGGCTCAGACTTACATCGAATAGAAATTGTCGCACAATACGCAGTTGAGTAGGGGTATATTCTATTGTTCTAACTGGTGCTAATGCATGTCCAGCTCAGGAACAGTTCACAAAATCGGAAAAAGCTGGACGAGGTCCATTTGGATTCTGTCTGTACTGCTAACACAAAGAGAAAGATGGAAAAGATTAAGGTTTCATAACAACGTCTTGTGAGGTGATAGAGATCTATGGTGGACAAACAGAAAACGAAGTAGAAAAATAGGACAAATGTGATTTGAACGACCTCAACTTTTAAGGAATCTAAAAAGTGACCACTATTATAAATGATTTCCATTTCTATTTTGATTTACGACAGAGTCATGCACGAAAATACATTATGATTGTCGGCTTCCAGTATTGATTCCAAATCGGTGAAGTCTAAACTTATGACTTAGATATTCTAATGCTGTCGTTGCGAAGGAAGCAGAAAATCAATGAAGGCAAAATGTCTTCCTCGATAGTTATATCGACTTTAAATCCATCAATGATGCAGCATCAGAATTCTCGGCACCAGAATTGTCAACGTGTCTCGACTGACCTAGTTAATACACTGTCATGGCTGTTCTCACAGAAGATGTCATTAGTCAGTCACTTCATTGCTCTAATCAACATGCAGGCATAACTTGCACTGCAGTTCAATCCATGCGGCAAACTGAAGCTGCACAAATATTTCATTTCGCTATGTAGGACAGTCAATACCACCAAGCTTCGGTCTAGGTTCACCGAGTCACCAGACTGAAGTTTGGGACACACAGAGTATAAATGACGTCATGAATCGTGGGGTGAGTTGGCACTGGGAGAGTACAGTTGGTTTAACAAACTGCATTACCGTATTGCTGCTTGTCGTAAGCCCGTGTGTTCACCATATGCACCGTAATTAAGAGTCCACACCTGTGGAGTAACGGTCAGCGCGTCTGGCAGCGAAACCAGGTGGCCCGGGTTCGAATCCCGGTCGAGGAAAGTTATCTGGTTGAGGTTTTTTTCCGGGGTTTTCCCTCAACCCAATACGAGCAAATGCTGGGTAGCTTTCGGTGTTGGACCCCGGACTCATTTAACCAGCATTATCACCTTCATATCTTTCAGACGCTAAATAACCTAGATGTTGATACAGCGTCGTAAAATAACCCAATAAAATAAATAAATAAAATAAATGTAATTAAGATCCTGCGAGCAAACAAGTACAGGATGATCCGTTTGAGTATGGATAAAATAAAAACACCATAAAACATATTTACTACTGAACTTTATTTGTTGAAACTTTGTGCATACAACACTGAAAGATAGGAGATTCCTCAGAGCTCAAAATGACCCCATTGCGCACCCTGCACAACTCATAACGGTGATGCAATTCAGACCATATCCGTTGTAACATAAGAAGGGTGATTTGTTGAAAAGCTTGAGTAATTTTTACTCTCAAATCATCAATGTTCCTGGGCTTCTGTGAATAGACGATGTCTTTAACAAAATCCTACACGAGGAGTTAGATCTGGAGAGATTGTGGGCCAAGCCAAGAGATAGCTGCTTCTCGTACTGGGTTTCGCCTGCGACCTCCTGTATGTTTTTTTTTAACACAAAACCTGTTTCTACAAATGCTCGATGCCACAACATTATACATTCGTATTTAGGTACATTACGCACACCATACTCACGTCGAAATCCCCTTTGAACGGTTTTAACACTCTCAAATTTAGCATACCAAAGAACACTTTGTGCCCGCTGTTGATTTATTGTAGCAATTTTAATCATCTACGATTTTCATTTGTCCTTTCAGATTATGCATTGTTGATTGTCATATGGAAACTACCATCTTTTAATCATAATATAGGCTAACCAGTAAGAAATTTTTCTTACTAACATAATAACTTTATAATAATAAATTAATATTAACCATTCCCAAACGGATCAGACTGTATATTTTATCTGATTTTATTTATTTAAATATTTATGTAACCATATTTCTGTTAGTGTTAATTTAGCTGTTTTATAATTCACACTACTGAGCAACATGTAGAAAGTTAAGAGCACCAAGCGTTCCCTTCAGAACGAGTTTTTAGAGAAGTTCGGAAAGGAATATTATCTTATCTGCATTTTGCAAATTGTGCAAAAAATAAATGACAGACAGAACTCGATTCTTTGAAAAACACTGTAATAGCAAAAGGAACATAAACGATATGAAATTACACAGTCAGAACAGATCTTCAATATCAAAAACAGATATAAAAAAAACAAAAAAGAATATAACATCAAGATGTAGAGTATGTATAACCTAATGTTGATACATACCAACATCCCTTACAATAAGATCGAAAAATATATTTCAAAGCTTTTCTTGAAAAAACTTATTTTGAGTGAAAATAGGAGATGTTTTTCTTTTGATACTTCACGAATGTGCTTTGTAGGTCGGTGCAATGAATTATGCACAAATGTATTTTATGTAGCCTACTGTATGTTTTTCGTTTAGTTCTCTCAGACAATGATTATTTTATATCGTTAAAACATGCATAGTATAATGTAAATTGAAGTTATGACATACAATTCTATAACTTCAAATTCAAAAAGTGGTATTACCAGTACTTCATTTCAAGCCGATAGACATGACTTATTTTGAGTGAAAATAGGAGATGTTTTTCTTTTGATACTTCACGAATGTGCTTTGTAGGTCGGTGCAATGAATTATGCACAAATGTATTTTATGTAGCCTACTGTATGTTTTTCGTTTAGTTCTCTCAGACAATGATTATTTTATATCGTTAAAACATGCATAGTATAATGTAAATTGAAGTTATGACATACAATTCTATAACTTCAAATTCAAAAAGTGGTATTACCAGTACTTCATTTCAAGCCGATAGACATGAATGAAGATTTATTTATCGATTTTCACTGAGACAGACAGACAGAATAGATAGACAAGATGGATAGATAGATAGATAGATAGATAGATAGATAGATAGATAGATAGATAGATAGATAGATAGATAGATAGATAGATAGATAGATAGATAGATAGATAGATAGATAGATAGATAGATAGATAGATAGATAGACATAAATAGGATAGATAGATAGATAGATAGATAGATAGATAGATAGATAGATAGATAGATAGATAGATAGATAGATAGATAGATAGATAGATAGATAGATAGATAGATAGATAGATAGATAGATAGATAGATAGATAGATAGACATAAATAGGATAGATAGATAGATAGATAGATAGATAGATAGATAGATAGATAGATAGATAGATAGATAGATAGATAGATAGATAGATAGATAGATAGATAGATAGATAGATAGATAGATAGATAGATAGATAGATAGATAGATAGATAGATAGATAGATAGATAGATAGATAGATAGATAGATAGATAGATAATTGTTTCAAATACGCTACTTGATTGTTTATACATATATAACAGATGCGAAAGTAGATAAAAGTTCAGTCAGGTATAAACAACTGTGGCGATTCAAGGCTGCTCGACGTTCGAGACTTCGGGAGTGATCAATCTCGACGTCTCGAAACACTCACAAGCAGTCTTTACATCAATGACGCGACGTATAGAACATTGTCGTGCGGGTTTTCGGCTTTGCAGGCGCTGTTAGTCTTGCTTTCTCGATCGTTGTTCATCTCTACTAATTACAGTGGCCAACTAAATTTATGAAAGTAAAGCATAGGTAGCGAAAACGAGCACGGAAAAATCGGACACTAGAGATATCAATTAAGAAACGTGAAAGATTGTGGGAATTGAAGGAATAAGAAGCGAATAATAAGAAATTCGTTGCCGCCAATGATTTAAACAAAATATAGATTTCGTTTGTCAGGATACCTTTTTGAGCATAAAGTTTATTGTTTCATGCTTGCTGTAAGCTGTTGTACGTTTTCATGATAAAAGTAAAAAAAGCTCAGACTTGCAACTTCGGTGTTATACTAGAAATGTAATCGACCTCTGTGAAACTTTTATGTCCTCCAAGTAAGACCCCTTCCATAGCTGAGGCTGCAGCTTTATTCCGCCATGTAACGGCGACGAACTTGGTATAAAATTTAATACGCGACTGTACATAATCCAACTTTAATTAGAATCCTTAATCACTATTTTTACACTTCCCTAGAGGCAAAAATAATTACTGAAAACCATTAAAAAGGTAACATATCTCATTACGGAGGAAATTTAGGTCCATCAAACACAACAAATTAGGGATTCGCTTCCCCTCATGACAAATAATCCGACTGTCAAAATAATGGTCTCTTATGGCATCGCGGCGGAATATTTGGAGTGCTCATTATGACGCGGATAGATTCCGATATCATCAATTTCAAAAGTTGTTTGCAGATGACTCATTTTAATTGGAACCATCATTATGATATAAATATTGATGAAGTAATTTCCATCACGCTGGTACAGGCAGGCGCGCTCCATCGCTATTGACTTAATTATAGCATCAACGTCTCTTCCATTTTACTTGGAGTATTGGTTCATTATTGGAGTCAATTTTCGCGCAACGAAATTAATGTCAAGGAGAAAATCACAATCTATTGAACAAAACTATCATATATTATGTCACCCGCTAACAAAATCTAGACTCTTATGTTTATCTTCAGCTTTATACGCTTCCAGGACAATACTTTAATTGATATCATGTCCATATCACATATTTCCACACACATTTATGTCCACATTAATTTTTGTTCAATTTTAAGTGCTGGCGTAGGCTTCCGCGGCTGGTGTACATGGTCTGTGGAGAAACTTCCGGGCTTATACCGCGTTGTTTTGGTGTTAGTGGCTGACGTTTCTACCGCTGTGTTGTGGTCATCCTCAGAGCAGTGTTAACTTTTATTTGTCCACATTTTTGGGTCCACGTGACCTACGTCCACTCACGTTTATATGCATTCTTATTTATGTTTACTTTCATATCTGAAAGTTAGTATTTATAAAACAGTTATATTACCGATTGTTCTGTATGGTTGTGAAAATTGGACTCTCACTTTGAGAGACGAACAGAGATTAAGGGTGTTTGAGAATAAGGTTCTTAGGAAAATATTTGGGGCTAAGAGGGATGAAGTTACAGGAGAATGGAGAAAGTTACACAACGCAGAGCTGCACGCGTTGTAGTCTTCACCTGACATAATTAGGAACATAAAATCCAGACGTCTGCGATGGGCAGGACATGTAGCACGTATGGGCGAATCCAGAAATGCATATAGAGTATTAGTTGGGAGGCCGGAGGGAAAAAGACCTTTGGGGAGGCCGAGACGTAGGTGGGAAGATAATATTAAAATGGATTTGAGGGAGGTGGGATATGGTGGTAGAGACTGGATTAATCTTGCTCAGGATAGGGACCAATGGCGGGCTTATGTGAGGGCGGCAATGAGCCTCCGGGTTCCTTAAAAGCCAGTAAGTAAGTAAGTTCATATAATTTTGCCCACTCGCGGAATGTGAAATGCATATGTGTATTTATTTAGGCCAGGGTTGCAGAATTGGGGAAGAGAAGAGTGGAAGCATGGGGAAAGAGTTTGTTCCCCCACCACAAGGCCGGAGCCTTCAATGACGTTTGTGTGACGTTTGACAAGCACACTGAATACATATCTCTTCTCCCCCTACCCTACAATGACGCAAGGGTTGAAGGGAAGGGATGAGTTACGTGTTCCGGCTTATGACGTCTGCCTCAATTGGACGGAGTTACGCAATAACAGAACAACCGACAATTTGAAAAAAGAGAGAGAGAGAGAGAGATATTTGCACAAATCTGTTTATGGCTGGCTAATTTATCTCGAAAAAAATCAAGCACGCCATATCTGAATTTTGCTGATATTTATAAGCAGAAATTCGTTTATTGCATAAAATAATTTATTTATTTTGCTTTGAAATATTTTGCTGGTCTCTTATCAGAAATCGGTTAGCCTTTTCTGTATTATTTGTGCCATTTTTTTTATAGTATGAAAGTTGTAATACTTCTTGTATAAAATGTTTTATAAAAAAAAAACAGATTTATTTCAATGGCCAATATCTCGAAACAGGTTTTGGCGCTTGGTTTCTTATTGCGTAACTTCATCCAATTGTAGCACAGGTTTCCATCCCTGATTTACGCAGAGTTCAGGCCATAAGGCTCCCCACCAGGCAAAATTGAGGCACTGGGTGCAATAAAACCTTAAGTTGAAAACCCATGTTTTGAGAAAAACAGTGTCACAGTTCTAGAACAATGTATACATTTTATTAATACACATACTCTCGCATCATTTGTATTTTTATAATATGTTCGACTGTATAATAATAATTCAAATCCAATATCAGTTATAATTTAAACACAACTCATTTTTAAATATTTGTAAATAAATTATGGAAAACTTTATCATTATTGCGTAGAGAATCTGAGACTTACTGAATTAGAATACCTGAGTATCAAAACTAGCAGAAAAGTGTTATTTCACTAACATATACGAACTTTATTGAATGAATAATAAGAAATAATAGTACATTAAGGCTTCAGCTTATCAAAATAATACACAATAAGTAATAAGCCCTTACATTTTTTATGGAAATATTCTGTAGAAACAAAACAAAATTTGTTTTAAATTTCAAATAAGAAAAATGGAAGATGTATTAAGAAAATAAGTTCTGCAACTATGTTACAGATGAAAACTTCTCTATTATATGTCAAATATTCTTATTCATGATCACTGATTTCACTTTCAAGACGATTTTAATCCAGCACTGGTTCAGAATCCAAAATATTGTGAAGAGAACAAGACAGAAGAGGCGTAAACGTTTAAAACATGACAAAGAAACGCAATGTAGAGTATTCTTAAGCGATCGCACTTAGGGAGCAAATCGAGGCCTCTGGGCTTCGAAAGACACCAACCAAGACACCAGTTGAGCTAAAGAGTAACGTCTAATAAACAATTAATTAATACCATTAGCTACATACAGAGCTTCGTTTCAGTTCTCGCACCGCCCAAAAGTAAAAATATTCAGCTTAGTGAAGTTATGCCCATGACGATTTTTTAATGACGAAGTCGCAAAGAAACGCAAAGGTATTATTATTTTTTGTACAAGAACGATTTAAAGGCGTATTTCATTTTTGCGGTGAGGATGGGATATATTCAGTAACAACGAAGTTCAAACACAAAGTGATTCAAAGAAATGTTACGTCATAATCGGACTACCAGTCACATTTCATCTTCTTCGCACTACGAGTACTATTTCAGCTGCAAATATGAATCGAAATTCCATTTTAACGAAGCCACATAAAAATTGCACAACAAATCCTTTGAACTGTATTCTTTATTGTCAAAAATAAATAGAGATTTCGCTGTGGAAACCGGCATCACGGTCTTAATACCGTTGTAAAAGAGGATTTGGTCCACTCCAACTATTGTAGCGCTTAGCAGTGAGGGGGTGGGAACTGCCGTCACCATCGGAACGGAAGGAGAAAAGCAGGTCGAACCTATATAGAGACTTTTATTTTTTCTCTGCCCGGTGCAAAGCGCTCATTTCCCAAGTCCGCTCTGGTTCCTTTGCCGCAGACGAATTGTGTGTGCACCTGGATGCGAATTGAAAGGTTCGGCATTAAAGGGCATCGTACACTCCTATTTGGTCACCATAAGGAGCGCTGCAACCATTTTCACAATACCTGTCTGGAGAGCTAAGAATATTTGAAGGGTTCAGAATCACAGTGGGCCAAGCGCCATTTACTAAAACAGTAGAAAACAAGGGTAAAAATGAAGTTATTACTAGACAGTGGATGCGGGTTGACTTATCGTTGAATTTTTTTTTTTTAAATTTTACTGGGTTATTTTACGACGCTGTATCAACATCTAGGTTATTTAGCGTCTGAATGAAATGAAGGTAATAATACCGGTGAAATAAGTCCGGGGTCCAGCATCGAAAGTTACCCAGCATTTGCTCGTATTGAGGGAAAACCCCGGAAAAAACCTCAACCAGGTAACTTTCCCCGACCGGGAATCGAACCCGGGCCACCTGGTTTCGCGGCCAGACGCGCTAACCGTTACTCCACAGATGTGGACCTTATCGTTGAATGTAAGTGCACATTTACTATATGTTACATTTTTTTCATTCAGGCCATTGGCTCAACAGGTTTTAAACGTAAACAGACGACGTCAACATGCTATTAAGCTTATATGTACAAGGACATCACTTTATTTTTACCAACATTTTTAACATTAACCAGACTATACTCGGAAACACTGTTGCCCCCTTCCATTACACGAGTTTCATGTTACTAGTGCAATATGTAAACAAATCATTTTACTAGGTATAGGAGGAGAGAAAAGTAGTGTATCCATTTATGTTGTAGGGAAATACGATATTACGATTTTCAGTTTGATCATCACTTTTACGGAATTTATCAAAATACAGTAGAGTAGTAACATTTTTTTTTTCAAAAACTCAACTTTTCAGGCGACTATGTTCGTTATGTAATGTCTACTTTATTTAGCATATTAATTATTGATGTTAACATACAATATAGAGATACATTTAAATTGAGGGGGTCATAAGTAAAGGGCTGTAAGTGTACTTAAGTTACTTTTGAGAAAATGGGGTTTAAATATTTAAGCTTTCGTAAAATCGGTGAAATTTTTATTTAAATTTTAATGTGTGATGCGATTAAAATATCCCTTTGCCACTAAAATTTTAGATACTTTTGCTTACACTGGATGCACTTAACTCATGTTATTACAAATGTCACTAGCATTCCTTTGCTTCTAGCCACCTCAATTCAAAATAAGCTAATCTGAATTTTTAAACAAGTTGCTGAAATGGTTGCCGTTCATTACAATGCAGGCTTCAATTCAGTACGCATATTATTAAAAACATTTTGAAGCATATTCTCTGAAATTGAATTTATCGTTTCTTGAATATAATTTTTTGGTACGATATTATTAATATAGGTTCTTTCTCCTATAGAAAACGCAATCATATTTATGAAACACACTATACACTGCAGTGTTTACTTCACTGCTTGAAGACTTCGAAAGCAACAGCAGCCGTAAGTTTGGGTCTGACGGGAGCAAGGACATTAGTGAAGGGGTGAGAGTGAAGTACATTCAGAAATGCAGGTACAATAAAAATGCAAGTAAAAATAAAATGATGTCCCTGTATTTGTACATCGCTTCAAAGCCATAATATGGAATATGTAAAAAAATCTTAATACTACTACAGGGACATCATTTTATTTTTACTTCAATTTTTATTATACCTGAGTTTTTGAATGTACTTCACTCCTATCCCCTCTACTAGTAAACTTCCAACCGTTCTTCACACAGAACCAAGCGTATACAGTCAAAGTCGCCATACAGTCATAGTAAACACAAACAGTACTGAGTTAGTGAATATAGTACGTTCCAGAAATATGTTCACACAGGTACTTTCCTCCGTTTGCCTATGTCGCATTCCGGTTTCTCCCACCCACTTCTGCCCGTCCCTTTGTGGCTGGGCTGTCTTAGCTCTTTTCTGAAAACATTAATGTCTGTTCGCAATTGGACGTCTAAGTAACATTATAGAACTGTTTAAAATAACTTAAATACAAGGACCTCGTTAAGTAATTAACTGTCACGTGATTTCCCCCCTTTCTACGACCTCGCGACAAAACCACTTGGACGGACAGTAAATAGCATGTCTGAATAATTTTATCTTTTCGGATCGGGCAGAAATGAAGATTGAATTTACAGTACGTAAGGTACTCTTTTATAGATTAGGTACACAATTATTTCAACTTGGGTTACTAGTACGAAAGGCCAAACTGGTAATTGGAATTAGGTATAATAGTCTATATGCGATGATGTGCAAAAAAGAACTGAAACCTGTATAGAAATGAACGGCCATCATTTTCAAATATGTTTCAATATCCATATTATGATTATTTTTCAATTTAACTTCATTCTCTATATTATACGCTAATGTGCTGTAGACAGTATAATATACACTGCATAATGAATACTTCCGCATGCACAGCTCCGTTCTTGAGTAAAACACTCATTGTTAATATTTTACTGTATTTTGATTAAAAAAACCTAATGAAAATTATCAAACTCAAAATCGCGATATTTCCTACTTTACGTATATGGATGAACTACTTTTCATCCCTCCTATACTTAGTTCCTGGAAGGGGGTAACAAACGGTGTTTCCGGTTCACAACCTTTAAGCCAAAGGTATAGCCAGGTTAATATTAGAAATGTTAGTAAAAATAAAATGATGTCCCTGTACAAAGTCTTCATTATAGTCACAATCTAGTTGAAATACAACACAAGGCGTTAGTAACGATACTTAATACAAGACAGAGATATTCATGCAGCGTTGATGAATGTCATAAATTCACCTGCAGAGTAGAAGTCGTGAGAAATTAGGTACTTCTTTAATTTAGTCCTAAATAATCTTAAATTGAATTAATCTGCTCGTTATACATTGTATATTTTATGTAAAGCTCAGCAGATAAATTGTTTACATTTGTAAACTGAGAATAAATCTGTGCTTTGTATTAGAGATGGGATAAACTGTTCCTTTTAAGAAACAGTTTCGACTGTAACTGTTTCATGAACGGAACTGTTCCAAAATAACAGTTTCAAAGAAACAGTTTAATAGGAATATGTTTACAACATCAGTGCCAACTGTTCCAAGTGTGCCAACTGTTTCAACCTCTCATTTGCTTCAGGAACATGTTTCAAGGCCCTTGAATCGCCTTTAAATCAGCTGTTCAGTGTATTATGACAACGAAAGATAGTTTTCGTAGGTTGCTATTAAGGGTACAGTAAATAACTACAATTCAAAATAAATCGATTTTAGTAAAAATAACGCATATAACCCTAGGAGAGTTTAATAACGATGACATTAGCCGATGATATTTTTCGCGGTATATTAATAATTAACACTATGTTAGGGCACCATGAACATATTCTCCATCAATGGACAGCTAATAATTAGGAGATTTATTAGGGAATTGTGACTGGTACAATTAAATTGCGCGATCCTATATAGGCTACTGTTGCACGAAGGCCGTATGGAACATGAATATTATATCTACTTTCGATTGGAGGTCAATGATATCGCTACACGTGGCCTTTGCAGACAGCGAAGAAGAGGAAAACTGTTTAGAAACTGAACTGTTTATCTGTTGGAACCATGTGGAACGTTGAAGTTATCACTGGACAGTGTAACACTCTTTTGAACAGTGGGAACAGGTTTCAAATAAACTGTTACAGCTTTTTTTTTACCCATCTCTACTTTGTATTGCATTTTTTTCATTGTTGGACACAATCTTTTAACACTTATATAACCAATTATTAACTTTATAACTTCTTTACCGTGTTAACATTAGAAAAAAATACTGGCTGACTAGTTTTGAAGTGGTATTCTTCATTGTCCGAAGCCTCATACCACTTCGAATCTAGTCAGCCAGGTAATTTTCTAAAGTTAACACAGTAAAGAAGTTATAACTTTGATCAGTTCATATTTTTGTATAGCTCAACGGATGTATTATATATGTAAATTGAATGCGCTCAACTGATATAATAATAATAATAATAATAATGATTTATTTTAGCTGGCAGAGTTAAGGCCGTAAGGCCTTCTTTTCCACTCAACCAGCAAAAAGTGTATATACATATGCATGAACTTACAAAGAATCCAACAATTTGATTTAGATGAGAGTTACATGTATACAAAAGTTATTTACAAATTAAACAACAAAATACTATGAACTATTAATTAAACACTGAAATAAACTGTGTAGCAGAATTAAACTAAAATACATAGAATGTTAATATATTTCAAATATACTGTTTATGCTTGTAAATTCAATTATCTGCTTGATATGTATTATATATTTTTGTATAGCTAAATTGATAGAATTGTATGTGCTTGTAAATTGAATTAATCTACACGCTATATATTGCATATTTTGTATGGCTCGGCTGATGACTTATTCAGGCTTATAAATTGAATTAGGCCTAATCTGCTGTGTACGATTGTGTTCTGGTATAGTTCAATTCCACTTCACACATCATCTCTGTATTCCTCATCTTTCACTGTTGCTACCTCTCGTCACTGGAACTCTCTGCCGCCTGAAGTCAAGGGCTGCCGAACATTGAAATCTTTCAAATCCAAGTTAGAAAATTATCTTATGACGAGTTGCCAAACTAACTTAATATTATGACAAGTGTTGTATTGCATGTTTCCACGTATTCACATTTTTTATGTTCTAGTGATATTTAACTTATTTTATATTTTTGTTTTCATATTTTCCGATAATGGTATATCTCTAATGTGTTAAGTTGAGCTATATATACATAATTTTCCTTACTGTGTATGCTTAAAAATATTGTATTCATTGTATGCTTTGTACTGCACTATTTTATTACTACTATTAGTATTATTATTACTATTAGGCCTGTTATTATTATTTTATTATTTATTATTATTATTATATTATCATTATTATTATCATTACTATTCTTATTTATTATTATTATTATTATTATTATTATTATTATTATTATTATTATTATCAATAATTGTCTTATTTTTTATACTTTGTAGGCCTCATTTATTTTTGACCTGCTGTTCACATTTTATTATGCTTTTTCCTTTCCTTCTCTATGTTATATATAATGTCTGACTTCTTCTTACTTGTTGTTTACATTTTATTATTATTATTATTATCTTATTCAGTTTTGTGTGTACTTTGTAAATTTGTAGTGTTTCTATAACGCAGTTTTTACTCCTGGTTGAGTGTTAGAGAAGGCCGTATGGCCTTAACTCTACCAGGTTAAATAAATCATTAATATTATTATTATTATTATTATTATTATTATTATTATTATTATTATTATTATTATTATTATTATATTTTGTATAGTTCAACTACTTATTATGTACTGTATTTTTGTAGAGCCATCAGCGTATCTCGGTCGGTAAACTCATTTGTCTGCGCTCGAACTCGGGTTAGATTCCCGTTTGTTCAATTGCTTGCTATGTATTGTATATTTTGTATAGTTCAACTACTTATTATGTACTGTATTTTTGTAGATCCATCAGCGTACCTCGTCGGTAAACTCATTTGTCTGCGCTCGAACTCGGGTTAGATTCCCGTTTGTTCAATTGCTTGCTATGTATTGTATATTTTGTATAGTTCAACTACTTATTATGTACTGTATTTTTGTAGATCCATCAGCGTACCTCGTCGGTAAACTCATTTGTCTGCGCTCGAACTCGGGTTAGATTCCCGTTTGTTCGATTACCTACTTGAGTTTTTACCGAGGTTTTCCCCAACTATAAGGCAAATGTCAGGTAATCTATGGCGAATCCTCGGCCGCACCTCATCTCGCCAAGAATTGTGTAACTCTTATCTTGTTCCACAACTTACAGCTTTAATACTGATGTAAGATGTATACAATACAGTAAGTGAAATAAAATTGAAAGCCAAGGGTGCTTAGTGTGACGTATGCAAAAAAATCCTTCGCTCGTATATTGAGAAACATTTGATATTTTGAGTTGCAGTTTTCAGCGCTGTCGTCAGCTCCTATTGTCTACAACATATGAAATATAAACACACTATCTACCAAAAAGTAATTGGGCACTGTTTTTGCCCCTTTAGAACCTCGTGGTACCACCTCTTGTTGCTATAACAGCAGCCACCCTGTCAGGCAAGCTCTCCACTAGTTTGTGTAGGATATCCACTGGAATGCGTAGCCATTCCTCTTGCAACGTGGCACTCAGTTGGACAATGGAAGTTGGCCGCATTTCCCGAGACCTCAATCGCCGGTCCAATTCATTCCAAAGGTGCTCAATGTGATTGAGATCAGGACTCTGTGCAGGCCAGTCCAACCGGTGAACATTATTGTCTGCATACCACCGCATAGTAGCCGCCGAAACATGACATCTAACACCTAAAATCCTGGGTGCCCAATTTCTTTTTGGTAGATAGTGTGTGTGTGTGTGTGTGTGTGTGTGTGTGTGTATACAGGGATATCATTCTATTTTTACTTCAATTTTTATTGTACCTTAGTTTTTGAATGTACTTCACTCCCACCCCTTCTACTAAGGAAGAACCAATTCCACACAGAACCAAGACCGCAGATAGTAAGCAGTACTGAGTTACTGAGTATAGTACGTTCCAGAAATATGTTCGCGTTTTCCAGTGACGAAAGAGCTTTCAATATTGAATCATATTTTCGCACAGGTACTGTCCGTTTGCCTACGTCGCATCCCGATTTCCCCCACCTGCTTCTGCTCGCCCCTCTGTAATAGCTGGGCTGTCTTAGCTCTTTTCTGAAAACATTAATTTCTCTTAGGAAATGGAAGTTTATGTAATATTATACAGCTGTTTAATTTAACTTAAATAAAAGGGCCTCGTTAAGTAATTAACTGTCACGTGATTTCCTCCCTTTCTACAATCCTGCGGCATAACCACTTGGACGGACAGTAGATAGCATGTCTGAGTAATTTTATATTTTCGGGTCGGGCAGAAGTGAAGATTGAATTTACAGTACGTAGAGTAGGTACAGAATTATTTCAACATGAGTTACTAGTACGAAGGACGAAACTGGCAATTGGAATTAGATGCAATAGTCTATAATGCGATAATATGCACAAAAGAACTGAAGCCTGTATCGAAATGAACGGCCACCATTTTCAAAATTGTGTTTAAATATTCATATTATGATTATTTTTCAATTTAACTTCTTTCTCTATATTGTACGCTAATGTGCTGTAGACAGTATAATATACACTGCATAATGAATACGTTCGCATGGATAACTCAGTTCGTGAGTAAAAGCACTTATTCTTAATACAGTACTGTACTTTGATTAACGAAAAACCTAATGAAAATTATCAAACTCAAAATCGCGGTATTTCCTAGTTTACGTAAATGGATGAACTACTTTTCTTCCTTCCTATACGTAGTAGAGTGATTTGTGTTTTACGCCAGTATCATCGAACTCCAGTCTTGGAGGGGGGAGCAAGCGGTGTTTCCGGTTCTCTAAAGGTATAGACAGGTTAATATTAAAAATGTTAGTAAAAATAAAATGATGTCCCTGTATATATATAAACACACATACACTTTTTTTTTCTTTCTTTTTATTCAGCGTCCATTAAGTTACAATACAGTTACCGCGAGAATCAAATTTTTAAGACTGGAATACTTGAAAATATGACGACGATGATGATGTTGATGACGAAAAGAATAATTAATTCATTTTCATTTTAACGACTGAGTCCTCGTGTTCGCCCGTATAACATCTTCATTTGGTATCCATTTTTTCTGGTTTACTATTACAATAGCGCACTTGGAACTGATTTCATAATGTAATTCAGCTATTTGAATTCAGTTTTTATCTCTGATGTTCATTGTTTTTGTTTCTGAACTACAGCAGCATCTGGATGGAGCAGCTATTGTTTTATGAAATGTAATATGTATAGTTTTTGTTGTTTTTTTGTTCTAAGTTCTAATTATGCCATATACGCCTGGGAACTCAATTTAAAACCTAAAGTTATCCTACATTCCAGCTAATTAGAAGAATTCATCTCTAGTACTGTAACTTCATTTTAAAATACGTAGTAATTATCTTGATAATCTTTCATACTTGAAATAATACAAGTAGATAATGTTTCAGTATTTTCCAAAATAAAGAATTATTGAAAAGTCACTAAAGATTTTAAAGTCCTCTGATTTTCTTACGAAGTAAGATTAGGGGAGAGTGGATGTATACATATTATATACATTAATTATTTATTATACGTATACTATTTAGAAGTTTAAATGTTTGTACACTGAAGAGAAATATGTTTTTAAATAAAACTTTTCAACAGGAATTATATTTTGATAAGTATTAACTGATAGACATAATTTGACACTAATATTTCAGACTATACAAAAAAAATACTGGTGGGAGAGCATAAATAACTGAAGAAAAAAAGCCAAATATTTTTCTATAACTGTCATGGTTTTCCCAGAAAAAATGTTTTGTGAGTGTAACGTTTTTTGAAAAGAGAATATACATTCATTATTTAGGCTACTTTGCCCGGTATGCAGTCGTTTGTTACTCTGTAGTGTATTGATGTGTTGGGTGCAACGTCATTGGCAATAACATTTACGTTCAGTCAAAATGTAAAGAAATAATGAAACTACTATCAATCTTAAAAACATTATATTTTATACATTAAAAATAAAATGATACGATATAAAATAAATTTTACTAGATATGTTGTTCAGTAGACTGGTATGTACTGCCTATACATGGTAAAGGTTGGTAATATTGTGGTATGAGTAATATTGTAAAAGATCTTTTTGAGAATTTATTACAATTTTAGTGAACGAGAGAAGGATCGGTTTTATGCAGCAACTTATCCACGAACATTCCCTAATACGTTGACGCAAAAAACTGAGCTTCTTCTCGCTCAGTAAAATTGTAATAAATTTTCAAAAAGAACTACAGTGGACTCTCCTAAGTTCGACAGAACACAATTTAAAGTTCTGACCAATAAGGGTAGTGGATGTGGCAGATGAAATGAATACAAATTCTTATTGGTTATCCATCAACGAATACAGTAGTGTACTTTCATTTCCTTCACGTCCCGCTGCGCTTCTAGTACCACAGGGGGTTTCGACAGTTCCGTCTCACAAACGGCACAAATCTCAAATAGAAAAAGAAGCGTTCATTAATTTAAAATCAGCGATCAATATGGATTCCTAATCAATAAAATATTCTGTTTTCCTTTAACAAACGTATCACTACAAGACACAGGACTAATTTCCATTCAAATGGCAAACCCATTTCTTAGTGCCCGTATAGGGGCGTGTCTAATTCTCCTACGTAAGCAGTCGAACTTGATTTCTGTCGAACTTAAGAGCTTCCACTGTATCACTGTATTACTCATATCACAGTAATACCAAACTATACCCTATAATTTTGGCAGTTTATAATGTTTACACGCTGTATATTCATTGAGAAATAAAAAAACCATATAAAATTATCATTAACATAATTTAGAGAATCCCCCTGTACAGCTATTTAATCAGCCGAACAATAAAAAAATGTGCTTAATAAACTTCCTTTAGTTTTCAATTGAAGGGGTCAGAAGCAAAGGGGTACAAGTGACATTTCTAAAAACATGAGTTAAATGCAGAGGTCTCCAAAAAGCTTATCGTCATTCGTACTCTCGATGCTGCCCGCCGAACATAGTGTGCTGTAGGACTAGAGAAGGGGAAGAGACTCGTACCTCAACAGATGGAAGCGGTCAGTGGGAGATCGCGGCAACGATTTGCTTAGGTTTACAAATAACAACATCAAAAGAATAAGAAATATCATTCGTTTGTATATTATTTTGACATACTATGAAGCTGGAGCACCGTCTGTTACTATAGACAGAAGCCATTGCAAATTCAACCTCTTCTGTTCTATGGTGCCTTTCAGTGCCTGGAAAAGATCTTCTCCAGTTGTATTTTGTAATTACATCTAGAAGACACAGTAAAATGTTCATTAACTTCTGGAATGAAAATGGCTAGGTGAGCTTTGTCATTTCTATCTGTGCTTTCGTCCAATGCAAGTGAGTAAGCTACAAACTGGTTAATTGTGGTTTCGACTTCAGATTCAATTACATTTACAATCTTGAATTCCTTCTCTGAACTGTAATTGGAAATAATTTAATTTTCTTAAACTTTGACTTTGTTCTGGACACAGCATTTTAGTAGCTTTCTATATGCACGATTTTACAAATGATGCGTCTGTAAAGGGGTTCATTGATTTTCCAATATTCCAAGCTAGAACATAGCTAGCAAGAAGCTTTTTTTTGTTTAAGACTGAGAACACGTGTATGATTTGTGTTTGTATTGTCTTGTTTTATGTTTATAAAAATATTTGTAGGCCTAAGCATTTCACCTAAAATTAAACAAAAAACTATAAGTATGTCATGCGGAACTGAGTGCAAACGTATTGTAATATACTGATTATTATGTATAACTAACAGTTATACAGATAGCCCCAAAATAAATTATTTTCACGTGTCCAACATGCCTGTAATTGTATGATATTCTTTGTGAAGAGTCGAGTATTGTCGTCGCATGTTGAATTTTAACACACCCTTAAAATTTTTCGAACAAATTAAGCATTTCACATTCTTCCCATTAACACAAAATATTTATCTTACCTTTCATCCTTGAATGTACTACGTCCATGATCATAAGATATTGTGAAACGATGGAACATGCCGACCAATACAGTGATAATGGCAGTCCGCCAGTGCTCTTCGTTTGCGCATAAACACTGAGTAGAGTACAGATGGGGATGGGTGCGCGCTCATTACGTACTGGCTTCGGTTCCGTCCAGGGGCTTACTCGCGAGTACGGTTTTGGAGAAGTCTGGTTAAATGCATCCATGGCAAGCTAAAACATTTAATATTTTAGTGGCAAACGCACACATCTTTTGACTACATCACACACTAAAATTGAAATAAAAAATTTCACGGAATTTACGAAATCTTTTAAGTTACTTTCAACCACATATTCTCACAAATAACTTAAATGCACTTACACCACTTTGCTTCTGACTCTCCCAATTGAGAACAGTGAATAGCTGTGTGATGTGAAATCTTAAATTCATTTCATTTCGTACAGTTACGAACTTGCTTCAGTTTCTTTCAAGGGTTTCTCTTCATTGTAAGTGTCGGATAAAGTTGTTTTATTACATATTAAATTGAAGATAACATAAATCAGACTTCATGAAAATTTTAATTAATTATATCTCTCTACAAAATCAATTACCGAAGAGGTTTAAGCTCATTCATTAGCTTCTGCTGTCACGGGCAACGCTTAATAGTCTTCATTCTGCAGGCTGCGGAGATAAAGTCGGCAGAACGAAGCGAGGAGCTTGCACAGCTGTGTGTGTTGCAGTGTCGCCCGTGTTTATCTCCAGCACACACATTGCTCATTTCCAGACTTCTTTATTGCAAGAAATTAAATTAAATTTCGTTATTATAAAGAATTAATTTTAATACTTTACCACGCATTGCCTTTTCGCTAAGGAATCATCATCCAGCATGCTTGAAAATTATTGTTAGTTCCTTGTAAAAGGGAGTCCCGGGTCTAGTTATAAACAGAAGTCATCCAGATAATTCTTTTAAATATAAGTTCAAATTCCGAGATTTTTCTCATTATACGTGTGTTTTAAACTATGTAATATCATTTTTGCACTCAGTACACATCTTTCAAGTATTATGAGGCATTTTGAACACCTAGTGTGTTGTAATTTTACAACAAAATGATATGTAATGTTGTAATGACAAAATGACACAAAAACTAAATAAAAAAGCATTCTTTATGTTCGTAAAAACTATTGCTTACGACAAATTGAAGGAATCAAAAGACACATAGAACGAGAATTTTATATTTAGAGAAATTAATACATTGCAAGTATTTAAATGACAAAATGACACACAACCAAATAAAAAGCATTATTTATGTTCATAAGAACTTCTGCTTTAAGACACATTGAAAGTTAATATTATATAAATTGAAAGTGTGAAAATACACACAGGACGAGAATTTTATATTTTGGACATTTAATACATTGCAAATATTTAAATGACGAAATGACACACAAGCTAAATAAAAAGCATTCTTTATGTTCCTAAGAACTTCTGCTTTAAGACACATTGAAAGTTAATATTATATATTTACATTGAAAGTGTGAAAATACACATAGAACGAGAATTTTATATTTTGGACATTTAGTACATTGCAAATATTTAAATGACAAAATGACACACAAACTAAATAAAAAGCATTCTTTATGTTCCTAAGAACTTCTGTTTTAAGACACATTAAAAGTTAATATTATATATATATATATATATATATATATATATATATATGCATTGAAAGTGTGAAAATACACATAGAACGAGAATTTTATATTCTGGGCATTTAATACATTGCAAATATTTAAATGACAAAATGACACACAAACTAAATAAAAAGCATTCTTTATGTTCCTAAGAAGTTTTGATTAAGACAAATTCAAAGAATCAAAAGACACATAGAATCAGAATTTTATATTTTGGACGCGAAAATGTTTCTAGTCAATTTATGTGAAGTAGCTTCTAGTAGCATGAAAATTCCATAGTTGGCGCCACTTTACAGAATCGTCTTTTTGCGTTTGAGGGGCTAGATACAGCTTACAGCAGTAAAATGTTTGGAAATATTCGACATTATCTCTCCATTACTGTATCTTGTGCAATAATAAAAACTGGTACGTGTAAAACACTGTTCTTCTGCTGTATGAAAAAAATATTTAAATTATTTATATTTTTTCTTTCAAAATTCAAAATGGTGACAGTTCACTGTGCAGTGTGAAGCGTTTCCCTCATAACTCATAAAGTTGGTAACTTTTTTATGTTCTCTCTCTTTTATTTTATGCCTGAAACTAATGTTTACAATATCATGCTCTTTCAACTACATTTCTTAATAAATAACATTTTTTTTGTGTTAGAAGAAAATACTGATATGTGACAATTTTTAAAAAAAAATTATTTTTTATCAGACAATCTATCAAAGGTAGAGAAGTGAGCTTGCATCAAATTGTAGGTATGACATGCATTAATACACACTAAAAATTTCATCACAGAATGTTGGCTAGTTTTTTTAGTTATGTGGGAAACGTTTTATTACTGCATAGTGAACTGAATTAAAAAAAAAAGATAATGTATTTTTTTTAAATCGTAAAAATGTTTTTTTCATGTAACAGAAGGACAATGTTTTACACATACTGTTGTTGTTGTTGTTTTCTAATGCCAGGCGTTTGACAATAAAGTCATTTGACCTCTTGCACTCCAATATTTTTCAAAGATATTATCATGACCAGCCACTGATGCACAGATTTTGAGGTGTTCCGAATCCATTTCTTGGTTTGAGTTGCACAATGGACAGTTAGGGGACTGATATATTCCAATTCTATGCAGGTGTTTGGCCAAACAATCATGGCCTGTTGCCAATCTAAATGCAGCTACAGACGATTTTCGTGGTAAATCGGGAATTAACTGTGGATTTTGATGCAGAGAGTTCCATTTTTTCCCTTGAGATTGTGTTATCAAATTTTGTTTGTTGAAGTCTAAGTATGTAGATTTAATAAATCTTTTCACAGAGTAATACGTAGATTTAGTAACAGGTCTGTAAGTAGCAGTGCTGCCCTTCTTTGCTAAAGCATCCGCATTCTCGTTTCCCAGGATTCCACAATGGGATGGTATCCATTGGAATACAATTCTTTTATTGAGTGATATTGAGAGAGCATTTTAGTTATTTCTGCTGTTTGAGATGAAGGTGTGTGTTTAGAGACTATTGATAGAATAGCTGCTTTGGAGTCTGACAATATAACTGCATTTTTAAATTTACTGATGTGGCATAGAAGATTCCTGAGACTTTCACTTATTGCAATGATTTTTCCATCAAAACTTGTTGTTCCATACCCAAGAGATCTATAAAGTGAGAAGAGACAGCACGTAACACCTGCACCGGCACCTTGTTCTCTGGAGATCAAGGATCCGTCAATGTATAAATGAAGTCAGTTTTGTGGAGGGTATCTAATATTAATTGTCTCTAAAGACAATTGTTTTAGTATTTCAGTGTTTACTTCTGATTTCTGTATTTCTTCTGTTAAATTTAGATTATATTCCATATTTAATAGAGTTAAAGGGTTTGGTTTAATTTGTAAGTTTTCTTTTAAATTCGGGATATTGATTTTCTCTTTTAATTCTTGAACAATGGATATGAAACTTTTTTGAGTTTTCAATCTACAGAGAGGACTGTATGAATGCCAATTGTTTTCTGGTAATCTAATAAGTTTTTCATATTGAATCAGTGCTTTTTCTGTTTTACACATACTAATTTTCATTATTGTACAAGATACAGTAACTAAGGAAAAAATGTTGAATATTTCCAACATTTTACTGCTGTAAGCTGTACTTAACCCCTTAAGACAAATTAAAAGGATCGAAAGACACAAAGAATGACAATTTTACATTTTGGGCTTTTAATAGACTGCAAATATTTAAATGTCAAAATGACACAAAACTAAATAAAAAGCATTATTTATGTTCTTAAGATCTTTTGCTTTAAGGCACACTGAAAGAATCAAAATACACATAGAATCAGAATTTATGTGAAGTAGCTTCTAGTAGCATGAAAATTCGATAGTTGGCGTCACTTTATAAACTCGTCTTTTTTGCATGTAATGACATGGGTTATACTTTCCTCAAATTTATACTTACCCCGGTTCACCTCATACAAAATATTTAAGATTTGACAGCTTTGCAAAATTCACTACCCGTTTAAAAAGTTGAATGAGCAAATAACAAGAAGAGGTGACCTAAACTCGTAGTCACTTTACATCGGAATTGTGTATAATAAGGTCTGGTCTATTGTGCAGAATCAGAAGTGAAGCTAGCTTTTGTGGTCAGGGTAAAGCGTGCTAAAATTTCATAACAGCAAACAGCTTCATAAACAGGCAACATCTGTCACGAGAGTCGAGGTCAGGACGGGTATGTTCCAGACAGGCTATTAATTAGAAGAGAGTTCGTGAATACAACCGGGCATTCGGCTATATGAGATACTTCCTCTGACAGCAGACTCAATATTCTTCGCTCGTCCTCTGAGAATATATTCTACTCTTCCAGCTGAAATTATCTTACCACCATAATGATTTCAAGACATTTCTCCCACCAGATCAAAATTTAGAATTAAAATTTTGCTACTTAAATAGTGAACTAATTTCAGGACCGAGCTTGCCAAATAATGGTTTTTCTCTAATTATATTGATGGCTAAGAAATGACACCTCGTACCTAAAAAACGCCCATTTAACTACAATATTATTAAGAATAATAAGGTTATTATTATGTTCACAAAATAGGACAGTTAACTAATATTTTGTCCTCGAGTAGAAGATCTTGCAAAGTAGAAACGTATATAAAAAGTCTGTCTATTCGAGAGAAATTCATTTTTAAAACAGTTTTCTAAAAGAGCTGCAAATTCACATATTCGAGGTACCACATTTAGCCACCAATATGAAATGTCGCAAGATGGTACAACCACGTGAAGGGAACAGAATCTGGAAATTATTCCAAATTAGAGTTGGGACGATCAATTTTTAAAACATCTCTCTTGGAGATCGAAAGATCAACTAAGAACAATTTTTGCAATTTTGCGACTGATGATGAAAATAATAATAACAACAACAACGATGACATTACTAATAATAATAATAATAATAATAATAATAAAGGTCGTAATGTTAGAAATGAACAGTGCAAACATAATATACAATATCTACCAAAAGTTTACGGACACGCCTTCAAAAGTGATGTTTCACTGCTGTTCTTATATTTATGTGAAACCCCCTGATGTTTATATAGGGACCAAATACCTGTGAAATATGAAGTTTTTTGACCGCAAATACAATCTCTGTATCTTCTAAACTGTGAATTATAAACAATTTTTTCTGCTATGAAAACTTGTTGAAAAATTACATTGTTTGAAGGAAAGAATTAATTACTCCAGAACGGGTTTACTTAGATCAGTGAATTTTTGGACAGAGTTAGACATATCTGAAATATTTCTTGTGCAAATATTGCTTTTTGTTTAAAAAAACTTGTGACAGCTCGTTCACGCCTTATAATCCACATTTTTCTCCATTTTCCTTTAGGAAAAATTGTCATTTTCTAAAATGCTCTTGTGTTTGAAATTAGCGACAAATTTACCCGGGACTGTCACTGTTACTTACATAATAACATTGGCAGTTGGCAAAACTAGTCAATCAGCTTATTCTTTTCAGTTTCAAGGAATGGAATACGAATAAGTGTAGAAATGAGGCGAATTCTTTTTCCAAGTTTCGCAGCAATATTAAACAAGAAAAATGAAATTTAGGGATACTTTGTTCATAAATTTAAATTTATGTTGTTTTTAGTGATTCCGATATGTCTATATTACCAGCTTTAACGTAATAATAATAATAATAATAATAATAATAATAATAATAATAATAATAATAATAATAATAAAATTTATTTAAGGATATAAAGGACTCCTACAAAATACCTTTCCGTTCCGAACATATGTAATTTACGTTCTATGGATCTGAGGACCATGAAAATAGTACCAATGGAAAGAGAAACTCATAAAGTTTAGTTCCTTACTTTAAAGATATTCAATGTGTCCCCCCTTGTTAACACAGCACATATCAAACCTATAATGAAGTTTCACGTAGGTACGCGGATTTTCCGAACTCCAGATTCTGAGGTTATGTTTGTTCACCTTACCAGAAAGATGAAAAGTGGCTTCGTCAAAAATCACCACGGAACGAATAAATTCATCATCGTTTCCAATTAAAGTTTGCATACTTATGCAGAAATTTCTTTGTAGTACTTGGTGTCCTCCAGTTTTAGGGCTTGCAGCAACTGTATTCGGTACGGATGAAATCGCAACCGCTTGCGAAGAATCTTGCCTTAAGGGGTTAGGTACAGCTTACAGCAGTAAAATTTTGGAAATATTCAACATTTTTTTCCTCCATTACTGTATCTTGTACAATAATGAAAATTAGTATGTGTAAACACTGTACTTCTGCTATATGACAAAAAAAAATTTTACGATAAAAAAATTATTTACATTTTTTTTTTTCAAAATTCAATTCACTGAGCAGAGATGAAGCGTTTCCCCACATAACTCAAAAACTATCTAACATTCTGTGATTAAGCTTTTTGTGTGTATTTATGCATGTCATATCTACAATATGATGCAAGATCACTTCTCTACCTTTGATAGATTGTCTGATAATAATAAATAATAAATTCATTTTAAAAATGGTCAAATGTCGGTATTTTCTTCTAACACAAAATAAAAAAAATATATTGTTTATTAAGGAATGTATTTGAAAGAGCATGATATTGTAAACATGAATTTCAGTAATAAAATAAAAGCAAGAGAACATAAAAAGTTAACAAGTTTATGAGTTATGAGGGAAAAGCTTCATCACTGCACAGTGAACTACGCCTTTATGAATTTGAAAAAAAAAAAAAATATATATATATATATATATATATATACATACAGGGACATCACTTTATTTTTACCAACATTTTTAACATTAACCTGGCTATACTCGGAAACACTGTTGCCCCCTTCCATTACAGGAGTTTGATGTTACTAGTGCAATATGTAAACAAATCATTTTACTAGCTATAAGAGGAGAGAAAAGTAGTGTATCCATTTATGTTGTAGGGAAATACGATATTACGATTTTCAGTTTGATCATCACTTTTACGGAATTTATCAAAATACAGTAGAGTTTTAACATTTTTTTTTTTCAAAAACTCAACTTTTCAGGCGGCTATGTTCGTTATGTAATGTCTACTTTATTTAGCATATTAATTATTGATGTTATCATACAATATAGAGAGTGCATTTAAATTGAGGGGGTCATAAGTAAAGGGCTGTAAGTGCACTTAAGTTACTTTTGAGAAAATGGGGTTTAAATATTTCAGCTTTCGTAAAATCGGTGAAATGTTTTATTTAAATTTTAATATGTGATGCGATTAAAATATCCCTTCGCCACTAAAATTTTAGATACTTTTGCTTACACTGGATGCACTTAACTCATGTTATTACAAATGTCACTAGCATTCCTTTGCTTCTAGCCACCTCAATTCAAAAAAAGCCAATCTGAATTTTTAAAAAGTTGCTGAAAATGGTTGCCGTTCATTGCAATGCAGGCTTCAATTCAGTACGGATATTATTAAAAACGTTTTGAAGCATATTCTCTGAAATTGAATTTATCGTTTCTTGAATATAATTTTTTAGTACGATATTACTAATATAGGTTCTTTCTTCTATAGAAAACGCAATCATATTTATGAAACACACTATACACTGCAGTGTTTACTTCACTGCTTGAAGACTTCGAATGCAACAGCGGCCGTAAGTTTGTGTGTCTGACGGGAGCAAGGACATTAGTAAAGGGGTGAGAGTGAAGTACATTCAGAAATGGAGGTACAATAAAAATGCAAGTAAAAATAAAATGATGTCCCTGTATATATATAATTGTTTTTAAATCGTAAAAATATTTTTTTCATATAGCAGAAGAACAGTGCTTTATACATAGAAACAAATTTTCATTATTTTACAAGATACAGTAATGGAGGAAAAAAAAATTGAATATTTACAACAATTTCACTGCTGTAAGCTGTACCTAACCCCTTAAAATCAGTGTACCATTTACGGATTGTAGACCCACTGGCTGGATCTGCACCAAACTTTGTTCGGTAATGCCGTTGCACATTAATAACCGATTGGTTCACATGAAAATTAAGCTTTTTTGTTCTCTATAGCAGCCATTTCGCCTCAACAATGAATAAATTTGTTTATATGGGCTAATATGAAGCAGTGTTACGAACTAGGAAAACAGTGTTGTCACAAGTAAACTTTTTGAGTTTCTTTTTCCATTGGTGTTACTTTCATGCACATCAGATTCATAGAATGTAAACTACATTTGTTCGAAACCGAAAAGTTCTTTTGTAGGAGCCCTATATACTAATTTCAGCATTTAGACATTTTCATAAATGTCGAAAAAAAAACGTTATTTTTAGAAAATTGGACGTGATGAAACGAAACTACATATGGTCTCTGTAATTATAAATATTTATATTTATTTATTTGTTTATTTATTTATTTAATACATCACAAATTCATTATATATGAGGTCTCGCCTACCTCATTGAATATTACACGACTACTATGAAGTAGCCAATGTGTATTATCATCATTTAATTCGAGAAAAATTCGTTCCGGCACCGGGAATCGAATCCGGGACCTCTCAGCTCTGCGCGCTGAGTGCTCTTTCCAACTGAGCTATGCCGGGACACGATCCACGGTGCCGGCCGAACTCCTCTCGTAATGTTTTTCGGCCTTAGTACCTGCACTTTAGACAATGTAAATCATACATGCAGGAGCGTATATTTATGGCCATATTCAACCTCAGTTTGTGACAACTGCTAACAGTTAATACATCACATATTCATTATACAGGGTGTTTAAAAAATACGGGGCATAATTTCAGGTATGTATTTCCCACATGTAGACAATCAAAATAGTTCATTACAACATGTGTCCGGAAATGCTTTATTTCCGAGTTATGGCCTTCACAACATTTAAATTCACCGGAACGTTTTTCTTTCCGCATGTCGTTGCCGTCAAAGAAGACATTAAAAGGGCACTGTGACAGTTCATTCCGAGGCGAAGGTTACATTCAGTGTTGTGTAGGCGTTAGACTGTGCGACATGTATTCAAATCAAGAGCCGGCAGAGGTACACTTCATGTACGGTAAGGCGGACGGCAATGCTGCGATGGCTCGTCGTTTGTACCAGGAGAGGTACCCACAGCGACAATGTCCAGATCGGAAGACATTTGTACGTCTCCATTACCGTCTGTGCGAGTATGGAAAATTTAACTCTCCTGGTTTGGGAAGGGGACGACCAAGATCTACAACTCCAGAAGTACAGGAGGAGATTCTGGAGGCTGTGAACATGACTCCTTCTATCAGCACACGAAGAATAGCGTTGCAAGTCAATGTTCCTCATACGACTGTCTGGGGACTGTTGAAAGAGTATCAATTGTATCCTCATCATTTGCAACGTGTACAGGCCCTGTCACCAGCAGATTACCCTGCACGAGTTAAGTTCTGTCAGTGATTCTTGAAGCAGTGTGGTGTAAATCCGAACTTTCCTGCCTTAGTATTATTTACAGATGAAGCTCAGTTCACACGAGATGGCATAACAAATTTCCACAATCACATGTATGGGCGTATGAAAACCCACGAGCAACTGTTCCATCTCATCACCAGGTGCGGTTCTCTCTCAACATGTGGGCCGGTATCATTGGTGATCAATTAGTTGGACCCCATGTACTTGTAAACAGACTTACGGGGCAGGCGTACACAAACTTCCTGGAAAACACCATACCTCATGTTTTACAAGACACTCCACTGATCAATCGTCAACACATTCACTTCTTGCATGATGGCGCTCCTGGACACTTCAGTCGTACGGCTCGCCGGTACTTGGATCGAAGGTTTCCTGATCGATGGATAGGTAGAGGTGGCCCAATTGCTTGGCCTCCACGCTCACCTGATCTGAACCCTCTCGATTTCTATTTGTGGGGCCATTTAAAATCATTGGTTTATTCGTCTCCGGTGCCTGATTTGGAATCCCTTCGGAATCGAATTGTGGCATGTTCTGAGGACATACGCAATACTCCTGGAGTTTGGGATCGTGTTCGCAGATCAATGAGACATCGATGTGAGGTCTGTATTCAAGCAGGAGGTGGACATTTTGAAAATATTCTGTAATGACAACGACCTTCGGAAAGAAAAACGTTCCGGTGAATTACAATGTTGTGAAGGCCATAACTCGGAAATGATGTTGTAATGAACTATTTTGATTGTCTACATGTGGGAAATACATACCTGAAATTATGCCCCGTATTTTTGAAACATCCTGTATATGAGGTCTCGCCTACCTCATTGAATATTACATGACTACTATGAAGTAACCAATGTGTATTATCATCATTTAATTCAAGAAAAATTCGTTCCGGCACCGGGAATCGAATCCGGGACCTCTCAGCTCTGCGCGCTGAGTGCTCTTTCCAACTGAGCTATGCCGGGACACGATCCACGGTGCCGGCCGAACTCCTCTCGTTGTAATGTTTTACGACCTTACTACCTGCACTTTAGACAATGTAAGTCATACATGCAGGAGCGCATAATTATGGTCATATTCAACCTCAGTTTGTGACAACTGCTAACAGTTAATACATCACATATTCATTATATATGAGGTCTCGCCTACCTCATTGAATATTACACGACTACTATGAAGTAGCCAATGTGTATTATCATCATTGAATTCGAGAAAGTCCACACCTGTGGAGTAACGGTCAGTGCGTCTGGCTGTGAAACCAGGTGGCCCGGGTTCGAATCCCGGTCGGGGCAAGTTACCTGGTTGAGGTTTTTTTCCGGGGTTTTCTCTCAACCCAATACGAGCAAATGCTGAGTAACTTTCGGTGCTGGACCCGGACTCATTTCACCGGTATTATCACCTTCATTTCATTCAGATGCTAAATAACCTAGATGTTGATACAGCGTCGTAAAATAACCCAATAAAATAAATTCGAGAAAAATTCGTTCCGGCACCGGGGATCGAACCCGGGACCTCTCAGCTCTGCGCGCTGAGTGCTCTTTCCAACTGAGCTGAGCTGGTAGAGATAAGGACATTAGGCCTTCTCTTCCCCTCTACCAAGGGCTTCCAACTACAATATTAAGAATACAATTACAATTAATAACAAATTTACAAATACAATAAAAATCAAAATACTAAAAAATTAACTGATTAATAATAGCTAGACAGTTTATTGTAGAAGTTAAGAAGAGAGAATTTTTTTATTAATTAAGTAAAAAAAATAGTGGGGAACTGAAAAATATAAGGAGTTTCTCTGTAGCAAAATGGTGGTCAAACTAAAGTATTTCTGAATAATTTTAAGGGAAAAATTGTTCCGGGGCCGGGTACCGATCCCGGGACCTCTGGTTGAACGTGCCAGCGCTCTGCCAATTGAGCTATCCGGGAACTCCACCCGACACCGTCTCAACTTTTCCCTTTATATCCACGCAACTCGCGTGGGCTGACGAAACGCCAGAGACCCACATCGAGTGCACACAATCCCTGTGTGACTTGGAATTGTGGTTTTCTGTTAACGTACTAAGTAACGTATATATTATGCAAATCTAGTCTTTCAGGTGAAGCTCCCTGTAAAGCAGATTTGAATAATTTCAAGGGAAAAATTGTTCCGGGGCCGGGTATCGATCCCGGGACCTCTGGTTGAACGTACCAGCGCTCTGCCAACTGAGAGATTGTGTGCACTCGATGTGGGTCTCTGGCGTTTCGTCAGCCCACGCGAGTTGTGTGGATATAAGGGGAAAAGTTGAGACGGTGTCGGGTGGAGTTCCCGGGTAGCTCAGTTGGCAGAGCGCTGGTACGTTCAACCAGAGGTCCCGGGGTCGATACCCGGTCCCGGAACAATTTTTCCCTTGAAATTATTCAAATCTGCTTTACAGGGAGCTTTACCTGAAAGAATAGATTTGCATAAAGTATTTCTTGCCGACATAGATCACTCATACACACATCGTACACGATCGAAGGGGAAAGGTCCCATAAAGACGCATCACTACACGCATGTGTGTGATTTTATGGCTCAGTTACAGGAGTTCTAACTAGTATGGGCTATGTGAAAGGTGCGTGCAACAGGTGCGCTATTTAGAAAGGCTTTTTATGAGCAAAAATATTAAAAAGATTAGTCTAAGCGGCCTGCGTTTTAATGAAGACATAACTTTATACTATACAAACTTAATGACCGGAATTTAAACCCTTTAGATTTTTAAAATTAACCTCGGAATATCCCTGCTTTAAATATATTTTTATTGGATATTTCCGGTCTAGAATTACTTCCTACGCAGCCAGGAAATTGCTTCATATTAAAGCTAATATTTTATGAGACAAATATTATAGCAATCCAAATTCATCTCTGGCGTTGAGTGAGGAGTTCAGATTATCACTCGTGGCTGCAACCCGTACATATTATGTAGCGCAAGAGTTGACCAGGGGATGAACAGTATCGCAAGCATACGAGTATTGTTGCTGTCTGTTATGATCAGTCTGTGGTTAAATAACAAATTTTCCTACGTCCCTGTATAATGCACGATCACCTGAGATTGTCCCAGGACTTCCGCTCCTTCTCATTGTATGTATTTATTCACACTGCAGTGGGTATATACCCGGTGGCAGTGGTAACTAATTACACTCAATAATGACAATAATAAACTTATTAATTAAATATACAATTAATAATACTAATAATTAATACTAACAATAATGAATAATAATAATAATAATAATAATAATTATAATAACAGGGAATATACTAAATTAAATGAAACGATCACTTAAAATAACATTTGAAATAAATCTAATTTGTATCTTAAAACTAAGATCGAACTAAAACCCACGAGTATGATACGTTCATATCTGCACAAGTACCTTTCAAATTACACTCATTTCGCTGTCAACTCACTCACTGCACTGGAACTACGACACATTTCACTGATTCTATCCTGATTTCACTAACACTTCAAAAACATTTCACTGTTCAAATGCTATGCACTGCCACTATAAACTATAAAGCTTACTGACAGGAACAGGTTTCACTTACACAGCACACTTCACTGACACGACATACTTCTTCACTGATACAACACACTTCACTGACACAACATAATTCTTCACTGATACAACACTTCAATAACAACATATCATTTACGCCCTTTAACTACTGTGTATAATTACCGTCTATTAGTAAGGTCGTTAAGCATATTTTTAAATACATTTTTGGTTGTTGGTAAAGCCTTTAGTAAGTCTGCAGGTAAAGCATTCCAGTCCCTGATAGTACGATTGAGAAAAGAAAACTTTCCAGTGTCCGTCCTCTGCCTTCTGTCCCTCAATTTATATGAGTGGTCGTTCCTTGAAGAGTAATTTGGCGGCTGCAACCTATTTTTTATTTCTCTCCAGGCAGGCTCACCTCTGTATGTGCGCATAATCGAATTCGCGTTCTCCTGTCCGTGAGTGTGTCCCATTTTAATGGTGAATTTTTCCGACAACACTTAAGAGCCCGTTTTTTTTAATCCAGAAATGACATGATCGTTTCCAGGATTTAGAAATGATCGCATTAACATTCGTTTGGATAACATATTTTCGTCGCATTGCTATTATTACTACTTACAAATAGCTTTTAAGAAACCCGAAGATTCATTGCCGCCCTCACATAAGCCCGCCATCGGTCGCTATCCTGAGCAAAATTAATCA
Organism: Periplaneta americana; assembly: GCF_040183065.1. Classification (NCBI taxonomy): domain Eukaryota; kingdom Metazoa; phylum Arthropoda; class Insecta; order Blattodea; family Blattidae; genus Periplaneta; species Periplaneta americana. The sequence goes on from NC_091121.1 coordinate 165,244,812, forward strand.
ATTCCTAGCATCACCCACTTCCCTCAAATCCATTTTAATATTATCCTCCCATCTACGTTTCGGTCTCCCCAAAGGTTTTCCAACTAACATTCTATATGCATTTCTGGATTCACCACACGTGCTACATACCTTGCCCATCTCAAACGTCTGGATTTAATGTTCCTAATTATGTCAGGTGAAGAACACAATGCGTTCAGTTCTGCGTTGTGTAACTTTCCGCATTCTTCTGTAACTTCATCCCTCTTACAAGCAAACATTCTGATGGGGCAGATAAAAGTTATTTTTTTTTCTTTCACCATGTTAATAATGTCAAAAAAGTGCTTATACAAATTTTAGCCACTCGATCGCAATTACGAGGAGCATAAAAATATAAGTTCGCCAGGGCCGTAAACAGAAAGAAGACACAATGTCATTGGAAAAATTTATTGGGGCAGACGGAGGAATTGTTGAGCCATTTTTCAACATATTCCCCTCTGGAATTGAGACATTTTTCATTTCATGGGATCGGCAGAGAAGTGCAGACGGCTGTCAAACGCTGGTTCCGATTCCAAGCGGCTGAATTCTACGACACAAGGATACAAAAACTGATCCCATGGTATGATAAATATCTCAATTCCAGTGGCAGATATGTTGACAAAGAGCGCAATAATTGCTGTATCTGTTTCAATAAATCTTTCCACGTCATTGTGTTTTTTTCTGTAAAAGGCCCCAAGGAAAATCACTTCCTGGACGGCTTCATAATTGCGGTCGAGTGGCCAGTATTGTAAAAGGACTTCTTTTGACATTATTAACAAGGAGGAAAAAAATAACCTTTTTATCTGCCCCCATCAGAATGTTTGCTTGTTAGCCCCAAATATTTTTCTAAACACCTTATTCTCCAACACCCTTAACCTCTGTTCGTTTTTCAAAGTGAGAGTCCAAGTTTCACAACATACAGAAGAACCGGTAATATAACTGTTTTATAAATTCTATCAGATTTTTTTAGAGGAGATTGAATGACAAAAGCTTCTCAACCGAATAATAAGAGGCATTTCCCATATTTATTCTGCATTTAATTTCCTCTCGAGTGTCATTTATATTTGTTACTATTATTCCAAGATATTTGAATTTGTCCACCTTTTCAAAGGATTATTATTATTACTAGCCGTACCCGTGCGCTCCGCTGCACCCGTTAGAAATAAATATAAAGTAATTACATAATTAAAATAGGACATTTGATCCAGGGAACATTCGTGTTTGACAGAAGGATAAATAGTTTATTATGTTACTTCATTTAAATTTAATTAAAAAATTTAAATGCGATCATTTTGATCCAGAGACCACTCATTTGGTCATAAAAATTAGTTTAGGAAATACAGGCAACGAATATACAGAATAGCCTATCAAGTTTTCTGTGCATAAGAATCTATTTTAATCTTACCTGTCCTCGATTCACTCAGAAGTTACTGTGATAACATTATAGCATTATGTCCATCTAGAGAAACTACACTTTCCAATGGTGAAATAATAATTAATTATACAAATCGGTTAATTAGCTTCCGATATTACTTCATACAAACACAGAAACATTCTCTGTAAGCTACCGTATGTTTCATAGCTTTCGATTGTTGTTGTCCAAGGCCCCTTATAGACATAGTCATCTGTTTTTTTATTTCATTACACCGCCTTAGATGGCGTTCTTATTGTAATTTTGAAACTCATTTATCACATTAAATATCAGTCCTATCAAAATTTTTCAAGGAATAAAACTTATCGCAAATGATGTTAAAGAAACTTCTGTTATCCAACATTAAAAAAAAATCAATAATAAGCGAGATATTTCGATTTATTTAATTCAGGACCCCTCATAATCCCCCTTTTAAATAATGTATTTTGAATGCCATATAGCCTAAAATCTAAGTTACAACGAACTTAATTTATATTCCAATTTTCATCGAAATCCGTTCAGCCAATATCGCGTGAAAAGGTAACAAACATACAGACAGACAGACAGACAGACAGACAGACAGACATACAAACAAAAATTTCAAAAAAGCGATTTTTTGGTTTCAGGGTGGTTAATTATATATGTTAGGACCAATTATTTTTGGAAAATCGAAAATTACCAGAAAAATTTCGGTTACAGATTTATTATTAGTATAGATTATTATTATTATTATTATTATTATTATTATTATTATTATTATTATTATTATTATACCGAAGTATATCATGCGATGGGAAATCAGAAGGAAGGAATAGGAAAGGAAGACGTAATGAAAATTGGATGGAGTAAGAAGAAATATGCAACTGAAAGGACTGCAAGATCCAGATACACTAGATAAGGAATAATGAAGGGGGAAAATTAAATGAACAACATGAAACTTTGTTAGGTTGAGGAAAACTATAGTATTGTAGAAAGTCGTATAATATAAAGATAGATTATTATAAAGAACATCTCTCACCAGTTTCCTAGTTCGCGCTTTTCATCTCTTAAGTTGGCAGTTATGATGTTACATGCGCTTCGTGATAATGAAGAATGAAGAGGTTAAGTTTAGTATTTCACCGATACGACTTGGCGTTTGGTTGAATCATACAATTTCAGGGAAACTTATGTATGAAGCAGTTTGAAAAAGAAATTAATTCATTTAGGATTTTATGAAATATTCCATTTTTTAAATTTTGATGACACTTCAATGTTATAATTGTACGAAAAAGATAAGATACAGCTCAGACTCTGCTTAGAAGCAACAATTATAATTTCGAATCTCGTTTGCCGTAAAGCTGTTCGTTGTCAATGTGATGTGTTAGGTGGTATTGACATCATGCCAGCTCGTGAGCGACAAGTCAATACGTTTTTCATGGTTGTGAGAAACTTGCAATAAAGATTTTTATCCATTAAAGTTTTAGAACTCTGAAAGTTGTTTGCATAATACAGTTTTTGTGCTACGAGCGGTAAATTTACTGCTTTACAGTTGATAGAAATCATGTTGACTCTTGCCAAATGTTAGTATGTCACAGATGACAATGAAAATTAAACCTTTTCCATGGTGCTTGATCGTAAAACATAAGCGCAACGCAATGCATGTCATTCGTTTGGGACAAGTAATCATTTCACCTAATGTAATGCTACTATTTTCAAATTAGTGGGCTCCGAGTCTGAATATGACAGGTATTTTAACTCTTTTTACTTTCCCAAACGCGCAATTTCTAAAACCTTTTCTTGTAATGGCTGGAACGCTTTGTCACATTAAAGAATCGAACTAAATTAGTAGTAATTTTTCTTGCAATTGTGACACGCCTGTCTACAAATTCCAACAGGAGATATATAGCCCTCCCCTCCCGTCCAACCCCGGTGGAAAGATAAGCTATGGGCTTGTAATTACGCAAAGTTCATTTCGGTTGATGTGCAGGGGTGGTGGTGGACTGGTGGCCGGGTGGTTAGGGGTGGATGACAGAACCAGTATATCACAAAGCTACAATAGTATAAAAGATTCGTTTGATTGATTAAATGTAGTAGGAGGCTTTGGTTTGATCACTCAAGCCCATTCTTTCTCATAGACCAGCAACAGTGGTCATCCGCGGCTCGAAACACATAGTAATCGGACGCGCAGGATGGGCAGTCGGAAGTTGCAGAGAAATAAATACTTTCTGATAAATTTAATTATATTTGTATTTATTTTATTTTGCTAATAATTGTGACATAAAATATAATATAAACAGAAAAACTTTATACGATGAAAGAGTAATGGAACGACGAAAAATTTTCTCCGGCGCCGGATTTGAACCCGGGTTTTTAGCTCTTCGTGCTGATGACTTATCCACTAAGCCACACCGGATACCCACCCTGGCGTCGGACAGAATCGTCTCAGATTAAGTTCCAACTCTTGGGTTCCCTCTAGTGGCCGCCCTCTGCACTACGTCATAGATGTCTATGAACGTAGGACTGAAGTCCACACATGTGCTGAGGTGCACTCGTTATGAGTGACTAGTTGGCCGGGATCCGACGGAATAAGCGCCGTCTTAAATCACAAGTGATTTACGCATATCATATATATTATTTTAAATACCGAAGTATTTCCATGCAGAAATTCTGCGTCATCATACGATGAAAGAGTAATGGAACGGAGAAAAATCGTATGATGACGCAGAATATCTGCATGGATATATCATATGTACTTCGGTACATTAAAATAATATATATTATATATATATATATATATATATATATATAGAAAAACTTTAGCTTACTCCTGAATAGTGAACGCAGTGAGGGATAAAGGAAGGATTAGTTCTGACCCCTTTAAAAGAGGTTATTAGAAGAATAGGAAGAGAAAGGGTTTTCTTTTGTAAAAGAGAGTAGAGTGATGACCAAAGGGTAAATACAAGAAAGATTACAATTGAATTGTCCTCAACCCTTCCTCCCGAATTTTTGTAAAAGTGAACCCTGGGAAATTCCAAGGCCGAGTACACAGTAGCATGCCTCTAGTGGGAAGAGGTGCGAAATCGGTTAGTGCCTACTACCTACATGGCAAGATTAGATTCAAGTTTCGAACTGTGAACATTAAGAATGTCGAAGCGTAAAATGTTTAAGTTGGAAGATAAAGAGAACATTATTACTGATATTGAACGTGGTCTGTCCCAAACGAGCATTAATACTGCATGTATAGCAACGTCAGTAGTATAAAAACAGGCACTTCGGTTTTAGTGAACCTCGGATGTAGTGAACGAAATATGCTGGTCCGCAGAGGTTCACTATAAGCGAATTTGACTGTACATAGATCGTGTATGTTACGTAATTTATCGAATAAATAGGATACCGGTACACAAATATAAATAAGCATGACAAAACGGTACATACAAGGTACGAAGCTACCAGTACAGGTATCCAAAGCCTATTAGTTACGTCAAGAATCACTATATATTGTGACAGCCGGGAGTCGATCACCCGTCCCACAGAGGGCGGGGCGCGCGAGAACACGGGCGACGCGGCGAAGGAGGCTGGAGCCGCGCAAACTGGAGGGGACGGACGTAAGGGAACGACGGCACGCTGGGCCGCGGGAAGTAAAGCAGCTGCGACTGAGGCGGGAAATCCAGAGAAATTTAGAGAAGCGCCACCCTCTCGGCATCTGTAGATTGTTCGCGAAATCGTAGTTTCTCGAAACTATGGTTTAGTGATAAATAGGAGACGCGAAAAAGGAGCGAGCCAGTTCAGTTTTTGGACACCAAGCCAGTCAGTCTTGTGCAGCAGTGAAGCCTGCTTCGAGACCGGAGTTCGACTTGAGTGTATCCGCAACTGTGGGAGCATCCTGGCGAGTGCGGCGTATCCGGAGCCTTTGGTTCGACGTGCGGTGGACCGCAGTTGGGGGACCTGAGTTCGAAGTCCAGTGGACTGTCTCGGGAAGTCTTGGGTTCGATAAACTGTGAACTTGAATGAATGAGCTAGAAGCACTAGCTAAGGCAACGAACTGTGAACTGAGTACTGACAGTTTTGTTTTGTAAATAGTGCTTCGTGAACATTAGTTGAGATTAGCAGTACATTGTTGTTCTCAATAATCCAAGTGAATTGTCATTGTCGTCTGTGGAGTGCAGTAACGAATACTCTGTTACTGTGTGGAGTGGAAATCCCATTGTTGACGGGAGTGTTTCAATTCAGTTATAGAAAGTGATTATTGTTGTGCCAATAAAAGTTACATTATTGTTTGAATTAAAAGTTACAATATCATACTTTGGTTATCATAAACCTAGTACCTACTGTATTTGTTTCGCCACAAATCGGAAATATTATGGAAATTTAATGCAATAACATTTTGTCCAAACAATATGGAGTTTTATTATCTGATGTTTTCATATAGCTTACATCTTAAGCGACAATCCTTTTCTCGCGACTTTTTTTTTTTTGCTAACGTTTAAATTGGTACATATTTTTTTACAGCAGTTGAGAGAATTATAGTTCGGCGAATATGATAGTTGCATTAGCTAGATTCAGACGACTTTTAATATTTGATATTGGTTTTTAAGTAACAAAATGAACAGGAAATTATCTGTTTGATCTTCTCCTTTCAAAATAAATCATATTAGAGCAACGGGTTAATTATACAGACGTCACATGAAATCTTGAAAATATTCACTCAGCGTCCTCGTGGTGCAAGAGGCAGCGGCAGTGTCGAAGCACTGTATCTCCCGGTGGGCTTGAAGCGTCGCGCACAGTTAAACCAATAAATCCTATAGCGCGTCTCCTGCTAACGCAATCCAATTACAGGGGAGGTACTTCACCAATTAAGCCCCTCGCATCTGATTTTTTTTCCTCGTAGGGGTGTTAGAAGAATTTAAACCTCCATGCACAAATAACAGGGATATAACCGGCTCTTACTGTTCGCTGTAGCGGTGCATTCGCATTACAGATTAACCGCTTCTCCCCGTTGCTGTCATCAACATTTTAGGTGCTTGTTAATTTATTTTTATCGTAACGATGTTATAAGAGAAGTGATGTAACAGAGTTAAATCGGTTTCGGTACGGAATATTTTAATGAAAAACCATAGAGACAATATCCTTAAATTACTTAATAAATACCAATACAGGCTATTATATTAAATATGAATAATCACTGAACAACAAATTTTTTATCTTTTAATAATAATAATAATAATAATAATAATAATAATAATAATAATGATTTATTTTAGCTGGCAGAGTTAAGGTCCTTAGGCCTTCTCTTCCACTCAACCAGCAAAAAGTATACATACATATGTATCAACTTACAAAGAATTCAACAATTTTATTTAGATAAGAGCTACATGTATACAAGAGTTATGTACGAATTAAACAACAAAATACTATGAACTATTAATTAAACACTGAAATACAAACTATGTAGCAGAATTAAGCTAAAATGCATAGAATGTTAATATATTTCAAATAATGTTAGATAATAGAAAGAGATTATTATGAGACAATTTTGAAAATACAGCACTATCAGGATGCATGTCTAAAGGAAGGAGTAACAATGTAGACAGTGATAGTTTAAGTCAGTATGCTTAGAGTGAAATGCTAAGAAGGTTATCTTTTAAGCTGTTTTTAAAAGTGTTTATTGTCTTGCAGCCCCTAATACTTTGTGACAGGGAATTCCATTGCCGCGAGGTGGATATTGTAAAAGATGATGAATAACGAGATGTTCTATGAAGAGGTATACTTAACGCGCCACAGATAAGTGATCTGGTATTTACGTCGTGGTTAGAGTATAGATAAGAGAAACGAGACGAAAGGTAATTTGGTGTTCAAGTATGCCGACATCGAAAGAGTAAAGACAAAGAATGTAAAGTTCTACGATCTTTAAGTCGGAGCCACGAAAGACTTGCGAAGGCCGGTGATATGTGATCATATCGTTTGATGTTGCATACGTATCTGACGCACATACTCTGAACTCGCTGTAACTTGACTGACAGTTCAGAACTTAGGTCACTTCACAAAACGTCACAATAATCGAAGTGCGGCATTACTAAGGTTTGTACTAGGGTAAGGTTTAGTTGCTGGGGCAAGAAGTTTCTTAAGCGACTCAAACAGTGAATGGAGGAACAGATTTTTTTTATCGTTTCTTTGTCTTGCGCCGAAATAAAAATAGGTGAAAATTATTAATATGTGTGCCCTAAATATGAATTTAAAATCCAAATTGCCCCATCACATACTATTTTCCGGGGAAAGTGAACTGAATTTTTTTTTATCAAAAAATTTCTTTGTTTTTATTTTTCACTGCTACTGATAAAATTACAACGGACTAGGGATTCAGAATACCTCATAATACTTAAAAAGACGTGTACTGGATATAAAAATGATGTTACATAGTTTATAACACAAAAACCACAACAAAAATAAAAATATTTAATGTGTATAGTGAGAAAAATCTCGAAATTTGAACTTACCACTTAAAAGAATTTTCTGGATGACTTCAGTTTAAAACTAGACCCGGGACTGTCTTTTACAAGGAACCAACAATAGTCTGCAAGCATGCTGGATGATGATCTTCCTTTATATCGCCTTTTCATTTCAGATATTTCTTGATGAAATCTTTCCCCATGCTCGTCGCTTACCGCTCCAAGTTTAGGAGGAAAGAAATCCAAATGTATTTTGAGAGACATATTACACCTCATTTTCTCATATGCACTTAACATGGTTTCTACAAGTTCAATGTAGTTGTCTGCCCTAGAATTTCAAAGGAAATTTGAGGAAACATCTTTGAAAGAGCGCCATGTCATTTTTTCTGTAACGGAAAGCATTTCCTCAAACAAAGAGTCCTGCATAACTTTGCGAATTTATGGACCGATGAAAATGCCCGCTTTTAATTTGCCTTCACTCAAACTGGTAAAAGTTTCCTTTAAATACTGAAAACCACATCCTTATTTGTTTCTTGCGTAGACCTCACTTTGAACTGTTATGAAATTTACTGAATAAAAGGGACCAATATTTGTTTATTTATTGGAACTACAAAAGAACATTCCAATAATTATAAGAAACCAGAAATAGGTTATAATCTCATAAAATGCATTAGCTTTTATTTTGGTTTACAACCCCCAACCCGCGCCAAATGTTTCCTTGGGGAGCGCTTATCGAAAAGTGAAATCATAGTGTATCTTAAAAACCTTACGTGATACGAAGAAAAGAGATGCATTTTCGGATTCAGCACGCACCAAACCGTAAGGGACACATTGTTTTAAGTATGAGCAAAATTCTTGTTGTTCAGTGATAATTAGGGCCAGGATTTTTAAGCAAATAAACATGGGTCCTCTTCTCAATATTTGTAGAGTTACACTAATTTGAAGTTGTTTATAAAATACCTTTTTCTCTTTCGTATTAAGAGTAAAAGAATATTGCAAATAGTGAATGAACTATTCAGAAATATCATTTATTTAATCGGCGAGTATTCTGAAGCTAAAATGTGTTGTTACTTTCTTAATTGATTGGTGCAGATTTTTTTTTCCAAGTTTTAACTGAAAAATTACAATATTCTTACACACTCTTTTAGCTTCAGAATTGTTGGTATGATATAATTATTAGGCACATCCTAGGGTCACTTGTAACATCTTGTACATCAGAAACAGACCAAGCTCGACTTTTGGCTCTACAAGAAAAAGAAGCGGGTTCCTGGCGACAAGCTCTACCTTCCCAAATATTGGAACGCTGATGGACAAGTTTTTTAAGACTGCAGTCGCTCTACGTCTTGTATGCAAAATTTGCCTACCACATAAATGTGTATGTGGGGACGTTGTCGACATTTACAGTCATCATGCTCTGAGCTGTCAAGAGTAAGGGACGTTTTTTTTAGACATTCTACAATTAATAACATAATCAAAAGAGCATTAACATCTTCTGGTATCCCTGCTATTTTAGAACCCACTGGGATTTATCGCACCGATGGAAAGCGCCCTGATGGATTAACCTTGGTCCCGTGGAGCAGAGGAAAATCGCTAATGTGGGATACGACATGCGTGGATATCTTAGCTCCATCCCACTTGCCATCAACTTCTAAAATCGCAAGCTCTGCAGCAAAATCTGCCGTACGCAGTAAACGTCGTAAATACGTACATCTAGTAGACAATTACATCTTCATCGTCTTTGCTGTCGAAACAATAGGCTCCTGGTGTAAAGAAGCAAAAGACCTGGTTTCCGAAATTGGCATAAGTTTGGTGACTGTTACTGGAGACCCTCACTACACCAATTACCTACGGCAACGAATAGCAATAGCCATCCAACGTAGAAACGCAGCCAGCATTTTGGGAACCTTTCCAGACGCCAATTCTCTGGATGAGATTTTCTTTATTTGAATGTCTGAAAGCAAGACAAGGTGAAGTACGAAGCCACTATTTTTAAAAAATTCTTACACACTTACCATAACAATTTTTACAAATCACACCACTTCTAGCGACTTGATTCTTTACAGTTAAATTTTTCTTTGAGTTTACAAGAGTAGCGTGAATTGTAACAATAGTGATAAATACGCAAGAATAACGTAATTATGTAGTTAAAAATCGAAAAAAAAAAAAAAAATTGTACGAAGCTATTATGGAATTCACAACAAATTTTTAGCTTCAGAATATTAGCTAATTAAAGAAATGATACTCCTGAATAATTCATTCTCTAATTGTAATATTATTTCACCCTTAAGGTTATATATATGTAAGTGCATGGTCACAAATATTATCAGAAAATGCAGGCTCTAAATTTCTAAAATTTTATAAGAAAATGAATCCACAATTGAACAAAAATTACAAGGTACCACAACAAGACTTATTAGAACTTAAATATTTAATAACAGTATAAAAAAGCTACTAATAATATTTTTCAAACCAGTTTTATCACAGTATGAAAAAACAAAAAAATTCTGCAGTTACATCATTTCGTAACAATAACATCGTTATGGTCTCTCCGACATATTTAATATTTTTCCTGCATGTAATAAACACTTATTTCTTGCAAAGTAGACTACTCTCAGACATGTAGAGTTGTTTATTTTAATACAATTAATTCTTTATTTGTTCTATATAAAATATATTCAAATTTACATAATGTTTTGTGACCTAATTTTTCTATTTTCAAAGAAATGAGTATTATTTTAGTCCACCTTTTGCATGAATGCATGTTAAATCAGTGTACAAAATTTCAGAATTCTATCTCTAATGGTTCTGGAGTTATGAAATGATATGTGTGAAAATTTTATTTAAAGTAAAAAGTGAATTCTTAAAAATATTATTAGTAAGCTTTTTTATAACTTTATCAGATATTTAAGTTCTAATAAGTCTTATTGTGGTATCTTGTAATTTTTTTTCGATTGTGGGTTCATTTTCTTATAAAATTTTAGAAATTTAGAGCCTGCATTTTCTGAGAATATTTGTGGTCGTTCACGTACAGTACATATACCCTTGAAGAAAGTATTTTACAAACAACTTCAAATTAGTATGACTCAGAAAATAATGAGAATAGTACCAATGTTTATATGACAATTTTTTACTCAAAATATCTTCAGAAATATGCTTCGTAAGTAGCGGTAACTCCTCGGGAATCACCCTGTATAGTAACTTATTTCACTAATCAGACTAGACATAACACAAATGTTTGAAAGAAGTATTTCTTAAGTCGATTGTTGGAATCCTATCTTCTAGACTCTGGAAATCACTGAATTTGAGCAAATGCGCCTCTAGTGTATGAGAGCTTCTAACACAATGATTACACCAATGTTAATGGAGTAGCGGATTGCGGGGTTGGGGACGAATCTATGTTTCACGGCAAAGAAAGGCGCCTCGAGTACAGCTTCTCGTTTATTCCCGGTCTTTCAATCGCGTTAAAAGGATTGCTTCTTTGGCGTTGGCGGAAGTAAGAAAACATAAATCTACACTGTTTGTCGTTTTGTGAATCATTCCGTGAACCCAATATTTTAATTATTCTGATTACATTTGTTATATTTCCTGAGTTGAGACCGTACAAAATACACTCTCAGTTTCTACATTAAGCTTGGCAGAAATGGAGATTAATTAAAAAAAAAAAGCAAGCAGAAAATCAAGTACAAAGCTAATACAGTATTTAATATATCCGTAAAATTTATTCTTAAGCACTGAAATGTGTAGAATGTATTTTATGACATCCCTGTTAAGTAGAAATAAAGACGAACGGCTCGGGATACAAAATCGGAGCAATCAGGACTTCAGCCTATGGTGACCCAGTCTACGTGAAGACAGCCATGAGAGGTTGGGAAGATGTTTCGACATAGGCTATTAGAATCTTGTCGTGATAAAATAATAATGTCGAAAATATTATCATTTCGTCTCCAGCTTTATGAATGTGCAATAGTCTCGATTTTCCGAGTTAATGTGGACGAAGACTATCTCGGATAAGCAAAAACTCGGATAAAACGGATGGTTACTGAAAAACTGTGTTTTGATCAGAAATTAGACAAACTCTTTACGTAATATACTAAGTAGAATGAGCGTCCGCTGTGAAGTAACGGTTAGCACGTATAACCGTGAAGCGAACGGGTCCGGGTTCAAATCAAGGTTGAGATAAGTTACCTGGTTGGGATTTTTTCTGGAGTTTTTCCTCAACCATTTGAAGCAGAATTGCTGGGTAACTTTCGGCGTTGAACCTCGGACTCATTTCGCCATCATCATCATCATCATCATCATCGTCGTCGTCGTCGTCCTCATCTTCATCATCATCATCATCATCATCATCATCATCCTTACCATAGCCCGGGTTAAGTTCACGGTACGGCGCGCTGTACTTGTACAAGAGCGCATTCGTTCGGCTACCCAATCATTCATAGACCAGAAGTGGTAAGCACAATAAGCTTCAGGCTGCAGTGTAAGTTTTCGAGTCCCTCCTCCATAAAAGAGAAGAAAAAAAAACAGAATGAACAAATGAAGTTAATAAAAATAATATATAAAAATATGTCTTTATAAGCCTCTTGATTATTCTTCAGAACTGTTGTATTCTGAATTTAAGATATTTAATACCATTTAAATTTATAACAATGTCTTATTGAATTTCGTATATAAAAGCCGTAATATATTTAATATATATTCACATAAATATAAAACTAAAAGCTCAAACAACATATTATACTTTACAGAACATAAATGTACCACAACTGTAGCTTTTAAACACAGTAGCAACTCCGGTCGAAGGATTTATAACAAGATAAGAACTAAATTCCCAAATATACAGCTTGCTAATGCTCCTTATTTAAAAAAATAAATTAGAATTCTTATTTAGAGAGAAAATATAAAGTTCCAATTATTGTGATATCTGTGTGTTTAGTTTTTCTTTTTTTAATTTTTATTCTATACATACATACATACATACATACAAACAAACATACATGTGTTCTGCCCAGGAACAGATCTTTCACTGAAAACCCAACATTCTCCAATCTTTCCTATTTTATGCTTTCCTCTCAGTCTCTGCATATGATCCACATATCTTACTGTCGTCTATGTTATGATATCTTCTTCTGCCCCGAACTCTTCTCCAGTTCATCGTTCCTTCCAGTGCATTCTTCAGTCGGCAGTTTCTTCTCAGCCAGTGACCCAACCAATTCATTTTTCTCCTTGTGATCAGTTTCAGCATCATTCTTTCTTCACTCACTCTTTCCAACACAGCTTCATTTCTTACTCTGTCTGTCCACTTTACACCCTCCATTCTTCTCCATATCCACATTTCAAATGCTTCTATTCGTTTCTCTTCATTTCGTCGTAATGTCCATGTTTCTGCCTCATACAATGTCATCCCATACTGTTCACAGTTGTCATTTATCTCTAGTAGATATCCCTTAGTATCAACTCCTCTTCTAGTAACAACGCCATATTATCAGCAAATCTTATATACTTTATTCTTATTCCTCCTACTTTTATCCCTCCCATGTACTGAAAACAGTCCTTCACGAAATCCTCCAAGTAGATATTGAGCGAGGTAGATGATAAAGACCATCCTTGTCGTACTCCTCGCCCTATTTCACTTCCTTCAGACATTTCCTCTCCTGCTGATTAATAAAATATTTATGCTAAAATTTTGTGGAATGCTCCAGAGTACGAGTATCTACTCTTTCTAGGAGTACTAGAGAGATTTTTATATTAAAAATATGTATCTTTGTTGTAGATATAAATGTATAATTATTATTATTTACTTACTTACTTACTGGCTTTTAAGGAACCTGGAGGTTCATTGCCGCCCTCACATAAGCCCGCCATTGGTCCCCATCCTGAGCAAGATTAATCCAGTCTCTATCACCATATCTCACCTCCCTAAAATCCATTTTAATATTAGCTTCCCATCTACGTCTCGGCCTCCCCAAAGGCCTTTTTCCCTCCGGCCTCCCAACTAACACTCTATATGCATTTCTGGATTCGCCCATACGTGCTACATCCCCTGCCCATCTCAAACGTCTGGATTAATGTTCCTAATTATGTCAGGTGAAGAATACAATGCGTGCAGTTCTGTGTTGTGCTCAACTTTCTCCATTCTTCTGTAACTTCATCCCTCTTAGCCCCAAATATTTTCCTAAGCACCTTAATCTCAAACACCCTTAACCTATGTTCCTCTCTCAAAATGAGAGTCTAAGTTTCACAACCGGTAATATAACTGTTTTATAAATTCTAACTTTCAGATTTTTTGACAACAGCCTGGATGATAAAAGCTTCTCAACCGAATAATAACATACATTTCCCATATTTATTCTGTTTTTAATTTCCTCCCGAGTATCATTTATATTTGTTACTGTTGCTCCCAGGTATTTGAATTTTCCCCCCTCTTCAAAAGATAAATTTCCAATTTTTATATTTCCATTTCGTACAATATTACCGTCACGAGACATAATCATATACTTTGTCTTTTCCGGATTTACTTCCAAACCTATCTCTCTACTTGCTTCAAGTAAAATTCCCGTGTTTTCCATAATCGTTTGTGGATTTTCTCCTAATATATCCACGTCATCCGCATAGACAAGCAGCTGACGTAACCCGTTCAATTCCAAACCCTCTATATTATCCTGGACTTTCCTAATGGCATACTCTACAGCAAAGTTAAAAAGTAAAGGTGATAGTGCATCTCCTTGCTTTAGCCCACAGTGAATTCGAAACGTATCAGACAGAAATTGACCTATACGGACTCTGCTGTACGTTTCACTGAGACACATTTTAATTAATCGAAATAGTTTCTTGGGAATACCAAATTCAATAAGAATATTATTATTATTACTATTATTATTGTTATTATTATTATTATTATCATTATCATTATTTAAAAAGCAACTAGCATGCAATATTGTACAGTATTTGCAGCAATTTATTTTCTTCTTCTTTTGGATCGGGCTCGGATAACACGGAACCTCGGATAATCGAGACTATACTGTAGATCTATCTCGTGAAAACACGGAAGAACGATTCACGAAACAGAGAAAAGATACGTCTCAATCGTGTAGGGGAGAAGTGGGTACAGTGAGACAGGGAGAACAGTGAGACATTTTTTATTAGATGGTAAATTTTGATGTTGAAATGTTTGTAACAGTGGAGTTGTATGTTGCATGAGTAAAGTAACAGTATTTTCATACTCGATTTGATTCTAGTTATAAAGGCGAGTGATGAAAAAATAATTCGTAATTTTTCACTCTAGAAGTAAAATTTTGGCTTGTGTTTAATGAAGGTTATATTGGATATACAAATTAAATAGAAATATGAATGTTTTGTTACCTAATACTATGGTATTTGACGTTATGGTTTGCAAAGTTTCGTCTTTCTTGTTTTGATTTTGAAGTGATGGCGACATTATTAAACGAACTATGCGTAAAGGGAACGGTGAGACATGCCATTGAAGGGTACACTGATACATCTCACTGTTCCCATATTTTACCAATGATTTGCAGAAATAAACTGTAATTATATTACATTTACCGGTAACTAACATTAAAAATGAACATACTAGTAACCAATTTAGGAACTGTAGCTTAAAATATTGGATACATTACATTTTAATGGTTTCTTAAATAAAAAATTATTCACAAAATTTAAGAAAAATATATTAAAAATAACAAAGAATTAAATTAAATTCTTATAATTATAAGCTTTGTTGTCACCAAAAATTCATTTTATTTTTTAGCAAAAGTTTGAAAAGTCATGGAAAATTCACTTTTGCAAATGTTCCAGATGTTTCAATGGTTTCGAAGTCAGACATCAAAATGATTCTAAATAAGTCTACAGAACATGGCAAGATAAAGAGACAGCAAGGTTTCTTTTCTTTTGAAATAAATGTAAATCATTTCAATGTCCATTAATAGACACTGGTGTCTCACTGTACCCTCCTGAATGGGAACAGTGAGACATTTGCATTTTTTTGACAAACACGCATTATCTATTAACATTTCTGTTTATGTATTATTGTACTCCATGTTTTAATGTATATTTCTATTGCACTTGATTTTAATAATATTCTAAATTTCACTTGCATACATATGTCTTAATATTTTGTGTGTCACTGTACCCACTACTCCCCTATATCGCGTCGAGACAGTTTTAAAATATGAACACTCAGTTGATGCTAGATTCATCTGTGGGTAGGAAAAACCAGAAATAATTGTTGGCTGAATATACGAGTTGTTTGAAAAGCAGGTAGAAAGTTTTTATAAAATTAGCTTCCAGACTTGCGGGTGTGAGAAGAGAGTGCGAATCACCCACCACGCAGTCCGATTGCCGCATTCAACTTCACGCAAGACTGAGGGATGAGCACACAAATATGCTAACCGATAAAAATTTTAATACAAGAGAGAAATAACGCGGCTTATTGAAATCCTATCTACAACCCATCTCGCAGAAGCGGATCGCTGTAAGTACCGGACCGGAAAACTAATAAAACTGATATTAAAATAATTTCCGAAAATAAACCACAATAAAAAAAGTTGATATTTTTTATGATTCCAATCAGTTTTACTGCAGCGTCGTTCCTGCCCACTGAACATTAATCAGATTTAATCTAGAGGAAAAATATTACGGCGGACATTTAATATCTATCAACATCTGTTAAATATCACTACAGTATCCTCAGGAAACATCACAACATCGCAATGCGAAACTCTGACGATAAAACTCATCTGTTGAAAATTAACACGAACCTGAAGCCAATATAGCCTACTGAACGTCATACAACGGGTGTTTCACTTCGAGTAAATGCTTTGTAACTTTCGGCATTTGGGCCTCAGGCTCATTCCATCGCAATCACAATAAATTATCAAAAATAATCTCACTAGAGGTTACGATTCATCTAGAGAAAATCTAAACTCGAGTGGGATTTAATTGACTATTACACGATTAGAAGAAAGTATATAAAGATTAGAATAAGTATGATAAGACTTTCCTGTGTTAAATTCTAACGTACCTTGTTTACATGTTTCGACCTATTTATGGGTCGTCTTCAGAACTGGTCGTTGTCTTATCATACTTAATCCGAAGTGATACAGTGTTAAAAGTTGTGTAATCAAGATGTATAAAAATTAGAAGTAACGAAGTACTCCAATATAATAAAATATTAATTTATTTTATCATCTCAACATTACAAATAATAATAATAATAATAATAATAATAATAATAATAATAATAATAATAATAATAATAATAATAATAATAATAATAATAATTTATTTCAACTGGCAGAGTTAAGGCCATTCGGCCTTCTCTTCCATTCAACCAGTAGCCTATGATAGAAAATTACTATATTGCTATGAATATAACATAATTTATACAGGGACATCATTTTATTTTTACTTGCATTTTTATTGTACCTGCATTTCTGAATGTACTTCACTCTCACCCCTTCACTAATGTCCTTGCTCCCGTCAGAGACACAAACTTACGGCCGCTGTTGCATTCGAAGTCTTCAAGCAGTGAAGTAAACACTGCAGTGTATAGTGTGTTTCATAAATATGATTGCGTTTTCTGTAGAAGAAAGAACCTATATTAATAATATCGTACTAAAAAATCATATTCAAGAAACGATAAATTCAATTTCAGAGAATATGCTTCAAAATGTTTTTAATAATTTGCATAAAAGAATTGAAGCCTGCATTGTAATGAACGGCAACCATTTTCAGCAACTTGTTTAAAAATTCAGATTAGCTTTTTTTTTTAATTGAGGTGGCTAGAAGCAAAGGAATGCTAGTGACATTTGTAATAACATGAGTTAAGTGCATTCCAGTGTAAGCAAAAGTATCTAACATTTTAGTGGCAAAGGGATATTTTAATCGCATCACTCATTAAAATTTAAATAAAAATTTCACCGATTTTACGAAAGCTGAAATATTTAAACCCCATTTTCTCAAAAGTAACTTAAGTGCACTTACAGCCCTTTACTTATGACCCCCTCAATTTAAATGCACTCTCTATATTGTATGTTAACATCAATAATAAATGATGCTAAATAAAGTAGACATTACATAACGAACATAGCCGCCTGAAAAGTTGAGTTTTTGAAAAAAAAATTGTTACTACTCTACTGTATTTTGATAAATTCCGTAAAAGTGATGATCAAACTGAAAATCGTAATATCGTATTTCCCTACAACATAAATGGATACACTACTTTTCTCTCCTCCTATAGCTAGTGAAATGATTTGTTTACATATTGCACTAGTAACATCAAACTACTGTAATGGAAGGGGGCAACAGTGTTTCCGAGTATAGCCAGGTTAATGTTAAAAATGTTGGTAAAAATAAAGTGATGTCCCTGTACAATACAATACAAAACAATACAATACAATATAATACATAATTAATATAATACAATTACAATTTTTTTATCTTCATAACAACAATAAAATAATTATGTAATACTAATAATAATAATACTAATAATAATAATACTAATAATAATAATAATAACAATAACAATAAAAATAGTCATACCTAAATGAAATTAAATTATTAAACTCGATCACAATCATAACTTCAATTTGACTGCGCCCGTAAGAAATCGTTTAGCCTTTTCTTGAAAGTGTTTATTGTCTGACAGCCCCTAATCTTCTGAGGTAGAGAATTCCATTCATGGGGGACTGAGACAGTAAAAGAGGATGAATAGTGGGATGTTCTACGGGCAGGAATTGTTAGGGTTTGGCTCTCCTGTGACCTGGTGTTTAGATTGTGATTGGAGGATAAGTAGTTAAACCGGGAACGAAGATAATTTGGAGTAGAAGTGTGGAGAACTCTAAACACAAGAGACAGAAGAGAAATATTACGCTAGATGGCAGTAGTATGTTATGCTTAGCTGTTTTCTTGTTATCAGTTGTGCCAACTATGAAATCTTCATTGAACTCTGTGGACGGTTACTAGTCAAGAAGGCTTTGTTGATTCAGTTTCATTTTTGTTAAAACAGTTGCATTCCACTTCAATCATCCGGATCCCAGATGATTTTCAATAAATCTTAGTATTAAACAATCTCTGATACGTGACTATCCATAATATCATGTAGCAGAAGCTATAACATAACCTAAATAATATAAACAAGTGTTAGAAAAGTTTTAATTAGGGATGATGAAATAAACAAGAAAAGTTTTAATTAAGGACGATGAAATAAAAAATATACATGAATAATTTTAAAAGGAACAATTATTGAAAGTACAAAATTTTTAAATTTTAATGTTTTAGCGGTTGGTGGTTCAGTTGATGTTATATTGGACGTGTGCGTAAAAGCAGTGGTACTCGTTGATATACATGGTGTATTCCTCAACTTATTCAGGATTTACGAATGGTGCTCTTCATTTATTTGTAAATAGGATTTCAGGGAAGATGCATAGCTATGACCAGTGATCTTTATTAATTCTTGTTCTTGAATGCCAATGCGACTCATATTTGAAACTGCTGTGCATCGACTGGAGTGGTTTGTAATTTTCTGTTTTTTTGACGTCCAGACCAGTGCAGTGTGAAATGTTGGCAAACAAAGAAACAAATGCTAGGGTAGTGATAAAAACAAACAAATGCTAGGGTAGTGATAAAAACAAACAAATGCTAGGGAAGCTGTAAAATTAAAGAAATGCTAGGGACGCGATAAAATTCTGCGATAAGAAGCCATGATTGGTTGAAAGACGTCCTTTCGTATCGTCTTATTGGTCAAAAGTAGTGTGACGTAGTAAAAGTGTAATAGTCATCATAATCACCATGAGCAGGGCAAGGGACTTAGAGCACTATAAGACAATGTTGACACGTAGTATAGACGAGTAAAGCTCAAGGTTTAATGAACTGGAACCGAACTACTGCATTGACAAAGCAGAAATACATTCAGTCATCGAAAATTACACTAACTTATTACAAAATCATTTGAGAACAAATGAATGTATTACATAGTTAAAAGAAATATATTGGCCTACATATATAGGGTGATTCACGAGGATTTACTGAGTTTATTTCAGAATTCATTCTGAGAAAAAAATTTCATATAAACTTTTGTCCTAATCAAAGTTACATTAATTTCAAGTTCTCAGTAAAATACCTTTTTTCTTTAGTTTTACGGATGAAAAAATATTACAAATAGAGAATGAACTATTCAGAAGTGTCATTTAAGTGGCTAGTGTTCTGAAGCTAAAAATATATTAATTGCTTTGTACAGATTTTATTTTTCAATTTTTAACTAAAAATTACATCATTCATACGCTGTTATCACAAAAATTGTTACAAATCATATGACTTTAGGAAACTAATTCTTTACAGTTTAATTATGCATCCTAATGTACAGTCTTGAAGAATTTACAAGAGTGGCGTGATTTATAACAATTGTTGTGATAAATGCGTAAGAAAATTTAATTTTGTAGTTAAAAATCGAAAAAAAAAAATTCTGTACAAAGCAATTATGGAATTCACAACATATTCTTACTTTCAGAATATTAGCTAATTAAAGAAATGATACTCCTGATAAAGTTCACTTTTTATCTGTAATATTCTTTTACCCTTAAAACTCAAGAATAATGGTATTTTACAAAAAAAAAATTTCAAATTAGTGTAGCTCTGAAAATATAGAGATTAGGACAAATGTTTATATGATATTTTTTGCTCAATGTTTTCCGAAATAAGCTCCGTAAGTGACGGTAAATCCTCGTGAATCATTCTGTATAATATAGGTACATTTCATTTGGAACTAAATGATTGAATCTATTTGCTTTTTAAAAGGCTATGCCACTAATTTACATCGTGTGAAAATTAAGGCAATTCTTAAGAAATAAATCATTAATATATTAAAAGCTCTTTTCAAAATATCACATAGGCACAATATATTATTAACAATAAAAAAATAATAATTTTTTTAAACCTCTTAATAGGCCTGTAGTTTTTTGTTGGTTCCCCAAAATTCACATCAATTGACTGATGTCCTTAAAAAAAGACAAATACACAGGTCTATACTTTCTCGACATCGCAAATGTTACAATATTACACACTGAATATTAACAAACCTAAACCTTATAATCCTTGTATAATTTTTTATAGTACACAATGAATATCATTTTCACATTTTCCATTGAGAACGATACCCTATTACATGGAAGAAAAAAATTTAGGCCTAGACATTGAAAAACTGCGTTCCACGTTGGCTGACACAGTTGCAACAGTGTTCACAAGACATTGCTTTCTTTTTTCCAGACAAAAAAATTTTAGGCACTTAGATCACTTTGTCCTGGCACGTTCCATATTTGTCCGAAAGCTTCTTAATCTGGAAAATAAAGTTTCTATCACAACCATGATAACTGAACCAAATAGATTCTTGTTTGAAGATTTGACGCCATTTTCTGTAACTCTGAAACTGTACTAAACACGCTAAACGGCTAACAAACATGTTTACTTTTCAAAAGCTTAATTGTTGCAACACAATAATGGAAGTATTGTTTTAGCACATCATAATGAACTTCCGTTCTTCACACATTCCATAGTCGCTTAAATCGTCTTTATTACTTAATATAATTAAAAATTATATTCATTTCAAATCTGTTGCTCGCTTTAGAACAACTCTATATTTGAACAAAAAAGAATAGAAATCCAATCCGTCAATTCTGCACGTTACAAAGAAGACATAAAGTGAAACAATGTGTATTATATAAATACAATTACATTTTCTTGGCATTATCTTAGCTATACTTGCAGTATTTTAACAAAAAATTACAAAGAAACGAGTAGAAGCAACTTTTGAAATATAAATCATCTTGACAATGTCATAATGAAAATAAAAGAAAAACGCGGTACATTATTTTACCCTTAAGAGAAATATATAGTCTAGCCATTCCTTTAGTTTCCTCGCCCGCTGAGAAAAATAAAATCGCAAAGAAAAGAATTCGCGTATGTATTATCCTTCTCATTTACTTCTTTCAGTTTAATTCCACACACAACATCAACAGAATTGGCCGCAGACCAAGGAAACCGTTATATCTAAATCATGGTTTGAATACCGCTCGATTATCTGCCCCTCTTTTTTGAGCGGAGAAATGAACAATGCAAGTGATATGGACAAAACAAAGCATGGAAATTTCAGAGCTTGGCTTTTATGAAATTAAGTCCAGAGCTTCCGCAAACTGCAAAGCATACCACAACCAACGCGGCTAATCGGACAACTCTGTTTACATCCAATAATTAATCAGACGACTTTTATACTTTGTTAACCAGGGACTTTTCCAAGAAAATGGTCGCACTAACAAAACCCAAATTTGATGACAAACATTTTATTGACAAATTGTAGTGAATATTTACCTTTGTATCGTGTATTTAAGATTACTGGGATGTGGAAGAATGACTGGAGATAATATCTAATTCCATTCCAAAATTCATTTATAACTATTGATTTTTTTTATTTTTATGGTCAGCATTGTTCATGTTTCTTGTGCAAAATAAATGTATGTTAATTATAAGGCGTTTTTTGTTTTACTTTTGCGACCCCCCCCCCCTCAGCTCTTTATACGATATTACTTTCTCGTGTTAATGACCTGGATTTAAAGTTACCCTAGTTGACTAGTTTCGGCCTGAGGACCATCTTCAGAACTGTGTTGTCTTCTCGTCTTCTGTTGTTTTCGTCCCCTATAGGGGTGCGTTTATGTTGTGTAGTTGAGTCGAATAGTGTATATGTTCTGAAATTAAGTTGTGTGTTGAGGATTTGTTGTAAGTGTGTTTTTGTATGATTTGAGGCTTTCTCGGCGTTGGTTCGCTAATATGTTTTCGCGGGATATCAGCCGAGTTAAGATTTTGGAATGCTCCAAGCTTTCGACTGCTATCTCTGCAGCCATCTTCAGGGAAGTGATGTCCGAACAGAAAGTCGAAAGGTAATCCGGAGTCATCTACGTCAGGTTAAAGACAGTCAGGGCTTAAGGACTCCAGGGATTTACAAGATTCCATGCGAGTGCGGCGAAGTATACATAGGGCAGACTGGCCGCACAATAGAAGACAGAATCAAAGAGCATAAGAGGAACCTGAAGCTGTATTACCCGGAAAAATCTGCAGTGGCGCAACACAGCATAGAAAAGGAGCATAAAATACTGTTTGACCACACCAAGGTCATTAACAAATCAAGCCACTACTGGGATCGTACAATCAAGGAGACCATAGAGATCAAGCTGGAGAAAAACAACTTTAACAGAGACAGTGGACTCCAGCTCAGTCAGGCATGGACACCGGCCTTGGACCAACTTAGGCCCTCTTACAATCAAGGTCATGAAGATCACGGACCGAGGGCGGCAACCGATTCCAACCGGCGGAACAGGGCTCGCCGCCCGCCAAACTTCACACAGGAATCCCGGGAGGGGCGGAGCTTACGAGAGATGACAATTCCCGGCCCCGGATTTGCCGATCTGCCAACCAATCCCGTTTCACCTGAGACAGCCTAACATCTATATTACCTTTCGATTTTCTGTTCGGACATCACTTCCCTGAAGATGGCTGCAGAGATAGCAGTCGAAAGCTTGGAGCATTCCAAAATCTTAACTCGGCTGATATCCCGCGAAAACATATTAGCGAAGTGTGTTTTTGTGTATCTGTATATTTCGTATTGTTCTAGAGTGTTTAGTTTCTGATTTTCGATTGGATATATAGAATTTCTATGTCTGTGTCTATGTTGCTACAGCTGTCGTTGGCGTTTGTGATGTGGTCTGCATATGTAGAAGTGTTATGTGATTTGGTTATGGCTGTGATGTGTTCAAGATGAAGGGCCTATAAGAAATTCTGCATATCCAACCGGAACACCAGCAACTAAACACATTAGAACAATTCGAAATATAATATATAGATACACAAAAACACACCCACAACAAATCCTGAACAAACAACTCAATTTCAGAACACACATACACTATTCGACTCCATACGAGGGTTCCCAGACATATTGGAAAGAAATACGGGACACATCAGTTTTCACTGAGTATGTTTAGTATGCGCACCCATCAAATATTCCAATCTTTGAAAGTGTGTGTGTGTAATAAAGTTTACTACATAAACACTTTACTAATTAACTAAGGGTAAGTAACAAATAGTTCGACACACGCATTTGTTCCAGGGATACACATAATGAACTCCGATACCCTCTTCAAATTTGAGAGATCCACCCGGACTTCAGCTAAACGTTTGGTGTTGCCATCACTCGTCTTGAGAAATTAATAACTACAATAATATTGTTTCATAATAGTCCATCTACAGTCACCTGCAATGATGAAGTGCGATGTTTGTAATTTATATGTAAAGTAGACTAGACATTGTAACTTTTACGTTTTTTCTGTTTAGAACTCTAAAATACGGGACGGAAAGCTGTCCCAAAGACTTTTCTCAGGACAACGGGGCGCATTAGCGAAAAGCGGGACGATCCTTCATTTTTCGGGACGTCTGGGAACCATACTCCACACTAAACTACACAAACGCACCCCCACAGGGGGCGAAAAAACAGAAGATGCGAAGACCACCTAGTTCTGAAGATGGCACCCAGGCCGAAACTAGTCAACTAAGGTAACTTTAAACCTAGTTCATTAACACGAGAAAGTAATTTATTTACTTTATATTCCTCAGTGATATACAGAGGTGTGAAAATTATTAGAATAATCTTAATTTTAAAGGTTTTTTTAATAGTTCCTTCACAAATATTCATTGAATTGATGAATATTGGTATATAATATTACTATACTGATGTAGGATATATTCACTACTTACAATGCCGGAAAGCATTGTTGTACATTGGTATTTTTCTTATTTTACAATTGTTATGGGAATTCAGAAATTATTATATTATGTTGGCGGAATTGGAAACATCAAAAATTAATTAAGAAATGCTTTAAACAAATTGTTCTTTGCGTTTACATTGTTGTGAAGGTTCAAATGAACGTATACATCTGTTTTGTGCATATAATTGTTTATGTTTCCAATTCCGCCAACATAATATAATAATTTCTGAATTCCCATAACAATTGTAAAATAAGAAAAATACCAATGTACAACAATGCTTTCCGGCATTGTTAGTAGTAAATCTATCCTACATCAGTATAGTAATATATACCAATATTCATCAATTCAATTAATATTTGTGTAGGAACTATTAAAAAACTTTCAAAATTAAGATTATTCTAATAATTTTCACACCTCTGTAGTGTTAAAAGTTTTGTAATCAAGAAGTAAAAAGAAAATTATACGAATTTTATTATATCTATCCTATTATTTTCTCATTCATTGCAATTTTGGAGCGTGTTAGATTTTGTTCGTCAGTTGGTGTGATCTCTCCTTAAAGGGGGCGGGGCGTTTGCCTAATTGCTCCTTGACTACTGAACGCCGGGAGCGCGTACCCGTGTGTCAGCGTTGTGATACATGCATCATCTGGAGCGAGCATCGAGACCACAGGAATAAAGTATTCATTAACTGGATGCGTTCATGCACCAAATCCGGGAACGGCAGACCTGCCTGCCCGGGGCGACAGTCCCCAACGATCTGGAGGCTCGCACGTAATCTAGTTCTAATCTGATGGCCGCTGGCAGTATATGGCTTGCATTTCCGTTAACAATAATTATTTCCACCCGAACAGACACACTGAATTAACGCGAGTGCAATTACGTCAAGACGTCGAGTTCCCACGCTCTGAAACTGTTGGATTTTAATTGTTACCCAATGTATACAGTTTTAATGATTACGTCCATGCATATAATATGAACTTAGGTATAAAGTTCCGCCTGGGTCTCATAATGATACGAAATGCGACGTGAATTGTCGCTTTCCACCTGTACCTGAACAGGCCGCAGATGTCTTTGTTCTTAAAACAATATCCATGTCACTTTATGCTTCCTTCGCTCCCGGTTTCCGAGCTATTGTAATGCTTCTAGATCATATGAATAATTTCTGTCGTACTGCAAAAAATTACGTCTTCTAATAGTTACTTTTTTCCTGTGACAGTCGGCATAATATCCTGCTGTTTCGAAGTTTTTTTTTTCTGGGACGCTCAAATGTCACGTTTTTATGCGATGATGATTGCAGATGTATTTTACGCTACGTGATGTTTTAATTTTTAGTTATCATCATCCTCATGTCCCATTCAAGGATTGGGCACTTAGACCCGTTCCGAGGCTAAACTTGAACAGACCATCTTGCTTTAGAGCAGTGGCCGGCAGATGCTGCAGTTGTGACGTAAGAGCCAGTCAGATCGCAAGAGCTTGGGAGAGCGAGCAGTTGAGTCGTATTAATGTTAGCATACACCAGCGCAGTGGCGTCAGTGCAGCAGTAGAACGGGACTGTTGAAAACAAAAGGATCTATCTACATTTTATAGAAGATTTCCCCAGGCAAGATTCCCTCGATTGCATAGATTTGCTGCTAGGATGTTGAGCATATTCGGATCTACGTATGTATGTGAACAGTTCTTTTCTGTACGAAGATCTGCAAACCACAACATAGAAACCACCTGTCTGATCTGGACTTGAAACATATTCTTCGCTTGTGTGTTAGCCATACTATGACTCCAAATATTGCAAAAATAGTACGCGAGAAAAGAGGAAAAAAATTTCGACAAAGCGTTTAGCTTGGGCACGGTAGTGACACAAAGTGATGGTGTGTTTCAAAAGTTGAAATATACTTTGCATACTACTCACCAAGATAGGACCTATATAGTTTAATCTATATATTATGTAGAAAAATGTGTGTTAAAAAACACTGTTTTCAAGTTTCCGAGTAGATAAAGTGTTGCAGTACTGCATAAAGTATTTATCTATATGTTTGTATGTTTATAGCAGTTTCGGAATTTCATTTATATATGCAAACGCTTCTGCAAGTGGCTGTATTATGAGTTTCATATTATTGTAAGTACATTAAATTTGATTACAAACCAAGATATTTTGTTACATTGATTTATCAAGGTTGTACAGTTTTGTTTTCGTACAAATGTATTGTAATTGTGCTGTTCCCATACTACCTCAGACGAATGGATCGCACTCTGTCAGTGCATAGACCCGCACCACCACTGTTCAGATGAACCTTCTCTCCACGCTGTGCTCAGTATGCAGAGATTGCCGAGCAAAGAGCAAGGCGGCTACGTCGTATAACGTCACAGAGCACGGAACATGCCGGTCACTGCTTTAGAGTGTCCAATGCCTCTTCGTCAGCATGGTCTGTAGTCCAAAGCTTGACGTGGCTACCTGTCGCTGGTCGTTCTTAAAATAAGATTCCACAACTTCTTTTGATGGCTTTTAATTCCCATCACAATATCCTCTTCCCCTAGTTTAGTTCTAATTTCTTCTCTCCGCTCTCTGACTTCTAGTCCACACCTGTAGAGTAACGGTTAGCGCGTCTGGCCCCGAAACCAGGTGGACCGGATTCGATTCCCGGTCGGGACGAGTTACCTGGTTGAGGTTTTTTCCTGGATTTTCCCTGAAACCTATATGAGCAAATGCTGGGTAACTTTCGGTGCTGGACCCCGGACTCATTTCACCGGCATTATCACCTTCATCTCATTCAGACGCTAAATAACCTAAGCCGTTGATAAAGAGTCGTAAAATAACCCACTAAAAATAAATAGACAATAATCTGTGATTTCACGTCCACACTCACTGAATTTCGAGCCATTTTAATTTTTTTCAAAGAAGAAATTCAACCTTTCAATACTTGAAGTAAACTCCAGAGCCGAGTACTAAAAATGGAGGGAATAAGCTGATTGGCCAATATTATCAATTCCCAATGTTGTGATGAAAATTACAGTGGTGGTTCCGGATCCATTTTCCGGGAATTTCAAGCTGAAGAGAATTTTAGAAAATGGTAATTTTTTCTCAGGAAGAAAACAATCTGGATTACAATGCTTGCACGAACTGTCACAAATATGTTAAAACAAAAAGCAATAATTGCAAAAGAAGTCTTTCAGATATGTCTAACTCTGTCTCAAAATTCTTTGGCCTAAGTCAGCTCATTCTGGAGTAATTATTTTTTTCCTACAAAATATGTCATTTTTCAACAAGTTTCATAACAAAAAAGTTATTATATAATCCATAGTTTGGCAGATAGACAGATTGGAGTAAAAACTTCACTGTTCACTGGCATTTGGTGCCTGTTCAAAGATCAGGACGTTTCACATAAACATAAGTATAAGGACAGGAGTGAAACGTCACTTATGGAGGAGTGTCCTTAAAATTTTGGTAGGGGCTGTAAAATTATGTAAATTGTTAAAGAAAAGTACCTCAAGTATGCCGCTAATAGGAAGGAGAAACATCGCTTCAGCGCATTTTTAATATTATATTCAATCACAAAATAGTCCACCGTTGTGGTTGAGGGGTTAGCGAGTTTAACTTCGAAACCAGCGGTCCCGGGTTCGATTCCCGGTTAGAACGAGTTGCCTGGGTGAAGTTTTTTTTCGGGGGTTTTCCCTCACTCCTATGGATGCATATCAGGTAACTTTATCAGGCTATTAGAACTCCACTCATCTTCGCCACTTCTTTTCCTCCCTCATCATCCCGTTTCTGGTTTTTCAGATCACTCTACAGGCGGCTTCCCGGAACTACTGGCTCTCTCGACCGGCCACCGAGGAATGTAGCTAAGCGACGTTGGATGGCTTCTGCAATGGGACCCGAGGCGGACCTACTCGGAGGGGGGGGGTTTCGCCTTGGACCGACAGGGGGGCCTTGGGGGAAGTTGCCGAAGCAGGAATGGTATATGGATTTCTGTTGGCTGTAGGGGCCGGTCGTTAGGGAGTCATGTGGTTGGGTTGGTGCGCGTAGGGGATCTATGGCACGCAACTCATTCCACATCGAGGGTTAGCGCAATATATCTCAATAGGTCGAAGTGCTGGGCCATCCGTGCCGCCCCCTCACTTAAATTCCAAATTCTATAATCAAAAAATACAATAATTCCATTATCATAGTGCACACAGTTTCATGATAACACCATTCTATACATCAACTCGACTCACCGTCAAAATAATAACTGTTATTAATATTCCACATCCTTTAAAAGAAAACGCATTATTAACGAAATTGAATCAAAATATTTTGTATTTCGACTAACTTGGTGTTATTACAAAACCTGCCATTTGTAAATTACTAACGTAACGTGTGCAGCTTCGTTTCCTCTGCATTTGTGTTGTTTTCCTTCGGAATCCCATCTGTATTTATATTCATCAGGCTGGTGGGAAGGTTTTCCAAACAAGTCATGCCACAGAGGCTTATGAGCGGTAAGTAATTACAGTTCTCTCATTAGGTTTCCATGCACAGACTTGGAATGATTCTGAGGACGGTGTTTGAGCAAGAAGACGACAGCGAGTGAGTGAGACTTCCTTCAAAACGAAATTTGAACATCATATTCATTTCTATTTCACTGCAAAGCCCTCGAGACTACAACGCATCTCTTTCTATTTCTCTGGTTACAATTCGTTTCGGGCCACACACACTGGGAATGGCTTCATTTCTTATCGCCTGCATTAGAAGCATTAAGGCTGGTTCACAATAAACCGGGAACGAGAACCAGAATGAAAACGAGAAGCAGAGGACGTGAATATGAAAATTTTTGATTCACAATAAACCGAGAACGTAGACGACTATGTATCGATATGCATGTCAATAACGATATGTAAAATCGATATTACGCATTCTGATGTTATTTGTGTATAATTGACCAATGGCGTTCTCTCATGAGTACAAGACAACCAACATAAACACAGGTTAACCAACTTCGAAATTTCAACTGAAACATTTCATCATGTATGGTACTATAAATATGCCCATGCATCTTTATTATCACAACCTATTTTAAGTCTATCATAACGTAAAATAATTAGAGAAGAAACATTTGTAATAGAA
This sequence comes from Periplaneta americana, assembly GCF_040183065.1. Lineage (NCBI taxonomy): Eukaryota > Metazoa > Arthropoda > Insecta > Blattodea > Blattidae > Periplaneta > Periplaneta americana. Next base: position 165,274,584 of record NC_091121.1, read on the forward strand.
GAAAAATGAACATAACAGTAGTTATTGAATTGAAGTATGAATATGTAGTGTGTAATACAACCAATACAGTAATAAAATATGATCCACTTACGATCGGTGTTCAAAGACGCAGCTATTGAAAGCCACGTATTCTCCTTCATTTTCTCATCGTTATACGAGGCGCGCCGCTTATCGTAAACGTGAGGATTTTCCTCAACACTCAAAATTAGAATCTCATCAAATAAAACTTGCTCCATGAGGCACAGTACAGAACAAAATAATGCATAGGTTATGTCACGGTCTTCTTAATACAAAATATACGGCGACAAAATAGCTTTTAGATGGCAATAGAATGAATCTAGTGGGCTGTGATCGGAAACGTGAACGCCAAAGTTGAAACTTGGCCAACTCACCGTTCCCGATCCCGGGATCCGGCAAGCTTTTCGTTAATTGTGAATGCTCACATTTAAATGTATACATTTTAACAATTTTACCGTTTTCGTTTTCGTTCCGGTTCTCGTTTCCGGTTTATTGTGAACCAGCGTTTATACAGTGCAGTGTGGGGACATTGAAATTGAAATAGAAATACTTAAATAACACAATCATTAATAGGATCCTGGCATTAACAGTGAATTTACAATTGACTATTTCGTTTATATAACGTCATTCAATTTTCGACCAATGAAGTGTAATGAAATTTTGAATTCCAACCAATCACAGTCACACTTTGCGATAATTTTTGCAGCTAGATTTATCGCTATCAATTTATCGCATCGTCGTTCTTTTGTTTAGTCGTTGTCGCCAACTGTTTCCCCGTAAATTGATGATCATGAATACATTAAGATGCAACTACACGGTTCAACTTTTCTTTCAACTTTAAAGCAATGAGTGCAAGATTGATATTTAATATTAAATAATATATTTACGCAGTCAAGACGACGTTCAAAACGCGACACAAAATCTTCATGCATCTTAATTGAACGTACCTTTTAAACTTGATTCTTTCAATATTCTTCCCAGATTGCACGCATACGCGATTGGAATATTGAACTGTGTAGATGCATCTTTAGTTCCGTTACACACTATAGCGAGAATCCGTTTGTCGAGCTATAAAAATTCTTTCGTGTAGCACAGATTGTAACGGTCGAAATAAGGCACAACTGACATTGGTCGTACTTCCACAGGTAACTTAACCTATTGTAGCCTATAAAATTTGTATTTTGAGAATGAAATTAAACAATTAATAGAAAGTCAGATGTTCAAATTTATGTAACATCATCGCATATCAAACCCAAAGACCTTGCATAGTAATAATAAGGTCTTTGATCAAACTGCCTTCAGTATGGCATAATAAAATTCGTGTTTTAATTAGGCCTATCTATACAGAGATGGCTTCACTGTGTAGTAACATGTCTCGCTGTGAATACATAAGCATTAGAATATAGCTGTCCCCAATATTACTGTTAAATTAGATTATGATTTCAGCAGATAATGAAAATGTATTTATGTTATAATAATAAGAGAAAAGTGTAGTGGATGTAATTAACATTGGTAAATCTGTATTTTGCTTTTCGCAATTGGCATTACTGAATAATAACATCGAATTTCTTTATTGCAGTAATCGATATTCATCTACGAGTATTTCAACTTCACAATGTCTGAATAGGTTAAGTATTCGTTAATATACAATTATTAACATTTTGTGATCGAATTTTAGGGATATATTATTTACATTTTTATTTTATTCACGAAATAGTCCTAATAAATGTCACTCGAGGTCTGAGATTTCCCAGATAAATCCACTCGCTTCGCTCGTGGATTTATCGGTTGATCTCAGACCTCTCGTGACATTATTACAGACAATTACACGAAACAACAAAATATATACAGCGATAGGAACCTTAGATTAACTATGGTTTTACAATAAACAAGTACATGAAATAATAAAATATATACAGGGCTTTCATTTCAAAACTTCCCAGTCTAAATAACTAATTATTTAAATAGAATTTAATTCAAACAAAAAAGACGTGAATTTAGATATTGAGAGGGAAATCTGAAATCAGGCTTAATTGCATTTTAGATTTCACCCCCACCTCAGCCACCCCCACTTGGAATTTCAAATGGCACCCCCTATATTTTTTAAACTTAAATATGAAAGAGCGTTCAATTGTTTATAGACCTCATTCATTTATTTTCGAATCTTTTGTTTTCTATCGACGCCTGGCAACCTGTATATTTGTTATTTTCAATTGATTGTAGGATGAAAACACAGCTTATTTTGTGTAATTTCCTAATTTAATCAATAAGGATGATTTATGTTCTCTTTTGAAGGATATATATACACCATTTGCAACGATCGTATAATGGTAGCGAGTTTCATAATTTTCATACGAGCGTCTTAATTACCATTATAGGCAAGTTTCATAGGACTTTTTATGCTCGACCATATTTCTAACTTGAAATTATTCAGAAGTATTCATTTTATTCTTATCTGACTGGGGAGCGGAACTGACCTTATGCAATATCTCGTAAATTGTGAGATGTGCGCAGACGCGAAAGTATTGATTTTTTCCGAGAAACAAATGTCATTGACCTTGATATAATCTAAAGAGTAAAATAAACATCAATCTTGATATAACCTTGAAATTGATTTAGACATTGAAAAACGAGATGACAAATTTAATTTATTTGAATATTATTTACAATTAACGCCAATTATTATAGTAAAAGAACATAACCTTCTGCGACAGTATGGATTTCCAGCCTCCGTGATGTTTCGCTAGTTGTCTTTCGATTGCATATCCGAGAATAATCGATACTTGCGGTTTCATATTGCTACAATGCTGTTTTCTGATTGGTGGAACACCTGAACTTTAATGAATAGGTGTACTTTAATGAGGTCCATTAAAGGGCTGCTACCAAGTGCATAATTACTACACTTCGGCATGGTCGAGCATAAAATAATTTAATACACAAACACAACTATTACATGAAATGCTCAATACGTTTTTGTAGCTTTATTCTCTTCAGCTCTAATCAACAATATCAACAATCCAGGTTTAAGTTCTCCTGCACGGAAATATCATATGTACTTCGGTACACCATAAAAATATGATATGCGTATATAATCTCTTAGTGATTCAAGACGGCGCCGGCGGTCTTCCCGTCGGATCCCGACCACTTAGTCATTCGTAATGAGTGCACCTCTGTACATAGTGTGTTGGACATTTTGCCACTGTCACATATTCTGTGACACAGTACATGAGGTTAGGCTACCAAAGGGAAAACTGAGAGGTAGAACTTACAATGAGGGGATTCGATCCGGCATCGGAACTAGAATCTAGTGTGGCTTAGTGGATAAAGCGTTAGCACGTACAGCTGAAAACCCGGGTTCGAGTCCCGGTGCCTGAGAGAATTTTTCTCTGTTCTATCCATCCTTCATCATTATTGACAATAATTCTGATAGCAATGCGAAAAATAACTGAAATCCAATAAATAAAGCTTTTTATTTTAATATAAAATGCGAAGAATATACGTAGTAAATACTTGTAAACAAATTCCAAGAGAATTTAAAAGCAAACACTGTTATAAAATAGGAGTGAAAACTATATGAAGAAGAAAATCTTTAAGAGTAAGAAAACATCGTCAATTTTCTTAGAGAAGGAGATGAAAACGACTGGCAAGATAAAGAATAAGGAATAGTTTTCGTTGGACTGATCTCTGACTGGACTAGACGGCACTTCTCAGATATTCCATAAAATAGATGCCTATATTTGAATTTAAATGTATTCCACACTTCATCTCCGTTGAAGCTTCTTTCCGGACGATTTGCATTCATTGGAAACGTTCCTCAACTCCTTTCAATCCATTTCAAGTACTGGAATCTTATTTGAGGGGGTATCCGCTATGGTGCGCGAGGGAATGGGTTAGTTATAGACCGCACATCAATTCCACCACAGCTCCTTCTGTGGAGTCGATATCGTTTCGGGGTGAGTTAAACAGATTACTTCGCTTTGTTTTCATTCAGACTCCACCCGTCCCTGTAAGATTCTTTCTCTCCGGTAGAGCTGCTACCATAACTTGAGACAGGATTTCTACCGAGTGTATTTATTTGAGTCTGTACAAGTTTCAGGATATGGTTTTGTAATATTTACCTCTGAAATTTAGATAGGGGTTAATTAATTTAAAAGAATTACGTGCTTGTATATTCCATAGTTTATTTGAAAGGAAAATGAAACATTTTCATAATTTAATTCGTAATATTTCCTGCGACAATTTCAGTGTCGTGCTTCTTTCAGCTAGAACCTTGAACGATTAAAATAAACGAACCCTTTCATAGTAATCCCGTGCATCAACATCGGTTAGTGTAACCACCGGTTAAAGTTGCCACATAACCCCTGGTTAAGCATTTTTACGATGCCTCGACCTCGGTTAGGACTTAAATAGGAGGTTAACCACGGTAATCTCTAACCGGCCACATTCCAGCAGTTAAAGGAGATAACCTGTGATTATTAGGGCAAGTAAAACAAAATGGCGTACCGTACTTGAATTACCTACTTGGATAGAGATGATGCTGAACGTGAAATTTCTTTAGTGGAAAGAGAGAATTCTTACCAGGGAATTAGGTGACAGAACATTTCAGGAGGGATTTCGTTTATCAAAATATAGCTTCATTTCTGCTGCAACAAATGTATCACTTGAAATAACACAAAAGTCATATTTATCCTATGGACCGACTGCTTATATTGCCACAGTCTAGTATATACAATCACGAAGCTCAATACGTAGTGAATATGCATCCCTAGATAGTTGCTAACCACTAGGATCGCTACTATCGCCTCATTACAGACAATGCGAAATAGTACCGGCACAGTCTATTGTTCCTAATACCCTCAAAACTCAAGCTTCGTGACTGTATATACAGACGTGGACAAATTATTAACAAAATTGACGATTTTTATGATAATTCTGTTTACAAAATTTGACTTCTCAATTTAGACTACAGTTGACAATTTTGCATATTTCCATCATTACAGTAGACAGAAATATGCAAAAATGTCAACTGTAGTTTAAATTGAAGAGTCAAGTTTTGTAAAAATATATAATAAAAATCTTCAATTTAGCTAATAATTTATAAATTAGCAAAAATGAAGAGCCAAATTTTGTAAAAATATAAAATAAAAATCTTCAGTTTTGCTAATAATTTGGAAATATCCAAAATGTCAACTGTAGTTCAAATTGAAGAATCGAATTTTGTAAAAATATACAATAAAAACCTTCAGTTTTGCTAATAATGTGTAAATATGCAAAAATATTAAATGTAGTCCAATTTGAAGAGTTAAATTTTGAAAAATATACAATACAAATCTTCAATTTGGCTAATTATTTGGAAATACACAAAAATGTCAACTGTAGTCTAAATTTAAGAATCATATTTTGTAAAAATATATAATAAAAATCTTCAATTTTGCTAATAATTTGTCCACGTCTGTACTAGACTGTGACATTACGATTCTATGCAACTGTTATTTTCTGTATTTTAAGACAGAACACTCGAATATCCCTTCCTCTATGTCACTGGCTGAACGAAGAGAGGTTATGGATGGCTTTTTGGATAAAGCACAGTTCTCTGGTGTAAATGGGGTCCTGGATCATACACACATTCCTACTAATCTTCTGTATCCTTTTCATTTATGAATATTCCATCTTTTTTATATAATATGTTTAAATATAGTAATTAAGTCTATCAATACGTCAACCTCACACTGAGATATAATCATTTTTGCATTCAATTTTCCATTTTGTATGATTTTAACCTAACAGCACTAAAAACATAGAATGCAACTCGAAAACATAACAGCGCCCAAAGGCAAACAAATGCAACGCGAAAATATAGGACACGTTCGTTTCGATGTAGAACGAAGTCAGCGCAATCGTTATTAGACACTGACTATTATCTTTGCAGAGGTATGGATGCTTCCCTTTAGTCTTTTTGTAGAAATAGTGCACCATCATAGACTTTACTCTGGTTAAATGACGTGTCAGCTAACCATGTTTAAGTAATGGGTGATTATGAATGGTGCACAGAAATTACATTTTAATCACGGTTACTGTTTAACCGTCGTTCTGTAACCTATGATTACTGCGTTTTTAACCGAGGTTGATGCACTTCGCCATAAGTATTGCAACACTAGCCTTAGATTATGTCTATCTTCGGCTTTTTTTTTTCCTTCAAAATTTCTCTACGCTCCTTCATTCGAACGACGACAAACTGACAGACAAATGGCCCAGTGTCTTGGAGTTCACATAATTCTTTCCCCACCGTTCCAAATTACCTTGCAAGGACGCGCGAAGGCGTAATACTTCAAAATAAGTATTTCCTTTCATTCATGCTCATTTCTTCCGATCCATTTCAGAAATGACATTCCTCGGTATGATTACTATTCGAAAACGGGCATGAAGTAAAGTCTAATCCTGTATTTAATCTCGTATGACATCAATAGGAAACGAAGTGTGGACACCAAAACATTGCTTAGAGGTGACTACAGGCTTAAGGAACACTGGCTGTAGGATGCTTTTAGTATTCATATATACATTTTAACGCACTTGACAAGACTATTGTCTATTGCAATTAACTGTATCTGAAGAGCTCTAATAAGCGAAAACGTTTTTGCAATATTTGATTTCAATACTTAACATGTATTAACGCGTGTTAACGTACATTGAAAACGATAAGTCATATGCAAATTGGATCGGTGTCTGGTAGAGTTCCCGGGTAGCTTAGTTGATAGAGCGTTGATACGTTTAACCAAAGGTCCCGGGTTCGATGCCCGGCAACGGAACAATTTTTCCCTCGAAATTATTCAAATCAACTTTACAGGGAGTTATACCTGTAAGCTTGATTTGCATAATACACGTCACTGTTCGTTAACAGAAAACCACAATTTAAGTCACACAGAGTTAGTGTGCACTCAATGTTGGTTGCTTGACGGTTGTCAGCCCACTTTGAGGTCTGTGGATATAGAGGGAAAAATTGGATCGGTGTCTGGTAGAGTTCCCCGGTAGCTCAGTTGGTAGAGCGCTGGTACGTTTAACCAAAGGTCCCGGGTTCGAACAATTTTTCCCTCGAAATTATTCTAATTATTCGATAAGTCATATGATTGAAAATAAACACTCTTGATATATATTGAATTTATGTGCCTATTTGCCTGCCTATTTTAGCCAAAATAAATACCTGAAATTCCGGGCTCTAAATATTCATTGTATTGTTGACGGTGCAAACAATACTCCTTCCTGCGAAAAAGAGACATACTGACGGAAATGAGTTTAATAGACCTTAAGGGGGCAGGTACACCATTGGCCTGCAAATATTTAGTATAATTCATTTTTTTATATCACAACTACTATAAAAGCTAAATAAACAGAACTTTTCATGCTTAATATACATACATTACACTTTATAAAACACTATTCAGAATATTAAAATGGCTAATCAAACGCAAAAAAAAAAAATTACACCCGTAAAACATTTGCAAAATAAAATATATAATCGATTAAATATCTTTTATAGAAATATTCTGAAGACCTACATCAACATATAGTCTAGGATCTTTTACCTATTTGTTCAGAAAATGTTTTTTTTCTTAACAATTTTTTTTATAAAATTAATATTGAAGGTAACGATTAATAAAAAAAATATTTCTTGAAGGAATAGGTAAAAGATCCTAGACTATGTTGTTGATGTAGGTCTTTAAAACATTCCAGTAAAAGAATCATGCAGATATCTAATTGATTGTATATTTTATTATGTAAACGCTTTACGATTGTAAAAAAAGCAACTTCGATATTATTTTTACAGGTAAGTATTAGGTATTTCAGTATTCTGAACAGTGTTTTATAAAGTGTAATGTATGTATGTATATTAAGCATGATAAGTGTTGTTCATTTAGCTTTTATAATAGCTGAGATACAAAGACATTATTTTCCATTGAATTTTCGCAGGCCAATAGTGTACCTCCCCCTTAATAATAATAATAATAATAATAATAATAATAATAATAATAATAATAATAACAATAACAATAATACTCCAATTATGAGTGCGTTTTTATATTTGCTTGAAAATGGTATGTTCCTTCACGGCACAAGTTCTATCGGACTCTTATCCTGCAAAGCGTTGCATGCTATAAGACACAAAGTTCACTGTCAGAATAATGCAGTGAACTATTTTTCGTCATCCATTGTAACACACACAAAGGAAGATGTCGTCTCCCAGAAATTCTGAAGACCGAATCGTCTCATCTCTCTCAGATTCGCATGAAAGGCGCTGTTTTGTCTCAACCATTTCCTTCACATTGTTCAGTGCGAGAGAGCCTAGGGCACAGTGCAAATATTTCATGAGATGTAAATATTCGCGGCTTGAGCTTTTTCCTACAGTGGCGGCAATCTAAGAACGAACTCGGGTTTTACGCAGCAACTCTCAGTAACATCACAGTCTAGTATATACAGTCGCGAAGCTCAATACGTAGTAAATATGCAAACATTAGATAGTTGCTCACCACTAGGATCGCTAATATCGCCTCATTACAGGCAATGCAAAATAGTACCGTCACAGTCTATTGTTTCTAGCACCCTCAAAACTCAAGCTTCGTGACTGTATACAGGGTGTTTAAAAAATACGGGGCATAATTTCAAGTATGTATTTCCCATATGTAGACAATCAAAATAGTTCATTACAACAAGTGTTCGGAAATGCTTTATTTCCGAGTTACGGCCTTCACAACATTGAAATTCACCGGAACGATTTTCTTTCCGCAGGTCGTTGCCGTCAAAGGAGACATTAAGAGGGCACTCTGACAGTTCATTCCGAGGCGAAGGTTACATTCAGTGTTGTGTAGGCGTTAGACTGTGCGACATGTATTCAAATCAAGAACTGGCAGAGATACACTTAATGTACGGTAAGGCGGACGGCAATGCTGCGCTGGCTCGTCGTTTGTACCAGGAGAGGTACCCACAGCGACCAAGTCCAGATCGGAAGACATTTGTACGTCTCCATTACCGTCTGTGCGAGTATGGAAAATTTAACTCCCCTGGTTTGGGAAGGGGACGACCAAGATCTACAACCCCAGAAGTACAGGATGAGATACTGGAGGCTGTGAACATGACTCCTTCTATCAGCACACGAAGGGTAGCGTTGCAAGTCAATGTTCCTCATACGACTGTCTGGAGACTGTTGAAAGAGTATCAATTGTATCCTTATCATTTGCAACGTGTACAGGCCCTGTCACCAGCAGATTACCCTGCACGAGTTAGGTTCTGTCAGTGGTTCTTGCAGCAGTGTGGTGTAAATCCGAACTTTCCTGCCTTAGTATTATTTGCAGATGAAGCACAGTTCACACGAGATGGCATAACAAATGTCCACAATCAGCATGTATGGGCGTATGAAAACCCACGTGCAACTGTTCCATCTCATCACCAGGTGCGGTTCTCCCTCAACATGTGGGCCGGTATCATTGGTGATCGATTAGTTGGACCCCATGTACTTGTAAACAGACTTACGGGGCAGGCGTAACCAAACTTCCTGGAAAACACCATACCTCATGTTTTAGAAGACACTCCACTAATCAATCGTCAACACATTCACTTCTTGCATGATGGCGCTCCTGCACACTTCAATCGTACGGCTCGCCGGTACTTGGATCGAAGGTTTCCTGATCGATGGATAGGTAGAGGTGGCCCAATTGCTTGGCCTCCACGCTCACCTGTTCTGAACCCTCTCGATTTCTACTTGTGGGGCCATTTAAAATCATTGGTTTATTCGTCTCCGGTGCCTGATTTGGAATCCCTTCGGAATCGAATTGTGGCATGTTCTGAGGACATACGCAATACTCCTGGAGTTTGGGATCGCGTTCGCAGGTCAATGAGACATCGATATGAGGTCTGTATTCAAGCAGGAGGTGGACATTTTGAACATCTTCTGTAATGACAACGACCTGCGGAAAGAAAAACGTTCCGGTGAATTTCAATGTTGTGAAGGCCATAACTCGGAAATGAAGCATTTCCGGACACATGTTGTAATGAACTACGTATTTTGATTGTCTACATGTGGGAAATACATACCTAAAATTATGTCCCGTATTTTTTAAACACCCTGTATAGTAGACTGTGGTAACATCTCCACATGTGTCTACAGCATCTCTGCTCCATAACAACGAACGTAATAAATTCCAATTACTGTACTTGTTGCACACAGTAAACAACATCATATCAACTACATTACTTTTTCATACATTTATATATTAAATAACTCCTTTGAATTAGCTATTGTTCCAGAGGTCTGCATCGGACGTTTTCGCTCGAGCGCCAAGTAGTTCATAGCATAAACCGATAGGTAGCGCACATGCATGATGGGTAAAATTGTCACGAGCGATAAATCCTCGAACGGTATAAGCAGAGCGTTAGACATTCGTTCTTGTTACAGTGATGAACTGTGCAGTAACATCTTAAATGTTTATCATTTCAAAACTTTACAGTGTTTAACTAACCTCTCCATAGTACAACTACAAAACTTGCTTTAAAATGTAATATAAATGTTGTAAATAGGCCTAAATGTTTTTTTTCCCCCACACAGGAGTGATTTTGTTTCTGCCACATCTGATAGATATTATTGGACGTAAATGTAATTATTATAAACGGAGAACACAATCACGATAATGCAAGAACCGTATCAAGTTTTCTAGTAATAATAATAATAATAATAATAATAATAATAATAATAATAATAATAATAATAATAATCTCTAATAATTAGTGTATCAATCTTTGCGTCTGTAACTGTTGTGCAGCATGATTATTCGTTTTATTATATTTTCTGTGACGTTATCTCTGTACTAATATTGTTATTAATCTACTGCTATATCAATAATATTTTGTAAAACGTTTCTACATTGTCGCAGTGTAGGGTAAATATAGGTAATTTCGTGGCAGTGGTTATTTCGTGATACTTTTTCTTTGCTCTTTTGTGAAATAACCAATGGTGTTACGAGATCCAAATTTCCGCCAAAGGATTGCATATGTTGTCCAGATTCCAGAAACATACAGCTAAGCTTTGTGTGACTATTGTAGTTGCTTCAGTGAGCTTTTATGTTTGGAGAGAGCAAGTTTGCGTCGACTTCTCAGGCGTACAAATTTTGTGGATGTTTGTAATTACATTACAGGCTTATTACTAAAGGTAAGCATATGATATTTGGTACAAAGATTTATTGTATCGTCATGGAATTTTAGGAAATGTTTTTGGAATTTTAGATACATCTGTAGTCGCCATATAGGCTTAGCTTTACTGATAGAAATCTTAGCTGTTTGAGGCGAAATTTTTTTGAGCATTAAGTGTTACAATTTTTAAAATAGCATAAAATGTATTACAATAGGAATTTTAGAAATCTGAAGAAAAGATGTGATAACAAAAAAGAAAACGGAGACGCAATGGGTTCAATGTATCTTCTGTTTGATTTGCTATCATGCTAAGTGTCAATGATAAGTGCTAGATGACTTGCAAGAATTGTGACAGAAGATGGAACATGGTTCCACCATTTTGGACCGGAGACAGAGGCAGACAATGGAGTGGCATCATGCAAATTCACCAAAGAAATAGAAATTCAAAAGTACACTTTCGGCAGCAAACGTTATGGCTACTGTGTTTTTCGATTCAGAAGGACTCTTGCTTGTGGACATCATGCCACACGGAACCACCATTAATTCTGACGGGTATGTTGCAACTCTCAAGAAACTTCTAGTTCGACTGAGTCGTGTTCGACGACATCGGGAGAAGCAGGATGTTCTGCTATTGCACGACAACGCACAGCCATATGTCAGTCACAAGACCACAGACCAGATCAGAAAATTCGGATAGACAACACTGAAACATCCGCCTTACAGTCCTGAACTGGCACCGTGCGATTACCATATCTTTGGTAAACTGAAAGATCCCTTCGCGGAACGAGGTTAGAAGATGACTCCCTTGTGCACGCTGCTAAAGAGTGGCTCAGACGTGTTGGTCCAGACTTTAACCGTGCTGGTCTACAGGCCCTCGTTCCTAGGTTACGTAAGGCAGTTGAAAGGGACAGGGATTATGTGGAAAAGTGACATTTTGTTCCTTAAGAATGCATCTACATTCTGTGAAAATAGCAAAGCTGTAGGATAAAAATATAATTTTTAAACAAATGTTATGCATTACTTTTGGAGTTACCCTAGTAATATAGGCTATAGTAAAGTCCGTAATAAAAGTGTTCATCCTTTCAGGGCAAAGAAGATTCCTTTTCAATTTCAATTTTTACTTTGATTTCATTCTTATTATGTGTTGATATGTATTTCTATGTTTTCTTGCTATGAATATTAGACGGAATTATTATGTTTGAAGTCTTGTAACAATAAATGAGAATTTCATTTGACTTTAATGAATTTTTCCACAATTCTTCTACTTCTCACGAAATTATCAATGGAATATGACCAAATTACTAAGGTTATCACGAAATAACCAACCTTTCAGAAGTTGTAAAAGTGGTTTTTGGCACATATTCAAGAACGTATACAATCTTTTATGTCTCCAGATTTGTAGAGCAAGTTATCGTCTTTTAGATGAAAAAATCGGAATAAGGGTATATTTACACATTTGCATTTTAAATTAGTTTTCATGAAATTATCACGAAATTACCAATGTTTACCCTATAGGCGGAACACTATGTATGGACCTATCATATTATATATGTGGTAAATCAAATATTAAACAATTATTAATTAGCAATAATAACTGTATATCGAAGTTTTTCATAATATTTGATTTATAACTTCATGTTCCTGTTTTGGTACGTTCCATTGACTGTTCCATTGAACGTTTGCCATAAACGCAGAAAATAAAGCCTGATTTTTACCGTGTGAGCAAAACATATGTGTATCTTATCTGTCGCCTTCCATACAAGATAAGACATGTCGGTGGGATGACCTTGTACTGTGCTTCTATTTATTACAAGCGTATCACGACCGATCCTATCTCACTCGAGGGTGCGACACTCGACCGAGTTCAAGCGAGCGATTTAACTCCAATGCAGCACTCTGTATTGTTCAGTTATACAGGGTGTTTCCGGGCTAGTGTTACAAATTTTTAGGGGTGATGGGGAAGGGCACATGTATCAATTTGAGATAAGGAACCATGGTTCGGAAATGACTGAGTCGAAAGTTAAAAGCAAAAATAGTTGTGTGGAAATGAATTGTAATTTGGCAACACCTGCCCTCCTTCCTTCGTTGGTCAGTACACGGACTTCTTTTCGGAGTTCGTGGTATAATCTTCAAATACACCTATAACCTTTCAAAATCAAAGGGATTCACATTTTACAATGTTGAGAAAATCCTTAGAGAAATTCTAAAGGACTCAATTAAACTTTTGCAATTTCAACTCTATTTCGGAGTAATTTTCTTTTGAAATTTATTGTATGTATTTTCATTGTAAACTTTTATATATGTATTTGTTGTCTGGTTCCTTGTGGTCACAATTATTGAAGGGTAGATGGTTTTATTTTATAAATCCGATGAGTGTGATAAATTGAACAGTACATGTACCAAAAAATAGTACAAAAATATTATTTTTAATCAATCGAAGAGGGAGATAATTTGTGGAATGACTTCGAAAAAAGATGAAATCCACAAAAGACATCGCTGGGACATGTTTAATTGACTCATCCAGGCGGCTGACTATGGCGACGATGAATCAAAACGAAACAAATCGGAGTTACATGCTAACAATTACCCACGTATATTTATGTCTAATTTTCACCACTGACGTTCTTTGACTTACTATTTATTGCAGCTGGCAACATCAAAATGATATCGGAGGTCTGGTACCTCTTTTCTTCATACTCACCTGAAACAAAAGATAAATTATGTAAGATTTTATGCATATTATTATGGGATAACAATAATGATCAACAATATGAACTTATATATTACATTACAATAATATCATGTACCAAGATTAAGTACTCAGGGGATACCTGTTCCACATTATCTTTATCCATAATAAATTCTCAAGAAATCTTTCACATATTAATCCGCATTTTATTTTTAAGAGAAACAGCCAGAAAAGTAATTTATGATGACTGGACCCACATTACACAAACTAAATACCAAAATGAAGGGTTGGACTCTCTAAATGAAGTGAGCTAAGAAGTAAAACTGTGGATATAATTTGCTCGTCTGATTCAAGTTTGTAAGATCGAAATATTTTGTAAGTTAATATTATAATATCCATTCATTCGTATGACATAATATAATGCGAATAATGAATAGAAAGGTCATTAGGTCATCCATCCATCCATCCATCTATTTCCTAAATAAATAAATAAATAAATAAATAAATAAATAAATAAATAAATAAATAAATAAATAAATAAATAAATAAATCACATATATTTTCTCCATCCATCCATACATTCTTTTCCTCCATCCAACCCTATCTCCAGTCATCCATTTCTCCCATATCTTCACCTATTTATCCATTTCCTTCTTCTCTCTATTTCCATCCATCCATCCATCCATCCATTTTCTCCATCCCTCCAACCACCTATCCATTTCCTAAATAAATAGATAGATAAATAAATAAATACATAAATAAATAAATAACATATTTTCTCCATCCATCCATACATTCTTTTCCTCCATCCATCCATGTCTCCATTTATCCATTTCTCCCATATCTTCACCTATTTATCCATTTCCTTCTTCTCTCTATTTCCATTCATTCATCCATGCATTCATTTCCTCTAACCATCCATTCATCCATCCATGCATTCATTTCCTCTAACCATCCATTCATCCATCCATGCATTCATTTCCTCTAACCATCCATTCATATATCCATGCATTCATTTCCTCTAACCATCCATTCATCCATCCATGCATTCATTTCCTCTAACCATCCATTCATCTATCCATGCATTCATTTCCTCTAACCATCCATTCATCCATCCATGCATTCATTTCCTCTAACCATCCATTCATCCATCCATGCATTCATTTCCTCTAACCATCCATTCATCTATCCATGCATTCATTTCCTCTAACCATCCATTCATCTATCCATGCATTCATTTCCTCTAACCATCCATTCATCCATCCATGCATTCATTTTCTCTAACCATCCATTCATCCATCCATGCATTCATTTCCTCTAACCATCCATTCATCTATCCATGCATTCATTTCCTCTAACCATCCATTCATCTATCCATGCATTCATTTCCTCTAACCATCCATTCATCTATCCATGCATTCATTTCCTCTAACCATCCATTCATCCATCCATGCATTCATTTCCTCTAACCATTCATTCATCTATCCATGCATTCATTTCCTGTAACCATCCATTCATCTATCCATGCATTCATTTCCTCTAACCATCCATTCATCTATCCATGCATTCATTTCCTCTAACCATCCATTCATCCATCCATGCATTCATTTCCTCTAACCATCCATTCATCCATCCATGCATTCATTTCCTCTAACCATCCATTCATCTATCCATGCATTCATTTCCTCTAACCATCCATTCATCTATCCATGCATTCATTTCCTCTAACCATCCATTCATCCATCCATGCATTCATTTCCTCTAACCATCCATTCATCCATCCATGCATTCATTTCCTCTAACCATCCATTCATCCATCCATGCATTCATTTCCTCTAACCATCCATTCATCTATCCATGCATTCATTTCCTCTAACCATCCATTCATCTATCCATGCATTCATTTCCTCTAACCATCCATTCATCCATCCATACATTCATTTCCTCTAACCATCCATTCATCCATCCATGCATTCATTTCCTCTAACCATTCATTCATCTATCCATGCATTCATTTCCTCTAACCATCCATTCATCTATCCATGCATTCATTTCCTCTAACCATCCATTCATCTATCCATGCATTCATTTCCTCTAACCATCCATTCATCCATCCATGCATTCATTTCCTCTAACCATCCATTCATCCATCCATGCATTCATTTCCTCTAACCATCCATTCATCTATCCATGCATTCATTTCCTCTAACCATCCATTCATCTATCCATGCATTCATTTCCTCTAACCATCCTTTCATCCATCCATGCATTCATTTCCTCTAACCATCCATTCATCCATCCATGCATTCATTTCCTCTAACCATCCATTCATCTATCCATGCATTCATTTCCTCTAACCATCCATTCATCCATCCATGCATTCATTTCCTCTAACCATCCATTCATCTATCCATGCATTCATTTCCTCTAACCATCCATTCATCTATCCATGCATTCATTTCCTCTATCCATCCAACCATCCATCCATCCATTTCCTCCATGCATGCATGCATCCATCCATCCATCCATCCATTTCCTCCATTCATTCATCCATCCATCATGCATCCATCCATTCACGCATTCCTCTATCCATCAATCCATTTCATGCATTAAACCTTCCAGTCATTCAATTTAAAACAAGAGAAACTAAACCAAATAAATAAAACAAAGTCAACCAGTTAAAAAAGCGAGTCACCCAATCAACAGATCAATTAAGTGATAAACAACCAAATGAACTAAAAGAAAAATTCAAACATCCAAATCAAGCAAACACTTAAACAAAACAAGTCAACTAATTACCAAACCAATCAACAAAATTAATAATCCAACCAACCAGCGAACAAACGAAAGAAAATCCACTAACCAAATCAAAGAAATCAAAATCAAACAAAACAGGACATAATCAAACCCGTCAATGGACCTAATAATTCATGCCTACAAATCATGTCTAATCATTTAATTCCTGGGATGTCCTTTTATAACGTGTATACTTCCTGGTTTCTGTAACATATTATCTGGGCTATTTTAACGTTACGCAATATATTAAATTTATTCGTTCACATCATAAAGAAAGACAAGAAATATAAGAAGATGAAATATTTTATTTCGACTCCAGTTGAGCTCTGTCTCTCTGTGAAAATCAGTGGGCACAGAGCCATTTGGAATGGAATTTATAATGTGGACTGAAAAGTCGCTTGCAATATAACATAGCGCGGGGACAGGACAACACAAAGCTCGTCACCTGAACCCGGCCCCACGAATATTGGGCAGTTGGCGCATGAAAGGAATGGCCTCGAGTCGGGCATGGGGCTATATTGATTACAAGGAACACGTTGCTAAAGCCGTTAGCACAGGCTAAAAAACGTCGATATTCAATATCAGAGTTGATTAGTGGCAGTGCACGACGTATTACATGGTATTCAATATTATGGACTGAAGTCTGAGGATGATGGAAACGTTTGACAGTTCTGACATATATAATGGTTTTTTACTTGGCTATTTAACGACGCTGTATCAACTACTGGGTTATTTAGCGTCGGTGGAATTGATGATAGTGAGATGGTATTTGGCGAAATAAGCCCGAAGATAAGCCATAGATTACCTGACATTCGCTTTAAGATTAGGGGTACCAATGACAGACAGACAGACAGACAGACACAGACAGACAGACAGACAGACAGACAGATAGATAGATAGATAGATAGATAGATAGATAGATAGATAGATAGATAGATAGATAGATAGATAGATAGATAGATAGATAGATAGATAGATAGATAGATCGACGGATGGACGGACAGACAGACAGAGACAGTCAGATAGATAGATAGATAGATAGATAGATAGATAGATAGATAGATAGATAGATAGATAGATAGATACATACATACATACTACAGTGCATACATACATGCATAGTTATGAGCAGAGACCGGAAGTTTAGGCATTATGAATCATTAAAATAGGCAGGCAAAAAGACATTGCAAATAGCTAAAATAGGCAGGCAAAAAGGCATTATAAATAGCTAAAATACGCAATAAAAGGTAATTACAAAAACCTTGCACTAGACCCACAACCTTGCACTTTCCACAAAGGGTTTTCTGCAGCAAGAAAAGCTTTACAGAAGTCCAATGCAAATTGAGATTTTCGACTCGATGTTGCAATTACTGTTGGAAGCAAAGAAATCTTCTTCCCAGTAGCCTTGGAAAGTGCATTTTTGTGTTTGGTTGTACCGATATGTTGCGATATGAAATATTTAGCTAGCTACAACAACGTCGCAATGAAAACTGAAAGAAAAATAACGTTAGACCCGCATTCATTGTTGCCTTGTCAAATAAACACAAGCGATAATTAAAACGCTTTCGCAGCACTCATTGTTGCAAAGAGAATATGAAGTGACTGAAAGATAATAATATACATTCGGTGAAGTCACTTTCACTGTAGCGGTTATAGAAATAAATTGAAATATACCTGTAGGCAATTTTTAATAATAAATTAATAATTAATAGATACATAATCAAATAAAGGCAAAAAAAGCATTCTCGAAAGTCAAGCAGGCTTGAATAGTCACAGTTGTTTATACCTGACTGAACTTTTATCTGTTTTGGCAACTGTTATACATGTATAAACAATCAAGTAGCCTATTTGAAACATCATCTCTACCTTTCAGTGTATAATAATCCGTTCCCCGATCGTTATTTAATTACTAGGCCGTTACTAAAAGACTAGGAAATTGTTTTCGTATATTTGAGATCAAGTATACAATCTTAAGTAAAAAAAATGGTTTTATGTAACGGTAAGTTTTATGTTTCTTAGAAATTCAAATTTATTTGAGATTTTTTTTATTTCTATAACCATAGGTAATATCTGTTAGTACAACCAGAACATTTTGATAACTGTGATACTGTTTTCTTTTGTCTTTTTGTATCAATTAAACATCTATCTATTTTCAATTATGTATGTTATTCAAAGTTACGAAATCTTTCCACGTCGACTAAATGCTATTTCGAGAATGATGAGCGAGACTCGAAGCGCACGAGAGTTACGAGACGAGACGGGATTCGAAACACAAGTGCAACGAACACAGCGAGCGAGAGCGGCAGTTAGTTTTGTTCATGATATAGACAGGAAAATAACAGAAGGGGAATGTAGGGATAAGGTTGCTCTGGAAATCCAATCGATGATCAAAACAAATTGGGGAAACGAATTATATCTTTATGGAGGAAGAAGAGAAGGTAGACTGGGTTTAATCTGGTTTCGTCTAGGAGCCTGGAGGGCACTTAAAATCGTCAACGAAGAGGGGGCGAGAATATGTCCTCTTTGCGGTAAAGGCGAGACATCACACCACATTTTGTCGGAGTGTGAAGCCACAGAAGCTCTGAGGAAACGATTCCTGCCAGAGTCCTTCATTACATCTAGCAGGGGGCACTTGGCAACATACAATATGTTAAATAACGTTAAATTTTGTGACAGTGTGGGAAAATTTATGGCAAAAGTTCGACAGTTGGGGGTGGAACTGACCGAGGGGAGGGGGCCGAGGAAATAAGGGAAAGAATTATTTATTAGTGTTGTAATGAGTAGTATTAACACTGAGCGAATGGGATAATTAGGGGATAATGTTCTTTTTGTATTTATTGTGTCCTTTTTTTTCTCTCTCTCTATTTGTATTTTATTGCGTGTGTATGTTTTTTTTAATGTATTACCTTTATATTTATTAGTTGGATTATTTGGTGCAGTTTCAATAAGGAATTGAATTGTTTATATATATATATATATATATATATATATAAACAATTATGTTTCACTGTGTTTTTTTTTCTTTTCATATTTTACATTTATTTTATTTTTTATTATTTTTGTGAAATTTGGTATAAAGTTAGATTAGTTGTAATTGTGATAAATAATGATAACGGTAGTAATAATAATAACTGTTGTTTTACTATTTTATTATTAGTAGTATTATTTTCGTTTTGAAGTTTCAAACTATGCATAGCTATAGCACGAATGGCCGTATGGGCTCGTGCGAAGGATCTTGTGTACATGAGTTTGTATAATTTATTATGCATCAATAAATGCACTTTACCGACCGACCGACCGACTGACCGACAAACCGACCAACCAACCAACCAACCAACCACAACCAACCAACCAACCAACCAACCAACCAACCAACCAACCAACCAACCAACCAACCAAACCAACCCAACCAACCAAACCAACCCAACCAACCAAACCAACCCACCAACCAAACCAACCAACCAACCAACCAAACCAACCCAACCCAACCAACCAAACCAACCCAACCAACCCTACCAACCAAACCAACCGAACCAACCAAACCAACCCAACCAACCAACCAAACCAACCCAACCAACCAAACCAACCAACCAACCAACCAACATATATATATATATATATATATATATATATATATATATATACACACAATTATGTTTCACTGTGTTTTTTTCTTTTCATATTTTACATTTATTTTATTTTTTTATTATTTTTGTGAAATTTGGTATGAAGTTAGATTAGTTTTAATTGTGATAATTAATGATAACGGTAGTAATAATAATAACTGTTGTTTTACTATTTTATTATTAGTAGTATTATTTTCGTTTTGAAGTTTCAAACTATGCATAGCTATAGCACGAATGGCCGTACGGGCTCGTGCGAAGGGTCTTGTGTACATGAGTTTGTATAATTTATTATGCATCAATAATGCATCAATAAATGCACTTTACCAACCGACCGACCGACCGACCGACCAATCAACCAACCAACCAACCAACCAACCAACCAACCAACCAACTAACCAACCCATCTATCCATCCACCCATCCACCCACCCACACACCCACTGAAAAAAAATATAACATCTTAAAATTCCTTTGCAGAACGAGAAGTCAATTTTTTATCTCGAAAAGGAAGCAAAAACGATCAAAATTGTATTAAACTTTTTTGTTTGAAATATCTCAAAGAATAATCCCCAGAAATCAAAGATACTACTTACGGTTCTCTCTGTATATTGAATATTAATATTAATGACGTGTAATAAGCTATTTATTATAAACGGCAGCCAAGAGTTTAAAGCACAGAAAGTCTTCTCCTTTTCCTGCAGCACTGACGTCGTTATCAGAAACATTACCGTGCACAGAAACAACCAGACAGAACAAATGTTGACACTTTATGTCCATTACACCGTTCCTAGTGGTAGCATGTA
This sequence comes from Periplaneta americana, assembly GCF_040183065.1. Taxonomy (NCBI): domain Eukaryota; kingdom Metazoa; phylum Arthropoda; class Insecta; order Blattodea; family Blattidae; genus Periplaneta; species Periplaneta americana. The sequence goes on from NC_091121.1 coordinate 165,295,690, forward strand.
ATAGATGGTTCGAGGGAGCAGGTGGTTTCGTAGTTGTACGGACTTGTGTGTATAATTTGCTCTCAGGTTCTGTGAATAAGGCGCACCAGGTCCCCGAGGTTGTACAGCGCTGCTGACTCCAGCAGTCGAACACTCCCTTAAGCCCCCGTGTCGTCACAGATGTAGTTCTTGAAATCTCCCATTCCCATTGCGGTAATTGTCGTAATAGCAGCTTCTATTAGATTCTTCTCTCCTCACGACAATAATTATTTTAAAAGAAACGTGGGGATTTTCCACGTGAGTCCCGAGACTCATTTAAAGTCTAAAGTAATGTTCTTACGGAATGAATCTGCCCTAGTGAAGAGTCCCTGAAACTTCCCCTTCATCCCTTTTGGACACAATTCCCATGAGAAATAACACTCAATCTGGAGTCCATTATTTCTGGCTACTATTACGGAGATTAAACAGTTACTTAAAGCTTACATTATGTGTTACTTAAAGTTAACTGTTATCGCCAGAAGAAGTGAATTAAAGGCATTAACATCACTTTAATTACAGTGATAATAGTTGTCTACCCCCTCTCACAGTCCGACCTCTTTAAACCCCGTGCTTAGTTCATGGGAATTAGAATGAATTATTCATTTAACAGAGAATTTAATTCCTGTGTACATACAAAAGTAATCTACAAAAGACTCTTAATTCTGTACTTAAGTTTTAATTTAACATGAGAGTGAAATGTTTCTATTTTATTATTTACGAAGTATATAAACACTGAGAAGCTTTTTAAAGAGCGAAAGAAGCTATGTAAGACACCATCAAGTTAAGGATATAACAATAATTAAAATGAATTTAATTGCGGTATTTAAATGTCTCTTTATTTTCATTTCCATAACTTTTAAAATAATACCTCTCATTTCTTAATACAGGCACAAGAAGTAATTCATATGAAAGTTAGGGTGATAAAATACTGGTTAAAATTATATCTGGGGATCAGTCGCTTCTACGGTCGATTTGCTGCAAAGTTCAACAAAGAGAGGGTTGGGAAAAGGGGTGGGTTTATAAACTGCAGAGAGGGCTGCATCATATAGGAATGGGATGGGTGTGGGAGAAAGGAGAGAATAACAGAAGGAATGTATGGCGTAATGTGAAGATGCGTTTAATTGATATCGAGATGCAAGAGATTGAGCTCCAATGTTCGGAAAAGTACTCACTACATCTACAATCAGATCTCATGCTTAATTGGGGGAGGTGTGACTACATAAATTCTTGTGACAAAGACAGTAGAGCAGGTTCAGCGTGGCTAAGATTGGGGACAGGGAAGGGTAATAAAATTGTCAACGAAGGAGAGCGCCTTTGTCCACTGTGCAGAGAAAAGGACTCCTATAAACATATTTTATTACAGTGTGTCGAATTGGAATATGTACGGAGAAAATACCTACCACCCTCGATGCTAAGTCAGAATAGGAGTTCGCTTGCATGTCTTGACCTCATGGGGAATAGAGAATGCGAACAAATGACTGGATTGTTCCTCTTGAAGGCGAGAAAGATTAGAACTTCAGCTGTTGAAGTTTGTGACGCGAACTGAGGGAAGGATAATAGTATCTACCCAACTGTACACTTTTATGTCTTTTAGGTTAGGATATATTATATAATGTGTTTTGTTGTGCCATTTCCATTTTAATATGTGTGTTCTTTTAGAGAGTAGTTGGATATAATCATAGGTGGGGGGGGAAACTACAAACGAGGACTTGTTTTGGGTACAAATCACGTACGGTCAGAAGACCCGTACATTGGATTTTAGAGAAAATTATGATAATATAAAATCTGTATGTATAATATTACTCAATACATCCATCCATCTATCTATCTATCTATCTATCTATCTACTAATACAGGCACAAGCAAAGAATTAGAAAATTTAGCCTTCCTGACCGTGAAACGAGCGAGCGCGGTTTCAAACCCTGGTTGCGTTTTTTTCTGAGGTTTTCCCTCAACCACTCGAAGCAGAATTGCTGGGTAAATTTCGGCGTTGAAACCTTGGACTCATTTCGTCTCCATTAGTATCATTTTATTAATCATCTTAATAGTTACAGGTTAACCGGGAGGACAAGGCGGACGTGGTTCTAGGATCTGACTACAGATGGCATGTCTAGTATCTTGAGAAGCCGCAGGGACTTCAATAAGCGGACTACGGTTAGATCGGGGGAGTGTAGCTCTCTCGGATAGATCGCGCATTGGTGAGTCGTGGAACCTACGGCGGCATGGACTTTGGTTGAGTTTGTAGCAGATTTAAGCCCATGAAACGCGAATAGATGCCATTGATCTGAGGAGGCTGCAGAATAACAACACAGGCAGGCGGGAGAACGACCTCCAGTAAGAATTAGATGCTGTGGCTGAATAGATACAATGGCACTATGCAGTGGATCATGCGCTTGAGGAGCGATCCTCATGGACTTCAAGAATAATTCTAACATAAGCAGGTTGCACAATAAATCTAAGACTGCGGTGCTTGGCTACGGGTCCTCCTCCATAGAAAAAAAGAATCAGAAATAACTTCAATTCTACTCATCGTTGAGGTGGGTAGTAGGTTGTATTTCTATACCGGGTGTTTAAATAAATGTGTATGGAATATTTTCACAGCAGGTAAGAAGACAAAAAATTACTATCAACATAATATGGATACAAATATCTACTGAGATATGGGTCATTCTTTATTATGACCGATTATTGTCAATAGTTTAAAACAGTGGTCGGCAGTGATGATGTCATATAAAATACAGCCAGCAAAACACAACAGAGGGAAAGGAAAAAGGAGGGAGTTATAAGAGCGGAAGATGTGGAACACCTTCACTGTTGCATGTTTTCAGCTTGGATTCGTACAGTCAACATGCCCGAAAAGTTGAATTATGTTCGTGTCAATGTATAGATATATGTTCATTTCTTTTTCATTTTTGCTTGATTTGATTTCTTTTTTCTGTTATTTTAAACACAATGTAAACATTATGATGGATATGTAATTAACTCATTAAAATTAGGACAATTTCGACTGATGAACGAGATTTTCGTATTTGATACGCGAACTTATTTTCTATTTTTGCAAATTTTCATTTTGAAAAAGAAATCTTCACAAATATATGTAGAACAAATATTTCTCGCTATATTGGCGGAAAATGACCAAAGGGTAGGGTATTTTGACTTTCTAAGCATTTTGAAAATATCTACTCCTACCTAAATTTTACGTTAATTTTTCACATAGTGTAATTTTATGTCTGCGACTTCTGGTTGAAGATATGGCCTCACCTTCATTATATCCACATTAAACGAATTTGCATACAATTGAAAATCAATCTTCATGTTTTCAAAATCCTTAAATGGTTCGTCATTAAAATCTGTCCTCAGTCTATTCAAGAGGTCACAATAATTTCGATGAAGACACGATTAGTCTGTGTGGGAGAATAAATAATTATTCATTCTCCTGATGAAATTAAACCTAGGTCTGCAGGATTTGTAGCTGTAAACTCTACCGATTAAGTCAGAACAGAGAAATATCTTTAAGCACGTGACTTTTGGAACAATCTTCATCGAAGTAGAAAGAGAATAGTTCATAATATATGCCCTTCTTCCTCTGAGCGCCATGAACAATAAACTTCCTGCTGTACTGTACATCTGACTGTCGCTTTATCGACTTCTGCTGTTGAAGCGCCTGCTCTCAGCGTTATCAGACGTTCCTTTGATATCGGAGTTCATTACAGATGACTATCTTACGCAGACTACAATGGCAATAGCTTACATTCTGGCTTATTGTGGTGTTAGACGGAAATGTACTTCGCTCTGACTTCCATTGTTTGACAACCAACATTATCTCCTTAACTGTTACTGCCAGAAAGCGTCCAAGAAACAGGTGGCTAATTCCCTTGCAAAAATATTGCCTCTTACATTTCACAGCCAAACGTATTTTCGTTTTTTATATAAAGTGGTCTAGCTTAGACTAAAAATTTCAAAATTTTAACTAATGTTGATTATGTCTCGTGACGAGTATATTGTACGAAATGGAAATATAAAAATTTGAAATTTATCTTTTGAAGAGTTGGAGAAGTTCAAATATCTGGGAGCAACAGTAACAAATATAAATGATACTCGGGAGGAAATTAAACACAGAATAAATATGGGAAATACCTGTTATTATTCGGTTGAGAAACTTTTATCATCCAGTCTGCTGACGAAAAATCTGAAAGTTAGAATTTATAAAACAGTTACATTACCGGTTGTTCTGTATGGTTGTGAAACTTGGACTCTCGCTTTGAGAGAGGAACAGAGATTAAGGGTGTTTGAGAATAAGGTGCTTAGGAAAATATTTGGGGCTAAGAGGGATGAAGTTACAGGAGAATGGAGAAAGTTATGGGTGAATCCAGAAATGCATATAGAGTGTTAGTTGGGAGGCCGGAGGGAAAAAGACCTTTAGGGAGGCCGAGACGTAGATGGGAAGAAAATATTAAAATGATGATAGAAAATGGATTAATCTTGCTCAGGATAGGGACCAATGGCGGGCTTATGTGAGGGCGGCAATAAACCTCGGGTTCCTTAAAAGCCAGTAAGTAAGTAAGTAAGTAAGTTGATAACCCTAGGACTTTATCCCTAATTTCAGTGTCATCTGGTAATAGGCCCTATAGGAATATAGTCCTGTTGCTCTTATTTCCGGCAGCCAATCACGTTGCAGGTCGGCTATATTTAAACGTGTGCGTCTTGTGATTCGCTGATGATGACGTTATGCATTTCCTAAGGCTCGATAAATACTTACTATAATCGCCCGCCATTTTGGCTCTTTCGTTGGCGTTCGCAGAAAGCACACGAGGATGTTATTTGCCGCTCAATTACAGTGCGTTCGATTTAATATCATAGGAGCTACAACATGATAATGTTTAACGGTGTGGAAAATAGATTCCTCGTCTGGTAGCTCGTCAACGAAAGAACAAAAATGGCGAACGATAATACCTACCCAGACTTACAGAGCCTTCACTTCCTAAGGCGTAAGCAAAGAGGAGTCACGCCAGGAATAACAGCGTCGTGACTATAATTTATTCTGAATTTCTTGATTTTTTTCCTTTAAAACTAAATATTTTCTTTCATTTCATCATTTACTTTAGTTTTTATATATTTAAAATTTATGTTAAATATATTCTTAGAAATTATTTTCTAAAAAGAATAAAAGTCTCGCTTTCCATGTTTATCATATTCCTTATTGCTATTAGAGGAGAAAAAGTGTCACCAGAGATTACATATATGACGGTTCTTTCCCCGTTTCTTTACTCGTAACTTTTTCTCATAGGAAAGTGACTAGATACGGCAGTTGTATGAGTGCATTTGGAAGCGGGAACTTCCCCTTTTCTCTACCGAACTTCCTTACGGGAAAATTATATTGGTTTATCACTACTCAGATATTCAGGCGAATTGGATTGATATTACGGTGAAGTGATTTTGTGATTTGTGACTTAATCAAATATTAAATTTAAGATTAATTAAGAAATGGGTAGTTTTGTGTGCCTACTGGGAATCAGCTGACAAATTAATTCATCCTTTAAAAATTAAAGCCAATAAACTTGCATATGAAAAGTTTTCTTAGTATGAAAAGCTCATGATGTTTCATAAAAAAATAAAATTATAGCGAGGGGAGAGATATTGGCGATACTTATGAAATAAAAACTAGCAAGTTCCCCTTGGTTGGTAGTACTTTATAAGGTCTAATGAGTGCAAAAATGTTCAATTAAATGAGTATATTGACCGTTTGTGTTGTTTGTTATTCTAAGTATTGTTAATAAAGATTATTATTCAATCTTAAGCTGAAATTATATCTGTGGTATTCTATTAAAGGGGAATAAGTAATATTTTTGTGTAAATGGAGTTTTGTTCCTCAGAGGAATATACAAGTTAAACTACAAGTGGGTGTGTAAAAAACCTAATATTGATGTGTTTCATCTGTGTAGAAAATTATTTGCAATAAGGGTTCGAAGTTTAATTTTCATTTAACTGAAAACTCATTCTTATGACGTATCCCTTTACCCAAACAGCACTGATATTTTGACATTAGAGAATTCTTATTGGAATCTATGGAAAATCTGGGAGGAATTTTATGGATTTTTAGCCCCAACAGGTTGGCAACACTGATTTTAACTTCTTGATCCCCAAAATAAGAAACTTTACTTCTATGTACTTGAACAGCACGAAAACCAATGCTTTGTGACAAATGACTTTACACATACCTACTTTATATAATAAATAATAGGCCTATACACATTAAAAAATATACAGAATATCAAGTACCTATGGTGACTGTGTGGTCTACACGTTCGGCCTGTTACATAGGTTGTCCGGGTTCGAGTCTCGATCAGGATTGTGATTTTTCATTAGGGTCTTCCCGAGGCTCTCCCGTTTCCTCAACGTCAGACATCAACATCAATCCGTCAGATCTACATTTCATTACCATTCCATAGCATTTTCTGAACGCACGGAGAGGGCTAGCCTAGAGACGAATTGGATTGCCTGGATCAATGGCTTTCCCAAAACACGTTATGAAATGTTTCATATAAAACAATTTATATCTCGAAAAGGAAGCAAAAACGAGCAAAAAAATTAAACTTTTTTGCTTGATAAATCTCAAAGAATAACCCCTGAAAATTTAATTGAATTACATACACACACACACACACACTCTCTCTCTCTCTCTCTCTCTCTCTTTATATAAGAATATTTTTTGCATAGGCTGCAGTGAGAGAGAAAAGTGCGCGTGAAATATTGTATTATTCTTAATGTAAGTTTTATCAACAGTAATCTCACTAGAGGTTTTGATTTATCTAGAGAAAATCAAAACTCGAGTGGGATTTAATTGACTATTACACGATTAGAAGAAAGTATATAAATATTAGAAGTAACAAAGTACTCTAATACAATAAAATATTGACTTACGAAAATACTGAACTGTCTTCAAATGTATTATTGTACCATTGTATTCCGCTAGATGGCAATAGTGTGTTATGATTAGCTGCTTTCTTGTTATCAGTTGTGCCAACTTTAGAATCTTCATTGAACTCTGTGGAGGTTACTTGTCAAGAAGGTTTTGTTGATTCAGTTTCATTTTTATTAAAACAGTTGCATTCCACTTCAATTATCCGAATCCCAGTAATCAACGTCACTTGACAGAAGATTTTCAATAAATCTTAGTATTAAACAATCTCTAATACGTGACTATCCGTAATATCATATAGCAGAAGCTATAACATAACCTCAATATGATAAACAAGTGTTAGAAAAGTTATAATTAGGGATGATGAAATAAGAAAAGTTTCAATTAAGGATGATGAAATAAATCATGAACATGATTAATTTTAAAAGGAACAATTATTGAAGGTACAATTTTCAAATTTGAATGTATTAGTGGTTGGTGATTCAGTTGATGTTATATTGGACGTGTACGTAAAAGAAGTGGAACTCGTTGATGTACATGGTATATTACTCAATTTATTCAGGATTTCCAAATTGTGCTCTTCATTTGTAAATAGGGTTTCAGGGAAGATGCATAGCTATGACCAGTGACCTTTATTAATTCTTGTTCTTGAATGCCAATGCGAGTCATATTTGAAAGTGCTGTGTATCGACTGGAGTGGTTTGTAATTTTCTGTTTTTTTTTTTTTTTTTTTTTTTTTTTTTTTTTTTTTTTTTTTTTTTTGACGTCCAGACCAGTGCAGTTAGAAATGTTGGCAAATAAAGAAACAAATGGTAGGGTAGTGATAAAAAGCAGGGAGATGCACTATCACCTTTACTTTTTAACTTCGCTCTAGAATATGCCATTAGGAAAGTTCAGGATAACACAGAGGGTTTGGAATTGAACGGGTTACATCAGCTTCTTGTCTATGCGGATGACGTGAATATGTTACGAGAAAATCCACAAACGATTAGGGGAAACGCGGAAATTCTAGTTGAAGCAAGTAAAGCGATTGGGTTGGAAGTAAATCCCGAAAAGACTAAGTATATGATTATGTCTCGTGACCAGAATATAGTACGAAATGGAAATATAAAAATTGGAGATTTATCCTTCGAAGAGGTGGAAAAATTCAAATATCTTGGAGCAACAGTAACAAACATAAATGACACTCGGGAGGAAATTAAACGCAGAATAAATATGGGAAATGCCTGTTATTATTCGGTTGAGAAGCTTTTGTCATCTAGTCTTCTGTAAAAAAATCCGAAAGTTAGAATTTACAAAACAGTTATATTACCGGCTGTTCTGTATGGCTGTGAAACTTGGACTCTCACTTTGAGAAACAGAGGTTAAGGGTGTTTGAGAATAGGGTCCTTAGGAAAATATTTGGGGAAAAGAGGGATGAAGTTACAGGAGAATGGAGAAAGTTACACAACGCAGAGCTGCACGCATTGTATTCTTCACCTGACATAATTAGAAACATTAAATCCAGACGTTTGAGATGGGCAGGGCATGTAGCACGTATGGGCGAATCCAGAAATGCATATAGAGTGTTAGTTGGGAGGCCGGAGGGGAAAAGACCTTTGGGGAGGCCGAGACGTAGATGGGAAGATTATATTAAAATGGATTAGAGGAAGGTAGGATATTATGGTAGAGACTGGATTAATCTTGCTCAGGATAGGGACCGATGGCGGGCTTATGTGCGGGCGGCAATGAACCTCCGGGTTCCTTAAAAGCCAGTAAGTAAGTAAGTGATAAAAATAAACAAATGCTAGGGACGCGATAAAATTAAACAAATGCTAGGGACGCGATAAAATTGTGCGATAAGCAGCCATGATTGGTTGAAAGACGTCCTTTCGTACAGTTTTATTGCTTGAAAGTAGTATGACGTAGTAAAAGTGTAATAGTCTTTGTAAGTACATATATATTTTGTTAATACGTATTCGTAAATTACTGGATGTCCAGAAACTCGCACTAACGTCGAGAGTAATTTTGAGGCACGGCTTAACAGAGAATAAGAATTTAAACTAGGTAGGCCCTACTTGATTAAATACAGAATATTTTGTTTGGGTCTCATCGCAGTCCTTTATCCGGATATTGTTTCACACATAGGCCTAATCAAAGCGCCTGCTGCCCAAATTATCACTGTTAATTAATCCAATGTCCTGCGGTAATGCTTTATTCTACAGCAGTCCGCTTTAAAGGCAGGGCCAGAGGCTTCATTAAGAACTGGGTCCTCAAAGATACAGGAGCAACGACTCAACTCCATAAAGTTGTTGATGACAAGAGCGGTATTTCTTACAACCGACATTTTAATAATAGCGATATAATATACAGAGTTAGTACGAAAGAAATAGATCTTTAAATGCTGTATAAATACGAAACTACTAATGTTATCAGAAATCAATTTACACTGTTTTATAAAGTAATTCAAGTTTACTTTGGCAACTCACGTATGTTCAATATGTGTTACTTGTGTCACACGGCACTCATCAAGAAGATAGTCTAATTCATCCGGAACCTGTGTAACATACCTGCATGGTAGCTACAGAAAAATCATAATGCGTTGTTTGAACTCATCTAAATCACTATGGGGAAGTAAACATTGTTTTAAAAATCTCGCACGTGTGAGATCGGGGCTCCTTGGTGGCCGCCTTGCGAGAGTACTGTTGTCGTCTGTTGCACGGCCAATCCAACGCTGCCAAAGTACACTATCTACCAAAAAGTAATTGGGCACTGTTTTTGCCCCTTTAGATCCTCGTGGTACCACTTCTTGTTGCTATAACAGCAGCCACCCTGTCAGGCATGCTCTCCACTAGTTTGTGTAGGATATTCACTGGAATGCGTCGCCATTCCTCTTGCAACATGGCACTCAGTTTGACAATGGAAGTTGGCCCCATGTTTCGGCGGCTACTATGCAATGGTATGCAGACAATAATTAGATTAGATTAGATTTATTTATTTAACCTGGTAGAGATAAGGCCGTCAGGCCTTCTCTGCCCCTCTACCCGGGGATTACAACTATAACATGAACAATAAGATTACAATTAATATTAAATTTACAATTACAATTACAATAAAAATTAAAGTACGACAAGAATACCTGATTAATGAAAGCTAGACATTTTATCATAGAAGTTAAGAACAAAGAATATTTTTGTATTTACTAAATTACAAATTAAACCTACAATAACAAAATTCTATAGTGATGAAATTACCGGATATTGAGATATTTTGTGGTAGATTAAAAGAACTATTTACAAGAAACCATGTCTGAACGAGTCTCAATTACAGACCAAGTGCCTAGTAAGTTTGCGTTTGAATTGAATTTTATTTCGACAGTCCCTGATGCTAGCAGGTAACGAATTCCAGAGTCTTGGCAGGGCTATTGTGAAAGAGGATGAGTATGAGGAGGTGCGATAATGTTCACCGGTTGGACTCGCTGCACAGAGTCCTGATCTCAATCCCATTGAGCACCTTTGGGGCGAATTGGACCGGCGATTGAGGTCTTGGGAGTTGCGGCCAAATTCCATTGTCCAACTGATTGCCATGTTGTAAAAGGAATGGCAATGCATTCCAGTGGATATTCTACACAGACTAGTGAATAGCATGCCTGACAGAGTGGCTGCTGTTATAGCAACAAGAGGTGGTACCACGAGGTTCTAAAGTGGCAAAACAGTGCCCAATTACTTTGTGGTAGATAGTGTATTTCGCTCGGATAATTTAAAACATCCTGGACTGCTAGTCAACCTGTTGGAAGATAAAGTTCCCCTCTTTCCTATGCAGTTGAGGCAGTTCCTCAACCCTAACAGCGCAAAATGCGTGGATATCACAGATAGCTATCTCAACTATTATGCTTGTACCAGCGCAACAATCAACGCAGTAATACCAACAGTGTCATTCATTCATTCATTGTTCTGCCCGAGAGCAGATATTTCACTGCAAACACAACTTTCTCCAATTTTTCCTATTTTCTGCCTTCCTCTTTGCCTCCTCATATGATCCATATATCTTAATGTCGCCTATCACCTGCCCTAAACTCTTCTCCCGTTCATCATTCCTTCTAGTGCATCCTTCAGTAGGCAGTTTCTTCTCAGCCAGTCACCCAACCAATTCCCTTTCCTCTTTCTGATCAGTTTCAGCATCTTCATGTTTGTAGTTTTTCTTCGGAAGATAAATGCGGTAGCTTCCCATTTCTTTCCGCACACCCTCTCTCTTTCGCATCTTAAAAGATCCCAGGGGCCCCAGCGTGGAGGTGAGGAGAGTGGATTTGACTAATTAGGCCCTCCGGACTTCACCGAAATTCACCGCAAGACTTAAATATAAGTTCTATCACCTGATCAGAGACCGGAAAATCCCAATTAGCCTTTTCCTTCACACAAACAGTGTCTTATGAAAACTTCTATAGAGCAAAATGCATGTCGATATCACACATTGTTTTTGTTTTATATTTTATATTATATTCTCATCAATATTTGAGAGGATGCCCACTATCCCTCAAGCTCCTCTCTGCGGCAAATGTACCAGTAGGGGAGAAGTGGGTACAGTAAGACAGGGAGAACAGTGAGACATTTTGATGTTGAGATGTTGGTAACAGTGGAGTTGTATGTTGCATGAGTAAAGTAACAGTATTTTCATACTCGATTTGATTCTAGTTATAAAGGTTAGCGATGAAAAAATAATTCGTAATTTTTCACTCTAGAAGTAAAATTTTGGCTTGTGTTTAATGAAGGTTATATTGGATATACAAATGAGATATACATATGACTGTTTTGTTACCTAATACTATGGTATTTGAGATTGTGTTTGGTAAAGTTTCGTCTTTCTTGTTTTAATTTTGAAGTGATGGCGTCAGTTTTAAATGAACCATGCGTAAAGGGAACAGTGAGACATGCCATTGAAGGATACACTGAGACGTCTCACTGTTCCTATGTACCAATGATTTGCAAAAATAAACTGTAACTATCTTACATTTACCGGTAACTAACATTAAAAATGAATATACTAGTAACCAATTTAGGAACTGTAGTTTAAAATAATGGATACATTACATTTTAATGGTTTCATAAATAAAAAAAATTATTCACAAGATTTAAGAAAATGTTAAAAAATAATATAGAATTGCATCAAATTCTTATAATCATAAGCTTTGTTGTCACCAAAAATTCATTTCATTTTTTCGCAAAAGTTTGAAATGTCATGGAAAATTCACTTTTCCAAATGTTCTAGATGTTTCAATGGTTTCGAAGTCAGATATCAAAATGATTCTAAATAAGCCTACAGAACATGTCAACATAAAGAGACAGCAAGTTTTTGTTTTCTTTTGAAATAAATGTAAATCATTTCAATGTCCGTTAATAGACACTGTGGTGTCTCACTGTACCCTCCTGAATGGGAACAGTGAGACATTTGCATTTTTTTGACAAACACGTGTTGTACATTACGTCCTTTATATAGTTATATACAATAAAAATGATTTAATACAGTTATATTAACACTTTTTAATGATTGAATAAAATTAATAAAATCGGTTAAAAACCATACGTGTTTCGAAGGAATGCTCCTCCATCTTCAGTGGTAGTACCGCGACTGTAACAAGAACATAAATTGTGTAAAGCTCATGGTTAATAATAAAATTTTACAGAGATACATAATTTAAAAGTCAAAAATTGTTAAAAATAAAAATAAAATGACCTGAATGTTGTTCAGTTCGCATGCATATTATAAACTCAAATACAAATTAAATTGATTAAAATAGTATTAAAAAATTAAGAAAAAACAATATCTAATAATAAAAAATATATGTATTGAGTACAAAGTGATTAAATAGAAAATATATAATTAGTGTATGATATTGAAATTAACAAAAAGCAATGTTAAAATGTCAAGATTATTAAAAATTAAAAATATGACAAAACCTAAGTATTGATCATTTCAAAATATTTGGTAATTAAGGTTAGTGATAAAATTAGAATAAGGAAATAGACATTTAAAATGTCTTAAAAATATACTACCTAAAGCTAAAACTTGTATTTATATTAATAAGTACAATGAAAACTGAGTGGGAAGAATGGACAGAATTACAGTCAAGATGTTGAACTCACCGCTGGTGTGGATGTTCGACCGCGTAACGTAGCTTAAGGAAGACTGACTACGATAAGGAACATTCCTCCGAAACATGTATGGTTTTTAACCGATTTTATTAATTTTATTCAATCATTAAAAAGTGTTCATATAACTGTATTAAATCACTTTTATTATATACTAGCCGTACCCGTGCGCTCCGCTGTACCTGTTAGAAATAAATATAAAGTAATTACATAATTAAAATAGGACGTTTGATCCAGGGAACAACTTTTACAACAGCGCAAGATAATGTGCTTCGCTCATTACCCAATTTTTTTTGCATGACATTAATTGCATATATATTTTATGTATTTTAACACGATTCAATTGAGCATAGTTAAAATTTGAATTATAAAATAATGGATTGCTAAGCTAACGTACTATTATTACTGCATACTAAATCAATACACTCTCGTTGTTCGTTAATTCTCTGAGATTAAAATAAGTGTACATAAATATTATTTTAAGAAATACAGAAAACGATGTACAAAATAGTCTATCAAATTTTCTGTGCATAAGAAGCTATTTTAATCTTACCTGTCCTCGATTTACTTAGACGTTACTGTAATAACATTATAGCATTATGTCCATCTAGAGAAACTACACTTTCCAATGGTGAAATAATAATTAATTATACAAATCGGTTAATTTAGCTTCTGATATCACTTCATACAAACACAGAAACATTCTCTGTAGGCTATGTTTAGTAGCTTTCGATTGTTGATGTCCAAGGCCCCTGTTTCGATTGTTGTTGTCCAAGGCCCCTTATAGACGAAGTCATATTTTGTTCTTCATTCATTGCACCGTCTTAGATGGCGTTATTTTAATTTTAAAACTAATTTATCTCATTAAATATCAGTCCTATCAAAATTGTGTAAAGAATAAAACTTATCGGAAATCATTTTTAAAGAAACTTTTGTTATGTAACATCTTTCACAAAAATCAATAATAAGCGAGATATTTCGATTTATTTAGTACAGGCCCCCTTATAACCCCACCCCTTTTGTATAAAGTGTTTTGAATGCCATGTAGCCTAAAATCTAAGTTACAACGAACTTAATTTATATTCCAATTTTCATATAAATCGGTTCAGCCATTATCGCGTGAAAAGGTAACAAACATACAGACAGACATACAAACAAAAATTTCAAAAATGCGATTTTCGGTTTCAGGGTGGTTAATTATATATATTAGGACCAATTATTTTTGGAAAATCTAAAATAACCAGAAAAATTTCGGCTACAGATTTATTATTAGTATAGATAACTATCCTACTCATGAACACTGTCGCATCTGACGTAACTTATGTAATTTAATTACGTCTTTTATATATAAACATTTTTGTTTATGTATGTTTTAATGTATATTTCTATTGCACTTGATTTTAAAAATACTTTAATTATCACTTGCATACATATGTCTTAATATTTTGTGTCTCACAGTACCCACTACTCCCCTACTAATTAAATTTTTGACCAATTTCAATTATTTCATTAAAAGATAGCACTATGGGTTTTCCTGCCCCAACGCTATGTAACCGACATTAGATATTTATTACGCACGGAAATAATCAAACTAGATTTATAAACAAAAAACATGAAAACGAACTACCTGACTGGCATCTACAAAACGATGATAATTCCTGTACAATCACATGGAAGCGGAATTCAGACTAGAAGGAAATAAGAAAAAAATAAACTGACTTCAGCAGAGATTAAATTATTCCGCAAAACAGCGAGTTGCATTTTATTAGACCGAAGGAATGATAAAATTCGCAGATTAAATTCTATTGAGGACAAAAAGAGACTGTATGTATAAATTCGCGAGGAATAAAACCTTCTACATTTCGAATTGAGGAACATCTCCTTTAGGCAACAGAAAAATGTATGACGAAGGATACATGCCAATTCCTATAGAATATTTTTTTTTCGAAAATAAAGCAATCACTGGATACTTATTTGACGGATAATAAAATATATTGATGCTTCTGGGTGTAATTAATTTAATAAAAACAAATATTTTATTGCTTAAATTTTATTCTATGTTGAAGGGTACTGGTTTACAAAGACATAAAAACTAAGGTGGGTGCTCCTCTTATAGCCATGTTCCTGATATGGCCACCCCCCTATTGTGAGTTAGTTAACCAAAAAATCTGCTAAATTGCAGCAGCATCCAGAGAAAGGCCATCCTGGTATGTCACTTGATCGTTTTCCATCTAGTCAGGTTGAGCAATATGGCGTCAGTTGCCTGTTTTGCGGTTTTCATGTGACCTCTTCTTATTTTTCTCTAATAAGTCTTCTTTGTTTTATGCATGTTTTTCAAATACTTTCTCATGAAAACCATCGTACTCCATTCAGTTTGTAATGTTCTGTTGATTGGTGTTGTCGTTGATGGCGTATCTTTTACGAGTTGTTCATAATCAAACGATTTTCGTGAAAGTTTACCCACTTTTATTTTTTCACCTGACAAATTTACATGCCTTATAGCTGGGATTACGCAAAAATGTTGTATTTTAAGAAAAACAACTTAATTTTTTATGGAAAAACCTGTTTTGACTACACTTTTGAATTATAAAAAAGATTATTAAGTGTCATGTTTATTCATTTTACACCAAAATTATTTAATTTTAGCACAACTGCGCTATAAAACTGAAAACAATCACAATTTGTAGAGCATGGAACAAGGGTGGCCATATCATGTGCACGTGTTCCTGATATGGCCAGTAGGTAGACTTTTGGAATTTGGGACTTTTTGGACAATTAAAGCTATTTTTATGGGGAAAGGAAATTGTTTTAAGAAAGTCCATTGGACTGAGAATGAGTAAGAAAAATGTGGTTTACATTTTTTTTTCAAAATGGCGGCTAGAAAAATTCTCAAACCTTAGCATGGCCATATCAGGGACACCTACCTTATAATTCCGAATTCACATACTTAGGAAATTTATTTTCAGAACATAAAATTGATCTAGATGTCAAATTACAAAAATACAATAAAATGAATGGAGTTATTAGAAGACATTTTGGCATACAGATGGCAGTGGCTATAAAGTTAAGACTACACAACATAACGTTAAAAGCAGCACTCAGTTATGGAAGCAAAATTTGGATATTAAATAAACGAAATTCACAGAAACTTGAAGCAGCTCAGATGCATTTTTTAAAGATCGTTATTGCGTATAAAGAGGTTGGATCATAAAATAAATATAGATATCCGAAAAACATTACAAGTTCCACGTAGGCTATAACCGAAGAAATTCACCAATATCAGCAACAGTGGAAGAAACATGTAAGCGAATGGAAAGGGAGAGACTTCCAAGATTAGCTTTAATATATGGACCAAGAGGACACAGAGATCAAAGAACAAGATATCGATGGAGGGATCAAGGATCTTAAATTAGACTAGTCAACAAATTTTAACTTTTCGCTGTCACAAAAATCAAATCAGTTGATTTTTACTAAATCGACTCTGCTGATTACGAAAATCGCAGCGAAAAATCTGTAATAAGTAACATTTTTGTGTGACAGAAGAGGAAGTATTTTAATTAAAAAAAAACGATTTTGCCCATTTCAAAATACGCAATTACAACAGTGAAAATAAATAAATTCCTTAGATACAAAATTTATACACAAAATATAATCACGTTTCACAGAAAAATAATAACGCTGCATAGAAATAATTATAATAAGGAAAAGTAGAATTATATTCCTTTTTTTTTCTCTTAAAATAGGCTTTTATTTTATTAATTAATTAATTTATTTAAAATGAACTATAATTTTTTATGGTTTATAAATTAAATTAATTAAAATCTCAAATAAAATAACTTAGGAGCCCTACATTGAAGTAGCCGGGTAGCTCAGTTGGTAGAGCAGCTGGCTACGGTCCGAGGTTCGATCCCAGGTGGTGACAGGATTTTTTCTCGGTGCCAAACTTTCAGAACGGCCCCGAGGTTCACTCTGCCTCCTATAAAATTGAGTACCGGGTCTTTCCCGGGGGTAAAAGGCGGTCAGAGTGTGGTGCTGACCACACCACCTCATTCTAGTGCCGAGGTCATGGAAAGCATGGGGCTCTACCTCCATGCCCCCCAAGTGCCTTCATGGCATGTTACGGGGATACCTTTACCTTTTTTTTTACATTGAAGTAAACAACCATATAGAGACTTCAAGCTAGATTTTTTAAAAATATCCCGAGCCCTACGTGGAAAGGTAAAGGAATCATGTAGGCTGTAGGGGAGTTCGGAGGCGTGCAGGACAGTCAGTAGCGCGAGAGGCCTTAGGGAATGCACACCATTCCATCCCGAGTAGTACAATGGGTCCACCAGATCGGCCTGCGTGCGAGGACAGTTCCAGTCCGTGCCCTCCCCTGATGGGGGACTATAGTTACATTGGATTCGCGGCTGAAAAAAGTAGAAATTAATTTAAGTATTTAATATTATTTCTTTTTTGCTCTAGAATATGCCATTAGGAAAGTTCAGGATAACACAGAAGGTTTTGGAAATGAACGGGTTACATCAGCTTCTTGTCTATGCGCATGACGTGAATAAATTAGGAGAAAATCCACAAACGATTACGGAAAACGCGGAAATTCTACTTGAAGCAAGTAAAGCGATTGGGTTGGAAGTAAATCCAGAAAAGACTAAGTATATGATTATGTCTCGTGACCAGAATATAGTACGAAATGGAAATATAAAAATTGGAGATTTATCCTTCGAAGGGGTGGAAAAATTCAAGTATCTTGGAGCAACAGTAACAAATATAAATGATACTCGGGAGGAAATTAAACGCAGAATAAATATGGGAAATGCGTGTTATTATTCGGTTGAGAAGCTTTTGTCATCTAGTCTGCTGTCAAAAAAACTAAAAGTTAGAATTTATAAAACAGTTATATTACCAGTTGTCCTGTATGGCTGTGAAACTTGGACTCTCACTTTGAGAGAGGAACATAGGTTAAGGGTGTTTGAGAATAAGGTTCTTAGGAAAATATTTGGGGCTAAGAGGGATGAAGTTACAGGAGAATGGAGAAAGTTACACAACGCAGAACTGCACGCATTGTATTATTCACCTGACATAGGTCTAATTAGGAACATTAAATCCAGACGTTTGAGATGGGCAGGGCATGTAGCACATATGGGCGAATCCAGAAATGCATATAGAGTGTTAGTTGGGAGACTGGAGGGAAAAAGATCTTTGGGGATGCCGAGACGTAGATGGGAAGATAATATTAAAATGGATTTGAGGGAGGTTGGATAAGATTGTAGAGACTGGATTAATCTTGCTCAGGATAGGGACCAATTGCGGGCTTATGTGAGGGCGGCAATGAACCTGAGGGTTCCTTAAAAGCCAGTAAGTAAGTAAGTAAGTAAGTAAGTAAGTAAGTAAGTAAGTAAGTAAGTAAGTAAGTAAGTAAGTGAATAAGCAAGCAAGTAAGTAAGTAAATATTATTTCTTTTATCAAACCGACCATTTTTCAGAGAGTGTGAATGTTTTTATTTTATGTAGTAATAAGTTTAACTCTAAATTAACGTTTTTTAAAATGATCGAGCATTCCTTTTGTGAGCAGACTGTGCATTCAGATTCTAGTCCAAATATAGAACTGTGCAGAATACGGATTTGCGAGGAGCTCTTGCAACAGTTAATATATAATCCTGCACAAAATGGTTCCTCCTATTAGACAGACTCACAAGCATCACGCCTGCAGCCGTGTGCTTTGAGGTTGCAATTTAAGTAGTATTGAGTGTGGACGGCGTTCCATACATTGGATTATGCGGCAGCACTTTGGTCCGGCACGAAATTAAATCGGAAGTGAGGTCAGAGCTTGTGGCGTGGTCTGGCTGCTCCCCGCACCGAGGCTGTGGTTCGGGCCTCGCATTGTCCTGGTTGAATAACATCGCCAACCTCAAAGATCGCCGCGAATCTTTCATTAACTGCATTTCGTCTCAGAACTCTCTCAACTGTGTTTAGTTGTTAAGTATTTTGTGTCTCTTGTAGAGGGGTTTGTTATCTCCATAGTATAGTCCGGATCAGCTTACTTAATATCCAAAGGGTGAAACCTAACCCTTCTTCCCCTATTACTATATATGCTAGTGGTTTATAGTGATTTTCTAACTCTCAGGTTGAATTTTCTTTTACCAATTCGAATTTCGGGTACTGGCAATACTACAACTGGCAGTTATTTTCTAACTGTTACGTTGGCAGCACAATCTCGGTTTGCAGTAAAGTAAGCTGATGAAAATGCAAACAAGTAAATATATTTTTAGGTTAGGTCTCACGAATTGTAAACTGTTTAGTCAAAGCAATGAATTTCATGTTGCCAGACAAAATAGATTTTAATATTAGATCATACTAATCCTAATTACCAACATAATTTGTGAAAGTACTGAAGGAAAATATACTATATCATAAATTATTGAACCACTTAGGAAACACATCGCAACATAAAGATGGGATGTGGTGAATAAGCAAGACATTGTTATTGTTAATACTGTATTATTATTATCATTATCATTATCATTATTATTATTATTATTATTATTATTATTATTTCAGTACGTAGCATTGCTATTTTACTCTCTTTGGTGATATCTGGTATAAGTTGGCAACACTGAAGAGACGGCCAAATTAGCCTTTTTAGGAACTACTCTTACGTGATCCTCACTATATAAGGGGAAGTCAAGGCAGTAAGATTCTTACAAAGTCATCGGTGTGGCTCATAGAGTAATGAGTTGTATTCGAAATATCTGGCTGTGCTCAGGAGTTGAGTTCGAGTACCGTTTGGGATGATTATTTGATCGGATTCTTTTCTCCAGAAATGTTTCTAGACTGTAACGCGAATGTATGGTATTTCCATGACAAATTTTCAGAATCATTTCGGCAAATATAATTTCTATCACCAATTCCATACACAAACACAATAAGTCTCTAGGATGCGGTGCCTCCTGAACATATAAAAATAGTTCATGCTCGACCATGCCGAAATGTAGTAATTATACACCTGGTAGCAGCCCTTTAATGGACCTCATTAAAGTACACCTATTCATTAAAGTTCAGGTTTTCCACCAATCAGAAAACACCATTGTAGCAATATGAAAGCGCAAGTATCGATTAGTCTCGGATATGTAATCGAAAGACAACTAGCGAAACGTCACGGAGGCTGGAAATCCAATACTGCCGCAGAAGGTTATGTTCTGTTACTATAATAATTAGTGTTAATTGTAAATAATATTCAAATAAATTCAGTTTGTCATCTCGTTTTTCAATTCTAAATCAATTTCCAGGTTATATCAATATTAATGTTCATGTTATTCTCTAGATATTATCAAGGTCAATGACATTCGTTCATCGGAAAAAATCAATACTTTCGCGTCTGCGCACATCTCATAATTTAGAAGGTCAGTTCCGCTCTTCACTTAGTAACCATAACATGAATACTTATGAATAATTTCAAGTTAGAAATATGGTCGAGCATAAAAAGTCGTATGAAACTTGCCTATAATGGTAATTAAGACGCTCGTATGAAAATTATGAAACTCGCTTGCGCTCGTTTCATAAACAAACATACTCGCGTCTTAATTACTACCATTATAGGATCGTTGCATAATGTACTATTATCACAGATCTTGCTATTAATTTAATATGAAGTTTGTAATGTCGTGGTTACCTCTCTCATGTTAGAACATTGCAGAGCACTAGTATGAACATAAAATGAAAATAAATATCAAAATTTTATTTGAAATGCAAAATATTGTTATAGTCGCAAGATGCAATAACAATCACGAAACGCATAAACTTATCATACATTTAGCCTCTAGGGATTTCATTAATATTAATAACACAACAATAAAAAGGCTGAATGGTGCGTAAAGGATTGAATAAACTCTTTATTTCCCAGCCAGAGATCGAACACGGATCCGCTGAACTTGTAGTCGAAACACTGCCATTTGAATTACGGGCTTAGTCGTACAATAGAGAAAATAAAGTGAGCAGTAATTAATGTTATTTATGTTTACATAAATACTAACTCGTATTCAACGTTCCAACGTTAACACGAACTGTGCCTTGCTTGGTTCTGCTGGACTGCGTCTCGCGATGAGACACAAATTAGAGGGCACAAAAAATACAATCTCTGCGGACTGAATATTTCATTGGCTAGGCTGCAGTAACGAATTACCGAACTTGTGGCTGGAAAGATGTTTCTCTTCGTATCGAATTTCGATTTTCGTACTGCGAAGCACTTAAAAAAAAAAAGTTTCATGTAAAACCGTGTTCTCCATTTTCAGACTGTGTAATATAATACTGGGATACATGAGGACCTGTCATTGAACGTTCTATGTCAGTCATATTATCCTGCTTTCATCATATACTTTTTGATACTGAGAATTTTGTTTTTAAAATTTAACAATGTGCACCGATTTATCGCTATAACATACTTCATTTATTTCTGTTGTTTCGAACTTCATTTTCCAATCCCTTCTCTCCATCATTATTGAAATCCCTTACATCTAACTCTATAGAGTTTTTTGCTCCTTTTTCTTTCTCGTTATTTTATTTTACAAATACGTACAGATAATTTTCATTTTTCCGACGAACAAAATCGATGAGCAAAATCGCAATCCAATGTCCAGAGATCTTCATCGAGTTTTTCTTGCTAGACTAAAACTCTCGCAACCAAAAAACCGACTTCTGACGTTCTGTAACGTCTGTTTTGAAGTCTTTTCCAAATTTAAAGTGCAATATATTTTTTTTATTTTATTGGGTTATTTTACGACGCTGTATCAACATCTAGGTTATAACACCATCTCGGAAACACTCTGTATATACAAGAGTTAGTAAATACCAATACCTTAAAAACAATATATTTTGAATACTTCCACTCGGTAATGAGTTTTTGAATAACACTGAGGAAATTCTACAGATAGTAACAATATATTCCTACTACAAAAAAGAGTAATTGGAATAATAGTAGGTGCCAAATCTAAGAAATAGTGTAGGACTACTAAAGAACTACAAATAATGCCAATGGCTTGGCAGTATATTTTTTCAATAATAAACTTCCTCGTATGTAATCGTGAAAACTTTGTAACTAATGCAACTGTACTTATATAACATAAATACTCGTCAAAAATGACTTTCATACTCCATCGTGCTATCAAAAAGGAGTGCGTTATATAGTAGTAAACATTTTTAATAAGTTCCGTATGGATATAAAGATCAGATTCGAAACATAAGATTATTTAGGGTCAAATTAAAGTACCTACTTTCCCAGGCCTTCTATTCTGTAGGTGAATTCATGACATTCAGCAACGATGTATGAATATTTCTGTCTTGTATTAAGTATTGATACTGACCGCTTGTGTTGTACTAGTATAGTATTATAAAACTCTTCTGTATATATTTCAACTAGACCAGCGGTGATCAAAGCGGATGTCGTGAT
The DNA here is from genome assembly GCF_040183065.1 of Periplaneta americana. NCBI lineage: Eukaryota > Metazoa > Arthropoda > Insecta > Blattodea > Blattidae > Periplaneta > Periplaneta americana. Next base: position 165,318,193 of record NC_091121.1, read on the forward strand.
TACATCGTGCAATCACTTACATTCAAACGGGTACGAGGAGTTTCCTGTACATTGCTGTGTGCTTCATTCACGTAGTGAAGACAAGCAGTGGCGGTATCATGTCGCTCTACAAACTCTCTGTCTCTACAAGCAGTAAGAGGTGGTTTCGTAAAGAATGAGAAGGAGAACTTTTTTGTTGTTCTGACGGACAAAATGTGATATGTTTCCTTTGCTCAACGATTCAATTAGGAGTATATAGAAACATTGCCACGCTGAATAATGTATTAGGCTATTATTATTATTATTATTATTATTATTATTATTATTATTATTATTATTATTATTATTAACAGCTAGGTATGTGTTTCTATAATTCTTTTGTACGTGCATGAATATTGCTTATTTTTAGATCTTCTCCGTAGAAGGATAAAATTATTAGGTTTTATCTCAATTTTAATCTTCTTAATCTTTAGATGAGAGTAACTATTTATTAGTTATTCATTTAATAATAATATTGTAGAAAAACTGATTCAATACTATGTGCCAACGAACTGTTAAACGCCAGGAATTGACATGTATTAAATCATAGCCAGGAAGAGAAAGATGAGATAAATAAATGTAAGGAAGTCAGCTATCTAATGAAGTTTGAAATATCTCGTGCTCTAAAGCCTTTTAATCGAACAGAATTTCTCAAAAGAGTAACGATTAAAATAGCTTAAATAACTTGTCCATAACAAGTTTTTAATTTTGAAAAACTACGAATTTCTTTACCAAGTATCGAGAGAAGAATTACAAAACTTCTGGTTATATTCAAGAAAAAGGTTAAAAAAAGAAACAAGAAAACTGGTATATTATTCACTGGCTCTTGATGACAGCAGTGATAGCAAAGCTTGATATTTTTATCCGCGGGATTGATCTAGATATTAGTACAGCAACCATCACTGGTTGTACAGGGACATCATTTTATTTTTACTAACATTTTTAATATCAACCTGGCTATACCTTTGGATTAAAATTCTAGAACCGGAAACACCGCTTGCTCCCCCTTCCAAGCCTGGAGTTCGATGATATTGGCATAAAATACAAGTCATTTTACTAGGTATAGGAGGGAAGAAAAGTAGTTCATCCATTTATGTAAACCAGGAAATATCGCAATTTTGAGTTTGATAATTTTCATTAGGTTTTTGTTTAATCAAAATACAGTACTGTATTAACACTTAGTGTTTTTACTCACGAATTGAAGTATCTACTCGGACGTATTAATTATGTAGTGTATATTATACTGTTACAGCACATTAGCGTACAATATAGAGAATGAAGTTAAATTGAAAAATAATCATAATATGGATATTTAAACACGTTTTTTAAAATGGTGGCCGTTCATTTCGATACAGGCTTCAGTTCTTTTGTGCATATTATCGCACTATAGATATTGTACCTAATTCCAATTACCAGTTTCGTCCTTCGTACGAGTAACTCATGTTGAAATAATTCTGTACCTACTCTATAAAAGAGTACCTTACGTACTGTAAATTTAATCTTCACTTCTGCCCGATCCGAAAAGATAAAATTACTCAAAAATGCTATCTATTGTCCGTTCAAATGGTTTTGTCGCAGGGTCATAGAAAGGGGGGGGAGATCACGTGACAGTTAATTACTTAACGAGGCCCTTTTACTGAAGTTATTTTAAACAGTTGTATAAAATTACGTAGACGTCCAATTCCTAATAGAAATTAATGCTTTCAGAAAAGAGCTAAGGCAGCCCAGCTACTAGACTTTACAGAGGGGCGAACAGAAGCAGGTGGGGGAAACCAGGATGCGACGTAGGCAAACGGACGACAGTACCTGTGCGAAAATATGATTCAATATTGAAAGCTCTTTCGTCACTAGAAAACGTGAACATATTTCTGGAACGTACTATACTCACTAACTCAGTACTGCATATACGCGGCCTTGGTTCTGTGTGGAGAACGATTGTAAGTTTACTAGTAGAGGGGGTGGGAGTGAAGTTCATTCAAAAACTCAGGTACAATAAAAATTGAAATAAAAATAAAATGATGTCCCTGTAGTTTTCATGCCAACTACCTATCCTCCGTCTCCTTACTTCATAGGCTGTTTGTCGCATGTAATCACTGCAGCTCAAGTTTTGGTCACCGCTGAACTAGACTGTAACTATAATTAAGACTTTGTAGTACTATTAAGATTTTTTGACATGTTCCATATCCTAGCTATGAAGCGGGAATGTAAATAAATACAATACAACAAAAAAGCACAAAAGTGCAGTGATTATAGAAAAAATGAGAAAAATGCATTCCCTTGTAGTAAATTGCTGTTAGAGATTCATTTTCTCACTACGTAAACATAATACATTACAAACTTAGTGTTTTCTTCCAGTTAAAATAGTTTGTATTACGAAAAGCGTCTCACATGAAATAACTGAGCTTATATACTCCCGGAAGTACCAAAGAGAACGGATTCTTTGATGCAGAAACTCCGGCAATGTTCTGCGATATTAAAGACAAACTATATTAATTTATCATAAACTCTAGCAAATGTCTGAAATATTTAGACATATAACCTTCACAAAACATTTAGAAAATGAATTCAAGTCTGAATTATATATCTAATAATGATAACAACATAGCAAACGCAGACGTTGTGCAAATAAACTTTCATAGTGCAAGCAGATAAAACATTGCTTTGATGCTACGAAGTCAAATAGAGAGGGAACTAATTTCCTTTGGGTGCGAGATCATCTCAAAGCCGAGGGAAATGTAGTTGAAGTTTATCCGAGGTAATATCATACTGGAATATTTGTTGGTTATGTTGACAAGGAGAAATGTTGTTAAATCCATGATATAATACAGAACGAACCTCGTACAAGCTCTCCGATCTTGGGGTGCGTTATATCTCAAACGTCAACACGGTTGTCTTCTTCCTTTTTTTTTTTTATTCCTCTCCAACTTTTTGTTTGTTGGCAGCGTTCTCAACACTAAGTCTATTACCGCTACAAACCAGCTTACAACGTTGACAACCGTTATAATTTACTGCTCTACTCATTTCGTGTGTTCATTTCTCACCACGGTTAAAAATGAAACAGAGATTAAGCGAAATAAAGTACTAACAACTTCTCTCACAACATACAAGCATACCGTTGAATTATATCTGAATTATATCAACTTTTATTAATTCATAAAAATATACATGGAATTGAATTGTTTTGGATTCATTCAAAAAATCCATAACTATGTTTTGATGAGCAATGCTATTATAACGTTAAAATAATATCTTATGAATATAACAATAAAACATACAAGTTGAACATTAAGTAATGTCATTAATTTCAAAGAGTTACTCTTTTAAATATCACTTACTTACTTACTGGCTTTTAAGGAACCCGGAGGTTCATTGCCGCCCTCACATAAGCCCGCCATAGGTCCCTATCCTGGGCAAGAACAATCCAGTCTTTATCATCATATCCCACCTCCCTTAAATCCATTTTAATATTATCCTCCCGTCTACGTCTCAGCCTCCACGAAGTTCTTTTTCCCTCTGGCCTCCCAAATTTTCCAATATGCATGATAATTAATTTAATATACCAAAAAAATAATAAAAATCGATTAATATTCGGATATATTGATAACCCCCGGTCATTATATAGATTAATATTATCTTAATCAGAGATCATATGAACGACAAGAGTGAAAAAAATGAATTTTTTCTTTTTCGTCGCTTTTATTGTGTTTCTTCGCTTTGATCTAATATGCACACCTCAATGACAATGCATGCTTCAATTCTCTCTGATATAGCATCGCTGTTTCTTTTATCGTTTATCGTCGCTCCAACGTGTACGTACCCTAATAGAGTGAAGTTACAGGAGAATGGAGAAAGTTACACAACACAGAACTGCACGCATTGTATTCTTCACCTGACATAATTAGGAACATTAAATCCAGACGTTTGAGATGGACAGGGCATGTATCACGTATGGGCGAATCCAGAAATGCATATAGAGTGTTAGTTGGGAGGCCGGAGGGAAGAAGACCTTAGGGGAGGCCGAGACGTAGATGGGAAGATAATATTAAAATGTATTTGAGGGAGGTGGGATATGATGGTAGAGACTGGATTAATCTTGCTCAGGATAGGGACCGATGGCGGGCTTATGTGGGGGCGTCATTGAACCTCCGGGTTCCTTAAAAGCCAGTAAGTAGTAGTAGTAGTAGTAGTATTAACTTCATGGCTCACCATAAATATGATAGTGTAGATTCCAACGGTCAAAGAGCCATTGAACAGTACAAACATTTATATAGGCTGGTTTTTCACACACTTCTGTAACACACATACTTTGTTTCTAACATGTAACGTTGTTGCAAGGACGTTATACAACTTCTACAATTCTCCGTCACTTATTTATACCTCTGCCACTCGTATATTAGCATGTCTTTGAGGACAGGGGATTAGAGTCATTTCGTAAACGAGGAAAAATCGAAACGAACGACTATCACCACGTTTGTTAACGAACGAAAATTAGCTTAAATATGTATTTTCCTTAAATTAAAATTCTACGACCTGGGACAGTTCCCTTGTGAGCATATTAGGAAATCAACGAACGGCTTTCCCAAAACACGGTATGAAATGTTTCATATAAAACAATTTTTATCTCGAAAATAAAGTTAAAAAAAAACGAGCAAAATTACATTAAAATTTTTTGTTTGAAATATCTCAAAGAATAACCCCCTTAAATTAATGACATTCCTTACGGTTCAGCATATATATATATATATATATATGCGTTTTTAGGCTTTCAAGGTCAATGTGATGAAGAATAACAAAACAGTAAACATTCATGAATTACACGTAAATAAAAGAGACAATGGTGGAGCTCATATCTATAAGGATTGTATAAGGAGAGATTTCTAAGAAAGTCTGCTAGGGTGAGAAATCGGAAAACTTGACAGAAGATTGCTAACAAGAAAAAGTGCAGAAGAGAACAAAGTCTGGGCATCATCATCATCATCATCATCATCATCATCATCATCATCATCATCATCATCATCAATTCTCTATGTAATCTTTTTTCAACTCAAATAGTTCGTTAAATACAAGGTGTTTCCGAGGTGGTGTTACAAACTTTCAGGGATGATGACAAAGGGTACATGTATCAATTTGAGATCAGGAACCCTGGTCCGGAAATGACTGAGTCGAAAGTTTTAAGCAAAAATAGTTGTGTGGAAATGGAATTGTAATTTGGCACCACGTGCCCTCCTTCCCTTAACCTTTGGAACAGTCGTGCAAAAATGGTATTGGCCGGATGTCTCCTATGTGGGTACTTGCCCGATTACAATCTGTGATCTTGTCTACTGTTCCCATTGGCTCATCCGTATTCGAAAATCAGGTCTGCTTATTCCGCTCTCGTGTACTCCTCCATTTCACTAGGACTGATCGACTGGACACTGCAACTTGTACACATACACTGCTGTCTACAGACGTGCATATCAGAACCGACCATGTCCGTTACACATTACGCTATCTGCATTGCTTTAGTGTAGTTTCCTGTCCCCATCCCTCAGACAGCGCACTGAATGGAATACTGTAAGTAGACAACGTAAACAACGTCAGATGAATACAGTATGTGTAAGATGTACAGATAAATACACATAAATAAGGTGTACAGAGGAATAAAATTATTTCATTTCCACAGAACTATTTTTTCTTGTAACTTTCGACTCGGTCATTTCCGGACCAGGGTTCCTTATCTCAAGTTGATACATGTGCCCTTCCCCATCATCCCTGAAATTTTGTAACACCACCTCGGAAACACCCTGTATATCTCCAAGCCAAAGTCACGTTACACTTACAGAGCTGGTTAGAGGGGCCAGCACTTTCTCATGGATCGGTAATGATGAATTATAATTGGCATTGTGGTACGAGACAGAGAAATACAGCTTACAATCTTGTTTCAACACAGTCTTTATCAATTACAAATTTTTCTTGAACTGTGAGAGATTTAACCTAATTACGTTCCCAGCAAACTCTGTACATGATGATGATTATGATGACGATAATGATGATTAATTTTCAGTGTGCTTTAGTCATTACTACAAAATTACGAAACTGTGACGCTGGTATTTCAAGTAAAGAACGCGTTTTAATCTATAAGGCAATTAGACATACATTTGTACGTACAATAACACAACGGTTCATTTCTCTTATTAAAACTAAGTGTAATTTCCCGTGAGACAATAGTAATTAGCGGATATTGTTAATCTACGCAATGTAAGAGAAAGTTTTCACTTTTTAGTGAACTTCTAACTTAAATACATCAATAACTGACTCAGTGTATCTTCATTTGCAGTTGAAGGGAATTTATTACAGCCGTTCAATACAATCAGATCAATGTGAGATTTTTCATAGCAAATATCTTACAATTTTATTATTTGCATATTTTGATTGCATAAAAAACATTAGCGTTATACAATGAGAGAACATGTAATATATAAAGAAAATTACTTTTTAGAGTTCAATCGAATACGACGTTAATGAGTCTGAGAAAAGTTGAGAAAGCCCTTGACTTGAGAAACCAACTAAAGCGAGCATATTACGAGGACCGTCTAGAAAGTAAGTTTCCTTGGGGCCGTTTACGAAAAGAAAACATATTTTTATGAAAAGATTTATTTGAACAGGCACAGGCTTAAGGACTTTACTAATAGATGGTGGTATATTATACACACTATTTAAAGGGTTTAATTGTTTTGTTATTTGAAGTGTTGTATCAGTGAAGAAGTGTGTTGTGTCAGTGAAGTTAGTTGTATAAGTGAAGTGTGTTTATGTCAATAAAGTTTTATAGTTTATAGTGGCAGTGCAAAATATTTGAACAGTGAAATGTTTTTGAAGTGTTAGTGAAATCAGGATAGTATCAGTGAAATGTGTCATAGTTCCAGTGCAGTGAGTGAGTTGACAGCAAAATGAGTGTAGTGCTGAAAGGTACTTGTGCGTGTATGAACATATACTCGTGGGTTTCAGTTGCAACTGAGGGTTAAGATACAAATTAGATTTACTTCAAATGTTATTTTAAGTGATCGAGTTTCATATAATTTAGGATGCTCCTGATTATTATTATTATTATTATTATTATTATTATTATTATTATTATTATTATTATATATTATTATTACTGTTAATTATTAGTAGTATTAATAATTGTATTTTTTATTAATTGTGTTTATTATTAATTGTCATTATTGAGTGTAATTAGTTACCACTGCCACCAGGTATTTAACCATTTGCAGTGTAAATAAACACTTGGACACGTGCTTGGACAATGCCCTAAAGGCGAGCTGCTGAACAATGCTAGACATCATCGTGTATGACATGCTTTGGCGATACCGTTAAAAACTTTAAATTGGGAGATTCATGAGGAAGTGCATTGTGTATCATCAGATGGTGCTTTTAGACGGGCAGACATTGTTGCTATCAACGGACGCTTAAAACGGGCTCTTGTTCTTGACCCTACTATCCGTTTCGAAAGAAACCTAAATCAAGCCACCGAAGTTGATATTGAGAAGAAGTCCATATATGAACCTTGTCTGCCTTATCTTTCTCAAAAGTACAACGTCCCTCTTAAACAATGGTCCGTCATTGGTTTGCTGTTTGGCAGTAGAGGTTCAATCACAAAATTCACATGGAATTATCTTAAGGAACTTCAGATTCCTTTTGATTATGTAATGTCTATTCTTATAAATATTATCAAGGATTCTCTTCAAATATTACATCATCATCTCTATTTCAATTAATCAACTTATATTTGCCTTTAACAATTAACTTTCTTTTTTCTTTAATGTATCACATCACAGTATATTGTATATGTTTATTGTATTCGGGACCCTTGTGGTCACTCAAATTCTTTGAGCTGATGTCTATAATTTAGAAATATAATATATATATATATATATATATATACATATATATATATATATATATATATATATATATATATATATAACATACAGGAATTATGCTAGATTTCAACATATTTCCCACCGGAGTTGAGACATTTGTCATACCGTGGGATCAACGTTTGCATCCCTGTGTCGTAGAAGTCTGTCGCCTGGGATAGAAAACAGCGTGTGACAGCCGTCTACACCTTCCTGTGACTGAAAATGTTGACGGGCGTTGTCTTGCTGCACGATAACGCTTGGTCATAAACGGTTCGGTGCACAACAGATCGTCTGCAGGAGTTCCGGTCCTATGTGTTTCAACAGCCAGCCTGCAGCCCGGATCTCGCTCCCTACGATTATGCTACCATCTTTCTTATACCTCAAGAAATGCGTGTCCGGTCGCATTTTGACAGTGACAGAGAGGTGCAGGCGGATGCAGGGGTAAGAATTTGTTTCCTGCTCCTTAATTTAAGAGGAAGAAACGAAAGAGATATTGGTTACACAATATAGGCCTATGTAAGAAACGACTTGATTACTGTAATGGGAATGCCTCATATGATAATATAATTCTTCGCAGTTTTCTAAAAACGAAAAAAGTTTTCCGTTTGCCATTTTGGCGCTACACCGAACATGGCACAACATAATTTATTTATTTATTTATGCCTATAACAGGGCAAAGCCCCAATTATAATAGACAGTACAGATATTCGTTTACAAAAAAAAAAAAAAAAAAAAAAAAACATAGATAACATGAAAAAAAGAAATGAAACAGATACAAGTGTAAATACAAATTAAAATGGAAAATGAGAAAAGGAAAGAAAATAAACAGACAAATAGATACTATCTAAATAAGAGATACAGATATAGATATAAATGAAAAATACAAAATAAAATAAATGAAAAATAGTTAAATATAGATATAATAGCCAAAAATGCAAAATGTAGCTATAATTGGCAAATTACAGAGTAACAAAGAGCAATATTATATAAAATCAACTACCTTCAGTATATTAATAAGAAAATGTTTGTATTCCATGTAAGAAATGCAGAAATCTAGATCCCATGTTTTACATATTTCATTGAAATTTGAACACATTTTTAACACTGGTGAATTTTTATGTGCTGAAGTGTTTGGTTTTTTATAATGTAACAATTGACAATTTCTTAAATGTGATGTTCTAGCGTTAATCTGGATTTGTGATAATATTTCGCTATTATCCAGTGGACCGTTGAATATTTTATATAATAAAAGTTGTTCAGCAAGTAATCTATGACTGGCAAGAGACATTAAATTAAATTCAGCAAGTAGATTGTTGTACGAAATTTTGTTATGGAGGGCTGAACAATGATATCTTCTGTAATACAGATATCTAGAGAACCGTTTTTGAATTTTTTCAATTTGATTACTATGTGATTTGCAAGTGGGTGACCAAATTACAGAGGCATATTCCAATTTAGCGCGAACATGACAATTAAAAAGGAATGTCAAAGTCAAAGTGTTCTGTAAAGTTTTTGAATTTCTAATAGTAAAACCCAGATTTTTCAAAGCAATAGTAACAGTTGTGCTATTAAAATTGATTTATTAAAGGAAGCCATGATCGCACGCATCGGAAAAGTTTCTCATCCGAGAAACGTGGACGGATTTACCGAGAGCCGATGCGTGCGATAAGATGTAGTGAACGCAGTTACATAACAATTACAGCAAAGATTGTCTTTTTCCGATCCGTGCAATTCGTCCGATGTGTGCGATACGATGTAGTGAACGCTTACTTTTAGTGTGACGTCAAACTGAAGTTTTCCTTATGAAACTTTTTTATTTTATTTATTTATTTATTTATTTATTTATTTATTTATTTATTTAACCTGGTAGAGATAAGGCCATTAGGCCTTCTCTTCCCCTCTACCAGGGGATTACAACTACAATATTAAGAATACAATTACAATTATAATTACAATTAATATTAAATTTACAGATACAATAAAAATCAAAGTACTAAAAGATTAACTGATTAATAAAAGCTAGAAAGTTTATTGTAAAAGTTAAGAAGAGAGAAGCATTTATTTTATTGATTAAGTACAAATTAAACCTACTCTACGCAGTAAGGAAATGCGTAATATGCTTGCTTTTGAACGCTACTAAATTCCGACAATCTCTGATGTCACTGGGTAGGGTATTCCACAAGCGCGAGAGCAAGATTGTGTATGATGATGAATACGATGATGTCTTATGTGTTGGTATGGCTAGTATGCGGCTATTTTGCGTGCGTGTGAAGACATTATGATATGATGACAGGTAACTGAAACGGGAGGCAAGGTACGTAGGGTTATTTATATGATTATCTAATATAAGAAATAAACCTATCAGGCTGTGTATTTCAAAATTTATGTGCATCGTTATTTACGAGTTATAAAAGAGCAACATATTTCTAAATTTTTCCGTTGTTCTTTTATTTAGATTTTGATGCAAGAACGTCACAGTTTTTATCCTGCGGTTTCTTACATGATATGTAACTTTTTTTTGCAAGTCTGCACACAAAAAATTTTTAATATTCCACAGAAGGCAGAACTAGCAGATTTTTTGTCATCTTTTCAGATACGGGATAGGAGTAAAAAAGTCATAGTGTGGTTTAATATTCTCCCGTGGTTTCCGGAGAGATGTTTGTTTAAAAAGTCCCCGTCCAACGAGTTCAAGAAGAGCTCTCACACTCATCTCATGTTGCTGCAAATCCGAGCATTGCTAACCTCGAGCTCCTGCCTGTCAGAGTGGCTTACATCTCACTGCCAAACGTCGCCGGCTGAAACTTGCAGGGATTTATAGTGTGATGATGCTCAACCTTTTACGAAAGTCGGCCTAGTATCTCATACGTAGTCGCATGTTGGTGTCAGACCTGTGTTTGGACAGTTGACTGAACGACAGTGAGGACTTTTCTTAGGACAATACAGGCATCAGAGTAGTGCTCACCACATCTTAACTCAGAAACTAGAAGGAAGTAAGTCCAAAATCTCCATTTTGAGATATGGTGAGATGAATGTTCAACTCTGTATACAGCTTTATGACTTCATTACTTTGTACGATGAAAGAGTAATGGAACGGAGAAAAATTCTCTCCGGCGCCGGGATTTGAACTCGGGTTTTCAGCTCTACGTGCTGATGCTTTATTCACTAAGCCGTCGATCTGGTTGGCGAGTTGGTATTGCGCTGGCCTTCTATGCCCAAGGTTGATCCCGGGCCAGGTCGGTGGCATTTAAGTGTGCTTAAATGCGACAGGCTCATGTCAGTAGATTTACTGGCATGTAAAAGAACTCCTGCGGGACAAAATTCCGGCACATCCGGCGACGCTGATGTAACCTCTGCAGTTGCGAGCGTCGTTGAATAAAACATAACATTTCCACTAAGCCACACCGGATACCAACCCCGGCGTCGGACAGATTCGTCTCAGTTTAAGTTCCAACTCTTGGGTTCCCTCTAGTGGCCGCCCTCTGCACTACGTCATAGATGTCTATGTGATATCTGCATGGAAATATCATATGTAGACTACTTCGGTACATTAAAATAATATATATGATATGCGTAAATCACTTCGTGATTTAAAACGGCGCTTATTCCGTCGGATCCCGGCCAACTAGTCACTCATAACGAGTGCACCTCAGCACATGTGTGGACTTCAGTCCTACGTTCATAATCATCTATGACGTAGTGCAGAGGGCGGCCACTAGAGGGAACCCAAGAGTTGGAACTTAAACTGAGACGATTCTGTCTGACGCCGGGGTGGGTATCCGGTGTGGCTTAGTGGATAAAGCATCAGCACGTAGAGCTAAACACCAGGGTTCAAATCCTGGCGCCGGAGAGAATTCTTCTCCGTTCCATTACTCTTTCATCGTATGATGACGCAGTATATCTGCATGGAAATATCATATGTACTTCGGTACATTAAAATAATATATATTCATTACTTTGACTATCGAAAAATATACGCAACTATAATACCCCTGCAATTCGAATCCTCATGTGATATCCTTCTTCTCACGTGTTCTCATACGATATCAGTGTTATCTTCAGAATACATACGAGCTATTCCATATGAAATCAATCTGCAAAAAAACCTCGCATTTTTTTTAATAATCTAATTTTTTCCTTCTTTATAGAAGGTGTTGTCCACACCACGGTCAGTGCGTTTGGCTGCGACACCAGGTGGCCCGGGTTCGATTCCCGGTCGGGGCAAGTTACCTGGTTGAGGTTTTTTCGGGGTTTTCCCTCAACCCAATATGAGGAAATGCTGGGTAACTTTCGGTGCAAGACCCCGGACTCATTTCACCGGCATTATCACCTTCATCTCATTCAGACGCTAAATAACCAAAGATGTTGATAAAGCGTCGTAAATAACCTACTAAAATAAAAAAAAAATAAATACAAGGTGCTGAGGACAGTGCATTTTCAAAAATACACTATCGAAAGTCAAACAGTTTTCGTACTACTGAGCGACAAATTTAGCGTATTTAATAAAAACAAGCCTCTTTCAGCGCTCAGAGCTCTGAAACCATTTACTGCAGAACATTGAACGAGAGCTTATTTTGAAGCTGACATTTGGTAGGTTATGTTAAGAAGTAACCCTTATTTTTATTGTATACAGAGAGACAGATAATCTGATTTCACTTACTTTTAGGCTTTTTGCCAATTTGTAAAAATGTAAAAAAAATATTGAGAAAAAAACCTTGCATTATTAAGAGGGATTCGGCATTGTTTGCTTAGTGGCTCGGCAATAAGTTTCGAGGGTATTTAAAAATTATTTTCACACGCCTAGACTTGAACGGCGCAATACCGCACGCACTCGCCGAGAGATGAAGATAAGCGAGCGTTGGGCGTCATTTTACTCCTGTGTTTATGAAAACTTGTGATAAAGCTAGCCCAGCTATACGCTACTATACGAAACATCACGTGTTTGTCTCCTGGCCTTGCTTGTCTCTGCTAGCTCCCGCCTCACAGTCAGCTGGTTACTTCACGCGCGTACTATTTATTTTCTTTATTTGATATTTTCAATACTTTCTTATCAACGGTGCACCAGTAAAAATGTGTGTTTATTTGTACTTTTAATGCGGAATCTAACCATATATCTTAAAAAATATTTTTTCGTGGTCAAATGCGTCTTAATGAAGAAAAATCTAAATTTCTCAATTTCCATAAAAAGTAAGAAAAACTGTTTACATGTCAATATAAGCTTTAATTTCTCAACATCAAAATAAACCATGATTTTGATCATTGGGTGAAAGGGTTTCGGAGCCACAACAGTCTAAAGTTACCAATTTTATGAAAATACGATAAATTAAAATATTTTTAATTTAAACACTATGAAGTTCAGATGCCTCAAACTTTGCACAAAGCATTGTATCACAGTTGTCAACGGACAGAAAAAGTTTCATTGTATTTAAAAATTGCAAGGTCAATTTTCTCTATATTTCGGTCGATTTGAGATGGGATATCCCATACGTACTCGCACACTCTGGGCCTCAGGGTTGAATCAGAGAGAGTCTCTAACTTAAAATTTCATGGATATAATACCATATGAACTAGAGTTGAACAAAACTAACTGCCGCTCTCGCTCGCTGTGTTCGTTGCATTTGTCTTTCGAGTCTCGTCTCGTCATTCTCGTGCGCTTCGAGTCTCGCTCATCATTCTCGAAATAGTATTTGGTCGGCGGAGAAACATTTCGTAGCTTTGAATAACATACATCATTGAAATAAATAACATTATAAATGTTTAAATGAGACAAAAAGACAAAACAGAACAGTGTCTTAGTTATCAAAATGTTCCGGTTTTATTATATGGTATTACCTATGGCTATATAAATAGAAAAAAAAAACAATTCTCAAATAAATTTGCATTTCTAAGAAACATGAAACATAATTTGAATTTTGAATTCATTTTTTTATTTGTTCCAATACGTCCTATAATGATAATACAAACATGTTAAGTTTTTTGATATTTCAGTCTTAGACTTATTTATAGCAAAATTTATCCACAAAGTTATTTTTTGCTAATACATCTTAGTAGTTAACGTTTTCGCCCCTTATTGTGGGTATCATCAGACTAATGTAAGGATATCTATATGTATGGTAACAAATCCAAATTTTTAAACTTTTGCAATATGTAATATGGATTTTTTACCATATAAATAGATAAATATCCTTACATTAGTCAGACGATGCCCACAATAAGGGACGAAAACGTTCACTACTAAGATGTATTAGCAAAAAATAACTTTTTGGATATATTTTGCTATAAATATGTCTAAGACTGAAATAACAAAAACCTTCACATGTTTGTATTATCATGAAACATAATGTTAATTTATTTTTACTTGAGATTGCACACTTGATCTCAAACAAAGAAATTCATAGCCTTTTGATAAGGGCCTAGTAATTAAATAAAGACTAGGGAACGGATTATTATAAACAGAAAGGTAGACATGATGTTTCAAATAGACTACTTTATTGTTATATAACAGTTGCCAAAGTAGACAAAAGTTCAGTCAGATATAAACAACTGTGGCGATTCAAGGCTGCTTGACGTTCGGGACTTCGGGAGTGATCAATCTCGACGTCTCGAAACACTCACAAGCAGTCTTTACGTCAACGACGCGACGTATACAACATTGTCGTGCGGGTTTTCGGCTTTGCAGGCGCTGTTGGGCTATTCCATCTCAAATCGACCGAAATATAGAGAAAATTGACCTTGCAATTTTTAAATACAATGACACTTTTTCTGTCCGTAGACAACTATGATACAATGCTTTGTGCAAAGTTTGAGGCATCAGAACTTCATAGTGTTTAAATTAAAAATATTTTAATTTATCGTATTTTCATGAAATTATCAACTTTAAACTGTTGTGGCTCCGAAACCCTTTCACCCAATGATCAAAATCATGGTTTATTTTGATGCTGAAAATCTAAAGTTTATATTGACATGTAAACAGTTTTTTCTTACTTTTTATGGAAAGGGAGAAATTTAGGTTTTTCTTAATTAAGACACCTTTGACCACGAAAAAATATTTTTAAAATATATGGTTAGATTCCGCATTGAAAGTACAAATAAACACGTATTTTTTACTGGTGCAACTTTAATAAGACGGTATTGAAAAATCAAATAAAGAAAATAAATAGTACGTGCGTGAGCTAACCAGCTGACTATGAGGCGGGAGCTAGCCTAGGCAAGCAAGGCCAGGAGACATAAACACGTGATGTTTCGTCTAGTAGCGCATAGCTGGGCTAGCTTTATCACAGGTTTTCATAAACACAGAAGTAAAATGATGCCCAAAGCTCGGTTATCTTCATCTCTCGGCCAATGCTTGCTGTGTTGCGCCTTTAAAGTCTAGGCGTGTGAATATAATTTATTTAATACCCCCGAAACTTATGGCCGTGAATTTAAGCAAACAATGCCGAATCCCTCTTAATAATGCAAGGTTTTTTCTCAATATTTTTTTACATTTTTACAAATGGGCAAAAAGCCTAAAAGTAAGTAAAATCAGATTATCTGTCTCTCTGCATACAATAAGAATAAGGATTACTCCTTATCATAACCTACCAAATGTCAGCTTCAAAATGAGCTCCCGTTCAATGTTCTGCAGTAAATGATTCCAGAGTTCTGAGCGCTGAAAGAGGCTTGTTTTTATTAAATACGCTAAATTTGTTGCTCAGTAGTACGAAAACTGTTTGATTTTCGATAGTATATTTTTGCAAATGCACTCTCCTCAGCACCTTGTATGAATAGGGAAAAAATTAGAATATAAAAAAATGCGAGGTCTTTTACTGGTCGATTTCATATGGAATAGCCCTGTTAGTCTTGCGTTCTCGATCGTTGTTCATGTCTAATATGAACGACACATTCCTCTCCTTTAATATTATTCCAACAACTGTTTTTAATTTGGTGCGAGCAACATAAACATTATGAAATGACATTTGTTCTCTCTTCACATGAATTCCCTCGCTTTAGGTAATACAATTCATGAAAACAATAACTGATTCTCTACTTTAAAAGTGGATTTTTGAAAAGAGTTGTTATGAGTTTAGATTATTATTTCGGATTTTATTGGAAACGTTGAATGCAAATACTGGTATCTACATACATATAAAGGGATATCGTTTTTCCCCATCAAGCGACAACTTAATTAATATTGCTGTCCGGGATCAATCTTTGGTCGCGTGCATGGAATGCTACACTCTGCGTCAGGTTTCAATTTCAGTTTGGCAGATATATCAGTAACAAGAGAATAGGAATTATTATATGATGTTTGGCATAATTTACAGCACCGATAAGGTTATAAAATTCACAATCTTCCAAATAACATGAAGGAAAAAGGTAAAAACACTACTAAAACAATGACAATATGCGTATTCATATATTCCACATAGATTTATTAACAGTAATTTAGATGAAATAGATTGACAGATTTTACAATGTGATAGTTACAGATGGCAAGAGAATAAACTGATTATGTCCATTACAAATATGGTGAGAAACGGGGTCATATGAAATTTAGACAGATTGATATAAAAAATAACTCGTGATACCAATGATTATTACTGACAAGACTGTTGAAATTAAGAGTGAAAATATGTTTGAAATAATTTTGTAATTTATTTATTATGGTTTATATGAAAGTACACAGGCTAGATGACCATCACAGCACGTTCTTTATATTAATAAGAAATTAAAAATGTAACATAATTATACTAGTGGCTTGTGCAGCAAATGCTGCAGACTGTGTTCATTAGAAGTTCAAATAAATATTTTTCAGATTTATTTTCCCGGCAGAATACCAGATATTTTCCATAATGATGAAACATACTCCACGAAAGATGTAATTAACTCCAATTTAGTTATTTATGTCTATAACAGGGCAAAGCCCCAATTACAGTAGACAGTACAGATTTGTTTAAAAAACACAGAATTGCAATTAACATGAAAAGAAAAAAACAAATAGATACAACCTAAATAAAAGACACAGATATAGATATAAATAAAAAATACCAAATAAAAATGAATTAAAAAGAGTTAAGTATAGATATCATAGCCAAAAATGTAAAATGTAGCTATAACTGGCAAATTACAGAGTAAATATAGCACTATGTTAATAAATTCAATATACAGTATTATATAGTAGGACTAATAGGCTTAATTTATTTATTTAAGAAATTCACCACTACAGAACACGTGTTCCAACCAGCATGATACCTGACTAGAACTACAACCAACATGCAACTAGAATCCAACGAATCATGAAACCATTGCTGTGTATAACTTTTTTGTACATATTGTACGATAACGAGAAATATAAATCCTGTTTATTTGATAGATGATTGTAAGTTCGAAGCATTAATAAAAGTGGAGACATTTTATGGGATTGTGTTTTTAATATCTGTAAATAAAAGAGAGATCATTTTCTCAAATTTGATTTACCAATATTGAAACTAATTAGCTGTAGAAGATCAGGGTTGTCTATTAAACCATTTATGGTTTTGAACAAATACATTTGTTGTGCTCTTATCCTGCGACTACTGAGAGATGGTACATTAAATTCAACCAGCATGGATTCATAAGATTGGAATGTGTTGTAACATGAATGTTTTTTCATACATAGCAGTTTTAAGATTTTATTCTGTACTCTCTCTAGAATGACCGAGTTCGAGTGATAGTGAGGGTTCCAAACTATAGATGCGTACTCTAATTTACTTCGTATTAAACTATTATATATTGAAAGTAACGTAATACTCAATGAAGTATAATGTTGTCAAAAATTTTTCTTTTCAAAAAAGTTCCCTCTGAAAGAATTTTATGCCAAATGCTTTTTCTTGAACATATCCATCTTCATTTCTTTGAGTTTCAATGCGAAAACGTAAGTAACAATGTCAAAACAATCAGCGGTTTTTTTCAGGTGGAAGCAAAGTAGTATATATTTTAGGTCATTCCGGATTGTTGGAAAGAATATGACATTCTGGAGTGTATTACATACAGTGAGGGAAGTGGGGGAAAAAACCAAAGGCGGTATGCTACCCCAAGATTTTCCTCTGACATACCTCGATTTTAAAAAAGGCATACTCCCTCCCTTAGAACAAAGACATAAGTTATGTATAGAATAAATTGTTTCGTGCAGTCAGTAACACGAATCTTTGAAGCTTACGCAACACATTAAATTTCTTAAAATAATTTCAAGTTACTCCAGTTATTTACTAGACCATATTTTTACAATGTCCTTTGAGACTTATCATTTAAAATAATGTTAAAGCTTCAAAGTGCCTTATTTAATTATTAATAAAAAGTGCAACAACAAAAATGACACAGTTACTAAATTGGCAACAATGGCCACCACAAGCTCCAGACCACAGCCTTCTATACTTGACATATTACCGTTGTAAGCATTCCAGAGGTTGAGCTTATCAAATAAGGGTTTCTAAATACACACTGAATACAGTTCCAGAAGACTGCAGTTTAGATTTAGGAAGTAAACTGATAGTACACTTTCCTGTGAAGAAATGTATAAACAAATTTTTACGTTCACATTTTTTCAGTGATGGTATGTCATTTTTCACTAACGGTATTTTTCCTGGCCATAGAAACCAGTAGCGATATTCCTTACTGTCACTTCCCTCACTGATAATAATAATAATAATAATAATAATAATAATAATAATAATAATAATAATAATAATAATAATAATAATAATAATAATAATAATAAAAGCCGTAAATCCCCAGCGGGGCAAGGCCTCTTGCTTGGGCAGGGGTGGCTCGAGTCTTGACCATCAGAAGAGCCGACCTGATGGTCTATTTACATTCCTAGTTCTTTGTCCACAATTTCACTAGCCCTGGTTGTTGCTCCCGCTCAATGTTGGTTGACTGCGTCCTTCCACCGTGTTCTTTGGCGTCCTATTCTGGTCCACAGTCCTCCTAGCTGCAACTTGAACTCGTCCCCCTATCTGGTTTTCGGTCGTCCACGGTTTCTCCAGCCAATTAGATACCAGTAAATGCTGGACATCATTTTGACCACTTTAAAACGTTAACATGTTCAATCAATGGCGGATTTGTTGACCATAAGCTCGTAATGAGTTATATTTTTACTCACTGAAGATCAGAGATGTAAATTATTTATGTATTATCCCACGTATTTTCAACAGTAGAGACTGTTGTGGGAAATCTATTGTTGAGATGTACTGAAAATAAGGCAAATGCTATAGCAGAGTTGTAGAATCGTATAATATACTGTACATCCTAAGTAAAATTATTCACAGAAAATCATTACCATAGGCTACTCCAACCAGGAGAAAGTCTCAGGGGAATGAGACGCAGCGGGGTAATGCTTGAATGAATGTTGATGTCATAAGGTCACACACGTGGGTACACGCATCTCCATTGGCTAACTCTCAAAGCACAAACGATAACACTGATACGCATATATTTATACTACCCTAGTTACAAAATTAGATCACGGTTAATCTCCTGGTCTTTTAATCCCTCCACTGAGGAAATAACATATGCAGGAGAGAGCATGTTTTTTAAACTGACGTTATAACGGTAATATTATTTATCTACTTCGCTCCAATAGATGACGAATAGTAAGCACATTCCTTTCACGTTTAATCTCCTGGTTGAAGAACAGTAGCTGTTTCTGCGTTTTATTCGTTGCTGGTTGCGGGAAATGAACTAACTCATCATGTCAGCAAGAAATGAAATGGCCTGCTATTCTTCGTACATTAAAATGATGTACTCGGCAGCGATCACGAATCTGATCGATTAAACCAAACAAATATGAAATCAATTTTTATATAGTTTTAAAGACGTATCTAAAGTACGAAAAATGACTCAATTACTAATGCCTCTCACACCGCTTGATTTATAACTATAAAAGTATTTCATTTTTAATAACAATATTTCTGTAGTGCTCGGAAAAAGTGGCACAAGTGAAAAATGTTAATTTTACAGGAGAAGGAAAAAAAACTGTCTTCACACTGGTTTATGGCAATTTGATTTTATGCTGTGTGAATTATTGTAATGGGAGAAATACTTATGTCTCTTTTCCCAAGCGAGCAGATGTTCCGGAAGTTGTCAATAAATTAATAAAAAATGTTTTTGGAAACTGACTTATGCCACTTTTCCCAAGCACTGCAGATTTATGTCTTACGTCCCGCGCCATGACTTCGTGGTCTAAAGGCTCATTCACAATGAAAATTAAACATAACGTAAGCATTAACTTAAGAATGTAAACGTTACGGTAAAATCAAGAAGTCATACCATCATTCACGATGGAAACATAAACATTACAGCAAACATACTTGGTAACCATGGAAACATAACAACGACGCCATTTCCTCATATTCTGTCGTATACTTCAGCGCTACACGATTGTGTTCTGTTTGCAAATCACGTAAGCATAAGCATGAAAGTTTGGAGTTTGCAAACTTTCATGTTAACGTCTTACGGTAATGTTTATGCCAATGCTTATGTGAATCATTGTGAATGATCCCATTTGGTAGCCTGGGCGCAAACTTCTGTGTTTATGTTACGGTTATGTTCAATTTTCATTGTGAATGGGCCTTAAGGCATTCTGCATAGGACTCGCGTTACGGAATGCGCGCTGGTTGAATTTTCATTCGAATTTCTTCCCAGTTCACTTTACAGCTCTTTCTAAGCGTCATTTATATTTGTCCTTATCAACTGTTTCCATAGGATTCTTTCTAGATACAATTTTCAATTACACTAAACAATTTTCTTATTCTTCACTTAGTTCATTGACTACATATAATCTTTTTCATTGTTTACACTTCCTTATTTTTTCATGATTTATAAAACTCACTTCGTTCATTTTACTCCGGTCATCCTTTTTTTTTTTTTTTTTTTTTGGAAATATATATATGTAATTTGAACAAGTAATGGAAATTACGGGAAAACGGCTGAACGCATTTTAATAAATGACCCGTCATTTTGAACCTTAGCATCCAAGGATTTTCAGAAAAATAGTAAATTTCAGTGAAGTGTTAGTTTCCCTACATAATTTTCGTATTTTCCAAAATCCATCTTTCGTCAGTTTTGAGAACTAATTGCATTTCATAATAAAACAAAAAACACACTACAACAAACAATAGGCTATTACACGAAGGCCACAAAGATCTGCAGGATTGCTGACATATTTAGAGCGGAAATTAAATTGGTTATTAAAAACTTAACTTACTAAAAATAATTTACAGGTCTGATTCTGCGGTGTGTAATTATCTGGGTACAGCTGTGTATTGGGTATTAAAAACTACAAAAATTGAGGTGGTTTGATAACATTATTACCATTAGAAATGAAATATTATTGTAGTTAATGCCATGATGTGACTATTTTCCATTAATTATACATATTAACGCTATATTGATGATATGAAAGCGAAACGTTTTGGGGTTATATAAGTAGATGTAGAGAATAACTTAAATTAGATTTTGATTTCTATATTTTACTGAGTGGCGGCTATATAGTATATGTTACTGAAAGCTACAAAACTTCCGTAAGATAATAACATTATTAAAAATCAAATACTGTATTTTATAGTTATTAATCAAGTGGGGCTGGGTCTTTTTCATATATTTAATGGCGGTGTGGTGTAGATATTTATATGCGTGGTTCTCTTCAGTATTGGCTCGAGAGAGAGTATCTTTCATTATTATGGAAGCAAATAACTTTCAGAATGTGTGGTATTCTTCATTGAAAATAAATCTGAAAAGTTTTTATTTGAACGTCTAACGAATTTAGTTTGCAGCATTTGCTGCACAAGCCACTAGTATTGTATAATTACATGTCAACGCTTTCATTTGAAACTACTGGATTTTCTCTAGAGTCTAGACTGCATTGTAGTCAGAATGTAGTTCCTTCTAGCAAACATGTTTTTTTAGAACACAGCTATGGACAAAAATGCGCAATAAACGGCCTGTGGTTGGATCTTTCCCACTTTTCCCTAGGCGGTGTCTACTCCTGGAGTTACATTACGTCCCTCCCCTTCCCATGAGGAGCTTTTACGATGTCGTTGTAGGACTTAGAGGGGCCACCTTACCAACTTTGAATTGTTTATTTAAATATATTTTTACATACAGAAATACCTACTCTCTAGTTCAAAAAATGAATATCTTATAATGGATAATATTTTCATTACAATGCATTTATTCAATAGTTTCATAAGGAGATCATTTTAGAAAGAATTTATGTTGTTTAATAGTACATTATGCAACAAGCCTATAATGATAGTATTTAAGAAGCGAGTATGGGCTTCTTAATTACCATTATAGGCGAGTTTCATACCACTTTTTATGCTCGACCATATTTCTAACTTTAAATTATTCAGATGTATACATTTTATTTGTATCTGACAAGATTGGAATGACCTTGTTTTAGGTCGTGAATTGTGAGATGTGCCCAGACGCGAAAGTATTGATTTTTTCCGAGGAACAATAATGTCATTGACCTTGATGTAATCCCGTTAAACTTGATATAACCTTGATTATTGAATTCGACATTGAAAAACGAGATGACAAATTGAATTTATTTGAATATTATTTACAATTAACGCTAATTATTATAGTAACAGAACATAACCTTCTGCGACAGTATTGGATTTCCAGCCTCCGTGACTTTTTGCTAATTCTCTTTCGATTGCATATCCGAGAATAATCGATACTTGCGGTTTTATAACGGTACAAAGCTGACTTGTCATTGGCTGAACACCTGTAAGCTGAGTTGTAATTGGCTGAACACCTGTACTTTAATGAGTAGGTGTACTTTAATGACATGCATTAAAGGACTGCTACCAGGTGTATAATTACTACATTTCGGCATGGTCGAGCATAAAGTCTTTTTTTCAGATTACAAATATATTCAGACAAGATAAAGCGATTGTTTAGGCACAACAGAATACTGATAGAATGACAATTCACGGCAAAACTATTTATCTTATCAGTAATTCCTGTTCGATAGTGGTTTGTCAACCACAATTTTGAGTTCTGCCTTGTTCGAACACCGACTCACTTGCGCCCGAGTCGGGGCACTGTGAAAATTCAGATTTAATGCGATATATTTGTACTTAATACCGAATTTAAACTTCTCTTCGCAGTCGTTAGGTAGAGGTAGGAATAAAAAATAAGTAGAAAATATTATTTAACTAATTACAAGTTCATTTCCTCCACTTCGTTTATCTTCCGAGTCTAAAGAATGCTAGTGTAAATGCTAATCTTGAACTCTTTGAGAGAATATTTCGACTGAGATCTCTCGGGTGCCATTGTATTGTATTGTATTGTATTTATTAACATTCCATGGTATTCATACATTGCCTCACAGCTACAATATGGAACAAGTCAAAAAACTTAATAGGCTTACTATTATAAAGTTTTAACTTATAGTCACAATCTAGATGAAATATATACATACGAGGTTTACAATATAATCTAATAGTACAACACAAAGTTTTTTCATTTCATGAAGTGTTATTGAATGTCATGAATTTACCTACAGAATAGAAGGTATGAGAAATTAGGTACTTCTTTAATTTGGCCCTAAATAATCTTATGTTTCGAGTTTCATTTTTTATATCGATAGGGAGGATATTAAAAATTTTTACTGCCATATAACGCACTCCTTTTTGATAGCATGATAGACTTGCCAATGGAGTATGAATGTCATTTTTGACGTGTATTTATGACTGTTGAATTAGTTACAAAGTTTTCACGATTACAGTACATACAAGGAAGAGTATTAATGAAAAAATATACTGATAAGCCATGGGCATTATTTGTAGTTTTTTAAAAATAGCCCAACACGATTCCCTAGATTTGGCACCTACTATTATTCTAATTACTCTTATGTTATAACTAGACTTCGTTGAATTGCCACACGCAGCATGCAATCAGATTGCCGATGTACGGTAGTATAGAAGAGGTGAGCAAGGTCCCGGTCTCGTAGTATAAGCAGTTCATGTTAAGAGTTGTGACCGGTCCAAATAGAGCAGCTACAGCTAATGTATACCTATGCAAGCACTTGTTTCTGCATTACTGTGGTTGCAATAGTCAAAGCTTAACATTTGTTCAGTGCAGACAAGAATTCAATCAAACATACTACAATGAGAGTGTTGCTGTTCCAAACAATTGCCCCTGGAATACCCTTACCCCCGTAGCCAGTCTTGACCCTTTGGAAAACGTGGTTGGATGCTGTTAATTATTATGCAGAATATTACGGAAAAATAATGGATGCATTGGATAGCACAGACTGTTCCGCTGTTGCAGCTATAAATCATCGCCTTCTGAACAGCTATTGGAAGATATTCTGTCCATTGATTCTAATTTTAAAATCGTGTCCAAAAGCATCACCCTGTTAGAATCGTCTAAACTACAACTCTCAGAAGCCCTTAATATAGTGTATAACGTATCACAAACCGTTATCCAAAATAACAATTCACTAATTTCAGAAAAAGTGAAATGTAAGTTGAGAAACATTATTGCTAAAAATTCTACTATTCACAACTTCGTATTATAAATGATGTACCATCAGGTCACGACAAGACGTCTGAAGTTGGTGTACTAGAGAGTAGTGACTTCCCGTTCTTCAAATATGCTCCTATTACATCGTGTGATGTTGAACGTACATTTTCCCAATATAAAAACTGTTTGAGTGACCATGGAGGAGGTTCACTTTGCAGTCGCTCAAAATATACGTAAGTCTTCACTGCAATGCACATATTCAAGGATGATGTGAGTATATTACATTACATTTTAAGAGTTAATATATCTGACTACAAAATAATTGTGTATTTACATGTTTAGACATTTCCTACTTCAATGATCATTCATTATATTTCTTGAATGCAGGATACAGGTTTTATTGTAACCGCAGTATACTGCTCAGTGTTTACATCAGAGGTATACTCCATCCGTTGCACGTCCCCTTCTCATACAGTCTATACCGCGTGCGTAGTAAACCTTACGATTCTCGTAGCAATTCCACGAAGTCTAGTTATAACAATAGTGAATTATTTTATTTTTTATAGTTTCTATAAGATTTCGAACATCTGGACTCCACTTATCAGGAAAATATTACCATTTTTCACTTTTATTATTTTAATTTTTTAATTCACTCATTATACCTAATCATAAATTTAATAATATAAAAAATATCCGAAGCCCGATATGTTCACTATGAGCAGAGTATTCTTTCTTGGAGGAAAATATTTCGAGACTGAAATTTATTCACGATAGCTTCCTACTTCTGCCTTTTAAAATGTCAATCTAAGGTGTGACATTGTCGCTGCTGGCCCGATGTGCAAGCATTAAGCAAAGTAAGCCTTCTTTCCTTGTCTCCAGTCATCAGTGTTACTTAAAATTGTCTCTCGAGCTCTCAAAGAATTAACGCCGTTGACATAAAAGAACCAGCTACGTCCATTGTTCTAGCGAAAACATATGAAATCTTTTAAAATAATATTTTATTTACTCTGCGCTCCGACAGATTTGTTTATTATTATATGAACACATTTCTCGGAATATGTGGTCGCACATTGCGCCGTAGATGAGGAAAGTAAGAGAATGAGTCAACAGGATATGTTGGGCGTAAATTGTAGTCTGTCTTGTTATTTCTCTAAACAAGCTCATTCCAAGTAGCTGTCCTATGAAACAGAATAAAAAATCTGAGAAAGAAATCGTTGCGCTATTTCGCAGCTAAATAAATTGAAGGATTGTCAGAGATTATACGTAGGCCTTACTCATACATCAGGTTGTTACAAAATGACTAAGAAATTTGATTTTTTTTTCCTCCAGAGGAGGGCCCTTTCGGCAAGCACCGCACCCTTTAGGCTTACTGTACAATCACCTTATTTTGCAATCATTTTTGAAGTCCTTAGGATCGTTTTTTTCAAGCACATGATTCACTGCTTGGTACCATAGTATCGATTCAGCCACAGCATCCAGGTCTGACAGGAGACCATACCTCCGCCTTCCTCTGATGTTCTTCTGCAGCCTTCTCAGATCGATGGCATCTGTTCGCAATTCACGTGTTTGAATCTGCTGCATCCTTAAAAAGAGGGACACGCCACCCTCCATTCCTGGAATCACCAAGGCGCCATCTATCCGAGGGAGCTACACTTCCCAATTAAATCGCAGTCCGCTCATTGCGGCTTCTCTGCAGCTTCCGCACACAGACGCCATCTATAGGCGGATCCCAGAACCACGACCGCCACATCCTCCTGGTCAAGCTGTAACTATTAAAAATGATTAATGAAATGATGCTAATGAAGACGAAATGAGTCCGAGGTCCAACGCCGAAAGTTACCCAACAATTATGCTTCAGGCGTTTGAGGGGAAACCTCAGAAAAACCTCCCAACCAGGTAACTTGTCCCACGGTCCCACGGTCTGGGAAGGTAACCGTTACTCCACAGCGGTAGACTAAGTTCAATTTAATAAAATTTTCAAACAAATTGAGTAATCCAGGTGACTAAGCAGGTACTGTATGCAATGTGTGAAGAACGGGATTTAATTATTCCATGCTGAAACAACACTTCTATTGTCAAAGTTTTGAAAAATACACTAAACTTTGTTAGCCAATTGGGTTGTTAATTATACACAATTTTTAAGTTTGAGACAATGGTTTCAGTTAATGAAACAAGACTTGGTTTGGTGAAGTGTTACTATGAATGTGGTACAAACTTCGCTGTCGGATTAAGATTTCGCACAAATATATGCATATGAGAGACGGCTCTTGTACCGTGCTCTTGTACCGTGCTCTTGTACCTTGCATTAATTACGAAACATGAAGAAATTGGCTCAGTTCGTGATTAAACGAAATGGGGAAGACCAAGAATTAAGGCTGATTCACAATAAACCGGGAACGGAAACAACGAGAACGGACATATTGTTCAAATAAATGGGCTGTATTTAAATGTGAGCATTCACAACTAACTTTCACGTTCCCGTTCCCGGGCTCCGGCAAGCTTCTCGTTAATTGTGAATGCTCACATTTAAATATATTTATTTTTACAATATTTCCATTCTCGATCTCGTTGTCGTTTCCGTTCCCGGTTTATTGTGGACCAGCCTTTAGGTTTCAGAGGTTCTTCATGAAATCCAAAAGTTAGATAGAGAAAACACGTTATCAGTGAGCGGTGCTAATTTGTTAAGCAAATGCTATTGAATGTTACACAGCAGTGTTTGGAAAATTTTACGCAGTATTCTAAAAATGTATGCAATGATATTTGAATGGAAGCCAGCTGATTGTGAAAGAAATATAACTTTTTCGATAGGAACTGGATGTGTATCCCTTGCAGTCTGTTTGCCACTTCCTATGTTGTAAACTTACTTCATGCTAACGGCATTACCGGCGAGTCCCGATGTATAAGAATATTCATTTATTTACTTATTTATTTAGTTACATATTTACTTAATAATAATAATAATAAAATAATAATAATAATAATAATAATAATAATCTTGCAAATCTAGTCTCTCAGGTAAAGCTCCATATAAAGCAGATTTGAATAATTTCAAGGGAAAAATTGTTCCGTGGCCGGGTATCGATCCCGGGACCTCTGGTTGAACGTACCAGCGCTCTACTAACTGAGCTACCCGGGAACTCCACCCGACATCGTCTCAATAAAGCTTTACCTGAAACACTAGATTTGCATAATACATACGTCACTGTGTACGTTAACAGAAAACCACAATTCCAAGTCACACAGAGATTGTGTGCACTCGTTGTGGGTCTCTGGCGTTTCGTCAGCCCACGCGAGTTGTGTGGATATAAAGGCAAAAGTTGAGACGGTGTCGGGTGGAGTTCCCGGGTAGCTCAGTTGGTAGAGCGCTGGTACGTTCAACCAGAAGTCCCGGGATCGATACCCGACCCCGGAACAATTTTTCCCTTGAAATTATTCAATAACAATCTTTATTGGCCATTAAACAATACAATCATAATAGGTAGGCTTCGTCATTATAAAATTACATCAAACAACCATTGAGTATTAAGAAACTCGTCTATGCTATAAAAACTATTTTCAATTAGAAAAGTCCTAACAGAATTACTAAAATTAAGAGTTTCTTTTAAAAGTTTTGGTAATTTCTTATAAAATGTAACAGCTGAAAAAAAAAAAAAAAAAAAAAACAAACCTATCAAGTATTTTAGTTAATCTGTAAGCAGGAATTGCCAAGTTAATTCTAGTTCTTGTATTATAATTATGTATATCTTCAGTTCTTTGGTACATAAAATTATTCAAATGTACATATTTTACGCATTCAATATATATATATATATATATATATATATATATATATATATATATATATATATATGTGTGTATATATAAACTATTTGTTTTGTTTGTTTGTTTGTTTATTTACTTATTTATACTGGCAGAGTGAAGACCTTAGGGCCTTTTCTTACACTCTACCAGATCACAAAGTTCATAAGCAGTGAAATTTGACACAAAGTTAAAGAACAGAATACTAACATATTACAAAAAATAATAGCATAACAAAATCGACACTAAACAATATGAAAATAATACCATAATGGAAAAAAAGTAAAATACAGATCTATAGACTGAAATATAATGTAAGCAATTCAGTTAGTACAAATATTTGACAGGGAAAATGTAAGGAAGAATACAACAAATGGAAAGTGATAAAATAAAATAAAAATTTGAAAAAAAAATAAATAAAAGCCACAGTAAAAAGGCTATGATAATAAATTCATCTGGTGATCAAGAGAGTTTAGTGTTAATGAACAAAAAAGAAGAAAAATAAATATATAGGCCTATATATATTTTTTTTAACTGTTACAGAGGAAAGGCTTATAATTGAAGG
This sequence comes from Periplaneta americana, assembly GCF_040183065.1. Taxonomy (NCBI): domain Eukaryota; kingdom Metazoa; phylum Arthropoda; class Insecta; order Blattodea; family Blattidae; genus Periplaneta; species Periplaneta americana. The sequence continues at coordinate 165,346,963 of NC_091121.1, forward strand.
AAATCTGAATTCAAAAAGTGCAATTTTAGTTTATTTTTGAAACTACATAAGGTCCGACAATCTCTGACATGCTGTGGTAGAGATTTCTAGATATGAACTGCAGAGACGATGAATGATGAAGAGTAGGAGGATGTTCTGTGTTTAGGAATGGAGAGTGTGGTATGGTGTTGTGAGCGAGTATCTATTTCGTGATATGAGGACAAATGTTGAAAACGAGAAGCTAAATAGCTAGGTTTAGAGTTCTGCAGAATATTGAAGACTAACGTGCCAGAGTGAATAGTTCTTTGATCTTTGAGACGGACCCAGGACAGCATAGTCAGTGAAGGTGAGATAAGGTCAGATCTACGGACGTTGCAAATAAATGGAACACATTCACTATGAACACGCTCTAGTCTGTCTGTCAGTCTCATGTTAAGGTCAGTGTAGAGAGTGTCACTAATCAAAATGAGGCATCAACAGCGTCTGCACTAAATTCTTCTTGAGAACCAACGGAAGGAAATTTGGGATTCATAAAAATTATTTTACATGTGTGTGTGATTTGAATATTCCAACTTAAGTCTTTGTCCATAGAAATTCCTAGATTTTTTACTGGATCACTGTAAGGGATAATAGTTTCATTTATTTTAACAGGAGATAAGTCATTTGTCCGCTATTAATTGAAAATCTTCAAAACAGTGAAGTTTCAACGGATAAAGAGTCCAAATGTTGATATGAACAGATATACATGAACATCATTTTATTTTTACTTCAACTTTTATTGTACCTGAGTTTTTGAATGTACTTTACTCCCACCCCTTCTACTAACGAAGTTCCACACAGAATCAAGGCCGCAGTTCTGACTTAGTGATTATAGTACGTTTCATAAATATGTTCGCGTTCTCCAGTGACGAAAACTTCCAATATTGAATCATATTTTCGCACAGGTACTGTCGTCCGTTTGCCTACGTCGCATCTCGCTTTCCCCCACCTGCTTCTGCTCGCTCCACTGTAAAGACTAGTGGCTGGGCTTTCTTAGCTCTTTTCTGAAAACATTAATTTCTGTTAGGAATTAATTGGACGTCTACGTAATATTATGCAACTGTTTAAAATAACTTAAATAAAAGGGCCTCGTTAAGTATTTAACTATCACGTGATTCCCCCCTTTCTACGATCCTGCGACATAACCACTTGGACGGGCAATAGATAGCATGTCTGAGTAATTTTATCTGTGCGGGTTGGGCAGAAGTGAAGACTGAATTTACAGTAAGTAAGGTACTCTTTTATAGGGTAGGTACAGAATTATTTCAACATGAGTTACTAAGTATGAAGGACGAAACTGGTAATTGGAATTAGATGCAATAGTCTATAGTGCGATAATAGGCACAAAAGAACTGAAGCCTGTATCGAAATGAACGGCCACCATTTCCAAAAATGTGTTTAAATATCCATATTATTATTATTATTATTATTATTATTTTCCATTTTAACTTCATTCTCTATATTGTACGCTAATGTGCTGTAGACAGTATAATATAAACTGCATAATGAATACGTTCTCATGGATAACTCAGTTCGTGAGTAAAAACACTTATTGTTAATACAGTACTGTATTTTGATTAAACAAAACCTAATGAAAATTATCACACTCCAAATCGCGATAGTTCCTACTTTACGTAAATGGATGAACTACTTTTCTTCCCTCCTGTACCTAGTAAAGTGATTTGTTTCTATTTTACGCTAGTGTCATCGAACTCCAGTCGTGGAAGGAGGTAGCAAACGGTTTTTCCGGGTCTCAATCATTAATCCAAAGGTATAAAGCCAGGTTAATATTAAAAATGTTAGTAAAAATAAAATGATGTCCCTGTATTAGAATGCATGAAAATGTGTCAGCAGATTAATATTAAGCAATAAATAAATGCGGATGTAAAGAGCGTAGGATATGCGCAGAATTATGAAGCGGAAATTACAGGCTCTATTGAAAGCGGACTTCACTGTGAGTTTGACATTCCATTATATGCTGAATTATGGACAAAATAAATTACATTATTTCACATTGGGTGATGAAAACCGAATGTAGTTTTAAATGAAAATCACTTCGATTTGACCATATTTGTGCTGTCACATAATTCCTAACCACTCAAACATACATACGGCGTGAAGACGATAACGTCCGTGCTGTGACTGAAACAACAAACAAATTAAAAATAAACAAAAACTGTCCAGTAAAATTCTATTATTATAATTTGACGCGCAACCAAAATTCCAATTAATACGAGACCGTCCGTACGGGCCGTAGGTAAATGGCGTACGGAAGCAACACATTTGATTAATGCGATCAGATCAATCACAGTGTATTACATCATGGTTTGTTGCAAACGGAAGAGAGTACAAAATATTACCACAAAATCCTCAAATTGGATTTTTTTTTAGAAACGTAGTTGTGATAAATCAAAACCAGCAGCGAGTAAAAGTGTTGTGACACCTCCCATCCCATCTAGCACTATGGGAAGCTGTGATTTTAGTTTCATATCCACACTCCATCAAAATGTCAAATCTCTTATTGTAATTAATTTGCCCTACGTAATTAAACTTATCGTTGCTAATACACGATTCACGTTACATTCATGTCTAAGTTACAACATATGTCGGAGATCAAAATTGACTGTCTGCTCGGATTAAACTGGATTCATGAACGTCAAACGCCACAAAAACGAACTAAATGAGATAAAACTGCTGCCATTTCTGTATACGTAACTTTTATAACAGAAGATCTTGTAAACAAAGGTAAGACTTCCCAGTATCAAAATATTGATGTAGTAAGCCTACTGCCGCGGTGACTTACTTACTTACTTACTGGCTTTTAAGGAATCCGAAGGTTCATTGCCGCCCTCACATAAGCTCGCCATAGGTCCCTATCCTGAGCAAGATCAATCCAGTCTCTGTCATCATATCTCACTTCCCTCAAATCCATTTTAATATTATCTTCCCATCTACGTCTTGGCCTCCCCAAAGGTCTTTTTCCCTCCGGCCTCCCAACTAACACTCTATATGCATTTCTGAATTCGCCCATACGTGCTACATGTCCTACCCATCTCTAACGTCTGGATTTAATGCTCCTAATTATGTCAGGTGAATAATACAGTACGTGCAGTTCTGCGTTGTGTAACTTTCTCCATTCTCCTGTAACTTCATTCCTTTTAGCCCCAAATATTTTCCTAATCTCCTTATTCTCAAACACCCTTAACCTATGTTCCTCTCTCAAAGTGAGAGTCCAAGTTTCACAACCATAAAGAACAACCGGTAATATAACTTTAAGATTTTTTGACAACAGACTGGATGATAAAAGCTTCTCAACCGAATAATAACAGGCATTTTTGCTGTGGTCGTGCCAGAGAATCAGTCCCATTCCGAGGCTTATTTGAAGGTTTCGTAACAATCTGTTTTTACGGTGATGGGTTCTTACCCTTCGCCCAACCCCGAAGCTGGAGGACCACCCCTCATCGGCTGTCCGCGACTGCTTATTCAATATATTCACAGCTACCCTCCATATCTGGAGGCCGTCTCCTCGATCCGCAACCTGAGGATGCGCCATGCCGTGGTGATAGGGACCCACCTTGCATGGATAATTACATACAGGAGATTTCATTATTTGCTGTATCACTATTTAAGTTATTTAATAAAGCAAAAATCTGAAACTCGATAACTTAAATGTCACATTGGAGTTATTGCAGGAACAACGACGTTATGAGAAGAAAAATCTACGTAGATCGTCGCCCGAAGAGGTAATTGCAGCCGCAGCCAAAGAGGAAATTTGTGTGTCCAAAGTGTTCCGAAGTAAACAGAAATGTTAGTTTAAACGTCAATGTTCTTGTTCCATTTAAAGCAAAATGTCCACACCTGTGGAGTAACGGTAAGCGCGTCTGGCCGTGAAACCAGGTGGCCCGGGTTCGAATCCCGGTCGGGGCAAGCTACCTGGTTGAGGTTTTTTTCGCGGTTTTCCCTCAACCCAATACGAGCAAATGCTGGGTAACTTTCGGTGCTGGACCCCGGACTCATTTCGCCGGCATTATCACCTTCATTTCATTCAGACGCTAAATAACCTAGATGTTGATACAGCGTCGTAAAATAACCCAATAAAAATTTTAAGCAAAATGTTCGATTTCTTTCAATTCTGAAGTGTTCTTAATTTGTGACCAGTACTATTTCAATTTCAATTGATAATTCGTGTAAAGCTTTCAGAAACCCCCCGAAATGAGAAAATACTGTATTTGAATAAACTTAATCTGTAGCGCTGATTTATGTTATCTTTTGTTATATTTATGTATAATAATAATAATAATAATAATAATAATAATAATAATAATAATAATAATGATAATGATTTATTTTAGCTGGCAGAGTTAAGACCGTAAGGCCTTCTCTTCCACTCAACCAGGAAAAAGTATACATACATATATAAGAACTTACAAAGAATTCAACAATTTGATTTAGATAAGAGTTACATATATAGAAGAGTTATTTACGAATTAAACAATAAAATACTATGAACTATTAATTAAACAATGAAATACAAACTTTGTAGCAGAATTAAGCTAAACTACTTAGAATGTTAATATATTTAAAATAATGTCAGATAATACTGTAGAAAGAGATTATTATGAGACAATTTTGAAAATACAGCACAATCAGGATGCATGTCTAAAGGAAGGAGTAACAATGTAGACATGATAGTTTAAGTCAGTATGATTGGAGTGAAATACTAAGAAGGTTATCTTTTAAGCTGTTTTTAGAAGTGTTTATTGTCTTGCAGCCCCTAATATTTTGTGATAGGGAATTCCATTGTCGCAAGGTGGATACTGTAAAAGATGATGAATAACAAGATGTTCTATGAAGAGTTATACTTAACGCGCCACAGATAAGTGATCTGGTATTTACGACGTGGTTAGAGTATAGGTAAGAGAAACGAGACGAAAGGTAATTTGGTGTTGAAGTGTGCAGAATTCGAAAGAGTAAAGACAAAGAGTGTAAAGTTCTACGTTCTTTAAGTCGGAGCCACGAAAGACTTGCGAAGGACGGTGATATGTGATCATATCGTCGGATGTTGCACACGTATCTGACGCACATATTCTGAACTCGCTGTAACTTGACTGACAGTTCAGAACTTAAGTCACTTAACAGAACATCACAATAATCGAAGTGCGGCGGTGTTATGGTGTTATTACTCATGGAGTGCTGGCGTTAATACCCACAAGCATGGAAAATAACGCCAAGTCGCAGTTTAAGGCAATATATTCCTTAATTCCTTTTATCCTTGAATTTCTGACAAATCAACATTTTGTACATTTGTTGAACATGTCTGACTTAAGAATTGTGAGAGTATGTCTGAGGAAAAGAGCATGACCTCTCTTTGAAAAATGCCCGAACGTTAACATGGCGTTATTCCCCCAAGGTACCATATATAATTTTGTGCGAGATCGTGCGTATTTGCTTGGTTTCCGCACAAAACCAATCCGCGGAAAGTTTAAAATTCCACATTCAGTACTCCCAACCTAACACATATAACAATTTCCCTCTTCTTACCGCTTAAGTGACATTGATTTTACTGCTTTAGGCTTTTAACATATTATTTTTTAGAGACGTTCAATATAGTAATAATTATAAATTGGAAACTTACCACTGCAATTTCACCTAAATTGCACTGTTAATTATTGTTTTTAAATATTTGCAAAAATTAAGTAAACTCTACAACTCCACTAAAGTTACTGCATTCGTGATGCAAGTAACATTAAGGAAGCCGTGAAAAAATCAACAAGATTCCATAGACTGGGGGAAAAAAAGGACAGACGTATATCACGGCCTGCTGGAGTATAGTAAACACAGAAAACATTTTAAAGCAACAATGTTGAAGATAGATATTTTTGTTTTGCAAATTTGCCGTCATTGAACAGAAACCAAGATGGAGATTTCATTGCAACTAATTAGAAATTCCTTTTTCAGGTATGTAATAAACGATCTTCGCACAAAATAATGTACGATACACGAGCCGTATGTTTTCTTTCAATTCTCGGAAATTAAAAAAGCTCAACTACGTTTCGCTTTTTCAAACTTTTCCACGAACATGAAAACTTCAAAATACCGCTCTTGTAACGCATATTACTATTGTAGCGTAGTTACTAAATGTATAACTTTTATAATTAAATGTATGAAATGTTCGCGTTGTGCTAAAATTTTATTGGTGCAAAGCGATTTGTTTAGCATATTACTAAATGAAAAAAGTACGTTATTTTATTATTGTTATTTGGTTTTTCAGGTCAGCGAAGGTTTTACTGGTGAACATATCTGGTCACGTTTTTAAATATGCTTCATATTCAAAGCAGACAACGCCCTAGCTATATAGCTAATATGGCATATTATATCATTATTGTATTTACAAAAACTTTCAAAATAATAACAATTTTATATTGTTTTGGACAGTGACTTTTTTAATAGCTATGACGCAAGATATTAAAATGAACTGAATACACATTAAGTGTCTTTAATAATGAAATACAGCACGCAATAATTTTCATGCAAATAACTGTTTTCTAAACGCTTTGTATTACACGTGAACAGAAATTCGCCACCGCCACACTCTAAGTGTACAGTACAATTGATGTTCGCGAATGCACCCACAAATAGTCTAACGTCTCATAAATTGGCCTGTATCGAGATAATTGCATTCCTATATCAAGAGACATTGTTGTGCTTGAATGTACGTAATGAGATATAAATCAACAGAATCTATGTTGAGCACGCTCCCTGTTTCACCGAAATTAGTTCAGCCTCCTGTTCTGTTAGTGGTTCTGTAATTATACGACAGATGACCAATTTGAGGCTCATATAGGACTGGAAGTCCATAATTATTTTTACTGAACAATTGCTACGTATGCTTCGCTGTCTTGTTTTGGTAAAATTTGAATTTTCTTATATTGTCGATTAGACTGCGACTGACAGAGAACGAAATTATACTAGCTATTAGAGGAGTAAGTGTATAGAGATATAAACGTATTAAAACCTCAGCTCTCAGAAAGTTCTATAGAAATAAAATTTCAGATCTCAGAAACACAGAGAAATAAAACTTCAGCTCTCAGAAGAATTAAACTTATAGATAAATAAGAAATTAGCTCTCAGAAAAGTAAATGTGAAGGGAAATAAACTTCAGCTGTCAGAAGATTAAACTTAAAGAGAAATAAAACTTCAGCTCATAGAAGAGTAATCTTATAGAGAAATAAAACTTCAGCTTTCAGAAACTTCAAGAAAAATAAAACCTCAGCTCTCAGAAAGTTTTAGAGAAAAACAGAGAAATAAAACGTCAGATCTGGAAAAAGTAAACTTATAGAAAAATGAAATTTAAGCTCTCAAAAAACTTATAGAGGAATAAAACCTCAGCTCTCAGAAAAGTAAACTTATAAAGAAATAAAACCTCAGCTCTCAGAAGAGTAAACTTCTAGAGGAATAAAACCTAAGCTCTCAGAAGAGTAAACTTATAGAGGAATAAAACCTAAGCTCTCAGAAGAGTAAACTTCTAGAGGAATAAAACCTAAGCTCTCAGAAGAGTAAACGTCTAGAGGAATAAAACCTTAGCTCTCAGAAGAGTAAACTTCTAGAGGAATAAAATATAAGCTCTCAGAAGAGTAAACTTCTAGAGGAATAAAACCTAAGCTCTCAGAAGAGTACACTTCTAGAGGAATAAAACCTAAGCTCTCAGAAGAGTAAACTTATAGAGAAATAAAACCTAAGCTCTCAGAAGAGTAAACTTCTAGAGGAATAAAACCTAAGCTCTCAGAAGAGTAAACTTATAGAGGAATAAAACCTCAGCTCTCAGAAGAGTAAACTTATAGAGAAATAAAACCTCAGCTCTCAGAAGAGTAAACTTATAGAGGAATAAAACCTCAGCTCTGAGAAGAGTAAACTTCTAGAGGAATAAAACCTAAGCTCTCAGAAGAGTACACTTCTAGAGGAATAAAACCTAAGCTCTCAGAAGAGTAAACTTATAGAGAAATAAAACCTAAGCTCTCAGAAGAGTAAACTTTTAGAGGAATAAAGCCTAAGCTCTCAGAAGAGTAAACTTATAGAAGAATAAAACCTCAGCTCTCAGAAGAGTAAACTTATAGAGAAATAAAACCTCAGCTCTCAGAAGAGTAAACTTATAGAGAAATAAAACCTCAGCTCTCAGAAGAGTAAACTTCTAGAGGAATAAAACCTAAGCTCTCAGAAGAGTAAACTTATAGAGGAATAAAACCTCAGCTGTCAGAAGAGTAAACTTATAGAGAAATAAAACCTCAGCTCTCAGAAGAGTAAACTTCTAGAGGAATAAAACCTCAGCTCTGAGAAGAGTAAACTTCTAGAGGAATAAAACCTAAGCTCTCAGAAGAGTACACTTCTAGAGGAATAAAACCTAAGCTCTCAGAAGAGTAAACTTATAGAGAAATAAAACCTAAGCTCTCAGAAGAGTAAACTTCTAGAGGAATAAAACCTAAGCTCTCAGAAGAGTAAACTTCTAGAGGAATAAAATCTCAGCTCTCAGAAGAGTAAACTTATAGAGAAATAAAACCTCAGCTCTCAGAAGAGTAAACTTCTAGAGGAATAAAACCTAAGCTCTCAGAAGAGTAAACTTCTAGAGGAATAAAACCTAAGCTCTCAGAAGAGTAAACTTATAGAGGAATATAACCTCAGCTCTCAGAAGAGTAAACTTATAGAGAAATAAAACCTCAGCTCTCAGAAGAGTAAACTTATAGAGAAATAAAACCTCAGCTCTCAGAAGAGTAAACTTATAGAGGAATAAAACCTCAGCTCTCAGAAGAGTAAACTTATAGATGAATAAAACTTCAGCTCTCAGAAGCTTAGAAATAAAATATCTGCTTTCCTAGAAACTTATAGAAAAATGAAACTTCAGCTGTCAGAGGAGTAAACTTATAGAGAAATAAAACTTCAGCTTTCATATGATAAACTTAGAAATAAAAACTGAATATTTTAGATGGAGCAACTTATACGAAGTCCACAATACAGACACATAAACCTTCCTCAACACAATTATTGATTGATGGCGTGTCAAAACTATTTTCTCGCTATAATGGGCTTATTAAAACATAAAATGTCTGATCAAGCAGAAACCGATTTTATATATTACCATAACCTTGTCTTTTACGCTTCGGATAATGAGATACAGTGCAATGCAGTAAAATGAGTATTCTAACTCATTGCAAATGTTTCGAAATGGTTACTGTTTTGTTCCGCTTTAAATTTGCTCAGTCAGCTATTTACTTCTAGATATTTAATCATTTTCTTAATCACCAATATATTTCGTAAACAATATACTCTATTAGTACCTTTTGTATCCATTGTGATCTTATCTTCCTACTAATATGTATATGTATATCCATATCGTAAATTGGGGTGACATTGAACGCCGAGGTGACTTTGAGCAGTAATTTAGCGCCTTTCTAAATTAAATGCTGTACCCAATTGAGAAAAAACTGAACTTATTTATTGACAAATTAAACAGTTTTTTCGCAATTGGGTACAGCATTTAATTTAGTAAGGCGCTAAGTTACTGTTCAAAGTCACCCCACTTCATGGTATATTTTTTTCTCTCATTCTTTTTGCATTTGTGCTTTTTGTATTAGTATATGTAATTTTACATCGATTCTATTTCTTATTTCCTTCTTCTCTCTGCATTTGTTTCTTGTATATGCCTATCCGTATTCTGGTAGTGTGATAGAAAATGCCTGATGGCCTTAACTCAGCCAGGTAGGTAGGTAGATAGGTAGGTAGGTAATTAGGTAGGTAGATAGATAGATAGATAGATAGATAGATAGATAGATAGATAGATAGATAGATAGATAGATAGATAGATAGATAGATAGATAGATAGATAGATAGATAGATAGATAGATAGATAGATAGATAGATAGATAGATCGATGGATGGATGGATGGATGGATCGACAGACAGACAGACAGATAGATAGATAGATAGATAGATAGATAGATAGATAGATAGATAGATAGATAGATAGATAGATAGATAGATAGATAGGTAGACAGACAGACAGACAGACAGACAGACAGACAGACAGACAGACAGACAGACAGACAGACAGATAGATAGATAGATAGATAGATAGATAGATAGATAGATAGATAGATAGATAGATAGATTAAATAAACAGTAAAGGAGACCAACAATGACTTAGGAATAAAAGGTTACAATTTAACTAATAAGCAGGGATACCAGCGGTAGGAACATGACTTTTTTCAGATTTTATCACAAGATTTTCTGAAATGAAAAACATGTAAATTCCTACCATTGGAACAAACCTCATACGCAGACCTTTTCCCGAACGTAGCGTGTCGAATGAATAAAGTCACTAAATCATCGTTCGTTTTAAGTGGACTTACACAGAGATGGAAGTTGTGTGTAACTACTGCTGGTATATGAATGCTGCGTCGATCATGATGAATTTTAGAGGGTCTTAAATTAAAACATGATGTCTATACGATGGACACATGCAAATACATGACGTTTGAGTGCTATGAGATTTATGTAGGAAAGGTCACGTCCTGCGGGGTCAGGTGAGTTAACTGGTGACCGCTGTCAGTTATCAGGGAGACAGGTGATAGATCACCTGATCGACGCACATTTCGTGTTCTGGACTGCAGAGTACGTCACTATTGCAAACTCTGCAAACTTTATTTCATTTGGTCCAAGTTTCGCTTACATAAATACAAGTGGAGAGCGAATTCTGATACCTTCATTTGAAACGACATTATAATCACTCATAGCAAACATTTAAAATAAGTAATAATACAACATACTTCTTTACACCACTGCCATTAAAAATCCCATTACCTGCACTCCATTTTTCAGAACTGATACATGCCTTTTTATATACAGGTAAAAAATAAGTTGCAGCCGCCAAATTACTCTACAAGGAACGACCACTCAAATAAATTGAAGGAAAGAAGACAGAGGAGGGACACTGGAAAGTTTTCTTTTCTCAATCGTACTATCAGCGACTGGAATGTTCTACCTGCAGACTTACTAAAGGCTTTACCAATAACCAAAAATGTATTTCAAATAGGCTTAAGAACTTTATTAATAGACGGCAGTATATTATGCACACCATTTTGTTGTTTTACAAGCATAGTGAGTAAGTAGGAAAACATATTGAATCTCCAGTGATTTATACAGGTTGTCCCATTTATCTTGTGCACATATAACTTTTTCTGTTTGGATAGGTATTGGAATTTTTGTTTTTGAGCGTTATATTAGAACGAGGGGCTAACATGAGCGTGGAGATTTGATGCATGTAACTACATTACGGTACAAGATACACCTGACGTCATAAATTTTTCAAATAACACTACATACTTTAATTATATTGTATTGATTACACACATTAAGACGAGTTCAAAAATGTATCACGATGTCATCTTCCTCATCAATAACAACAAAACAGAGAAAGAAAAGCGTACTTCCATTGTGACAATGTTACGCTTTTAGAGTCACAGAAGATGTTCCAAATGGTGACCATTCACATTAATGCACATTCGAAGGCGTTCCCCGAAAAACCGTATGACTGCCCAGCATGTTTCTGGCTGAATGGACACACAAGCCTGTCTAATGCGTTGCTGCATGTCGTCTGGTGTTGTCAGAATGTTCTGGTACACACTGTCCTTTACAGTTCCCCACAGGAAGAAGTCGAGTGGCGACAGGTCCGGAGAACATGCAGGCCACTGTATGTGTATTATGGCGTTGACAGTTGTTGCGGTTTGTTTACATGTTAAGACAGCAAACACACAACACACGACGTGTACGGACGTCAGTCGTATTTCGTTTTGTGTAAGTTAATTCAAAAGATGAATGGGGCACCACAACAAACGGCACATTATGACGGTATTCATTTTACATTTTGTTGTTATTGATTGAGAAGGTGACATCTATATATATATATATATATATATATATATATATATATATATATATACATATATAATTTGAACTGGTAATGGAAATTACGGGAAAATGGCTGGACGGATTTTAATAAATGACCCCTCATTTTGAAGCTTGGAACTCAAAGTTTTTCGGAAAAATAGTAGTTTTCAGTGAAAAGTCAATTTTTAAACATAATTTTCGTATTTTCCAAAATCCATCGGTCGTCAGTTTTGAGAACTAGCTAATAGCATTCACGGCCGACTTGATATACCCTTCGCTTTTTTTGTAAAGGAGAAGCGAAGCGAGCATCAAGTTGGCCGTGTTGCATTTCGAAATAAAACAAAACACATACTACAGTAAACAATATTACACGAAGGCCATGATCTGCAAGAATGCTGACGTATTTAGAGCTCAAATTAAATTGGTTATTAAAAACTTAACTTACTAAAAATAATTTACAGGTTCGATTCTATGGTATGTAATTTTCTGGGTACAGCTGTGTAGTGGATATTAAAAAATACAAAACTTGAGGTGGTTTGATGATATTATTACCATTCGAAATGAAATATTATTATAGTTAATGCCATGATGTGACTATTTGTCATGAATTATACATATTAATGCTGTATTGATGATATGAAAGTGAAACGTTTTGGGGTTATATAAGTAGATGTAGAGAATAACTTAAATTAGATTTTGATTTTTATATTTTACTGAGTGGCGGCTGTATAGTATATATAGTATATGTTACTGAAAGCTATAAAACTTTCGTAAGATAATAATATTATTAAAATCAAATAATTTTATAATTATTAATCAAGTGGGGTTGGGTCTTTTTCATATATTTAATGGCGGTGTGGTGTAGATATTTATATGCGTGGTTCTCTTCAGTATTGGCTCGAGAGAGAGTATCTTTCATTGTTATGGAAGCAAATAACTTTCCGAATGTCTGGTATTCTTCATTGAAAATAAATCTGAAAAATGTTTATTTGAAGGTCTAATGAACTTAGTTTGCAGCATTTGCTGCACAAGCCACTAGTTGTGATATATTTTTGAACTCGTCTTATTGTGTGTAATCAATGTAACATGATTAAAGTATGTGGTGATATTTGAAAAATTGATGACGTCATGTGTATCTTGTACCATAATGTAGTTACATGCACCAAATCTCTACACTCATATTAGCCCCTCGTTCTAACATAAAAAACAAAAATTCTAATACCTATTCAAACAAAAAAGTTATAATAGGTGCACAAGATAAATGGGATACTCTGTATACTGGCCTACTCATTAACGCTTGAATTAACAGCGTAGGGTCAATGTTGGATATGAAAAGGGGAATGGAAAGGGATTGAAATGGGATTTGCAGGAGGAGGGCACTATGGCCCAGCACTGCGACCTCTTACGATCTATTGCGCTAACCCTCAAGCTAGACGCATTTCCAAACCCACACCGGCTGACTACACTAAGGTTCGCTGCGTACCCAGGTTTCGAGGAGGGAAACCCCCACGTTCCTAGATCATCACCTTTCGTGCGTCGCCATCGGCGTTCGGGGAATGCTATGGAATCATGACGAAATGGAGAAATGTTGACGCAATGATGTAGAAGCCTAATACGGGGAAAACGGGACACCTCGAGAAAAACCCCAACTGTGACCTTGTTCGCAACAAGTGTCGAGTCCCGATTAGGTCTGGGATGTTTCAATAAAAAATCCCAGACTTATCCGGGATTCGAACCCGGGCCGCCTGCGTAACACACCGGAAGTCTGAACACAGGGGTGCGAAAAGGGGAAAAATATACGTATGCAATTGTGTTACAAAATGTACAGAAGTAGACGATGATCGAAAAAGAATTGCTGAGTAACCCTTCACTCGTAATAATTTTATGTAAAGTTCTGAGTTACAATTACCAAGCACTGGAGGGGATGTGTTCAGACTCTTTTAAACTTTGATATGAAATAAAATTTGCTTTGTAAAAGTTTCCCGAAGGCTCATCTATTTAAAAATCCAGCCATCAAAGGGTTCATCTCTCTCACAGAGAAAAGAGATTACTGTAGTTTTAATATTAACTAAAATGATATAATGCTAGATTCTGGTTATGTATTCCAACAGTTAAACCACTTTGTTTTAGGTCCTTTCTTTTAACACAGGAAAGAGTGAAATTTCAAGCTAATATCCTTGAAAAATTAGTTTATGTTTTGATTATACTCTTCCACTTTCATTTAAATGCAAATAGCTCGATTGTCTAAAATTTAGAAGCAGAATTGGATTAGTTTCCAATGATCTTTATTATATGTATTCTTTAGAAGTTATAAAACAATGGGAAAGGGGAGTTTTCAGAAGATGAAATCCAGTTTCATATTACTCCATGTTAAAACTACAAAGAGAAAGGGAGTATTTTAACATCATTAAACAGGAGTTATTCGCTTTTATCCAACTTAACTTTGTTTCTCGTCGTGTTATACTCGTAGGTGGCAGAAAGGCAAACAGAATGGAAGAAATTGTGAAATACGTATAAATTCGACTGTATTCGTGAGAAAGGGTTACGTTAAAATAAGTAACATATAATTCTATTCCCATTAGAAGCGAAATACTATATTTATAGTCCCATTCTTTATGGGGCTCTTTTATAATCGTAGATAAAATATGGTGGTAATGGAATATGATAAAATAAGCTTGAGGAAATTATAGAAGAAACGAGAGTATTAGGAGGAAACTTACATCACAGCCGTTTTGTCTAAACAGTACGCTTGGAATTGAATTCTATTCCTCTTTGCTAAAGAAGAAGTGAGATAACCGACATATGCGAGAGCCACAGAATTAAGTATTAGGGTAGGTGCGCCAATAAGGTAACGAAAAGGTTTGCTTCGCTGGCATTTGGTTCTTTCTCAATGAATCTTTTTCAAATTTAACACAATTATAAATTTATTCGTGATTAAATGGAAAAATACAGCTTTAATGTTAAATTGTTATTAAAAATGTCGATAGTTCTGTGGTGTTCGGGTAAAGGGGTATAAGTCATTTTTTGTCCAGGTGGAATTTTGTTCCCCAGATGAACACACAAGTTAAATTGTACAAGTGGGTGTGCAAAAATCAAAGAATACAAGCAGTTGATGTGTTTTATTTGTGTAGAAAATTATTTTTAATAAAGGTTCCAAGTTTAATTTTCATTTATCTCTGAACTCATTTTTATGACTTATCTCCCTTTACCCAAACAACAAGGAATTTGCCTCATTAGAACAGGGGTTCCAAATAAGGCAAGCTCTGAATTTCCATGTTTTAGAAGTAAACAAAGTTGATAAACTTTTCAATTGATAGAACACACGATTGAATAAAAATATATTTTATTTAACATAATAAAGAAAACTGTAAGTCACTGAGAAAATTGTCTTTACACTACGAATAACATAAAACGTTGCAAATTATATCAAAACTCAATCATTTTTACATTTTGGGCACTCAAAAAGTACAATTTTCTGTTGTTTTCTGATCCCAACGCAATGTCCAGCCACATTATCCACGACAAATTTCACACAAAATCATATCTCCGATAACGTCCTCGTTACAAATAAAACAGTAGGAGCTTAAATAAATGAATTGAATGTAGTAAATAATTAATAATTAAGTAAATAAACAAAAATAAATGAATACAAATAATTGGACGGAGTTATGCAATAGTAGACCAATCAACGTTTTGGAAAAAAAAAAAAAAAAGAAGATATTTGCACAAATCTGTTCATAGCAGGCTAACTTATCTCTAAAAAATATCAAGAATGCGATATCTGAATTTTGCTGCTATTTATAAGCAAAAATCGTTTTATTTATTTTGCTTTGAAATATTAATTCAACTGTTGGCCTCTTATTAAAAATCGGACATTATTTGTGCTATTTTTTTTTTTTGTAAAAGTATGAATTGTTATAATACTTCATGCATGAAATATTTGATAAAAAAAAGATTTCAACGGCCAATATCTCGAAACAGGTTTTTGGCGCTTGGTCTCTTATTGCGTAACTCCGTACAATTAATGCTAAGAATTCAATGAATCAAGCGGTTACAGAATAAGTGAGTGAAGGATTAAAAATGGAAAGTTAACTTCTAAAAGAAGAACGTCGTGAATTAAGATAAAACCGAACTTGTGGACAAGAAAATTGAAGTCTGTTAATGGGATTTATTGACGTCGTGTTGTGTGGGGAGTAGCCCTAACCAGCCGCGAGTGGGGGTCGTAGAAACAGTCAGGCGGCGCACTCCGAGCAATTACCCGGCGAATCACACACCGGATCGGTGCTGACATCTATCCAGGATTTATGGCTGTTAGCGGCCTAATTAAGGAGGAGCGCCACCCAGCAGGCCTGCAGCTCCATGTAGCCTGTTAGCAGTTAATAGCTTATTATGAATTGTCTAATGACCATAAAATTTGCAGCAAACCAGACAGAAAAAAATGTACAAATATATACAAGTAGCATCAGTGATGTCCAAAGTGTTGTCAGGATTTAATGTTAGCTATGAATGTGTTGGTCTCTCTAGAAATATAAAGAAAGTGAACAAGAGAGAAAGTCGGAATCAAAATTATATGAGTAAATATTTAATCCACACACTGTTGTGAACTGTTTCACCACCACCGAAGTATATAACTAATAGGGATATCTTATGCGAAGTTTTACCGTCAGATGGCAGGAGCGTTCCATGCGGCGCAACATGTTGTAGGGCTATGTTTTGTCATATGCTACAATTGATTACGTTTTCCTGCTTGTTGGTTTTCTGTGCGTGTCAAAATTATATTTACAGTTATTTTGTATAACCTAGTATAATTTAATATAGTTCAGTATTTACAATAATTTACAATAAATAATAACGTAAACCTGTATAATATTGAGCGATTCCCAGAGATGGGTGGGGAAATCTGCAGTATGCAGAATATAGATACGAGTAAATAGAATGTTCATGAACCTAAACGAGAACTTTGAGAACAATATGCACGAATAAAAAAATAGGAAATATGTCGAAAGTGAATATTGCCCTCTTTAATCATTAGTATTTAAGAACCGTACGCTAAAAACAGGATATGCAGCCACCAATGTTTTTTTTGTAGGGAAGAGACTATCGAGATTCAATTCCTTGTATTTTTTCTGTAGTTGCAGAAAGATCAAAGGCAATTTTTAATAGGATGATATAATATGATCGCTGTAGTATCACGATTAGTCGTGTGTTTTCTAGGTTAAGGACATGCAGTTTTGAATACTGTGTGGGATGATTTTGAAAATTTGAACTTAAACCATGGCTTTAATAATTAGAGTACAGTACATTAAACACGTTATTCACGAAATGGATTTCACTAGGGATCGTCCTGGATAATAAACATTCCAGTTTATGGAGAGCTTACTGCAGGCGTAAAATTCGGAGACTCCTACAACTACTGCATATAGCTCGCTGTCGAGGTTGCATAGGTTTTTATTAATTTTTCTTTTTCCTCTTCCAAAATGAAACTATAGTCAACAATTCTTTACTTGAAGTAGTTACTTTTATTTAATAGCTAGCACTTTCGAGGCGCAATTTAATTACTTATATTTTTTTTAAGGTTTAAACCATATATTCAGAATATTTCGGGACCTGATTGAAGACAAAAAGCTTTCCCTGGTTCTTACATATAAGAACATAACAAAAATTTGCGATTTTTAGTTGTTTTTAAGAGTATTTAATATACTAATACACTACGTATATCTTCAATGTTTATATACCGAAGAACAAATGCACACGCAAAGCTCATCCCTCATAGTACACGTGCGCTATCTGTTGGTACTAGTTAAGGATATCCCTATTGCCTTCTATTTGTTTTACAAAAATTCTATATACCTATATTTGAGGGGCTCACAACCAGAGTGGACCTAGTCCACCAGTGATCAGTTTGTGGATTAATACAATCTCGGATGAAGAAAACTTAGATTTATTCATTTCCATAACAAACAAAGTCCATAACTCATTTGTTACTCCACAGAGAGCAGCATTTCCTATGGAAGGTGAAGGTTGCTAAGCGTGAGCCAGGAACTTTAAGACTCAATATCTCAGAACTATTCCAGATGGACTTGGTCCACTCTGGTTGTGAACCCTTCATATATTACAAAAATACAAATTAAAATTAAAATTATTATATAGGATAAAGATTGGTATAGGTCTCAGAAGCAGGGAATACCGACGGAAGGAATGCGAATCAAACAATGCGATAAGGAAGAGCGGGCGACAGGAAAGGTCACGAGGTAGCTTGAATGATATTCAAGAGTACAGTCGGAAGAGAAATGACATCGATAGAATCAAGGCCCATTCACAATGAAAATTAAACATAACCGTAACATAAACACAGAAGTTTGCGCCCAGGCTACCAAACGGGATCATTCACAATGATTCACATAAGCATTGACATAAACATTACCGTAAGACGTTAACACGAAAGTTTGCAAACTCCAAACTTTCATACTTATGCTTACGTGATTTGCAAACAGAACACAATCGTGGAGCGCTGAAGTATACGACAGAATATGAGGAAATTGCGTCGTTGTTATGTTTCCATGGTTACCAAGTATGTTTGCTGTTATGTTTATGTTCCCATCGTGATTGATGGTATGACTTCTTGATTTTACTGTAACGTTAAGTTAACGCTTACGTTATGTTTAATTTTCATTGTGAATGAGCATTCAGTCTTGCGTTATGATATTTACATTACGACTTTAGTTTGTTAAATTGCATGTGAATACGTGTCTTGTATCGCACGATATTATTTCATTCGTAAACATATGTTGCACGTTTAATTACCTTAGAATTTTTCTCTTGCTACGTTCTTTATATCCACAGCGATGTCCTCATTTGTTCATCTTCTTTTAAGAGACAGTACTTCCATCGACCCGTACCACTCGCTCCCTCAGCGTGCCTACATACACACGTCAAAACAGACAGCAACGCCATCATTCCTTTTCGGTTATCGTTCCTTGCGCGAGCTATAATGTTGAGATACTAATATTATGATAGTACTTTTTGAGAATTATTTATAATTTTACAGAGCGGGAGACGTACCGGACCGGTTTTGTGTTTTTGTGTGTCTGTAAGAATATAACACAAACACGGGAACACAAAAAATACATCACACTAACATACGAAAACAAAGACACAAACAAGATTGCAACCTCATTCAAGAAATTAAATTATAATATCGCATACAGAACAAATAATACTCTACAAAAACATCTCAACACACAAACAACACAAACAAACAAATACAACCACATACACTTATACAAACTCAAATGCAGCACCTGCAACAACTTCTATATAGGACAGACAGGCAGATCATTTCAAACACGTTACAAAGAACACATTACAGCCATAACAAAATTACAAAACACTTCCACATATGCAGAACACATCACAAATGCTAACCACACCTACAGAGACATCAACACGGACATGAAAATTCTACACATCCAACCAAAAGCCAGAAACTAAACACACTAGAACGATACGAAATATTCAGACACACAAAAACACATTCAAATGCAATTCTCAACACACAACTCAATTTCAGAACACACACACTCTTTGACTCCACATTACACTACACAAACACATCCCCACAGGAAACAAAACAAAAGGCGCCAAGACCAGCAACAACCAGGTCTGAAGATGGCCAATAGCAGGCCGAAACATGTTAACAAGGTACTATAAAATTTAACAGAAGAAAGACAACACGTTTTCTGAAGTGATATAGTATTAAAAGTTGGGTAATCAAGATGTATAAAATTTATCATCTAACAAAATCGCATGCAGTGAAATATTTTCATTTCCTACAGTCTTAAAATATTCACATATTATTAAAAAGCACATTAAAAAAAGCAAGAAAACACATTTTACTTGTAACCAAGAACTTGTTCAATGTAACCGCGACTTGATACAGGCATATGTTTTATGTTTATAGCTCTGCATGTAATTAATGTGACAACTAGAAACGCAGCGTAACCCTGTAATGGGAAGTCCCTAGTGTTCACTAATAACAATTTGTAAGTGCGAAAACGTCATTAAGGAGACATTAATTTCACAAGCAATGTCTCGGGATGACGTTAACCAGTCGCACCATCTTCTGTTCCATCGGAGGGACGCACAGGAAATTGCGTCAGGCGTAGTGCAATAAATTATGGATTATTTATTAAGATTCAGAATTACGTCAAGAAGTAGTATGCATGCCACATTTCCCGCCGTCTCAATAGGCAGCAATATGAACGTTTAAGCGTTCGAACTAAATAATTAAAGACATCCCCACATCTACATACAAATAGATTATATTAGATTAAATATGATTCAGGAGACAGTCTTCTTATCCCTAACAATGCAGTTTAAAATTTACACAGATTCACATCGATAGAAAAGATGACATAGAGCTGTGGATTGAATTCGGCGTAGCTTAGTGGTCAGAGCGCTTGGTACGTAGAACCAAGGACCCGGGTTCGATCCCCGGCGCCGGAGCGAATTTTTCTCCTAAAATATTAAGTGTCAATATCACAGATAAATTCTGTAGGACAAATTAATATATATCTATAATATTCTCTCAGCTGGCAGTGCATAATAACTGCGGATTCCCGACCAACAAGTCACTCAGCTGAGTGCGCTTCTAGTATAATGGTAGTTGACATTGGATACACGTCAACATATATATGCCTAACTTGGAGTCAGGCCACAAAGGGAAACAACGAAGGAGGAAGGTTCGATCCGGTTCTGTGGATTGAATTCGGCGTAGCTCAGTGGTCAGAGCGCTTGGTACGTAGAAGGACCCGAGTTCGATCCCCGGCGCCGGAGCGAATTTTTCTCCTAAAATATTAAGTGTCAATATTACAGATAAATTCTGTAAGAGAAAGTAATTTATATCTATGATATTAATGAAGG
Organism: Periplaneta americana; assembly: GCF_040183065.1. Taxonomy (NCBI): domain Eukaryota; kingdom Metazoa; phylum Arthropoda; class Insecta; order Blattodea; family Blattidae; genus Periplaneta; species Periplaneta americana. Next base: position 165,367,840 of record NC_091121.1, read on the forward strand.
AGGACAGTGTTCGAAAAAAAGGAGACAGCAAATATGGACAGCTACTTAGTTTTAGACTTAGGCCTATATTACTTAAAATTACGTCAATATATATTTTATTAGGGAAAATACGGGAATTTTACTGGAAGCAAGTAAAGAGATAGGTTTTGGAAGTAAATCCCGAAAAGACTAAGTATACGATTATGTTTCGTGACGAGAATATTGTACGAAATGGAAATATAAAAATTGGAAATTTATCTTTTGAAGAGATCGAGAAGTTCAAATATCTGGGAGCAACAGTAACAGATATAAATGACACTCGGGAGGAAATTAAACACAGAATAAATATGGGAAATGCCTGTTATTATTCGGTTGAGAAGCTTTTATCATCCAGTCTGCTGTCGAAAAATCTGAAAGTTAGAATTTGTTGTGGTTGTGAAACTTAGACTCTCACTTTGAGAGAGGAACAGAGATTAAGGGTGTTTGAGAATAAGGTGCTTAGGAAAATATTTGGGGCTAAGAGGGATGAAGTTACAGGAGAATGAGAAAAGTTACACAACACAGAACTGCACGCATTGTATTCTTCACCTGACATAATTAGGAACATTAAATCCAGACGTTTGAGATGGGCAGGGCATGTAGTACGTATGGGCGAATCCAGAAATGCATATAGAATGTTAGTTGGGAGGCCGGAGGGAAAAAGACCTTTGGGGAGGCAGAGACGTAGGTGGGAAGATAATATTAAAATGGATTTGAGGGAGGTGGGATATGATGACAGAGAATGGATTAATTTTTGCTCAGGATAGGGACCAGTGGCGGGCTTATGTGAGGGCGGCAATTAATCTCCGGGTTTCTTAAAAGCCAGTAAGTAAGTATATATTTTATTACAAAATATTTATAGTACAGATTTACGCTTATATCATACTTAAAAGTAAGTTACTAGTAATATTTATTTTATTAGAAAATAGATATGAAAAAACTTAATAATAATTAGACAGCGAAAAAAAAAGTCATTCGGATGTAAAAGGTAACTACAACGCGAGTACTTTGTCTCGTCAGAGGGTGGTTGTTTACGTAAGCATAGTAGACGCGTAAGTAAGATCTGTTTTCGAATCGATGATTCAGAAGGTGCCTGATATTTCGTGTACTTTTCTATAAATCCCTTAAAGTGAGGATTGTCCAATGTTTTGAATGGAATATTGCAACTTATCAACATTCGATACAAATCCTGGAAAAAGTCATATTTCATATTTGAGGCTGAATTTTAACTTGAACCCTTATTTTCTTCAAACATACAGCAACATTTTTCATGTGTTTCTACCGATTATTTTGTTATCTTTTTAATGCACACATACATGGTTACCCAAGGCTCATGTTGAGACTTTGTTGATACTCGAGCATGCTTTACATCAGCTACTATACGAGGTGCGTTCAAGTTCTAACGTCTCCGATTTTTTCTCAAGACTGGGAGCAGATAGAAACACGCGGGCACTCTTTGTGAATGCGTGACAAAGATGGCAGCAGCGTACGGCGCACAGAAACCTAGTGGCAGCAGCTAAAGTGAGAAGCAGTTCTGATACTTCAAATGGCGACGTTCTCGTTACAGTAACAGTGTGTAATCATTCGTTTCTCCATTTGCGTGGAGTGACACCCATTGAAATTCACCATCAGTTGAGTGAGACGTGATGATGGTGTCTTGAATGTGTTCGTGGGTGAGGCAGTTCAAAGAAGACCGAGAGTCGTGTGACAATGAGTCAAAAAAACCTCGGCCTCGCACCAGTCAGTTTGACAACATGATTGCTCGAATGGAGAAACTTGTTCTGGAGGGTCGCCGGTTCACTGTGGAAGGTATCGCCTCAAAATTTGGCACTTCCTTGGGATGTGTACACACATTCCTGACTCAAGACTTTAAAACATAACGCAAGAGTTTCTTCGTGGAAACAATTTTGAAGTGGTTGCTCACGCTCCCTACTCACCTGATCTGGATCCTAACGATTTTTTGCTTTTTCCAACAATGAATGACACTCTCCGCGATCGCACATTCTCCAGTCGCGCCACTATTGCATCAGAGATTTTCCAGCGGTCAAAACAGACCTCCAAAGAAGCGTTCGCAGCGGCCATGGCATCATGGCGTCGACTTTATGAAAAATACCTACGTCTGAAGGGAGATTACGTTGAGAAGTGACAGAAGTACCAAATTTTTAGGGCAAGCAGTTTTTCAGAAAAAAATTAGAGACCTTAGAACTTAAACGCAACTCAAAATTATTGCAGTGCCAACAGGAATTAAAATACACCTTAACTGTAGACAACAAAATCGAAGTAGAATGCTTAAATCAGGTATGCTCAAAATTGTAAAAGCCCCGATTACACGGATGATACTGCACTGCATAACATACGCAGTTTACGTACTGGGATCCGCAACTATATTGCAGCACCGCCAGTGGCATACTTCTTACACTCTTACAAATACGGATCATAAACTGAATTTGAAAAAGGAAAGAGTACCTATACACTGCAATATTCAGTTATTACATTATTTATTATATTTAATATAGTTATGATATTATAATACCACAGATAATAACATTTTCATATTCCACCATATAGTCTACTTTGCGGTCTATTCAACATCTGCATTATTTTCTGCAAGTAATCGGGAATCTATTTCCAACGAATTTACTGCAATGCGCTAAAGATGCTGATCTGTTAATTGGGACCTATGTTTGCATTTAGTAACCTTCATTCTCGAAAATAATTGTTCGCACACATATGTCGAGGCGAAGGTAGCTAACACAGTGGCAACGAATAAGCTCATCTTGTAATATTTAGTTTTGTTCATTTTTTAAATAATTCTATGCTTGTCAAGTCATATTCTCTGCATTTAGTTCTGAATTCTACGTTACTTAGTAAATCAATTAACTCGTCCTGGAACTGCACTCTCACGGATTGTACTAAATTTATAAAAAGATAAACAAAAATGCTAATATCACTCTCCATACGTCTAAAATCACTAAATCTCTGTTCTGTGAATTCACATTTGAGCTGTTGCAGTACAGAGACATAATTAACTATATTTTGTTCAGGCACCATACATCTCTTTACAAGTTCACAATTCGTGAAGGGTTTTAGTGCCTTAGCTAATTCCCAACATACTACATAGGCTAACTTGCTCCAAAACACAGACTCTGAATTGTTCGACTCTCTTCAATGTTTGCCCTTTCATGAAGTGCTTTCAATTCTTGAAAATGTAGTGCACGTTGCACCCCTGAAAAATTATTTTATCAAAATATCTATTTCTGCTGGAATAAAATCACCACAATAATAATAGTAATAATAATAATAATAATAATAATAATAATAATAATAATAATAATAATAATAACGTTGGTATAATGAAAATAGGCTATATTACAGAAAACAGCTTTTCTGTCACTTCGACATGTTCTGGGTAGCAGAGCCTATAACGTAGTTTTATGTTGCTCAGTAGTATTCCTGACAGTACCTTACAATATAGTAATCACTTTCCGTTTTCACCGAACCTACAACAAAAATAGACTTCCTCCCACACTGTACGGAATGATCGTTTGCTTACGGAAGGTTTTGACTGTTCGTGCGTTTACTAAGTACTTGAACTGCCTTCTGCAGCCATCCGTCGTGCTTCGAACGGGGAACAGCACGCTCTACATTGGAAGGTTGTGATTACAGAACGTAATCGGGAGTCAGAGAATGAGCATACCTGGCTTAAATGCTGAAAATAAAGTTTAATAATACTAATGGATAAAGATATAGGTCCGATTTCACGTATATCTTTACCCTTAATTTTGATTATAGATATAAATATACAGCAGAACGTTTTAAATACGTACCTACATGTTAATATACATATTTTAATGAAAACCAATTTGTTTACTGACCAGGCTATCACATAGGTATAATTCACAATGCAATTTGCATACAGTAATCTGGTATGAATTCAGTAACATAGTAAACAAATATAATATCAACATATCAAATAAAAAACGAAAGTAGTGAATTTCAAATTGAAATAATTCACACAACTCCAATTACAGGAAACTTAACCTAGTTATTTATTATTGTAAAAAAAAGTGTCGAAGTTAGTAACAGGCCTACAATACTGTCATAAGATGATGTCGAGTGTTACATAAGGTCATGTAACAGTTTCCTTCAGGAATATTACACAACGAGACTCCTGTAGCTCTTTAAAGTGATTAAGAAATACAACATGAAGGATAATAATGTGCATTTAGAAACTTAAATTACCGAACAAATAATACAAGGTCACATTTCAGCCTTCACCCACCTTCAGACACTCGGTGGAGAGTCTGTAAACCCGCTGAACAGGCCTGACGGAGATGTTGCAGGTGTGGCACGGCGCCAAACTCTCTAACAACTTCTCGTAGAGATTACTGCAAGCTATTAACGTCAGAGAACGATAATAATAATAATAATAATAATAATAATAATAATAATAATAATAATAATAAAACAGATAGAATGGGATTATAGATACTGTAATGTCTTGTCTGTTATTGTTCAGACATTCAACAGACTCGGGTTCGACTGGAGTCAAGGAAGTACAGCAGTGGCAAAAAAAAAAAAAACCGGACCGACCTTTGTAGCTATTTCAGAGCCTTGTTCACTCCAGAGCACGATAGACTGGTAACTAAGACTTGCGTGGTTCGAATCCTGCCTGGGAAGAAAACATTTTTTTATTCCTTATTCAAATTTATTCCCAATACTTTTCGATTGCTGGTAAAATTCATGTTCTGGGAATAATAAGTTAATTAAGTAGTAAAATATCGCTGCAATTCACTTTATAATTATACTGACTTAACGGTCACTGACTATATGGTAACTTATTTCTTTAGACATGCATCCTGATAGCGCTGTATTTTCAATAATCTCTTCCTATTATCTAACATTATTTGAAATATATTAACTTTCTATGTATTTTACTTTAATTTTGTTACACAGTTTGTATTTCATTGTTTAGTTAATGGTTCACAGTATTTTACTCTTTAATTCATAAGTAACTATTGTATAGATGTAACTTTTATCTAAATCAATTTTTTTAAATTGGTTATTTAACGACGCTGTATAAACTACGAGGTTATTTAGCGTCGATGATAGCGAGATGGTATTTGGCGAGATGAGGCCAAGGATTCGCCATAGATTACCTGGCATTCACCTTACGGTTGGAGAAAACCAAGCGGGGATCGAACCCGCGCCCGAGCGCAACTTCAGACCGGCAGGCAAGCGCCTTAACCGACTGAGCCACGCCGGTGGCTATCAAATTGTTGTATTCTTTGTAGGTTGTAAGTTAATACATATGTATGTATACTTTTTGCTGGTTGAGTGGAAGAGAAGGCCTTACGGCTTTAACTCTGCCAGCTAAAATAAATTATTAATTATTATTATTATTATTATTATTATTATTATTACTATTATTATTATTATCATCATCATCATTATAAAAGAGGACGGATTTATTAACCACTTGTTTATGACATTTGAGCATTATATTTGGATTGATGCCTGTGGGTAAGATTTTCTTCATTTTTATGAGCTGATGCAGGAAACGTTTATATTCTAATACTGGGTGTTCAGTTCAAAGTGTGTCATGACTCGCTGTATGCCGTCATGTGGCTAGCCGATGAGCCTAGAGAATTCAATCTTCCACAGAGGCGTATTACCTATGTGCCAGAGAAGTTGCCTAGCAACTACGGCGTTCATTCTGAAGAGTACTTACCGATACGTACGGTAACGCCGGTAGTGGCAGGAATGTGAACTGTTTGGAAACACGTACTGAGGTGAGTTCTTTTCTTAATATCGGGATATGGGGAGAGGGTCAAGATGATTACTTACGCATTCGTTGACATTAACTTGGACGGTCAACATGGACACGGAGCATTTGATTTGTGTTGTGGAATGTTGCCGTACGCAACCGATGATAACAATACCCTGCGTACGATTTGCCCGCGCAAAACACAGTTCGAAAGAGATTATGGTAGCACACAGACCGTACAGACCGCCATCTGTTTACTACGACGTTCAAGTTATACCGTACACGTTCTCAAGTTCAGATTGAACGCCTTGAATAATAGGCAACTTCTCTGACATAAAAACTGAAACTCGCTTCAAATCGCTGACTCACAACAGTGTCGTCATAACACACTTTGAAATGAACACCCAGTATATCCCAATCATTAAAATTTTTTTTCGCATAATATACATAGTCTACAGAAGTCAATTTATTAAATCCTTTGCTTTGAACGAACTGATTCATTGGGAATAAAGGGTCTATGTACAGTATAATATTCTTTTCGTGAAACCGTGATGTTCTGAGAATAATCCTTTAGATATTGTATTAAATTTAGGATATGTTATATTTGCACTACATAATTTGAATAACTGTTTCTTTGCCCTTCAAGGATATAGATGTTACATAAGCATTTTTGACTTATGTGAACATTTCCAGAATTAAAGTAAGTACCTAATTGCATAAAAGAGCTGATTTCATGAGTGCAGTAATTATCCTATCTATTTCAAAGGAATTTATTTATTTCTCAATCGATATAACAAGAATAACATTAGTAGTAACCATAAATAATAATATAAATTCTATAAAAGGCAATCTGAATCTTCATACTAATCTATAAATCTCAATAATACATCTGTGTGTAAAATTGTTGTTTGTAATGTGTCTGTGATCTATTATATAATAAAAATTATCAAAATTATCAAATAATCTATAAATCTTTATGCAATATTCTATTAGTATACTGTAATCATGCTATATACATGCTACCATAAAGTCTATTCTATACTAATAATAAATCTGTAGCCAAAATTTTGCTGGTAATTTTCGATTTTCCAAAAATAATTGGTCCTAACGTATATAATTAACCACCCTGAAACCGAAAATCGCTTCTTTGAAATTTTTGTTTGTGTCTGTATGGATGTTTGTTACCTTTTCACGCGATAATGCCTGAACCGATTTATATGAAAATTGGAATATAAATTAAGTTCGTTGTAGCTTAGATTTTAGGCTATATGCCATTCAAAATACTTTATTTAAAAGGGGGGTTATAAGGAGGCCTGAATTAAATAAATCGAAATATCTCTCTTATTATTGATTTCCGTGAAAAATATTACATGACAAAAGTTTCTTCAACAATAATTTCCAATAAGTTTTACTCTATACAAAATTTTGATAGGACTGATATTTAACGAATAAATGAGTTTTAAAATTACAATAACAACGCCATCTAAGGCGCTGTACTGAAATAAAAACAAATGACATTGTCTATAAGGGGCCTCGAACAACAATCGAAAGCTATTAAACATAGCCTAAGAGAATGTTTCTGTGTTTGTATGAAATAATATCGGAAGCTAATAAATTGTTTAATTATTTCACCATTGGAAAGTGTAGTTGCTCTAGATGGACATAATTCTACAATGTTATTACAGTACCTTCTGAAACATATAGCGAGTAATATAAAGTATACACATTAAAACTAAAAGATATGTTAATCTTCATTAAACTATGGTTGCATGTAATAACAATTAAGAAACATGTTAAAGGAATTGATTGCGCTCTGGACCAAAATGGCCACATTTTAATTATTTAAATACAAGTAAACGATGTATCCTTCTATCAAACACGAATGTTCTCTGGATCAAACGTCCTATTTTAATTATGTAATTTATTTCTAACAGGTGCAGCGGAGCGCACAGTTACGGCTAGTCAATAAATATAAATGAAGATTAAATGTAGTAATAATAATAGTAATAGTAATAATAGTAATAGTAATAATAGTAATAATAATAATAATAATAATAATAATAATAATAATAATAATAATAGCACATTCCATATAGAGTAGTTTGTACTGAAATAGGGCCTTTCTTGCAGATGAACTGGAGAACGAACCTACAATTAATCATGAAGTTTAATAAAAATGTTAGAATTAAAATTCATTATGATGTCACGCATCCTGTGACACATGTTCCGCAAGTCACGCACTCGCATTATGTAGGCTGGAATGCGTGCCCACGATGCCGTGTGGGTCACGAACACGTTTATCACACAGGCTGGCATATTATAATATCAGGGCATTAAGAATGAGGGGCTTAACGTTGTAATATGTCACCAAATGTGCAGAACTACCAGAGTAACAATAAAATTAAAGTACTTAAACTTTTAAGCTCAAGGAATAGGCCGTTTGTAAGCTGATACGCGCTCGGGAGTGTGTTCGAGTCTTGCTTGAGCTGACTGGTCTTGTTTATTAAGAGTTTCGTCAAGTAACAACACGACAAATTATTGGCTTTTTCTTAGCATGCAGGCTTTCACGGCCGGTGTCTAGTTGAAACAGAGCTTCCGGGCTAAGATGCCGTGGTCTACTGGTGCTGACGTTACCAGACGTTTCGTCTACTTCTACGGCAGACATTTTCAGTGGTTAGGTATCCTCGGTCGAAGTCTTCTGTTCGGGATACCTGTAGCAACTGATGACCTGGTTAGGACAAGCAACCAGTCAGGTCATCAGTTGCTACAGGTATCCCGAGCAGAAGACTTCGACCGAGGATACCTAACCACTGAAGATGTCTGCCGTAGAAGTAGACGAAACGTCTGGTAACGTCAGCACCAGTAGACCACGGCATCTTAGCCCGGAAGCTCTGTTTCAACTATTGGCTTTCTGTGTCCCTTTTATAGAACCTGTTTTATCTAACTTAGCAATAAGCTCCCAAGTCAATATTATAAATTACCAATCAATAGCTTCAAAACTAGATTTTACAATTGGTTATTAAATAATCCTTTTTATTCTGTTGCTGAGTTTTTCAACACAAATTTGTATGAAATTGTATTTTAATAAATGAGTTTAATTGAAATTTAGTTAGTTTTCTTTAATTTAAAAGTTTCAAATTATTTCATGTTTCCATTGTATTATTTTTAATTTTACTGTTTCTTTTATTAGTGTTTTTAAAAATGTATTTATATGTATTTCAATGTATTCTGACGAAGCCTAAAACTGTATGTCTAATGCCCAAATAAATTGAATTGAATTGAATTAATCCCTTGCTTATTCTTGATCTACTGTATTTCACTTAATTGATACTCCTAATACTACTAGACTGTTTCGCCAGATATAAAACGTTGTATAATAATAATAATAATAATAATAATAATAATAATAATAATAATAATAATAATGATAATAATAGTAATAATAATAATAATAATAATAATAATAATAATAATAATAATAATGATAATAATAGTAATAATAATAATAATGATGATGATGATGATAATAATAATAATAATAATAATAATAATAATAATAATAATAATAATAATCTTCAAGGTTGTTAGCCTGTTCCGGTTTTTCATTCCATCGCCTTCTTCGTCTTCCTTGTGATGTCTTGCCTTTGGTATACAACTCCAAACTCTTTTGGGCACTCGGCTCTCTTCCATCCTATCAAATTTTGTGTCCATTCTGTCCTACATGATTTAATTTAAACAAGCAAAGGTGTAATTTTCAATTCCGTGCGTATATCTGTATTTCTAATATGATCTCTTAATGTACATCCCTTTATTGTTCTTAAAAATTTCATCTCGGATGCATTGAATCTACTTTTTTCTCTTATTTTAGTATGTTATTTTACGACGCTTTATCAACAGCTTAGGTTATTTATCGTCTGAATGAGATGAAGGTGATAATGCCGGTGAAATGAATCCGGAGTCAAGCACCGAAAGTTACCCAGCATTTGCTCATATTGGGTTGAGGGAAAACCTCGGAAAAAACCTCAACCAGGTAACTTGTTCCAACCGGGAATCGAACCCGGGCCACCTGGTTTCGCGGCCAGACGCGCTAACCGTTACTCCACAGGTGTGGACCTTTCTCTCTTATTTAATACCCAACTAAAATAATAATACAGTCTGATCAGTTTAGGTGTGGATAATATTAATTTATTATTATGAAGCTATTATGTTAGTAGGAAAAATTTATTGCTGGTTATATTATGGTTAAAAGATGGGAGTTTTGATATATGACAATCAACAATGCATAATCTGAGAGGACAAATGAAAATCGTAGATGACAACTCAACAGCGTGCAAAATGTTTTAAAAGAGAGTTAAAAGAGTTCAAAGGGAATTTCGACGTGAGTATGGTGTGCGTAATGTACCTAAATACGATTCAATAATGTTGTGGTGTCGAACATTTGTAGAAACAGGTTCTGTGTTAAAAAATAACATGCAGGCGAAACCCAGTACGAGAAGCAGCTATCTCTTGGCTTGGTCCCCAAACTCCCCAGATTTAACTCCTCCTGACTTCTTCGTGTGGGGTTTTGTTAAAGACATTGTCTATTCACAGAAACCGAGGAACATTGATGATCTGAGAGTAAAAATTACTCAAGCTTTTCAACAAATCACCCCTCTTATGTTATAATGGACATGGGCTGAATTGCATCGCCGTTATGAGTTGTGCAGGGTGCGCAATGGGGGTCATGTTGAGTTCTGAGGAATCTCCCATCTTTCAGTGTTGTATGCACAAAATTTCAACAAATAAAGTTCAGTAGTAAATGTTTTACGGTGTTTTTATTTTATCCATACCCAAAAGGAAAACACAGTAAATTTGTTTATTCTTGTGGTGTTAAGATTATCAGGCCTTCTTTTCCACGCCACCAGAAATGTGTATACATACAAAATTTTAGGATAGCAGCGAATAAACTAATATCAATAGCGGTCAATTACACAAAGATAACAGTAACACAAAACAAGAAGATAATGCAAAACCATGAACAATTTTAAATGCATATACTATTAAACAAGTTTAAAATCTGTAGCAATATTATTAATTTAAATAATGAAATGAAAAATGGCAACTAATAATGCAAACAAGATATACAATTATAAATAATTAGACAAAGGCTGTAATCGAGACATCTAGTAATTTATTAATCATAAAGTTCGTTAGACAAAAAATGCGTTTTTAATTTAATTTTGAATTTCGATAGCGTCCGGCAATCCCTGATGTCACTGGGTAGAGATTCCAAACTCGAGGTGGTGATACTGTATAGGAGGATGAATATAACGACTTTTTGTGATGAGGGATAGAAAGAAATGCCTGATTCTGATTCCGTACTCTCATGAGAAATGAAAACATACTGCTAGGTAAGTGGGAGTAGATATATGCAAGAGTTTAAATAACAGTGAAATTCGATGGTGTTCGGGTAAAGAGAGATGTCATAAAAATGCGTTTCGATTTAAATGAAAATTAAACATCGGGCCCTTATTACAAATAGTTTTCTACACAAATAAAACACATCATATGTTAGTATTCTTTTGTTTTTGCACACTCACTTGTAAAAGTTAACTCGCGTATTCCCCTGGGGAACAAAATTCCATTTGCAGAAAAAATGGCTTAACCCCCTTCACCCGAACCCCATCTCTTTTCTATAATTTTCATCCATATATGCCTGTAGCAGAATATTTAAAAAAAGCACTGGATGTCACGAACACAATTTTGGCACTATTAACATTTGAAGTAGGCCCATGTAGCACGTATGGGCGAATCCAGAAATGCATAGTGTGTGTTAGTTGGAGAGACCGAGACGTAGAGGGGAGCGTAATATTAAAATGGATTAGGGAAGTGGGATATGGTGATAGGGACTGGATTAATCTTGCTGAGGATAGGGACCGATGACAGATTTATGTGAGGACGGCAATGAACCTCCGGGTTATCTAAAAACCATTTGTAGACAAATAAGTAAGTAGGACTATACTTAGGGCGTACTTATGGCTTTTAGAGAACCTGGAGTTTCATTGCCGCCCTGCCATAAGCCCGCCATCGGTCCCTGTCCTGAGCAAGATTAGTCCAGTCCCTACCATCACATCCCACCTCCTTCAAAAAAATTATATTATCTTCTCATCTACGTCTCGGCTCCCCAAACGTCTTTTTCCCTCCAACCTTCAAACTAACATTCCATATGCATTTCTAGATTCGCCCATACGTGCTACATGCCCTGCCCATTTCAAACATCCGGATTTCATGTTCCTAATTATGTCAGGTGAGGAATATGCGTGCAGTTCTGCGTTGTGCAACTTTCTCCATTCTCCTGTAATTTCATCCCTCTTAGCCCCAAATATTTTCCTAAGTACCTTATTCTCAAAGACCCTTAATCTCTGTTCCTCTCTCAAAGTGAACGTCCAAGTTTCACAACTATACAGAAGAACCGGCAATATAACTGTTTTATAAATTCTAATTTTCAGCTTATTTGAGAGCAGGCTGGAAGATAAAAGCTTCTCAACCGAATAATAACAGGCATTTCCTATATTTATTCTGCGTTTAATTTCCTCCCGAGTATCATTTATATATATGTTACTGTTGCTCCAAGATATCTGAATATTTCCACCTCTTCAAAGGATAAACTTCCAATTTTTATATTTCCATTTCGTACTATGTTCTGGTCACGAGACGATAATATACTTTGTCTTTTCGGAATTTACTTCCAAACCTATCTCTTTACTTGCTTCAAGTATAATTCCCGTGTTTTTCCTAATATTTTGTGGATTTTCTCCTAATATATTCACGTCATACGCATAAACAAAGAGCTGATGCAACCCGTTAAATTCCAAACCCTCTCTGTTATCCTGGACATTCCTAATGGCATATTCTAGAGCGAAGTTAAAGAGTAAAGATGATAGCGCATGTCCTTACTTTAGCCATCAGTGAATTGGATAGAACCTGGCCTACGCGGACTTTGCTATACGTTTCACTGAGACACATTTTAATCAATCGTACTAGTTTCTTTGGAATAACAAATTCAATAAGAATATTAGCTATATAAGACTTCTCTCTTAACCGAGCCATATGCCTTTTTGAAATCTATGAATAACTGATGCACTGTACCCTTATAATCCTATATTTCTCCAATATCTACAAAACAAAGTAAGCAGGCTTATTATACAAAATATTCTTAAACATACAGAAAATTTACTACAGGAGACTACCAACTTTAGGACTTGCGTTAAAAATTTTTTCGTTTATAATTCCCAGTCGAAATTAAACACAAGTGCTTCAGTTTAGATAAGGCACGTTAATCACTACACCACTAAAAACAACTGTCCTGTCTTATATTAAAGATAATTTTGCTGCACGTTGACCACGAGCCGTTGCTCGCTATGGGGGTCATTATTTTCTTAAGAATGAGGATAAAACGAATTAAAATAAATATTATATGAGAATCTACAATGAAATACAATATTATATTAACGGTTAGACAAACGAGTTTAAATGAAATTTTAGTACACACGTATTCAATTGTTGAAAGATGAATTTATAAAAAGAAAGTGGTTAATATATTCAGTTATAAGTGGACTCTAGCAAGACTTAGGAAGGAGATTTCCCTTGCAGAGCCATTTTGGAATTCATAACCATAATCTTCCCAAATTGCTTGGAAGTTTCCCCACTTCAAACTTTAAATTACTTCCATCTTGTTGAAGATGGAGAATGACTTTAGTATGATGGCGAAGTAATTGTCTTGTGTAACATTACCTAGGTGTTAAATTGTTGTAACTAAAATGTTTCAGTCAAGTTGTTCGATAATCAACCACAATTAAAATGTTTCCAGGCAAAACTTGTTTGTTAAACTATGGAAGTTACGCAGGATCCCAATGGGACTACGCTAACATCTAAGTAGTATAATTTCTCATAAATGAAATGCCACTGAGATGTTTTCTACTTCTTAGTTATAATACAAGGTATAAGAAAAGTATTTTGATGTAGGAATGAAATAAAGATCTGTTCTCTGAACCTGAAGAAAATCCACATCTTTAATATCTCCCGTAAAGAAAAAGGAGTTTTATGTCATCAATCATGATTTTTGTCTCACTGTCTGTTTATAATATTTTATTCCAAACCAAGGAATGAATCTTGTTGGTACTCAATATTTTCGAGTAATGCGATAAATGAGGAGCTTTTATCACTACTGAATAAATATTATTAATAATTATAAAACGATGACTAAAATAACTATTTGGATCCTTCAAAATCGGGAAAGAAAAAATATATAATATAATATTAACATTAACAATTATTATAATTATTAGGTCACATCAAATTTCATTTATTAATCAAACATTTTTGATAGCTTGGTATCAAAGTTAAACAACTCAACTTTTGCTTTTTTACACGAGAGGCGAAAAACTAGATTCTTTGAGACCAATGTCACCGATATACGTACATTTTTTTAAACATTCTCATGGGCCACAGGAATATTTTTTCATTCTCAAAATGTTTTTAAAATTAATATTCAGGTCGAAATTTATGTTTAAAAAGTGGAGTTGTCCACGTTTGAAACTAAGTCATGGAGTTGTTTGTTTTTGAAACCAAATGAAGCCATATTTAAAGTGAAACTGTCTGTTTTTTAAAAACCAAACTAGGCCATATTTAAAGGGTTAGGTACAGCTCACAGCAGTAAATTTTTTGGAAATATTCAACATTTTTTTTCCTCCAATACTGTACCCTGAACATTAATGAAAATTGGTATGTGTAAAACACTGTCCTTCTGCTATATGAAAAAAATATTTTTACGATTAAAAAAATTATTTATACATTTTTTAAAATCATAATGGTGGTAGTTCACTGTGGAATGATGAAGCGTTTCCCTCATAACTCATAAACTTGTTAACTTTTTCATGTTCTCTCTCTTTTATTTTATTGCTGAAACTCATGTTTGCAATTTAATGCACTTTCAACTACATTCCTTAACAAATACTATACTGGGTGTTCATTTCAAAGTGTGTCATGACGTCACTGTTGTTGGGTCACCGATTTGAAGCGAGTTTCAGCTTAAATGTTAGAGAAGTTGCCTATTATTTAAGGCGTTCTTCAATCTGAACTTGAGAACGTGTACGGTATAACTTGAACGTCGTAGCAACAGATGGCGGTCTGTACGGTCTGTGTGCTACCATAACCTCTTTCGAACTGTGTTTTGCGCCGGCAAGTCGTACGCAGGGTATTTGTTATCATCGGTTGCGTACGGTAACATTCCACAACACAAATCAAATGCTCCGTGTCCATGTTGACCGTCGAAGTTAATGTCAACAAATACGTAAGCAATCGTCTTAAGCCTCTCCCCATATCCCGACAGTACGTATTTCCAAACAGTTCACATTCCTGCCACTACTGGCGTTATCGTACGTATCGGCACGTACTCTTCAGAATGAACGCCGTACTTGCTAGCCAACTTCTCTGCCCCTTAGATTATACACCTGAGCTGCGGAAGTGTAGGAAGATTGAATTCTCTAGGCCCATCAGCTAGCCACATGAAGGCATACAGCGAGCCAAGACACATTTTGAACTGAACACCCAGTATATTTTTATTTTGTGTAATAGAAAATACTGATATTTTGACCATTTTTAAATGAATTTATTTTTATCAGACAATCTATCAAAGGTAGAGAATTGTGGATATGACATGCATAAATACACACAAAAATTTTCATCACAGAATGTTGGATATTTTTTGAGTTATGTGGGAAACGCTTCATTATCTCACAGTGAACTGAATTTTGAAAAAAAAAAAAAAGTAAATAATGTTTTTAAATCGTAAAAATATTTTTGTCATATAGCAGAAGGACAGTGTTTTACATGTACTAATTTTAATTAGTGTACAAGGTACAGTTTTCGAGGAAAAATATGTTTGGATATTTCCAAAATTTTACTGCTGTAAGTTGTACCTAACCCCTTAATGTGAAATGGTCTACTTTTGAATCTAAGTCTCTTCTAACTCGGTTTCAAAGCAAATTTACGTAAAACAGTACTTATTCATCCACAAACCGGCTATTCAAACAATCAGCCATGTTGAATTCGCGATGCGTGATGGGAAAAGGTGGTACGAATGTGGGCTTCTCTTTGGCTACTGAAGGAATTGTCCTAATTTGAAATCAAGCCACAGTGGAGTTGTCTACATTTTGATTCTAAAGCGCACAATTAAGTGCTATTTTCTCTCTTTTCTGTCCGTTTTTTAACCTAAACATTACAAAAAATTCTATGATAAGCAATCAATATCTCGAATCGTAAAAATGGAGTTCTCTTACTATACTCGTCAAATATATGTATGAAATTCAACTTTTCCAGTAATTCGTTGCCCCATTCTCTGAAACGCCTAAAATACAGGGGCGGCCCGTCCTTATGTGCTACAGTGCTACAGCACAATGATAATTTTTGCTCAAATAAAGTGTTTGCAATACCATAGTATTTGATCTGCCATTTGACAGTTTCCCGTTGTTATGTTCACGACGCGTTATAGAGTGTGCTCTTTGGTGCCTCAGGGGGGTTCGTTGTGCTACTCAAAACTTACATGAAAATGTAGACAGTTAATGCGCATGTGCGAAGTGAAATAATTGCTCTGATTGGCTATTTTTGCGCGGGGAAGTGCTGTAGTCAGCTGCAGCACAACACAGCTTCGAGATTACAAAAGTAAAGCGTAAGGAAAGAATGCTTGTTTGTGGAGGAACTCGGAACTATGTAGGGCTACAATGTATTTGGTAATTCAAATGTTCGACTGCTGCTGCCATCTTCCAGTTTTTTCAGGTTCCTCCAGAATCAGTCAGCAAGCGACGGAAAATTGAATCCCAGAAAATTGATGCCAAGGAGGTATGTAACCGTATAATTCAGGAGACTACTCATCGTTTCCAATCTTTAGGCTACCTAGACGCAACAAAATTGTTAAACAGCGAATTTTTTGACAATTTTTTGCATAATTTTCCTGAACGCGAACTTGAAGTTGCTGTCAACAGCTATACTGTACTGAACAAAAGAATGTTAAAGACACAACTTGGAGTTCTATACGGAAGATCCGACTTCCGAAATATAGATGGCTGTTCAATTGTTACAAAACATAGTCTCCAACAATTCACGGGATCCATTCTGTGAAGTAACGAAGTTGTTAAGTATTTTGGTTACAACACCAATGACCACTGCTGAGCCAGAAAGATGTTTTTCTTGCTTGAAACGCATAAAAACGTTTTTAAGGAACACTATGTCCCAGGATCGCCTCACTGCTCTTGCGATACTGTCAATAGAAAAGAGTATAATGTCCAGGATGGAGGGGTTTAACGTTTAACACCAGGGTAATTGACAAGTTCTGCTGTAAGAAGGAACTCCATATTTCGTCACTAGGCGAGTCCCAAATTAAGATAAATGCATATAAGTGTATACAGTAGGCCGATATAGAGATTGTAGCACACTCATTATTTTGACCACCAGCCGCTACTGCTAAAATATTTCCTACAATTTACTTTAAAATAATTATTATATTCAAATCCTTCCGGTATTCCATTATTTGTATCTCTGGTGATGTGAGAGAGAAGGTCTGAAGACCTTAACTCCATCAGTATAAATGAATAAATAGGGTCAAAATGAACGAATCAACAAACGAATAAATAAATAAATAAATAAATAAATAAATAAATAAATAAATAAATAAATAAATAAATAAATAAATAAATAAATAAATAAATGAATAAATAAATAAATAAATAAATAAATAAATAAATAAATAAATAAAATGTAATAAATAATACGAAATAAATAATAATTCCTAGGGACTCTTTACATATTATCCAATATTATTTATATTTTGAAAAAATATAATTTTGTCAATATAACATTTTGGCATCAAGCGAACCCAAAATTCAAAATTTAGTTTTTTTTTTTAATTAACCAAAGACTTAAAGAAAAGTATAACTGTTCTGTATTCAGGATCCTTGTGGTCACCCTCACTGGGGGCTGATTATTTTAACAAATCTTTGTCTCTATTTTCGTTTTCTTGCGGCACTCCAACGGAGCATTCACAGCTCACCGGTTGAAAATGGCTACTCTAAGAGATAAAAAAGTTGATATCTTGTTGGTGAAGTGTTCACAATTGTCCCTTATTTTCAGAACTGTCACTTAATTTCAGTTTGAAACTTTAACAATCCTACAACAACTTTAAAAATTCCCCTTATTTTCAGTTTGGAAACTCGGTAATTCTAGTGAAGAGTGTTAAAGTGATAGTGGTAATAGCATGAAGTAAGTAACTCTCAGAGGTATGTCAAATGTATTAAAATATTGGCTAAACTACAATCTGACACTGCTGCAACAATAAAATGGTGAAAGAAGCGTGGATCGTGGCACAGTTTTAATGTGACAAACTTTTTGCAGAAAGTGCGAATAATATCTCTATTATGACGAGCACAAACCATTCAAGAATAGTCTTAACGACTGGAAAATCACTCGGCCACATACGTCTCCGCGCACACCAGTTATTCTGCACGAGTTCCGCTGGGAGGTGTTTCAACATCCACCCTACAGCCCGGATCTCGCTTCCAGCTTTTACCATATTTTCTTACACCTCAAGAAATTCCTGTCCGATCAACATTTTCACAGTGACAGAGAGGTTCAGACGGCTGTCACACACTGGTTCCGAGCCCAGTCGGCAGATTTCTACGACATAGGGATACAAAAGTTGATCCCACTGTATGACAAATATCTCAATTCCGGTGGGGAATATGTTGAAAAATAGCTAAAAAATTGCTGTATCTGTTCCAATAAATCTTTCTAGAAAATTTTGTTTTCTTTCTCTAAACGGCTCCAGGGAAACTTACTTTCTGTACACGCCTCGTACTCATCCTAAGCATTGCGTATATCGTGGCCAGTATCAGTGGTAAATAACCTTCCGTTCATTAATTCTGGTAGTCATAAACACACGAAAACATCTACAAGCGGCGTGCTTTGAGTTGGCTGAGTTTCAGAAATATTAGTATTGTTGTTATTTATTTTATTTATTTAATTAACCTGGTAGAGAAAAGACCATCAGGCCTTCTCTTCCCCTCTACCAGGGGATTACAACTATAATATTAAGAATACAATTACAATTATAATTACAATTAATATTAAATTTACAGATACAATAAAAATCAAAGACCTAAAAGATTAACTGATTAATAAAAGCTAGACAGATTATTGTAAAAGTTAAGAAGAGAGAAGCATTTCTTTTATTGATTAAGTACAAATTAAACCTACTCTACGCAGTAAGAAAATCCTTAATAAGCTTGCTTTTGAAAGCTACTAAATTCCGACAGTCTCTGATGTCACTGGGTAGGGTATTCCACAAGCGCGAGAGCGAGATTGTGTATGATGATGAATACGATGATGTCTTATGTGTTGGTATGGCTAGTATGCGGCTATTCTGCGTGCATGTAAAGAGATTATGATATGATGACAGGTAACTGAAACGGGAGGCAAGGTAGGTAGGTGTAGAAGTGTGAAGGACTTGGAAAAGGAGAACAAGAGAATGAAAATTTCTACGTTCGTTGATCCGTAGCTAGTTTAGAGTTTGTAAGAATGGGGTAATGTGGTCAGCGCGACGGACATCGCAGACGAAGCGAACACAAGAATTATGAACACGTTGTAATTTTTGTGACTGGTTGACATTGAAGTCAGTCAGTAGAAAATCACAATAATCGAAGTGGGGCATTACTAGTGTTTCCACTAGTATTATCTTGAGTGATGGCGGAAGGAATTTTCTAATGCTGTTTAAGGAATGTAGTATGGAAAGCACTTTTTTGGTAATATGGGTTACTTGGTTATTCCAGTTTAAATGCGTATCAAAGTAAACTCCAAGGATTTTAACACAAGAAGCAAAAGGGATTATTTGTACTGTACGTTAGTAAGAAATAAACACATGCAAATTTAATTTTATAAGGGAATATGAGAACTAATGTGAAAAACTATCAGAGCGGAAATTACGCAACTGAATTATCAGCATCCCAAGCTGCAAATAGAATGCATTTAATAAAGCAACATAGCACGCTCAGAATATATGGAAGAAACGCCAACAAGTTACAGGAAGTCACGTACGAGTTAAACAGTCCGAAGAATTGTAACCAAACTTAACGGTCCCCTATATCATGGGAAGGAGACCTTCCAGTAGAAAGAGTCGGCTAACTCACATAAGATATAAACTGAAGTGTTACTTTTCCCATATCCATGGCCGCAAACTCGTAAAACTGTTTCGATGTTAGAACAACGCTGGCGGAGATAACTCCTTTAAGGAAAGCAGCAGTCATGCATAATGCACGATAAGAAGGTGGTAAGTACCGTATGACATCGAGATACTAGTTTCGGAGCGTCCTTGAAGACTTGTACTGCAGTGGTAGATGACTATTCATCAGTCGGGCGCGGAAATGGAGCGTTAGAACAGCTCGGCGTGGTTCCGGCACTATTCTTAGCAGCGCCACGCATTGGGATCGATTTTTGCAAGTGAGATCAGATCACACATATTGCTTTGTACGCTTTTCTCAGTTCCACGAGGCTGAATTCCAATTAGACTAAGATGTAACTTACAAACTTTTGGGCCAGTCTATTCATATCTTCTTCTTGTTTACTACCACAACCACCTTCTTTCTCTTCTAGAACGCACTCTTTAAAACCGTTACGAAGTTGTTCACGTTGCCTCTCTGCTGTACAAATTAGTACCGTCAACCGGGGTTACTTTACACACACTTTTTGCTTATTCGATAAAAAAAATAGAACATTATCAAGTTAGATACACAAATTAATTGTTATATGAATGTTCCTAGCTAATTTGAGTAAATGTGAAAATTTAGTCATTATTATGCATTAAACACTCTTATAAATAAATAATCACGTGTGTAAAGATGCCCCGTTTATGGGATTAATTTACACACATAGCCTTATAATCACGTGTTCTATTCAATATAGGACAACATTACACTGTTTTAAGTACTGGAATTGGAAAGGTAAAACATTTCTGACACAAATATGACGCGTTTTGCAATTTATTAGTCCACGCACAGTGGGAACAAAATATATTGGTAAATTCCTGAAAATCGCATATTTTCTATAAAAGTCAGAAAATGTAATTACTAGGCTTCGTATTCCAGCTACCTAAAGACTGAAGTTAAGGACACATTGAGTATATAGTACGCCGAACACAA
Organism: Periplaneta americana; assembly: GCF_040183065.1. Lineage (NCBI taxonomy): Eukaryota > Metazoa > Arthropoda > Insecta > Blattodea > Blattidae > Periplaneta > Periplaneta americana. The sequence continues at coordinate 165,388,849 of NC_091121.1, forward strand.
GTAATGCAACGGATAAGGATTTAAACAAACACGTCGTTGCTGCGTGTTCGTGGAGTACAGTCAACACCCGACATTCTGAAGCTGTACTAGTAAACACATGCTTGAGCCGTGATTTTCATTTTCGTCGTGATTTTTGCAGTGAACAATAACGTGCATTCGTAAGTTACGAAACTTGAACATATGAGGATGTCACTTGAAATGATTTTATATTGCAAGAAATTCTTTCAATAACTGGCGTTCAAAGATATCTGACCTACGATTTTATGATCGTGTAAGCGAATTTTCCAACCACGGGATAAGTCAGAACCAAAGATGGAAAAAATTGACAAACTTTGATAGAATTCCGCTAGTTCTGAATAGGTGGTACCATTATTGGGCCATTAAATAGGTACCGGGGAAAATTATTATGTATATTATTATCATAATTGACAATATCAGCGGTTTGCAACTGTTTTACAATGACTAAAGTGGTATGAAAAATTAAATTCTATAATGCGCGTATATTTATGTACGACTATTATCATCGGCATCTATTCATAGAAGTAATGACTAAAGAAGCTACTCTTACATCAAAAAATTATCGATCACTATCGATTAGGGGGATTATATATCTCTGAATGTCATGTATATGACGTTATTGGTGCATGCCGTAGTACAAGATATTCCTATTCTCTAATATTTGTTCGTATTTCATTAGGATATTGCATTATGTCGCTTATCACTGAAAACACACTAATTTTCTATGTACCTTTCTAGAAATTTCCTAAAATGTAGATTATTTAATTTATTATACATCTTGATTACAAAATTTATTAACTGGGATGTTAGCAGGCTACACAAATCCATGGTAAACGTCGAGTTAATATCTTCATAATATTCAGTTTGTGATGGTACTGGTTCTTTTAGATTACGTTCAACACACTTCCTATGTCTTTTGCTATTGCAGTGTCTTTCAGTGCACTGCTTTATCACTTTTACGTTTACTTTCCACTTTTATATGTAATGTCTATATTGACAGTGAAAATGTTAGGTTACACGATTGAGCGTCTTACCTAAGGCATTTTACCTCTGCAATGAACCTTCAATCAGCCACAAAGATGTAGTTATTTAAATAATACGACTAGTAAGAGCAGAGATCGATAAGATTACTCACTATGACTGCGTCCCGGTTTTGACTTTCTTCTAGAGGAAGAGGGCAGAGGCTGCGTAACTACTGGGTGTTCAGTTCAAAGTGTGTCATGGCTCGCTGTATGCCGTCATGTGGCTGCCGATGAGCCTAGAGAATTCAATCTTCCTACACTTCCGCAGCTCAGGTGTATAATCTAAGAGGCAGAAAAGTTGCCTAGCAAGTACGGCGTTCATTCTGAAGAGTACGTACCGATACGTTGGGTAACGCCGGTAGTGGCAGGAATGTGAACTGTTTGGAAGCACGTACTGTCGGGATATGGGGAGAGAGTTAAGACAATTACTTACATATTTGTTGACATTAACTTCGACGGTCAACATGGACACGGAGCATTTGATTTGTGTTGTGGAATGTTACCGTACGCAACCGATGATAACAAATACCCTGCGTACGACTTGCCGGCGCAAAACACAGTTCGAAAGAGGTTATGGTAGCACACAGACCGTACAGACCGCCATCTGTTGCTACGACGTTCAAGTTATACCGTACACGTTCTCAAGTTCAGATTGAAGAACGCCTTAAATAATAGGCAACTTCTCTAACATATAAGCTGAAACTCGCTTCAAATCGGTGACCCAACAACAGTGACGTCATGACCAGACATCGGATTCTAGGGCAAATGCCTATTTTGTTTCTTTAGGAGAAAAGTAAAAATAATTATTAATATTTGTGTTTCATGGAAATTGAAAGGTATTCAAAGAGTTTTATAGTGCCCTAAAATGCCCTAAAACGGTTATTAGAGCCTAATTTGTTAATATTCGCCTAAAAATGCCTAACTCACTGTAAAGTTTCGCATTTTACTCTAACTTTTTATAATTTATACATGCATTCACTGCGAAATTTAAGGCATTTAAAAAGTGGAAAGTTTGCTTCACACCGGCCATGAAACCATTGATAAAGGAAACAAAATGTTTTGAATCTCACGACACTCGCAACAGATTTCACCGAATTTAACATGTTTGGAGGCATAAATGCCGACAAAGAACCAACCTTAGTTTTGAAGCAGGCAACAATCACAACATGTGCTGCTACCGATTCAGAGATATACTATACTATAAAAATGACTGTTTTCGGTCTGAAACCGATTAGCTGTACTGCCCTTCAGAGTGTCATAAAATCACAATTTTTGGAGAAAGAGTGTTTTTGAAATATTTATGAAAAGTCGTAAAACTGCGAATTAGTAGGGTAAACCGTTACAAAATATTTAAAAGAATGGCCCTCCTAGTGTTAACACTACCAGGAAATGCAACAATAAGTGGTACTTTGTATTTTTGTCCAATTGAATCTCAATAACAACGGTTCATTTGAATGCTCGTTAACAGTTGCTCTTTCCCTCACCTTATTTGTGTTGAGAAGTTTTGAGCGGTAGGACGTGTTCCTGTGAAGTTTAACGCGATAATGCCGAAAAATATAAGTGCAAAATCTACATTGATCCGGCAATGGCTAACAGAATATTCAGAATTCACTTATGATGGAAAAATAATATTCTGCAAGATTTGTAGCAAACAGGTATGTAACAATAGTTGAAATATATAAATTCTATTAATTTTAATGAGTAGGCCTATAATATTTATACATTGAGTGAGCTATCCTGAGGTATAATTCTTTTTAAGACCACTACACTTTAACCTTTTAAATTCCGATAGTTAAAGTATTTGCAGGTCATTAAAATTTTTATTGTTCGAACCCACTAACTTTGTGATAGAAATACGGCAATACAACAATTAGGATTTTATTTTAATTCAGTTAGTTTACATTTTTAGATTTCGCAAGAAAAGAAGTGCCACCTAAAGCAGCAAGTGCAAGGAGCGGCTCATAAGGCTAAAGCTCAGCAGCAAAATCAACTGCAACAAACTTTACTAGCACAGCCTACTTCATCCAATCTCAGCAGCAATTTCTATGCTGATTTAACCAGAGCGTTTGTTGCTGCTAACATTCCCTGGAATGCAATTGAAAATCCGGTTTTAAGACAGTTTTTACAAAAATACTGCAAACAAAATATCCCATCTGAGTCGACCCTAAGAAAAATTAGCCTACTTAGACAGAATATACAATGAAACTTTAGCTTCCATTCGGGAGGATATACGTGATTCTTACATATGGGTCTCTGTGGATGAAACCTCAGATCCTATGAATAGGTATATAGCAAATATGGTAGTAGGAAAACTTAGTCCTGATGGACCTTCGATTCCACACCTCGTATGTGTTAAGGAACTTTCGAAAGTGAATAGCCAAGCCATTGCTTATTTTGTAAATAAAGGCCTACAGTCTTTATACTCAGGTAATATAGACGATTCTAAAGTTCTGTTGTTTTGTACTGATGCTGCCTCATACATGGTTGCTGCAGCTCCACTTCTTAAAACATTTTATCCTAACCTCACGCATGTAACCTGTCTAGCACATGGCCTTCACAGGGTTTCTGAAACAATCCGGAATGAATTTCCTCTTGTCAATTCGTTTATTTCAAACACAAAAAAATGTTTTTGTAAAGCCCTATCCAGGATTTCAACATTCAGAGAGAACTTTCCAGATATCCCACTCCCACCTCAGCCGGTTGTTACACGATGGGGAACCTGGATTCAGTCAGTGGTGTATTATTCTAAGTATTTTAAAGAAGTGGTCACAGTTATTGATAAATTACCTGAAACTGATAGTGCAGCGTGTGTGAAAGCAGTGAAAGATTGTCTGAATGACTCACGAGTGAAAAACGATATTGCCTACATAACATCAAACTTTTCTTTCATACCTGCAAGCATTGAACAATTAGAACGTGAAAAACATTCTCTTTGTAGCCAAATAGCAATAGTAAAGGAAGCTCAAGTGAACATACATTCTGCTTTGGGCGAAACTGGGAAAAAAGTTAAAAATAAGTGGGACAACGTATTAAATAAGAATGTAGGATTTTCACTGTTGGAAAAAGTATCAAGAGTGATATCGGGGGAAAGTGTAAATGTTCCAGTAAGTATTGACGTTTCTATTGTACCTAGTTTAAAATTTGCGCCTCTCACATCAGTTTCGGTTGAAAGAAGTTTTTCTGCTTTCAAAATGATTCTCAGTGACAAAAGGCAAAGATTAACTGTGGAGAATTTAGAAAAAATTCTGGTGGTGTATAGTGCAGATAATTATAATAAAGTCTGAGCATAGAACTGAATTTCAATAACTTAAAATGAGTAATCTTGATATCAATAATCATTATTTCATTAGTTTCAATATATTAAATTTGTGCAGCTCTGTTTATAAATATAACATAGTATTCTTTTTTAATGTTTAAACATACTTTTTTGTGCGTATTTTAGTGTATAACTAAAAATTTCAGTGAAAGAAATAAGTATGATACCTTGATGTGCTTAAAATGCCTATTTTCATTAAAATAGAGCCTAATTTTACAAATTTTGAGCTTATTTTAGGCGCCTAAAACTGCAATTTTTAGTGCCTAAAAATCCGATGTCTAGTCATGACACACTTTGAAATGAACACCCAGTATTTTGTATACGAACGTACCTGTACCTGCGCTGTGACGTCGCATATACTTTGAATGAGGTAACCTCATTCCAGTTTATAGGTAGCTGAATTACGAAGCCTAGTAATTACAGTACAATAAATGGTTATATGTTGTTCATGAGTGTTCACAGCTTTCCTGGATAATACAAAATTACATTAAAGGCACAGAAGGAGAGAAAAATTATGGCATATCGTAAACGTAGTGATCTGAAGTAAAACATTTTTTCTTCACGAGTGAAGAACATTTCCTTACATCCTCAGACATCAGTGAATGTAGATGTTCTTTGAACTTCAGAACCTTCTCTTCAGAGAGGTTAGTTCATCGAGCACTTAAATGATATAGCCTATTTAACATCGCACATATCTTCACTATCAGGCTATGCAAATACATATGAATACTAGTTAGTTGCAGTAACCGATTCAGCCACCATTAATAGTGACATTATACATGAATATTAAGATGAGTTTTTATTTTAAATTGGAGTCCACAACCACTTCACATCTGTGTAAATTTGCCTCGTTCACAGGTACACCAGGTTGTCATCATAGTTTTCCTTCTCGGTCAGTCATTTCCCGCGTCCGCAAGCTTCATACTTTCATACAACACCAGTCAGAAGTGAATATATGAACTGAACTAATAAGTATAACACAAAGTTTTAACACATACAAACAAGAGTAAAAATATTTGCCTCGTGAAATTTCACCACCAACAATTTTTGAATTGAATTGAAAGAGGAGAATTGGGAGGAAAACTTTAAAAGGTACGCAAAACGCGTCCTTGCAATGGTTTCGGGGCTGTAAGAAACTAAATATGTGAGCTCCAAGCCTGTTGGCCACTTGTCTCATTCCGGGTTACGCGGCCCCACTGAAGGAGCCTTAGAAAATTTTGAAGGGGAAAACCTAAAATGGACGTAACCTCTTAGGTACCACATACGCGAGGGGAGGGAAATGTGACCAAAGTGATCACGGGATGGGACGAGGAAGAAATGGCTGGTGTAAATCCGCACATTGAAATGAACTGTGTCATTTCGCAATGCAGGAAGAGTCGAGAAGACTCGTTCCTTTGCCGTTAGGATGGCAGGTGTTATCTTGCACATTGAAAGGGGCTTTGCCATTTTGCAGTGCAAGTGGAGTCGAGAAGACTCTGTCGTCTGTTGTTCGATGACAAGGCAGGTGAAGACCGTCAGGAGAAACGCCGTGAATTCTGAATCTGCAAATTGAAAGGTTCCCTGTCCTTTCGCATTGCGACTAGATGAGTGACCTCGCGCATGTAATAGGCAATTTATAGATTCTGAACTAGGGCATTACGTCGTTTGTTAGAAAAGGGGGAATTTATGGGGAAGGGCATATAGGTCCGTGGCCCATTTCTCTTAGGGCTCATCCCGACATTTGTCTTAACGCCTTAGGAAAACCACGGAAATACCTTAGGCAGGATGAGTTGTCTCAATATAAGAAACTAGCCAATTTGGCTTTTAGGTAGGAGATGATTGATTTATGAATTGAGCCTTGTTGAATCGTCTCAAAGTAGAGACCAGCCATTTGGCTTTATGTTGACTCAATTACGAAGAGATAGGCAGGGATAGATGTAATTATTAATTAAATTTAGAGTAATTACCGGGGTCATGGGAATATGAGTGCAGATCCGTGGCCCATTTCCTTTAGGTCCAATCCCGACATTGGCGTGTAATAGCTTTAATAATAACATACACTTCAGACTACTATACATGTGCTGTTGTCACATAGAATCAGTTCCACGGAGTTGCTACATATCATTTATAATGTGCTGACATCTAAACATTTTTTTAGAACTGCATAAAATTACCCCCCCCCCTTGTGTAAAGTAACCCCGGCCGACTGTAGTTTCAACGCATATGGCAACACGGAACAGTTACGCTACGCTTCGGCCGGAATTTCGAAACGAATTCGTAAAACACAGTTATTGGCAACACTGTCATGATCCTTGCAGATGCAAGAGTAATAATGAAAGAACCAGTGGCGTAGCCAGCGGGTGGGCCAGGTGAGCCCAGGCTCACCCAAACAATCTGGGAATTTTTGCATTTTTTTTAATGGAAAATACTCGACATTAAATCTAAACCATGGATCCAGAGCAATAGTTACAGTCGATAGCATTACGGTAAGAAGTAAAAAATGCGTTCATTTCTTCAAGAGCCAATTTAACTGTGTTGGATTGGGCCTAAAAATTGTCTGGCAGCGAAAAAAAGAGGGAAGCCGTGGAGGCTACTGAATTGTTACATCAGCTAGAAAAATTTGACACCTTATTTTATTTGGTATGTTTAGACGATATTCTTGCTCTTGCAAATTCATTATCGGAAGCACCTCAGTCTCCAAATATGGATATTAGTAAATGTTCGTCCTTCGTTAAGGCAATTACATAAAACAGAGGTCTGCATCGGACGTTTTTGCTCGAGCGCCAAGTAGTTCATAGCATAATCCGATAGGTAGCGCACAGGCATGATGGGTAAAATTGTCACGAGCGATAAATCCTCGAACGGTATAAGCCGAGAGTTAGACATTCGTTCTTGTTACAGTGATGAACTGTGTAGTAACATCATAGATGTTTATCATTTCAAAACTTTGCAGTGTTTAACTAACCTCTCCTTAGTACAACTACAAAACTTGCTTTAAAATGTAATATAAATGTTCTAGGTAAATGTTTTTTTTTCTGTTTTTTTTTTCCTCCACACAGGAGTGATTTTGTTTTTTCCACATCTGATAGATGTTATTGGATTAAATGTAATTATTATTAAACGGAGAACACAATCACGATAATGCAAGAACCGTATCAAGTTTTCTAGTAATAATAATAATAATAATAATAATAATAATAATAATAATAATAATATCTAATAATTAGTTTATCAATCTGTGCGTCTGTAACATTGTGCAACGTGATTATTCGATTTATTATATTTTCTGTGACGTTATCTCTGTACTAATATTGTTATTAATCTACTTCTATATCAATAATATTTTGTAAAACGTTTGTACATTGTCGCAGTATATAGGCGGAACACTATGTATGGACTTATCATATTATATATGTGATAAATCAAATATTGAACAATTATTAATTAGCAATAGTAACTGTATATCGAAGTTTTTCAGACTATTTTATTTATAACTTCATGTTACTGTTTTGGTACGTTCCAGTAAACGTTTGTCATAAACGCAGAAAATAAAGCCTCATTTTTACCGTTTGAGCAAAACATATGTGTATCTTATCTGTCGCCTTCCATACAAGATAAGACATGTCGGTGAGATGACCTTGTACTGTGCTTCTATTTACTACGAGCGTATCACGACCGATCGTATCTCACTCGAGGATGCGACACTCGACCGAGTTGAAGCGAGCGATTTAACGCCAATGCAGCACTCATTAAAACTTTTCGAAGCTCTGAAACGAAGAAAAATTCGACAATCATGTCAAGCACAAGGGTTTGTAATCTAGCAATTCTATCCATCAAGAGGGAGAAAAGTTGGGATTTCTTGAAGGACCCATCATCAGCGATCGACAGATTCGTTGCTAGGAAATCTCGACTGCTCCAGTTCACCTTACAAAGCGTTTGTATAGGTATGCCTTGCATGATTGTGTATCATAATTTTGCATGTGAGAATGAGTTTTAAGAGAGTTGACGGCAGCGTCATTGTCAGGAGATGGGTCAGGTACTTTCTAAACCCTGCATATCTGGCCCACCCAAAATAATTGGTCTGGCTACGCCACTGAAAGAAAAATTTATTCTGATTTAAGCAGCAATTAACATTGCATTAGAAATTCGCTTACTTCAGTTTTAATTTAATGTTAAATATTTCCTTCTTATTTTCAAAACTCAATCTTATCCCTATCACATATCGATTCAAGTCTCTGCCTACAGCGCTGTTCTCAAAGACCACTTCTTTGCTTACTTCTGCAGGAACGGATACGACATGAAAAGATGACTGGTTCGCTGTGTTCAGAATCTTGTGCCAAATTGACAGAATGGCAGAAGATATCGATAGATTCCGTCGTCTTCCACGGCATCGGGCCAAGAACTGAAGTCTTCATTACCTGCTCCCACATCAGACGCTTCAAGTCATGCGAAAAGATGCAGATGAATTGAGACCTAACTCAGTGGTAAATGAGAAAATATCGAGAGGAGGAATTCTTTTAAGCGTTAACGGCCATACGTTAGTTCCCTGAATGCCGAAACCTAATACCACGCAGCACATTAAATTCTAAGCCTCGACGTGCTTTAGATACAATATATCGAACGATATTTCTTTTTCTGTACGTGGAAAGGTCTACATTTAAGACGGCATTGGAGCCGATTTTTATCACGTTTACTTCGCTTCGATAGGCATCGTTAGGTTGCACATTCGATACTGCTCTAAGAAGTGGAAATCCCACCATCGATCTTGGAAAAGGATAATCGCTCTAAAGTTATGCCAGACATAAGTGAAGAAAACTGTTCGTCTTAGCTGTTGAAATGTCTGGCTTTAAGAGTATATGTACGTGAACGACCACAAATATTATCAGAAATTGCAGGATCTAAATTTCTAAAATTTTATGAGAAAATGACAGGTCCCGCAAAAAGACTTATTATAACTTAAATATCTGACAAAAATATAAAAAAGGTTACTAATAGTATTTTTCAAACCAGTTTTATCAAAGTATGAAAAAAAGAAAAAAAATTCTGCAGTTGTATATTTTGGTAACCATAACATTGTTATGGTCTCTCTGACATCTTTAATATTTTACCTGTATGTAATAAACACTTATTTCTGAAAAGTAGACTACTCTCAGACATGTAGAGTTGTTTATTTTAATACAATTAATTTTTTATTTGTCATATTATAGGATATATTAAAATTTACATATGTGTTGTGACCTAATCTTTCTGTTTTCAAAGAAATAGGCATTTTTGTAGTCTACCTTTAGCATTAATGCATGTTAAATCAGTGTACAAAATTTCTGAAATCTCTAATGGTTGTGGAGTTATGAAATAATATATGTGAAAATTTTCAAATTTTGGAAAATTTAATTTAAAGCAAAAAGTGAATTCTAAAAAATATTATTAGTAACCTTTTTATACTTTAATCAGATATTTAAGTTCTAATAAGTCTTGTTGTGGTACCTTCTAATTTTTGTCCAATTGTGAGTTCATTTCGTTATAAAATTTTAGAAATTTAGAGCCTGCCTTTTCTGATAATATTTGTGGTCGTTCACGTACATATATCCTTAAGTTAATTTTCAAAATCAATTTATTGTAACAGCTGAAAAAAAATAGAACAGAGAAGAGATCGATTTAGATAAATCGATAATGCTGCATAGACATCAATCTACTAGTTATAGAGGGTTGGATTATAGGACTATTCGAAAAGTACAAAGATTTTCAAGTCTCGTTATAATTTTAAAAGGTACGTTTATAGTCGAATATTAAGGGGTTAGGTACAGCTTACACCAGTAAAATTTTGGGAAATATTCAACATTTTTTCCCTCCATTACTGTATCTTGTACAATAATGAACATTGGTAGATATGTGTAAAACACTCTCTTTCTGCAATCTGAAAAAATATTTTTACGATTTAAAAAATTATATATATATATATATATATATATATATATATATATATATATATATTTCAAAATTCAAAATTGTGGCAGTTTACTGTGTAGTGATGAAGCGTTTCCTTCATGACTCATAAACTTGTTAACTTTGTCATGTTTTCTCTCTCTTATTTTATTGCTAAAACTCATGTTGACAATATCATGCTCTTTCAACTACATTCATTAATAAATAATGTTTTTTTTATTTTGTGTTAGAAGAAAATACTGATATTTGACCATTTTTTTAAGTTAATTTTTTTTATCAGACAATCTATGAAAGGTAGAGAAGTGATCTTGCATTATATTGTAGATATGACATGCATAAATATACACAAAAAATTCACCACAGAATTTGGATAGTTTTTGCGTTATGTGGGAAACGCTTCATCACTGCAGAGTGAACTGAGTTTTGAAAAAAAAAAATGTAAATTTTTTTTTTAAATCGTAAAAATATTTTTTTTCATATAGCAGAAGGACAGTGTTTTGCACGTACTAATTTTCATTATTGTACAAGATACAGTAATGGAGGAAAAAATGTTGAATATTTCCAAAATTTTACTCCTGTAAGCTGTATCTAACCCCTTAACACATTGTGTTCATAAACTAATAGGGGTTATTTTCATAGGAACTCCACTTTCAGTACTGCTTTACTATTGTTGCAATGACAAATTAAATAATTAAACAGTAATTTAAGCTGTTATTAAATTAACACTTTTTTTTGCACATTCGCACTAGAGTAACGTTTTTGTCTCTACAAATATGAATTGGCTTACTTCAGTGTTATTATTAATGTAATGCAGATTGCTCTAGTACACTGAATACATTCAGAACTCTAAATTAGAGATGGGGGGGATTGTGAACGAGTCGTTCATAATGAACGAATCATTATCAGTCAATGAGAGGAATCGATTCCTTTTTCAATCGGAAGTTCAATCGTTCGTCTTCTTGGTCCTCACTCGTTATGAATCGTTTTCTACAATGAATCTTCTGAAATATTACTTCATCGTTCTGTCAGCTGGGTAGGATCATTCACTTTTGGTTGTAGGTTTTGGGCGTAGCGCTGAGGAAAGCGAAACAAAACGATAGAAAGTGCGTTGTGATGTTTTAGACATCTGATGGCTCATAGAGGAACTTTAAGATGAGATGTTTTCACTAATCCTAATAGGACGAAGAATAGAACTTGTTTGTTCTACGTAAAGATTAATTTTTTGGTCCTACAGAATATCTGTTATAGTTACCATTGGTTATTAACGGAGAAAAATTCGCTCCGGCGTCGGGGATCGAACCCGGGACCCCCAGTTCTACGCGCTGGACGCTCTAACCACTGAACTACGCCGAGGTTCAATCCACAGCAATTGATCGAATCTTTCTCCTTTGGTATTTTCCCCTAGTGGTCTTACTCCGATCCGTGCTATGTTTGTATTTAACAAAATTGTATTAAACTGTTTTATTTGAAATATCTCAATGAATAACCCCCTGAAATTAATGACATGACTTACAATTCATCCTGTATGCTTTAATATATCTTTGGCTACAAGTGAACATTGGTACTAGATTTAATGATAGATGATAACTGAAATAAGGATTATAATCTCAATTAATCCCAGAACCGAAAGAAGTGGTCAATTATTTCCCTTTTCCACCAACTGTAAAATATTTTATATTAAAGACTTGTAGAATTTATTGTAATCATTAAATTGTGTACAAAATATAAATGAAATCCTACACTTCATCAATTACGTAGCTTGTTGTGGTATTTTATTTTATTTTATTACATTCAAAATATGAAATTCCTCTCTTGCTCAATTACACAAATTATGTTATTTGATTTTAATGTCTACAAAATCTGAATGAAATTTAACACTCCGTCAATCTGATCAATTAACAATTTATATTTGATTCCATGTACACAAAATATGAATTAAATTCTTCTGTTAGAAAATACATAATTTGCAGTGAATTTCCAACCAAAATGAGAACAAAGTACTTCATGTAATTACTAGAATCATATTTACATGTAATTTATGGATTGAAAATTAAACCAGCATTCAATGTTATGAAATGGTCATATTTATATTTCTCTTATCTGCGTCTAGCTCAGGCAACGATTGTAGAGGAAATATCAACATTGGAGAGAGGATATATATATGCAAAAAATATTCATGTAATTTTATATAGGCGGTGTGAAAATTAATAGATTACTCATGCCTAATTATTTAGGCAATATAAGTATGAAATCGGGCTTGTGACTTAAGTTTGAGGTATATCTTTCAATTGTGTAAATGAAGTGTTAAATGCATGAACACGATAAAATAAGATATTTTACTTATCTCAAAAATATATTTCTTCAATTTTTAAAGAATGTACGCCTACTAATATTTTTATTACACAGATTATTTAAAAAATAAATACATGAATACAGTTATGATTCTAGTGTTCATTAAAATATCTCAAAAACTTTTAAAGTTATCAGACAAAACATGTATAAAATTTAAAGTTCTGGAAAACGAACGACAAAGAGTATTTAAACAAACCTGTAAAGTGTCATGCAGAACTGTTAAGGGGCATTTCTCTGACTCTATTAGAGATAGCTAAGAAATTCTATCACAGGAGGAGAGAAAAAATATATATGAGTATAAAGAAAGTAATTAATTGAAAAATATAATATTTTGTCCCATAAAGGGGTATCTTTCCCCTCACTCCCTTAAAATATATGAGTATAAAGAAAGTAATTAATTGAAAAATATAATATTTTGTCCCATAAAGGGGTATCTTCCCCCTCACCCCCTTAAAAGCGTGATTGTGATAATTTTCTTAAGTTTTTTTAGTGGATTATTTTACGACGCTTTATCAACATCTCAGGTTATTTAGCGTCTGACTGAGATGAAGGTGATAATGCCGATGAAATGAGTCCGGGGTCCAGCACCGAAAGTTACCCAGCATTTGCTCATATTGGGTTGAGGGAAAACTCTGGAAGAAACCTCAACCAGGTAATTTTCCCCGACCGGGAATCGAACCCGGGCCACCTGGTTTCGCGGCCAGACGCGCTGACCGTTACTCCACAGGCGTGGACTTGATTATGATGACGGTCATGATGATGATGATGATGATAATGATGAGGATAATAAAGATGTTGATTGTGACACTAAAAGGAAATAATTACTACTTTCAATATAAAGAAAAAAAAGCTTTAGGAAAATCCTTCTCTTTCTAAACCAGAAATCTCAACTTATGTTGAAGCAGCGATGTTATTTTGTTTCCGTTAAATTCGAAACAGAGGAGTTGAAAGTTGGCAACCCTTCCTGAATGCTGCAAGTACCACATTCTTGTTCACCACGCATTCCTCTTCCTTCAAGACCAGAGCATCAGTAAAGTTTACGATGCCAGATAACATAAAATACAGTAAACGAATGCATGGTAAATAACTTTGTGAGATTCGGAAGCGAGGGTGCGGGAGTAGTGTATTGAGAGAAGACAAGAGAAAATCTGAATGGAGAAGAGAATAAGGAGAGGGGAGGAAATAAATCCCGTTTCTTGTTGTTGTTGAACTTCCGGAGATTTCCCTTTTGCTTATTTTCTTAGTCGGGTAGCGATCGGCACTGCGATAAATCTAGACTTGTTAAGTTGCAGGGGTTGGGGTCGCCATCTTACCCTCTCAATGGAGCCCGATGCGACATTTATCTTTTACGTGTATTTAAAGAGGTTGATTTACTTCACAAAGCCCGTTCCTAAGTTTGCCTGTAGAATCTCTATGTCTCTCCTATCCTTCCGCTATGGGCGGGAGGGCAATCCGTCCAATCAGCCCCTCTCTCTTTGCGGTCTTATTACCCAGATTCTATCTTTGTGACGTAAGCGGAATACCAAGTAGTTCAACAATGGAGTAGTGTTACCTTGGATAGTTTCACTTCGCGAAGTATGGGGAATAACAATTTGGGTACCACAACCATAATGAAGACTCTTCCTATATAGGCTTACTGACCCACGTAACTGGAAACTCGCTCGGAATACTTTTAAAGGGGAGATGACGTCATCTTTGGTTACCTACTGACAACCGTCCTCGTCACTAGATTAGGTCGTGGGCAATGGAAAAATCATATTCTAGATACGAAAAGCAGTCTTTTTGACAATAGGCTTTGAAAGCAGTCAATAATACTCACTTACTTATGACTTTTAATAATAATAATAATAATAATAACAATAATAATAATAATAATAATAATAATAATAATAATAATAATACTTACAAATGGCTTTTAAGGAGCCCGGAGATGCATTGCCATCCTCACATAAGCCCGTCATCGGTCCATATCCTGTGCAAGATTAATCCAGTCTCTACCATTATATCCCACCGCCCTCAAATCCATTTTAATATTATCCTCCCATCTACGTCTCAGCCTCCCAACTAACATTCTATATGCATTTCTGGATTCGCTCATTCGTGCTACATACCCTGCCCATCTCAAATGTCTGGATTTAATGTCTATAATTAAGTCAGGTGAAGAATATAAATTACAATAATAATAATAATAATAATAATAATAATAATAATAATAATAATAATAATAATAATACTTACTTAATTACAAATGGCTTTTAAGGAACCCGGAGATTCATTGCCATCCTCACATAAGCCCGTCATCGGTCCATGTCCTGTGCAAGATTAATCCAGTCTCCACCATCATATCCCACCGCCCTCAAATCCATTTTAATATTATCCTCCCATCTACGTCTCAGCCTCCCAACTAACATTCTATATGCATTTCTGGATTCGCTCATTCGTGCTACATACCCTGCCCATCTCAAATGTCTGGATTTAATGTTTATAATTAAGTCAGGTGAAGAATACAAAATAACAACAACAACAACAACAACAACAACAATAATAATAATAATAATAATAATAATAATAATAATTTATTTCATTTTACCTGGCAGAGTTAAGGCCTTAAGGACTTCTCTTACACTCAACCAGATCTACAATTAATACAAGTGCATAAATAATAATAATAATAATAATAATAATAATAATAAGAAGAAGAAGAAGAAGAAGAAGAAAAAGAAGAAGAAGGAAGCCGGAGGTTCATTGCCGCCCTCACATAATCCCAATAATTGGTCCCAATTCTGTGCAAGATTAATCCCGTCTCTATCATAATATGCCACCTCCCTGAAATCCATTTCATTATTAATCTGCCATCCACGTTTCGGTCTCCCCAAAGGTCTTTTTCACTCCGGCCTCCCAACTAACACTCTATATGCATCTCTGGATTCGCCCATACGTTCTACATGCCATGCCCATTACGTCTGGATTTAATGTTCCTAATTATGTCCGGTGAAGAATACAATGCGTGAAATTCTGCGTTGTATAACTTTCTCCATTCACCTGTAACTTCTTCCCTCTTGGTCCCAAATATTTTCCTACACTATTATAATCTACTTACAAAATAATTAGGCTATAGTGTTACGAAATAAAATACATTTCATGACAATACACAACAATGTACGTACATAATAGTGTAAATAATGTTTGATCAATGTAGGCCTGCATTCTTTATCACAATGTAAATTGCATAAATAGCGTATTTTAGTGTACATAGTTAAATAATATAAATTGTAAATATTAGTGTAATTGTTAAAGTGGTCTACGTTCTGTACTGCGCAACTTGACCAAACAGGATTCGCGTGAGCAGACACAAGTACTTCGCTTGCTACATGCACGCATTCATCCGTTACAGTAAAAACTCCAGTTACTGTATACTTAACCTTGGAGCGTCCTTGGACAAAGTACGGTCCCTAGTCATGACGCTTCTGTTAAGCGATATATCAACATATGACAATCCATTTTGAATCTTGCGTACACCACTTTTAACACTTGAATATACTTAATTGATGAACTAGTGGACTTACTCGTGTTAAATATGTAATATATGTCCGGCTTACAGCTGTTTCAGTGCATCACGCACCATCATCAGAGCCTACTAGATCGCGGCGTCATCTCCAACTTCTCTGCCTGTTAGGAGGGTGTATTTTATTGTTGGAGGGTGTTGAAGTGTGGAGTCGAATAGTGTGTGTGTACTGAAATTGATCTTGTGTTGAGGACTTGATCGGGGTGTGTTTTAGTGTGTTTGTATATTTCGTATTGTTCTAGTGTGTTGAGTTTTTGGTTCTTGGGTTGTGTGTGTAGGATTTCCATGTCCGTATTTATGTTATTGTATGTATGGTTAGTATCATAACATACATACTCAACAATGAACACAACAAGTATGCAGACAACATAACATACTGGCACAGATATGTAGACGATATTCTCATACTATACAAAGGAAACAAAAGACAAATACACAAACTACACCAATATATAAACAAATTACACCCAAAACTTTAATACACACTAGAACTTGAAAACAACAACTCCATAAATTTCCTAGACATCACCATAACAAAAATTGACAACAAACACACCTTCAAAATATACAGAAAACCAACCACCACCACCACCACACACATACACAACACATCTAACCACCCCAACAACACAAACATGCTGCATTCAGGACAATGGTACACAGATTACTCAACATACCCATGAGCCAACAACACTACAATGAAGAAGTGAACACAATCAAATACATAGCACAAGAAAACGGATACAATCCAAACATAATAGACAACATCATAAAGAAGACAAAACAAAAACTTAACAAACACAAAAATACACAAAACACAACACAAACACAAGAACACAAGAAATACATCACACTAACAAATGAAAACAAAAGCACACATAAGATCGCTTCTTCATTCAGAAAACAGAAATACAACATAACATACAGAACAGAAAACACACTACAAAGACATCTCAACACACAAAAAAACACAAACAAATAAATACGACCACACAGGTGTATACAAACTCAATTGTAATAGTTGCGACAAGTTCTACATAGGACAGACAGGCAGATCATTCCAAACACGCTACAAAGAAAACATTAAAGCTATAATCAGAGGACACAATACATCTACATACGCCGATCACATAACCAATACTAACCATACATACAATAACATAAATACGGACATGGAAATCCTACACACATAACCCAAGAACCAAAAACTCAACACACTAGAACAATACGAAATATACAAACACACTAAAACACACCCCGATCAAATTCTCAACACACAGATCAATTTCAGTACACACACACTATTCGACTCCACACTTCAACACCTTCCAACAATAAAACACACCCTCCTAACAGGCAGAGAAGTTCGAGATGACGCCGCGATCTAGTAGGCTTTGATGATGGTGCGTGAAGCACTGAAACAGCTGTAAGCCGGACAAATATTACATATTTAACACGAGTAAGTCCACTAGTTCATCAATTAAGTATAAACATATGACAACTAACAAACATAAACCAGTGTCAGTAAGATCAAGTTGAACTTTTATTTGAACTAGATGGAGGATGCGAGGCATCCATGGTTTAATAAAAATGACGCCGATTTCAGCCATGACCCTCTGACGTCTCCTGGGATGCGTCTCGTATTCTGCCGCTGTTCGCCGAGACGCCAGGCTTTCCCCTCTGTTTTTATTGCCCTGTACAGAAAACTCTTGTCTATGGAAGCACATAATTAAAGAAGTAAATAATCCACGAAATTGTTTCAAGTGAAGGAGAACGATCTCAAAGCAGGGAAAATCCTCTAGCGAAGTTCTCATTACTGAGGAAAACAAAAACATCTTTCGGTTTAAGTACACTGAATTTTCATGCACATACATACAAATTGATATTTATACTTTGTTTTCACACTGAAAATATATTAAAGCTAATCATAATACAAAATCTTAACGAGGACCTTGAATCTATATCTGCACGGGCCAGAAAATTTGGTTTGACTCTCAATGCAAGAAAATCACAAGCAATCCTAGTGGGACATCAACGTCTATTATGCAATATTACTCCTGCTCTTCCACTCAAGTTAAACGACACAATCATCCCTTTTGCTTCCTAAGTTAAAAACTTTGGAGTTTACTTTGATACGCATTTAAACTGGAATAACCAAGTAACCCATATTACCAAAAAAGCGCTTTCCATACTACATTCCTTAAACAGCATTCGAAAATTCCTTCCGCTATCACTCAAGAAAATACTAGTGGAAACACTAGTAATGCCCCACTTCGATTATTGTGATTTTCTACTGATTGACCTCAATGTTAACCAGTCGCAAAAATTACAACGTGTTCATAATTCTTGTGCCCGCTTCGTCTGCGATGTCCGTCGCGCTGACCACATTACCTCATCCTTCCAAACTCTAAACTGGCTACGGCTTAACGAACGTAGGAATTTTCATTCTCTTGTTCTCCTTTTCCAAGTCCTTCACACCTCTACACCTACCTACCTTGCCTCCCGTTTCAATTACCTGTTATCATATCATAATCTCTTCACACGCACGCAAAATAACCGCATACTAGCCATACCAACACATAAGACATCGTGTATTCATCATCATACACAAACTCGCTCTCGCGCTTGTGGAATATCCTACCCAGTGACATCAGAGACTGTCGGAATTTAGTAGCGTTCAAAAGCAAGCTTATTAAGGATTTTATTACTGCGTAGAGTAGGTTTAATTTTTACTTAATCAATAAAACAAATTCTTCTATCTTATTAACTTTTACAATAAACTGTCTAGCTTTTATTAATCAGTCAATCTTTTAGTACTTTGATTTTTATTGTATTTGTAAATTTAATATTAATTGTAATTATAATTGTAATTGTATTCTTAATATTGTAGTTGTAATCCCATGGTAGAGGGGAAGAGAAGGCCTGATCGCCTTATCTCTACCTTGTTAAATAAATAATAATAAACTCATCTGCTAGAATTATGAACCATCAGAGAATCGAATCCAAACCCACACATAAGTTGCAGCCTCCAAATTACTCAAGGAACGACCACTCGAATAAATTGAGAAACGGACAATGGAAAGTTTTCGTTTTTCAATCATACTAACAGGGACTGGAATGCTCTACCTACAGACTTACTAAAGGCTTTACCAATAACCAAAAATGTATGTAAAAACAGGCTTAAGAACTTTACTAATAGACGGTAGTATATCATGCACACTATTTTGTTATTTTACAAGTAGGCTATAGTGAGTAATCAGAGAAACATAGTGAATCTCCAGTGATTTATATTGGGTGTGCAGTGTGTTGTAGTGAAAGTGCAGTGAGCTTCAAAGCAAATTCTGAGAGTTATAGTGGCAGAGAAAAGAGATTGATTGAAAGAGGGTTAGTTATAGTTAACGTGCTAAAATAGCTTGCAATAGGGTCTACGCTAGCGATTTTAAAGTTAATATAGTAAGTACGATTCTATGGAAGAATAAGGGTGTAACTCATGTTTTGTTATTTGAAGTGTGTTGTGTTAATGAAGTGTGTTTGTATCACTGAGGTTTTATAGTTTATAGCGAATAATGTTAGGTATTTGGACAGTGAAATGTTTTTGAAGTGTTAGTGAAATCAGGATAGTGTCAGTGAAATGTGTCGTAGTTCCAGTGCAGTGAGTGAGTTGACAGCGAAATGAGTGTAGTGCTGAAAGGTACTTGTGCATGTATGAACATATCATACTCGTGGGTTTTAGTTCGAACTTAGAGTTAAGATACAAAATAGATTTACTTTAAATGCTATTTTAAGTGATCATGCTTCATTTAGTTCCATTAATTAAAATGTGTTTCAGAGTCCGCATAGGCCAGCTTCTGTCTGATGCTTTTCCAATTCACTGTGGGCTAAAGCAAGGAGATGCACTATCACCTTTACTTTTTAACTTCGATCTAGAATATGCCATTAGGAAAGTCCAGGATAACACAGAGGGTTTAGAATTGAACGAGTTACTTCAATTGCTTGTTTATGCGGATGACGTGAATATGTTAGGAGAAAATCCAGAAGCGATTAGGGAAAACTCGGAAATTTTAAGCAAAGTATATAATTATGTCTCGTGACCAGAATATTCTGCGAAATGGAAATATAAAAATTAGAGATTTATCTTTCGAAGAGGTGGAAAAATTCAAATATCTTGGAGCAACAGTAACGGACATAAATGACACTCGAAAGGAAATTAAACGCAGATTAAATATGGGAAATGCCTGTTATTCGGTTGAGAAGCTTTTGTCATCTAGTCTGCTGTCAAAAAATCTGAAAATTAGAATCTATAAAACACTTATATTACCGGTTGTTCTGTATGGTTGTGAAACTTGGACCCTCACTTTGAGAGAGGAACAGAGATAAAGGGTGTTTGAGAATAATGTTCTTAGGAAAATATTTGGGGCTAAGAGGGATGAAGTTACAGGAGAATGGAGAAAGTTACACAACACAGAACTGCAAGCATTGTATTCTTCACCTGACATAATTAGGAACATTAGATCTAGATGTTTGAGATGGGCAGGGCATGTAACACGTATGGGCGAAACCAGAAATGCATATAGAGTATTAGTTGGGAGGCCGGAGGCGAAAAAACCTTTGGGGAGGCCGAGACGTAGATGGGAGGATAATATTAAAATGGATTTGAGGGAGGTGGGATATGATGATAGAGACTGGATTAATCTTGCACAGAATAGGGACCGATGGCGGACTTATGTGAGGGCGGCAATGAACCTGCGAGTTTCTTAAAAGCCATTTGTAAGTAAGAAAGATTGTACTTCATTTAATTTAGGAAGCTCCTTATTACTATTATTATACTATTGTTATTATTATTTTATTAGTAGTAGTAGTATTAATTGTAATTTATTATCAATTGTATTTATTATTAATTGTCATTGTTGAGTGTAATTAGCAGGGAAAGGATTTATATGTAAATACATATTTACTTATAAAGCTAATATAATTTATATTTTGCATTATCTTTATGTTTCACAATGTGTAGGGTTGAAAAATCCTACTTTTATTTTCCATATTTTTCCATATTTTAGAGTTTAGTACATATTTTCGTTAATTTCCATATATTTTCCATATTTCATATAAAACAGTCCATATTATATTAGGTTTAACAATAAAACAAAACAAAATTCCATTAACTTTTAAAAATACATTTCAACAATAGAGATTTAAACACATGTTCAGTAATCCCTTTAACATCAGAGTTATTTGAAAATTAGCAGTCCTATCAACAATGGGAAAGTAAGTTACAAAACTGTATTAATTTAATTTAAAATTTTTAACAGACTTCAGTTGTGCAGCTCAACAGTTAAATGCCAGTCAGAGTACACATAGGTTCAGTTTTGTAAATCATACTATAAAGACGGTAAATATGCCAAAAGTACGTCATTCAGTCAATTTAAAATCAAAACTAACAAGTTACATTTCAGAATTTAAAGAAGATGGTTTATCAACTGACAATAAAATATTATTTTGTAATTTGTGTCAGTGTGCAGTATCATCTACACAAAAGTTCCTGGTGCAACAACACATTACAACTAGTAAACATCAGGCCAACAAACAACTAAATTCCAAGCAGAGACAATTGTTTTTAACACAACCAACAACATCGAATGTAAGATCTGAGTTTAACATCGACCTGTGCCGTTCTCTCATCTCTGCTGATATTCCTCTCTACAAACTAAAGAATAAGGTCTTCAGGGAATTCCTTGAAAAATATACTCAACATACAATCCCGGATGAGTCAACACTTAGGAAGACGTATGCTCCATCCATCTACGATGAGACAATACAGAAGATAAGAGATGAAATTAAAGATAGTTCAATTTGGGTTTCCATTGATGAGACTCCCGACAAAGAAGGTAGATTTGTTGGTAATGTAGTTATCGGTTTGTTAAGTGAACAATATTCTGAACGAATTCTTTTACATTGTGATGTTCTAGAAAAGTGCAATAACAAAACTATAGTTAAACTGTTCAACGAAGCTATGGGTATCCTGTGGCCAAAGGGTATTATGTACGATAATGTGTTATTCTTTATTAGCGATGCTGCCCCTTATATGGTCAAAGCTGGACAAGCATTATCTGTTGTATATCCTAAATTGACTCATTTTACTTGTGTGGCGCATGCATTTCATCGTGTGGCAGAAGTGGTCAGAGACAATTTCCCTAAAGTAGATTTGTTGATTTCATCAGT
This sequence comes from Periplaneta americana, assembly GCF_040183065.1. NCBI lineage: Eukaryota > Metazoa > Arthropoda > Insecta > Blattodea > Blattidae > Periplaneta > Periplaneta americana. The sequence continues at coordinate 165,411,263 of NC_091121.1, forward strand.
GAAAAAAGTATTTCTCAAAGCTCCCAGTAGAGTTAACGTGTTGAAAGAAATGTACCCTGAAATTCCATTGCCACCAAAGCCAATTTTAACTAGATGGGGTACATGGCTAGAAGCAGTTGAATATTATGCCGAACATATAGACTCTATTAACAATGTTCTCCTTGCATTGGACTCTGAAGATGCAGTCTCAATTGATACTGCGAAAACAGTTACCTGTGACATAAGTGTGAAGAATGACTTAGCTCACATTCAGCATACATTTTCATGCATCATAAAAACGCTCAAAAGTCTCCAAAATAGGCACCTTTCACTATCTGAAAGTTTTGAAATTATAAATAGTACTGTGGAACAACTGAATCGTGGTAGAGGTAAAGTTGCAGATGCAGTAAGAGCTAAGGTGGACACTGTACTTTCAAAAAACCCTGGATATGAAGAACTACAAAAGGTTGTTGCTGTGATGAGTGGTGAATCAACAGTGAAGATTAACTTGGACTTATCCCCAGCAGACATTGTGAAATTGAATTATGTACCAGTTACTTCTTGTGACGTCGAACGCTCTTTTAGTCAGTATAAATCTATCCTCAGAGACAATAGAAGAAGATTCACTTTTCAGCACTTGAAAGAAATGTTTGTAACCTATTGTTATGGTAACAGACAATAAAAATTGTGTTTTGTTGAAACTACATTGGAAGATAAGGTACGTCCATTATATTTTTTGTTTAGTTTGACTAAAATGTACCAATATTTAACGTACATAGTCATTTTTTTATAATTTTAAGTCCATATTTAATTCCATATTTTGGTAAAAATCCATATTTAATTCCATATTTTGGTAAAAATAACTACATATATATTTACATATTTCATATATTTTTAGTCCATATAAATCCGTTCCCTGGTAATTAGTTACCAGTGCCACCGGGTATTTACTCATTTGCAGTGTGAATAAATACATACATACACCCGAGCCAAAGTTATGTTGCCAACACTTTTACACCGGTGCAAATGCATCTATTCCTGTGAAGAGTGCTAACGAGCATAATAAATTCACAAGGAGCAGAACTATCTGGTTATACGGCCAGTATGACTACAGGATAATGCTTCTGACAACAGACAATGGCCCACACCCAATCTATGAGACGGAGATAAACGAAACTTTACAATACAGAAATAAATCTCCTGTTTTCGTTATTTCAGAGCAGAGTTATCAAAACACTGATTTACATTTTCAAATACTCAGCACATTCGAGTGCGTACAAGTTTAACTCTTAATGTTACTTTATCGCTACGCATTACACACCCCAGATGTAGGTATTTACATGCCCTATGGTCGTTTCTCTAGTTACAATAGCATAAAATCTCGGCGCTGGTAAAATACCCAGTTGTGCTAACGGTAAACGCAATTTGATCGCAGTCGCTAGTGCCATATAATAGGCTGAGGCTTAACGTTAGATCGGACAGAGATATGGGAGCCGGGAACGAGGCAAAATTCAAAGCAAACACCATATCCAATATAATGAAAACAAACAATCGCGAAGATTACTGGAATAGAGAGAAAAATACTGTCGTTGCCTTCCTGATCCTATCACTACACAGTAATCATATTGATTAAGCCCGGGCTATTGTTTTGCTTGCATATGTATATTCCAATTTGGGAGCTGAATGGATGTGCTATTGGTGCAACTATTCACAGGTCATTCGCTACGTCGTCCCCCAATACACGCTCGCTTATGTCAGATCAATAAAATCGAATTTCTATCCAGTTCAGGTAACTGTAGTTCTGCTCGGTTGGGGTCGGTGAGAAGCGAAATGCCCTTGCGCTCTTACAGTGGATCTGATCGAGCTTAATCTCGATTTAGTTGGGGCTTTGGTTGCTGGCGTTTTCCGATGCGATGTGGTACTTCCTCTAATGCAGGAAGGTTCGAATCGATCATCGCAACGAATGGACGTTGTGCTCCTCGTTACATGTAATCCTGGGAGATAGTTTGTACATACTGATCGGCGACCGACATTTGGTAATGGTATTTCGCAGTCGAGAGATTCTAGAGTTATATCATAGGCTGTAGGAAATCACATGGGATTTTACTAACATTCTGGAACTTATGCTGACAAATTTTAGTATCAAAATATTTCTAAATGTGAATATAGATAATTTTAATAATTTTGCAAGCAAAGAACCTCTAATTTTGCTGTTTTGTTCATTTTGCTATATATATTTGCAGAAGATTTAATTTATTTCTTTGTTTTGTTTTCATAATTTGTAAGCACAATGATTTGAATCAATTGCTTGTTGCATTAAATAAATGATAGTACATTATGCAACGAGCCTATAATGGTAGTAATTAAGACGCGAGTATGTTTATGAAACTCGCTTGCGCTCGTTTCATAATTTTCATACGAGCGTATGAATTACCATTATAGTCAAGTTTCATACGACTTTTTATGCTCGACCATATTTGTAACTTCAAATTATTCTTAAGTATTCATGTTATTCTTATCTGACTGGGGAGCGGAACTGACCTTGTGCAATATCTCGTAAATTGTGAGATGTGCGCAGACGCGAAAGTATTGATTTTTTTCCTAGAAGCAAATGTCATTGACCTTGATATAATCTAGAGAGTAAAATAAAGATTAATTTTGATATAACCTTGAAATTGATTTAGACATTGAAAAACGAGATGACAAATTGAATTTATTTGAATATTATTTACAATTAACGCTAATTATTATAGTAACAGAACATAACCTTCTGCGACAGTATTGGATTTCCAGCCCCCGTGACGTTTCGCTAGTTGTCTTTCGATTGCATATCCGAGAATAATCGATACTTGCGCTTTCATATTGCTACAATGGTGGTTTCCGATTGGTGGAACACCTGAACTTTAATGAATAGATGTACTTTAATGAGGTCCATTAAAGTGGTGCTACCAGGTGTATAATTACTACATTTCGGCATGGTCGAGCATAAATAAATAAATAAATAAATAATAAATAACTAAATAAATAAAAAACTAAATAGATACATAACTATACGAATTAATAAATAACTAAATAAATAAACAATTAAATAAATAACTAAATAAATATATTACTAAATAAATAACTAAATACATAACTAAGTAAATAAATAAATAAATAAATAAGTAAATAAATAAATAATAAATAAAAAAATAAGTAAATAAAAAATTAATGAATAAATGAATACATGGATGGATGGATAGATGGATGGATGGATGAATAGATGGGTGGATAAATGAATGAATGAATGAGTAAATAAATAAATAAATCTACACTAATTTGATCGAAACGTATCTGATGAGACGTTTTTGTTTACACTCTCCTCTCACAAGTCTTGCTGAGTGGATGATAAATAAATAAATAAATAAATAAATAAATAAACAAATAAAGTAGTAAATAAATAAATAAATAAATAACTAAATGAATGAATAAATAACTAAATAAATAAAAAACTAAATAAATACATAACTATATAAATTAATAAATAACTAAATAAATAAATAAATAATTAAATAAATAACTAACTAATTACATAACTAAGTAAATAAATAAATAAGGAAATAAATAATAAATAAATACATAAAAAATAAGTAAATAAAAAATAAATGAATAAATGAATGCATGGATGGATGAATGAATGAATGAATGAATGAATGAATGAATGAATGAATGAATGAATGAATGAATAAATAAATCTACACTAATTTGATCGAAGCGTATCTGATGAGACTTTTTTGTTTACACTCTCCTCTCACAAGTCTTGCTGAGTGGATGATAAATAAATAAATAAATAAATAAATAAATAAGTAAGTAAATAAATAACTAAATGAATGAATAAATAACTAAATAAATAAAAAAACTAAATAAATACATAACTATATAAATTAATAAATAACTAAATAAATAAATAATTAAATAAATAACTAACTAATTACATAACTAAGTAAATAAATAAATAAATAAATAAATAAATAAGGAAATAAATAATAAATAAAAACATAAAAAATAAGTAAATAAAAAAATAAATGAATAAATGAATGGATGGATGAATGAATGAATGAATGAATGAATGAATGAATGAATGAATGAATGAATAAATCTACACTAATTTGATCGAATCGTATCTGATGAGACTTTTTTGTTTACACTCTCCTCTCACAAGTCTTGCTGAGTGGATGATAAATAAATAAATAAATAAATAAATAAATAAATAAATAAGTAAATAAATAACTAAATGAATGAATAAATAACCAAATAAATAAAAAAACTAAATAAATACATAACTATATAAATTAATAAATAACTAAATAAATAAATAATTAAATAAATAACTAACTAATTACATAACTAAGAAAATAAATAAATAAATAAGGAAATAAATAATAAATAAAAACATAAAAAATAAGTAAATAAAAAAATAAATTAATAAATGAATGGATGGATGGATGGATGGATGAATGAATGAATGAATGAATGAATGAATGAATAAATGAATAAATAAATAAATAAATAAATAAATCTACACTAATTTGATCGAATCGTATCTGATGAGACGTTTTTGTTTACACTCTCCTCTCACAAGTCTTGCTGAGTGGATGATTGAGTTACACTCGCCTCCACTTTGGATCAATGATCTCTAGGAGCGTTGTAGTGTTGCAACACGTTACATTTAATATTCCCAAAACTATTGGACGTATCAAAAACTTGTTCGCATTGCCTTGATCTATTACCACTGTGAATTAATGTAATAGGTTCCCTTCCACTCTGTATATGTCCATGTTCTAGGCAGGCTTCGAACCCGCGGTGGTGGATTCAAAGAATATCTGCTAAGAATTTGTTACCATATCTGTAAATAAATACAATGGAATACTTTTTGGCCATCTTTCTTCAAACACAGTAATTTCTTATTGATATTTTATATCACCCTTTTCCACGCAATTAAAATCTACAAAGCTACAAACAGATCTACTAAAATTGAGCTATAACTGAAGCGTATTAAAACAGTTTCACATTATATCCCACGTTTAGGTAATCTCAAACTGGCTGGTAGTTAAGTGACCAATAAAACGAGGAGAGAGGAAAACAAAGTCTTATTCACGTAACAATAAAATTTCTTTAGGAGTTTTAAATGTAATTGAAGACGTGATTAAATTGTGTTTAAATGTTGAGCGAATTCAATGCGTTTTTCTAACACTTCACTTATTTAAAAATTTAATAATTTAAATGCAGCTTACTTTAACGAGTCGAATTAAGTTACCAACCAAGTGCAACAGGAATCGCGCCAGCTGTTTGAACTCTTTATTTTAAATACGCTACACTTATTTAGCTTTCCTAACTTTAATGTAAAACTCGTAAAGATAAGCGTGGAGTAAACCCCAGAGACAAAAACGCTGAAGCGTTAAAATGCTTGTGGAAGAGGGTATCAAGTTACTCAACTAAATTGCTTTAAAAAAAAAAAGACGGAATTTTAACGCGTTCATTACTAAATCAAGCGAAACTGCATTAAAATGGTTACAGTATAATTTTGAGAATCGATATAAAATTTATATAATAATCACTGGATGCTTAACCTTTAAATTAGGCATATAGAAATGTAAAAAAAATGTCTTGTGTTTTAAGTAAAGAGGCAGAGGTTTCTATTACTCATTCAGGAAATCCGGCTCCATTTGAAAATTCATTTTAATATACAGTACGATTATTTAGTCCTGACAGTCGCCGGAGATGTGCGCCTGGGTTAGACGAGTCCATTTAGTTCCGCCAAGGGGTGTTTGGGTTAGTCACTCGCTTGCCTTCGAAGCAATCGGATATCATGCGTGCGGTAGAGTGGTATGTTTCTAGTACAGTTAAGCTTTACTGCATTTCTTTACCGACGACTCGCCTTTATCTCTACTCCGGAGCTCTCCCCACTATTCCTATTACTTCCCCTCTTTCGCGTCGCTGAGCTGTCAGGACTAAACAATCGGTCTGTACCTTTCTTTGTCCTTGTCCTTCTCTGCATATATGGCCTTCTGCCATGTTGACTATAAAACCAAAGATCCTTTATTTGTGAATGTCTAACTTTGCTTCGATATTTTCACAAGAGTGATGACAGAATTTCGCGAACAACTCAATCCATGCAATATGAAGATAGGGATGAACATTTGAAGATGCGTTCCGTACTTGCTTTTATTAAACAGACAATCATACAGGAAATCGTTAAGCTTTCAGTGACATGATGAAGGACGGGTGGAGCGGAGAAAAATTCTCTCCGGCACTGGGACTCGAACCCGGGTTTTCGGCTCTACATACTGACGCTTTATCCACTAAGTCACACCGGATTCCAGTTCCGATGCCGGATTGAATCCTCTCAGTTTAAGTTCCACGTCTTAGTTTCCCTTTAGCGGCCAACCCTCATGTACTTTGTCAAAGATGTGTGACAGTGGCACAATGTCCAACACACTATGTGCAGAAGTGCACTCATTACGAGTGACTAAGTGGCCGGGATCCGACGGAATAAGCGCCGTCTTAAATCACTAAGTGATTATTTTATGCATATCACATGGTAATGCGGAATTCCTGCACGGAAATATCATATGAGTCTTTCAGAGCAGAAGTGATGTAAGTCAAAACTTGGTAATGAGGTTTAAAGTAAAAATTCTGTAAAATACAGCGCAAAGTAGCAATTAATATGTCCTTCCTGGTATCCACCGACTACTAATAATTTAAATAAATTGTACATCATAATTACACAACTTTTAACACTGTATCACTTCGGAATATGTATGATATGACTTTCTTGTGCTAAATTCTAACGTACCTTGTTTACATGTTTCGACCTATTATGGGTCATCCTCAGAACTGGTCGTTGTTGGTCTTGGCGCCTCTTGTTTTGTTTCCTGTGAGGGTGTGTTTGTGTGGTTTAAATTGGAGTCAAAGAGTGTGTGTGTTCTGAAATTGAGTTGTGTGTTGAGAATTTCAATTGGGGTGTGTTTTTATGTGTCTGTATATTTCATATTGTTCTAGTGAGTTTAGTTTCTGGCTTTTTGGTTGGATGTGTAGTATTTTCATGTCCGTGTTGATGTCTCTGTAGGTGTGGTTAGCATTTGTGATGTGTTCTGCATATATGGAAGTGTTTTGTTGTTTTGTTATGGCTGTGATGTGTTCTTTGTAACGTGTTTGAAATGATCTGCCTGTCTGTCCTATGTAGAAGTTGTTGCAGGTGTTACATTTGAGTTTGTATACGCCCGTGTGGTTGTATTTGTTTGTTTGTGTTGTTTGTGTGTTGAGATGTTTTTGTAGAGTGTTATTTATTCTGTATGCGACGTTGCAATCTTGTGTGTGTTTTTGTTTTCGTATGTTAGTGTGACGTATTTTTTGTGTTCTTGTACTTGTGTTGTATTCTCATGTTTTTTGTGATAATGTTTTGTATTACGTATTATGTTGTCTATTATGTTAGGGTTGTATCCGTTTTCTTGTGCTACGTATTTGATTGTGTTTAGCTTTTAAATTGAATATTAATTGCTACTTTGCGCTGTACTTTACAGAATGTTTACTTTAACCCTCATTACCCATTTTTGACTTGCACCACTTCTGCTCTGAACAGCTCATATGTACTTCGATACATTAATAGTAATATGCGTTACAAGAGCGGTATGTTGAAGTTTTCATGTTCGAGGATAAGTTTGAAAAAGCGAAATGTAGTTGAGCTTTTTTAATTTCCGAGAATTGAAAGAAAACATACCGCTCGTGTATCGTACATTATTTTGTGCGAAGATCGTTTATTACATACCTGAAAGAGGAATTTCTAATTAGTTGCAATGAAATCTCCATCTTGGTTTCTGTTCAATGACGGCAAATTTGCAAAACAAAACTGTCTATCTTCAACATTGTTGATTTAAAATATTTTCTGTGCTTACTATCCTCCAGCAGGCCGTGATATACGTCTGTCTTTTTTTTCCCCCAGTCTATGGAATCTTGTTGATTTTTTTCACGGCTTCCCTAAAATTACTTGCATCACGAATGCAGTAACTTTAGTGGAGTTGTAGAGTTTACTTAATTTTTGCAAATATTTAAAAGCAATAATTAACAGTGCAATTTAGGTGAAATAGCAGTGGCAAGCTTCCAATTTATATTTATTACTATATTGAACGTCTCTAAAAATAGTATGTTAAAAGCCTAAAGCAGTAAAATAAAATCAATGTCACTTAAACGGTAAGAAGAGGGAAATTGTTATGTGTGTTAGGTTGGGAATACTGAATGTGGAATTTTAGACTTTCCGCGGATTGGTTTTGTGCGGAAACCAAGCAAATACGCACGATCTCGCACAAAATAATTGATAGCTTCTTACAGATGGGGCAAAGTATGTAACCACAGATGGGAATTACATGACATTTGTGGCTGACAAAGAGGATTTCATGATGGAATGTTTCTCAGTACTTCGGTCTTCCTGCCTTCTCATTCCACAATGTTCCGTTTTCATCGCATCATGATCGCGCTCCCCAATAGTATTTATACAGGGACATCATTTTATTTTTACTTCAATTTTTATTGTACCTGAGTTTTTGAATGTACTTCATTCCCACCCCTTCTACTAGTAAACTTCCAACCGTTCTCCACACAGAACCAAGCGTATACAGTCAAAGTCGCCTTACGGTCTTAGTAAACACAAACAGTACTGAGTTAGTGAGTATAGTATGTTCCAGAAATATGTTCGCTTTCAATATTGAATCATATTCTCGCACAGGTACTGTCGTCCGTTTGCCTATGTCGCATCCCGGTTTCCCCCACCCACTTCTGCCCGTTCGTTTGTGGCTGGGCTGTCTTAGTTCTTTTCTGAAAACATTAATTTCTGTTAGGAATTGGACGTCTACATAATATTATATAACTGTCTAAAATAACTTAAATAAAAAGGCCTCGTTAAGTAATTAACTGTCACGTGATTTCCCTCCTTTCCACGACCCTCGACAAAACCACTTGAACGGATAATAAATAGCATATCTGAATAATTTTATCTTTTCGGATCGGACAGAAGTGAAGATTGAATATACAGTATGTAAGGTACTCTTTTATAGAGTAGGCACAGAATTATTTCAACATGAGTTAGTAGTACGAAAGACGAAACTGGTAATTGGAATTAGGTACAATAGTATATAGTGCGATAATATGCAAAAAAGAACTGAAACCTGTATAGAAATGAACGGCCATCATTTTCAAATATGTGTTTAAATATCCATATTATGATTATTTTTCAATTTAACGTCATTCTCTATATTGTACGCTAATGTGCTATAGACAGCATAATATGCGCTGCATAATGAATACGTCCGAACGGACAGCTCAGTTCATGAGTAAAAACACTTATTGTTAATACAGTACTGTATTTTGATTAAAGAAAACCCTAATGAAAATTATCAAACTCAAAATTGCGATATTTCCTACTTTACGTAAATGGATGAACTACTTTTCATCCCTCCTATACCTAGTAAAGTGATTTGTTTGTATCTTACGCCAGTATCATCGAACTCCAGTGGAGGGGGGTATCAAACGGTGTTTCCGGTTCACAACCTTTAAGCCAAAGGTATAGCCAGGTTAATGTTAGAAATGTTAGTAAAAATAAAATGATGTCCCTGTAGTTTAAAAGTGGTATAAAATAAATGGTGCATTGTTAACTTGTGTCCTTTTTGAACAAAGTAACTGAGAAATACATTTGCTAATGTTTACTTCAGATTTATTAGAGTCTGAGCACCAATACAAACCGCGCTCGGGTGGGGGAGGGGGTACCTTTTAACTATTCAAGTTAGTTGACTCTGTCGAGTTCAACTACATGCCGCCCGAAGCGAATGACGCTGCAATTGTGCCCCAATGGAGAGCTTTATTAGGTCGTCACCTAAGCGTTTATTTCCCCGCTCTGCCATCTCCTGGAGTCAGATAACGCTGCACAATATGCTAGTCGCTGAAATGAGCTTCACAGAAAAATAATGTTCAACATTAATACTGTGACCACACAAATGGAATGAGTCAAGCTGCAGAACTCACTGCGGTAGTACTAATATGAGCTATACAAATGTGTCGAGGAAATTTAGTCGATTAATTTCACAGATTTATCGTCTGGTGCTTCACCTCGACTCATGTTGAACTCATACTATCAAGTTTCGCAACTTGTTAATATCTGGCCTCAATTCAAAACACTGCCTTGAAACTCAGTTGGCTTACGATAACTACAAATCCGGGTTCAAATCTTGGTTGTATTTGTGGTGGACCAAATCAAAGTTGTGAGGGTTTTCCTCGAAATTCTCCCTACCCCAAGTCCTTTCCTATATCAACATCTAAAAACCACGCTACTTCCAAGATTTCCCTCAGTCTATTTTTAACTACTGCAAATGACATAAGAAATGACGTGAAGGTGGTGGAATGATAGAGGAAAACGAGAGTACCCTGAGAAAATTCTGCAACGTTTTCTTAGTCTATATCTGTCTCGTGACCAAAATATTGTACGAAATGGAAAAATAAAAATTGAAGATTTAACCTTCGAAAAGATGGAAAATATCTTGGAGCAACAGTAACAAATATAAATGACATTCGGGAAGAAATTAAACGCAGAATAAATATGGGAAATGCCTGTTATTATTCCGTTGAGAAGCTTTTGTCATCTAGTCTGCTGTCAAAAAATCTGAAATTTAGAATTTATAAAAAATTATATTACCGGTTGTTCTGTATGTTTGTGAAACTTGGTCTCTCACTTTGAGAGAGGAACAGAGATTAAAGGTGTTTGAGAATAAGGTTCTTAGGTAAATATTTGGGGCTAAGAGGGATGAAGTTATAGGAGAATGGAGAAAGATACAAAACGTAGAACTGAACGCATTGTATCTTTCACCTGACATAATTAGGAACATTAAATCCAGACGTTTGAGACGGGCAGGGCATGTAGCACGTATGAGCGAAACCAGAAATTCATATAGAGTGTTAGTTGGGATGCCGGAGTGAAAAAGACCTTTGGGGGGGGGCAAAGACGTAGATAGAAGGATAATATTAAAATTGATTTGTGGGAGGTGGGATATGATAGGCTAATAGACGTTGGATTAATCTTGCACAGGATAGAGACCAACGGCAGGATTATGTGAGGGCGGCAATGAACCTCCGGGTTCCTTAAAAGTCATTTGTAAGTAAGTAAGTAAGTAAGTCACTATGCTTGTTAACATAATTTTTAACATAACATTTAATTAACAAATGTTTTCAAAACAAGAAATTAATTTACTCACACATAATGTTACCTTGTGCAGTTGAAATACTGACTTGTCACTTAATTTTACTCTATACTAGACGTGTCCACGGCAGGCAGGAATCGGGCGTGCCCTGGGCGAGGTGGGACTGTATTGGACAGACGTGTTCAGTGGCGGCCACTCAGTCGCTAATCTCCTAGTGAAAAAGTTCTTAGATGGGATTCAGAGGGTCCGTGAAAGTTGCATAAAAATTAATATGTATATTCAATATATTATTTCAACGTAAAAAGCAGAAGTGCATCTATTGTTTCTCACTTTTTTGACATTTTTCTAGGGAGTGTTCTATTAGCTTTCCACCAGATTTTCAAAGGAGCCCGTGGCTCAAAAAAGATTAAGAACCACTCTCCTAGTGGATTGACAAGAATATTTTATGGCTTTATTTCAATACCTATTATGTCTTTTAAAATTAGAGACTTTTATTTATAATATATTTACATTATCTAAGCAACAAAATGTTTTGCTTGTGCATTTTCTTATATGTTTTTGACAACAATATTTAATTACTTCATTTCAATTTGTCTTTTCGAATTAGATAGCATTATCTACACAACGAAATGCTATTATGATTTTGCTTTATGTATTTCAGTTTCTTTTGTTTCCTGCGTTTTGCCATAAGCAAGGAAAAATCTGAAAGAATAATTTACTTTCCTAAAGCAACTTAGGCCTACCTCATTGACGACGGATTTCTATTAGTTGGATATGCTCATCTCCAACAGTATTATTATATGTTTGAGCATGCCTGGTATTGCATTTTTTTTTTTTCACTATAACAGAGTGTCCACATATCAGTACCAAGCATTGGTACTTTCGCCAGTTTGAACAGAAAGAAACCGTTGCTCTCATTGGGAACCTTGAATCACTATAAATGTAGTGCCGGTACTTGTTATGTTCTCTTTGGAAATACAGGGACATCATTTTATTTTTACTTCAATTTTTATTGTACCCGAGTTCTTGAATGTACTTCACTCCCACCCCTTCTACTAATGAAGTTCAACCGTCCTCCACACAGATCCAAGACCGCATATACAGTCATAGTAGCCTTACGATCATAGTAAACAGTACGTTCTAAAAATATGTTCGCGTTTTACAGTGACGAAAGAGTTTTCAATATTGAATCATTTTCGCACAGGTACTGTCGTCCATTTCCCTACATTGTATCCCGGTTTCCCCCACCAGCTTTTTTTCGCCAGCTAGTGGCTGGGCTGTCTTACCTCTTTTCTGAGAACATTAATTTCTGTTTGGAATTTGACGTCTGCGTAATATTATACACTGTTTAGAATAACTTAAAGAAAAGGGCCTCGTTAAGTAATTAATTGTCACGTGATTTCCTTCCTTTTTACGACCCTACGACATAACCACTTGGACGGACAGTAGATAGCATGTCTGAGTAATTTTATCTTTTCGGATCAGACAGAAGTGAAGATTGAATTTACAGTACGTAAGATACTCTTTTATAGAGTAGGTACAGAATTATTTCAACATGAGTTACTAGTACGAAGAACGAAACTGGTAATTGGGATTAGGTACAGTAGTCTGTAGTGCGATAATATGCACATTGGAACTGAAGTCTGTATCGAAATGAACGGCCACCATTTTCAAAAATGTGTTTAAATATCCATATTATGATTATTTTTAAATTTAACTTCATCCTCTATAGTGTAGGCTAATCTGCTGTACACAGTATAATATACACTGCATAATGAATACGTCCGCATGGAAAGCTCAGTTCGTGAGTAAAAACACTCATTGTTAATACTGTACTGTATTTTGATTACACAAAAACCTAATGAAAATGATCAAACTCAAAAGCGCGATAATTCCTAGTTTACCTAAATGGACGAACTACTTTTCTTCCCTCTTATACCTAGTAAAGTGATTTGTATTTTACGCCAGTATCATCGAACTCCAGTCATGGAAGGGGTAGTAAACGGTGTTTCCTGTTTCAATCGTTAATAGGATGGTATAGCCAGATTAATATTAAAAATGTTAGTAAAAATAAAATGATGTCCCCGTAGTTCTCTCATTGTAGCATAAAATACTTCAATCTCCAGTAATTTCATCCTAATGTAATATTATTCTACGTTGTGTGTGCTTCATTGACTAATACCTTCTCTGTTCGTAAGGGAGAGGATGGTATTTTTTAAAACTGTTTTCCTATTGGATGTTAAATATTAATTTTTTGTATGTAGAGAGCTCATACCTGTGGAAACTCAACCAAATAAAAATATTTTGAAAAAAAAATATTTGAGGGCCCAAATTTGAAAAAAAAAAAAAAAAAAAATATACGCAATGCAGGATTGTACTAAAACCGATATATCTAAACCGTTTTTAAAGATAGATTCAAACTGTTTTTTGCAATGTAATTGCAAAAGCATGTTCTACAAACTGTCTCTGACAGAATTTTAATATTAGTCCCTACATTTGTAAAATAAACAATTAACATTTAATAACAATTTTCTCATTTCCTTTCTTGCAAACAAACGGACGTATTTTTAAAATGAAATCAACTAACAAAATTCTGTTACAGAGAAAAGTTTTCTAATAGTCTAAAGAATGTGGTTTCTAAATTTCATGCATGTATCTTTAATAGTTCAGAAATTATATCCATTTTTGTCTGGCAATGTAGCAAAAAAAAAAATGAAGTTATTGGAAACCGATGAGAGCGGGCGTGTGATTTAAAAATTCATAGCGCAGGAAGTTTAAAAATGACGTCTCAACATCCGATAAGGGCACAAATACCCACAAAATGTTATGCAATGTATTCCACACATATCAAAGAGTATTTTAAAGAAAAAAAAAATTGAAAATTTAATTTACCGGAAACAACAATAAAAGTGAGCGAGTTATTTAAAAATCCATAACGCAGGAAGTTTAAAACTGGCGACTCAACATCCGATAAGGGCACGAACATCAACAAAATGTTATGCTATGCACTCCACACATATCACAGAGTATTTTAAAGATTTTTTTTAATTTACTAATTTTTTTTTCTCTCTCTTTATTTCTTGTGTAGCTTTACTTTGTATATTATAGTGTATTTTTTCTGTTTATTTCTATTATTGTATTTGTATTCCTGGTGTTGTGGAAGAGAAGGCCTGATGGCCTTAACCACACCAGAATAAATAAATAAATAAATAAGTATATAAATAAATAAATAAATAAATAAATAAATAAATAAATAAATAAATATTTTTTCACAAAAAAATACCATCCTCTCCCCTTAAATTCTACAGTAAATTGCTCAGTCTTTATTGATCAGGTAATATTTTAGTACTCTTATTTTACTGAAACTGTATTTGTAGGCTAATCCCTTGGCAGAGGGGAAGAGAAGGCCTGATAACCTTATATCTACGAAATTAAATAAATAAATAATTAACGAGAGAAAGGAAGAAATTAATAATTTAATAGGGAGAGAAAGAAAGGAAAGAAAAGAATAAAGAAATAAAGAAGATTAGAAGAAAAAAGAAAATGTAAATAATAAATAAATAAGAAATAAACAAATAAACAAACTAAATAAATAAATACATAAATAAATAAGTCCGGTAACGAAATAAGTATCTGAGTAATACATAAGTAAATGAATGAATGAATGAATGAATGAATGAATGCATGAACAAATAAATAAATATCAGTACCATATCAGTAGATCTACACATTTTACAAACCGCCAGCGATGTTACTGCTTGGTTACACCAGTCCTGGTTACACTAAATTTGAACGGCCGACACTGTCTGTTGACATGTGGAGCAGGTTTCCAGCGCACGAACATCTAGTGCCCCGGTCACACAATGGGCAAAATGCACACCGTGAGCACGTCTGCTCAAGAGAGTATACTAAATATAGTAGTAGTAGGTTTATTTTGCCATGAGGCCTTCTCTTCCACTCAACCAGGTTTCAATAATAAACATGAGATACAAATTTGATTAAAAAACAACACAAAAGAAAATAATTTAGAAATTACATAAAATATAGTAGGAAGTTACAGTAGACAAGATCAGTTACATAATATAAAATTACAAATGGTCAAGATCAGTTACATAATATATAAAATAAAGTAGACAATTACACATAATCAAAATCAGTTACATAACATAAGGGGAAAATACACACACACACACACACGCACGCACGCACACACACACACACAATTTATAAGACCTAAAATGCCCGTGACAAACTGGACGATTAATTTACTTGAGATATATTATTCAGTTAATATAGTAATTGGAGAATACATATGGGTGACATAAATGTTGATTAACAAAGTCCTACTAAATGGCATACAAACACAAATGATTAAGTAATATATGACGATAATAAAAAAGAAAAGAGAAAAAAAAAAGAAGAGAGAGGAGAAAAAAATAACTTGGTCATTTAAGACTATTTAGAAACTTCCGCAAGAGTCTAGTTCTGTTCATTAAAGACATTTCTAAGTAGAGTGTACTTAAAAGATTTTAGACTCCGACTGCTCCTGATTTCCTGTGACAAAGAGTTCCAGGAACGAGCTGTGTGTATTGTGAAGGATGCAGAGTAGAGAGATGTTTGATGGAATGGAATTGATAGAACACGGTTATGCTGTGAACGTGTATCACGGTTGTGGTGGGATGCTAAAAGTGTGAAGCGAGGAACTAGGTAACTAGGTGTGGAATTATTTAAAATCTGATACAGCAAACAGAGTGAATGAACTGAACGTCTCTCCCGTAAACGAAGCCAAGATAATTGAAAGAAGTACTCGGAGACATTATCATAGCGACGGCTGTTAAAAATGAAACGAACACAAGCATTATGAACACGCTGAAGCCTCAATGACAATTCAACACTAAGATCACTATACAAAACGTCGCAATAGTCAAAGTAAGGCATCACCAGGGTCTGTATCAATATACTACGATTTATAAAAATAGCCTTGACTTAGAACTTCCACAATTTAAACTAGCTTATGACGCATTTATTGACCTTCATTTCTCATCGTTTTTGGCTATGTAACATAACGTTACTTAAAAATGTCAGATCCTGAGTTGCTGACACATTTGTTTTTTTCTTTATTCTGTCACTTAATAACGCTGTATCCATTACTAAGTTATTTAGCGTCCACGGAGTTGATGATAATGAGATGGTATCTGACGAGATGGGGCCGAAAATTCACCATAGGATTACGTGATATTCATCTTACAGTTGAAAATAGACCAAGTCAGATAATCAACACAAGGAGGAATCGAATTCACGCCCGAATGTAGCTCTGGATCAGCAATCAGGCAGAGCTGTTTTATGCAAGCCTAATTTTTATCTAAATTCCTCTGTACCTAATGGAATTTACACAATTCTATAAGTCCACAAATATATTAAACAGTCTTTATTATTTGCGACATAAGCCACGTGTAAAGAGAAGGGATTATAGAATTTAACTGCAATCTTATATAAAAAGAATAAATGGTGTTGTGTAATGAAGAGGTATGTATCATTTATACAGCAAAGATTTTCAAGAACGATATGAAGTGAATTAGATGAATCCTTTCTTGCCCTATATTTCATCAGCAATAAAGAGAAAGATAAGTAGTACTTTCTTCGAAACTGGGTTGTAGGGAAATGAGATACTGTAAATCTCTGTGATGAAGTAAAACTTAGGAGAGAGTTCTTAATTAAGTTATCGCAAAAATCTGAAATAGCTCTTTCATTACATTGCAAAACAAATGACACTGAGAGAACACATCTCCTTCAGCTCAGATTCATTACTGTATTTATCCAACATGAAACAGACTAAAGAAAATGTAAAGTTTATGTAAACTGGGATAGAAGTAATAAATTGTAGTAGCAGTAGGGGCAGGCGTCAAGACAAACAAAATATTAAGATGAAATAAATTATAACTAAATAGGTCATATAATATAATATAATATAATATAATATAATATAATATAATATAATATAATATAATATAATATAATATAATATAATAAGTCCACAACTGTGGAGTAACGGCTAGAACGTCTGGCAGCGAAACCAGGTGGCCCGGGTTCGATTCCCGATCGGGGGAAGTTACCCGGTTGAGGTTTTTTCCGGGGTTTTCCCTCAACCCAATATGAGCAAATGCTGGGTAACTTTCGGTGTTGGACCCCGGGCTCATTTCACCGGCATTATCACTCTATCTCATTCAGACGTTAAATAACCTGAGATGTTGATAAAGCGTCGTAAAATAACATACTAAAAATATAATATAATATAATATAATATAATATAATATAATATAATATAAATTTTGTGCACACGTGTGGAGTAACGCCTAGCGCGTCTGGCCTCGAAACCAGGTGTCCCGGGTTCCATTCCCGTTCGGGAGAAGTTACCTGGTTGAGGTTTTTTCCGGGGTTTTCCCTCAACCCAATATGAGCAAATGCTGGGTAACTTTCGGTGTTGGACCCCGGGCTCATTTCACTGGCATTATCACTCTATCTCATTCAGACGTTAAATAACCTAAGTTGTTGATAAAGCGTCGTAAAATAACCTACTGAAAAACATAATATAATATAATATAATATAATATAATATAATATAATATAATATAATATAATATAAATTTAGTTCACAAGTGTGGAGTAACGCCTAGCGCGTCTGGCCGCCAAACCAGGTGGCCCGGGTTCGATTCCCGTTGGGGAGAAGTTACCTGGTTGAGGTTTTTTCCGGGGTTTTCCCTCAACCCAATATGAGAAAATGCTAGGTAACTTTCGGTGTTGGACTCCGGGCTCATTTCACCGGCATTATCACCTTCATCTCATTCAGACGTTAAATAACCTGAGAAGTTAATAAAGCGTCGTAAAATAACCTACTTAAAATATAATATAATATAATATAATATAATATCATATAATATAATATAATAAGAAAGACTTTAATAGAAAAAAAATTTCTGCGGACCTCTGGAAAAAGAACTAAGGAAGATACTAGTGAAGTGGTTTGTGTGGAGTGAAGAATTGTATGGGGGCAGAGACATGGACATTGAGATCGGAATTATATTTTAGAATGTGGATATGGTAAAGAATAGAGAGAGTGAAATGCACTGATAAAATTAGGAATTAAGTTAGATAGAATGGGTGAAGAAAGAATAATGCTGAAAATGATGAGGAAGGGAAAATAAATTGACTGGGCTACTGGCTGAGAAGGATGCAGGAAGGAATGGTGAACAGGATAAAAAGTTCGAGTCAGAAGAAATCAGATGATAGACAACATTAAGATACATAGATCATATGGAGAGACTAAGAGGAAGGCGGAAAAGAGAGAAGATTGGAGAATGCTGAGTTTGCAGTGAAGGACCTGTCCTTGGGAAGAAAACTATGGATGAATGAATACAATGTATTGTAGTATATATTATATGATATAACGTACGTTCGCAGTGTGTATATAACTTACCAAAGTAGGCTGATCGGAAACAGACGAAATTGAACTATGTTCCCGGTTTAGCCAAGGTTGACCGCCGCTAGTCATGTTATCTATAATATTTTTCTGTTGAGTTGTTGTGTGGTACTAGTTTAACACATTTTAGGCTTGTTCTGACATCTGTGGGATTTCTTTGTCAAATGTGTATCCATAGGATCAGAATGGTGTAACAGACCTGACTGGTTTACTGGACTAGAGTAATAATGCATAAATGAAGTTTTGATAATATCACATGTTTCTTTAATTTTTTTCTCAATTACATTATTAAACAAACCTTTATCTGGACATCATCATGCTCCATTTTACTTAACTAGTATGAACACGGCTTTTTAGCTGTTACTATGAGAATTTTATTTCATTTATTTAGTAGGTTATTTTACGACGCTTTATCAACATCTCAGGTTATTTAGCGTCTGAATGAGATGAAAGTGATAATGCCGGTGAAATTAGTCCGGAGTCCAGCACCTAAAGTTACCCAGCATTTGCTCATATTGGGTTGAGGGAACACCCCGGAAAAAACTTCAACCAGGTAACTTGCCTCGACCAGAAATCGAACCCGGGCCACCTGGTTTCGCGGCCAGGAGCGCTAGTCGTTACTCCACAGGTGTGGACAATTTTATTTTATTCTCGTCAAATATTTCACATGAAGGAAATAATTCGTGTGACGTTTACTACATTAATATTGAAACTACTCACTGTTAGGAATTTGTAACTTTATCGTTATAAATACAATAATGGGAAGGGTATGAATTGATGGACGTCATTCGTTATACAAATTCTGCAAATGACCCAGGTAAAATACTTACAAAAATAATCCAATAATGGACGAACCTAACTGGTAGACATCCATTATATTGAAATTCAATAACACGTAAATATTTTCGAAATAAAAAGATATGGTTACTTCGATACAAAGTGAAGGAAAGAAGAAATAAATAAATAATTTAAATTTGAAGTAAAGAAGAGAAATAGATAGAATTAACAAAATATAGACATCAAATTACTAAGTTATACTTGAAACTAATTGTGTAGAGTAAGTGGGGACCCAGTTGGTTACGCTGAATAACTGTGGTCTTAACATGCGTTATTAAATTCTACAACATGAAATTTATAGTGCGGGGAGCCAATCAAAAATAGTTCAAAATCTGCGGCGTACCTACGTAATTGTAATATGTAAATCTCTCTCCTGTTCATAGCGGGTACATTTTCAGAAACCGCAGAATACCAAAATGCTCCGCGGGTTTTCATCAAAGGGAGAAGGGGGGAGGTATTAATAACACTGGGGTTAACCGATACCATGGCTTATCACCACCGAACTTTAATGTGTCTACCAAGCTCCACCCCATTGGTTTTTGGTCGAGCGGTCCAGTGCGGTGACAGTCTGTGACAGCAAGAAGCAAGACACGCATACTCCAAAACTTTGTCCCGCTGATACAAAGGTTCCGATAGGTGTCAAGTAATTATGAATTACAACACAGCGGCGTATGTACTTCTATTAATCTGCCTCGTCGAGCATATTGATTTGACGTACAAGCTTCATTTTATTGAATAATTTTTGTTCTCATTACTGTCGTGTAATCTGATGCCTTTGTTGTTAGTGTTAAAATAATATTAGTGGCTTCTGCAGCAAATGCTACAAACTAACTTCATTGGACATTGAAATAAAAATTTTTCAGATTTATTTTCAGTGAAGAATACTACACATTTTGAAAGTTATTTGCTTCCATAATAATGAAACATACTTCCTCTGAATGGTTTTCTTTATTCCAAATACTTTTTCTTGAACCTATCTACCTTCAGTTTTTGACTTTCAACTCGAAAACGCAAGTAACAATGTTAAGACGATCATGCTCTCAACAAAGACACTCTATCACAGATGGCTTTATGGTTTGAATCTAATGGTTTCTTGCTTAATCAAGAAAAAACTATCAACATAACTTTCAGCCTAAATTATCTAATAAATAAGGACAACAGACTCAACTACACAAACTTTCTAGGACTTTTTATAGACTCCAGTTTAACATGGGGTAAGAACATCGAATAAATATGCACAAAGCTATCAAGAGTTTTATATTTGTTAAAGAAATTAACGACTTGCGTTTCTCAAAATTATTTAAGATGTGCCTACTTTTCTTTCTTTCAGTCGATAATCCGATATGCCCCAATTTTCTGGGGAAATAGAACCAAAATTGAAAGCGTCTTAATTTTACAAAAGAAAGCCATTAGAATTTTATGTAAATCAAACTATCTGGAACACTGTCGGCCACTTTTCAGACAATCACGGATTTTAACAATCATAAATTTGTACTAGTACTTTACACTCGACAAAATATCGACAATTACCTATTAGAGGCCAATATACATGATCATGAAATTAGAAATAGTGAACAAATTAATATTCCATATTGTAGATTACACAAGAGCAACACAAACGTTTTAATTATGGGGATGAAATTATATAATAAGCTCCCCAGTCAATATTATATTTTACCAATCAATAGCTTCAAAACTAGATTTTACAATTGGTTATTAAATAATCCTTTTTATTCCGTTGCTGAGTTTTTCAACACAAATTTGTATGAAATTGTATTTTAATAAATACGTTTAATTGCAATTTAGTTAGTTTTCTTTAATTTAAAAGTTTCAAATAATTTCATGTTTTCATTGTATTATTTAAATTTTACTGTTTCTTTTATTACTGTTTTTTTTAATGTATTTAGCCTATATGTCTTTCAATGTATTCTGACGAAGCCTAAAACTGTATGTCTAATGGCCAAATAAACTGAATTGAATTGAATTGAAATGAAGTGGGGTTTTCATGTGGGAGTAAAGCAATAGCTATTTCAGGTCATTGTGGATTGTAAGTGAAAGTTAAAAAAAGTCGGTTTGCTATGCTTTCGAACAATAGACATAGCATCTTGGTATAGCCTAGCTGCTTCATGTAGAGCTTGAAATGTAGAGGGTAAAATCATTTTATCCTGCTAAGAGATCTTGCTGAAATGATCGGGAGGCTACAAAATTTTGTAGGCCTCTTATTTTATCAGTAAGTAATACCTTTTGGTCTTTCCTCAGGAATTGTAATTCTTGTACTCTCTCGAGCCAATACTGAAGAGAATGACGTATATAAGTATATACACCACACCGCCATTAAATATATGAAAAAGACCCAACCCCACTTGATTAATAACTATAAAAATATTTGATTTTTAATAACGACATTATTATCTTACGCAAGTTTGGTAGTTTATATAAATGTATATATAAAACAGCCGCCACTCAGTAAATTATACAAATGAAGATCTAATTTAAGATATTCTCTACATATACTTATATAACCCCAAAAGTTTTATTTTCATATCATCAATATAGCATTAATATATATAATTAATGAAAAATAGGCACATCATGGCATTAACTATAATAATAATATTTCAATTCTAATGGTAATAATGCCATCAAAGCACCTCATGTTTTGTAAATTTTAATATCCAATACACAGCTGTACTCAGAAAACTACACACCGCAGAATCATATCTGTAAATTATTTTTAGTAAGTCTTGAAGTTTGTAATAACCAATTGAATTTGAACTCTAAATATGTCAGGTCCTAGCCTTCGTGTAATAGGCTATTGTTTATTGTAGTGTGTGTTTTGTTTTATGCTGAAATGCAATTGGTTCTCAAAACTGATGAAAGATGGATTTTGGAAAATAGGAAAATTATGTAGGAAAACTAACACTTCACTGAAAGTTAATATTTTTCTGTAAAACTTTGGGTTCCAAGCTTCAAAATGAGGGGTCATTCATCAAAATCCGTTCGGGCGTTTTCCCGCAATTTCCATTATCCGTTCAAATTTTATGTAGCCTATATAGATTTCTCTTAACTGAACACTGATAACTCGTTCTCTACTCAGGCACATACAGAAAGTAACACTTGTTATGAAGGAGTGTCATTTTCTTTAGCTAAAAGATGAAGATGTAGATGTGGAAGTAGGATTTCGCACTTTATGTAGTACAATGGATTTATGCTCATTGATTTACGTGGAAACAGTTGGCGATACTAACTAAACAAAAGAAGGACCATGTGATAAATTGATAGTGATAAATCGAGCTGCAGAAATTACCGCGATGTATGACTGTCATAGGTTAGAATTCGAAATTTCATTACACTCCATTGGCCGAAAATGGAATGACGTCACATAAACGAAATAGACCCACAAAATTGTCTTGGATAGGCAATTACGATACAGATATATAAATGCAAGTGTAGAGGTGCATGTTTTAGTTACTTTAAGGGGAGAGGATGGTATTTTTTGGTGAAAAATGAATAAATTTTCGAAAAAAAAAATCTTTAAAGTACTCTGTGATGTGTGTGGAATGCATAGCATAACATTTTGTAGGTATTTGTGCCCTTATCGGATGTTGAGTCGCCATTTTTAAACTTCCTGCGTTATGGATTTTTAAACCACTCGCCCACTTTTATTGTTGTTTCCGGTAAATTAAATTTTCAAAAACAATTTTTTTCTTTAAAAAACCCTTTGATATGTGTGGAATGCATTGCATAACATTTTGTGGGTATTTGTGCCCTTATCGGATGTTGAGATATCATTTTTAAACTTCCTGCGCTATGGATTTTTAAACCACACGCCCGCTTTTATCGGTTTCCAGTAACTTCATTTTTTTTTTTTGCTACATTGCCAGACAAAAATGGATATAATTTCTGAACTGTTAAAGATACATGCATGAAATTTAGAACACACATTCTTTAGACTATTAGGAAACGTTTCTCTGTAACAGAATATTGTTAATTGATTTCATTTTAAAAATACGTCCGTTTGTTTGCAAGAAAGGAAATCCGAAAATTGTTATTAAATTGTAATTGTTTATTGTACAAACGTAGGGACTAATATTAAAATTCTGTTAAAGACAGTTTGTAGAACATGCTTTTGCAAATACATTGCAACAAATTGTTTGAATCTATCTTTAAAAACGGTTTAGATATATCGGTTTTAGTACAATCGTGCATTGGGTATTTTTTTTTCAAATGTGGGCCCCCAAATATTTTTTTTTTCCAAATAATTTTATTTGGTTGAGTTGCCACAGCTATGAGCTCTCTACATACAAACAAATTAATATTTTACACCAAATAGGAAAAAAGTTTTAAAAAATACCATCCTCTCCCCTTAAAAGAGTCTGTCTGCAGTCCTTCGCTAATATGGAACCATTGGATTAGATGCTAAAATTGACACTTCTGAGTATTTTGATTAAATTTTCTGTCAAAACAAGATTAAACAGAACTGGGACATTAAAGCTTTCTGTAGATTTATAAATTATTTTGGTAGTTCCCGGGCGTAGCAGGATGTTTCAAGCCAAAGCTCACTTGTTTATAACACGAGGTGCAGGGAAAATGATAGAAATTCTACGGTCACCTTAAATATAATCCTTAAAAGCCCCTGGATAAGATATGACATCCTGATGGAACAATACCTTCAGTGTAGATTACTGCAAAAGAAAGAAGGGATGTCACGTGACCCGGCAGTTTAAAATTGTATCCACGGAGACTGCAACCGCTGACACGGGAGATGTAACACAAGACGAAGTCTACTGAAATCTCATTGGCGGACTGGATATTCCGTTATGTTTAATACCACTCTCGGTTCTTTGTGCTTAGTTTTTATGTCGTGCGAGTTAATTCTTTTACATTCACTGTAGGGTAAACTACTTCAGGGGCTTCTCCGAAGTCCCCAAACAACTTCCAAGTCTCTCGGCTTATGTCGTTATAGTATCTGACGGACATGTAAATAAGAGGAGCGCGCGCGTATTGAACGTTGGAAAATTCTCTGCTAAGAGATAAAATGCGAAATGCTGAAAAAAACAAAGAAACAAAGGCAGAATAAAATAACGCAGAAAGGAAGAAACAAAATGAATAGCAGACAAGTGTGATACAATAAATATAGAGAAAAAGAAAGAATGGCAGAAAAGAAAGAAAAAGAAGAAAGAAATAATAAAAAACAAAAGGAGGAAAAGAAAGAAGGAAAGAAAGAAAAGAAAGGAATGAAGGAAAGATATAATGAAAAGGAAGAAGAAGGAGAAAAAGAAAGAAGGAAAAGAAAATAACGAAAGAACGAAAAGAAAGAAAGAAAAGAAAGAAAGAAAAAAGAAAAGTAAATGAAGAAAAGGAAGAAAAAAGAAAGGAATAAAGAAAAGAAAAAAGGAACAAAAAGGAAATAAAAATAAATAAAAGAAAAAAGAAAATGAAGAAAGGGGAGGAAAAAAGAAAAATAAATGAAGAAAAGGAAGAAAGAAAAAAGAAAGAAAAGAAATACAGAAAAGAAAAAAGGAAGAAAAAAGAAAGATAAAACAAAGAAAAGAAATACGAAAAGGAAGAAAAAAGGAAAGTAAATGAAGAAAAGGAAGAAAAAAGAAAGAAAAGAAATAAAGAAAAGAAAAAAGGAATAAAAAGAAAGAAAAAACAAAAAAAAGAAAAAAGAAAAGGAAGATAGAAAAAAAGAAAAGTAAATAAGAAAAAGGAAGGAAGAAAAAAGTAAGAAAAGAAATAAAGTAAAAAGAAAAATAAAGAAAAGAAAACAAAAGGAAGAAAGAAAAAAAAAGAAAAGTAAATGAAGAAAAGGAAGAAAGAAAAAAATAAAAAGCACAAAAAAGAAAGAAAAAATAAAGAAAAGAAAAAAGAAGAAAGAAAGAAAAAGAAGAATAGTAAATGAAGAAAAGGAAGAAAGAAACAAGAGAGAAAATAAATAAAGGAAAAAAAGGAACATAAAGAAAGAAAAAATAAACAAAAGAAAGAAGAAAAGAAAGAAAAGGAAAAAAGAAAAATGAAGAAAGGAAAGGAAGAAATGTGAGTGTGATAGAAAGGAAAAGAAAAAAGGGAAAATAGATGAAACTGAAAAAGCAAGAAAAATAAACCAAAACACATACAGAGGGCAGACATCACTATAACAAAAAATTTAAGAAGAAATCGATAAAATAACTACATTATGTCTATATACTGTACTCCATTAATTCCGCCTCGTTCTTCAGTCCTACTAACAACAAAAGTGCATCTTCTACCTCCACCCGTACCGTGAATGTGCGTCTCGACTCGCCTGTATTGTGTATTCCGGTTTTCAGTGTTGTTCATGCTAGAGTAGTAGCTTCGTCGTCATCACAATAGAGCTAATTTGCCATGTATGCCAACATTTCAGATGTGTAACGCCACTGCTCGTTGGAATGGCTATCTTTGTGTCTTCTGTATACATACTAGCAGAGCATTGGGAAGCGGATGAATTACTGACTGTAAAAACAACTTCAAAACGTGACGACATTAATGAGATGCACTGTAGGCCTAGGTAATTTCATTCAGCAATTGTGGCTTTGGATTTTTGCATACAAACGAAAGCTAAATAAGGAGGTCAACATTCTCTTCCTAAAATGTATTTCGATTTTTCAAACGGGCCTTTCGCTCTGTCTCTGCATTAATAAACGTCAATTTTGAGCCATTTTGCTGTTAATTCATAATGCCCTAATGTGTTTTACACTACTGTATAAGTAAGTCAACTGAGACAAAACTGTGACGTAATAGTATATTACGATACAAGGCTGGGAAGTGCTTTTACAAAATCGATGAAAAGTTTGAAAAACGAGAAGAGCGAGTTTTTTAATTCCCGAGATTTTGTAATGCACTTCACAAACTTGTATTATACAGTGTTTTTTTTTGCACGATAGTATATTTTGAAAATATTTAAAAAAATCTTAATATGTAGTATATACATTACACTATGAACACCTGACTGAAGGTTAGCAGTCTGGCCAACGTACAAACTTCACCATAATTTCAATGTGAAGGAGTGAATTGTTTAAATAAAGTTCAGTACATTTCAAATTCAGTGATTTGTTTCGTATAATGTATATTAATTAACACTGCCTTTTGCGTATGAATTTTACACGCATTGTAGGATTGTAGCACTCATAGAAGGCAGTGATTTTCATTACAACTCCAGTGCAGTTATTTGTAATATTTCAACATACTTATCTAGGTTGGCAACTCTGAATTCAGTAAAGTCAAATTTCAATCGTGGCGGCCGTTTGCTGTAACGACAAAAACAAATTTTAAGGCTAAATTAAAGACACATTTTCATATGAGCCTGAACGATTTTTTTTCACGAGTATTATATACACTATCTACCAAAAAGTAATTGGGCACTGTTTTTGCCCCTTTAGAACCTCGTGGTACCACCTCTTGTTGCTATAACAGCAGCCACCCTGTCAGGCACGCTTTCCACCAGTTTGTGTAGGATATCCACTGGAATGCGTCGCCATTCCTCTTGCAACGTGGCACTCAGTTGGACAATGGAAGTTGGCCGCATCTCCCGAGACCTCAATCGCCGGTCCAATTCGTTCCAAAGGTGCTCAATGGGATTGAGATCAGGACTCTGTGCGGGCCAGTCCAACCGGTGAACATTATTGTCTGCATACCACTGCATAGTAGCCGCCGAAACATGGGACCAACTTCCATTGTCCAACTGAGTGCCATGTTGCAAGAGGAATGGCGACGCATTCCAGTGGATATCCTACACAAACTAGTGGAGAGCATGCCTGACAGTGTGGCTGCTGTTATAGCAACAAGAGGTGGTACCACTAAAGGGGCAAAAACAGTGCCCAATTACTTTTTGGTAGATAGTGTATGTGTGTATATATATATCGTTTCAAAGAGATTAACAATTATTTATTTTAGCTAGCAGAGTTAAGGCCGTTACAAGTATACATACATTTACAGCAGAAAAGAAACGATACAGTGAGATGTGGTACACATATTGTGAGATATATTACTTCGAGTCTTTCGTAGCCAATTTTGTTCCTATATAGGCCTAGTCCATTTTCATAAACTTTTAACATATATTGTGCGCTTCTTCTTCTTCTTATTATTATTATATTATTATTATTATTATTATTATTATTATTATTATTATTATTATTATTATTATTAACTTTTCACATGATCGGCGCTTAGTATCGTTGGTAGACGATGATGATGATGATGATGATGATGATGATGATGATAATAATAATAATAATAATAATAATAATAATAATGTTTAAGCAAAGATATATTGTACATGTTTATTGTATTCAGGACCCTTGTGGTCACTCAGATTCTTTGAGCTGATGTATATAATTTAGAAATATATAAGAGTAATTACGTGGTAACTATAGGCAAGAGCACGTTAGCTAGTAAACCTAACGTAAAAATAGAGCATGTTCAAATACTCTTATATAGGGTCATATTAAGTAACTAATAGTTGAAATTAATATAACTTTCAAAAATCGAGTAATGAAGGCTAATTTAGTGCAGTAAGTTACCTTCCACTGCGTCATAAAGACTGTGTCTATCAATACTCTCGTAGGTCGATAGAAAATAAATTTAGAGACGGTACGTTTCAATTCCAAACTCACTGGACTTTTCCATTATTTATTTATTTAAACTCCACCACCAACAGAAGCAAGCTTCCAATTATAGGTGGCTTACGTTGATACAATGCATAGAAAAAATACATAATAGTGAAAAAACAAAGCAAAGAAGACAAACAAAAGAAATAAAGAAGAATAGATAACATATCTATACTAATAATAAATCAGTAGCTGAAATTTTTCTGGTAATTTTCGATTTTCCAAAAATAATTGGTCCTAACATATATAATTAACCACCCTGAAACCGAAAATCGCTTTTTTTGACATTTTTGTTTGTATGTCTGTCTGTATGTTTGTTACCTTTTCACGCGATAATGGCTGAACGGATTTCGATGAAAATTGGAATATAAATTATGTTCGTTGTAACTTAGATTTTAGGCTATATGGCATTCAAAATACATTATTTAAAAGGGGAGTTATAAGGGGGCCTGAATTAAATAAATCGAAATATCTCGCTTATTATTGATTTTTGTGAAAAATCTTACATAACAAACGTTTCTTTAAAAATAATTTACGATAAGTTTTATTCCTTGAAAAATTTTGATGGGGCTGATATTTAATGAGATAAATGAGTTTTAAAATTAAAATAACTGCCATCTAAGGCGGTGTATTGAAATAAAAAACAAATGACTTCGTCTATAAGGGGCCTTGGACAAACAATCGAAAGCTATGAAACATAGCCTACAGACAATGTTTCTGTGTTTGTATGAAGTAATATAGGAAGCTAAATTAACCGATTTGTATAATTAATTATTATTTCATCATTGGAAAGTGTAGTTTCTCTGGATGGACATAATGCTATAATGTTATTATAGTAACTTGTGAGTGAATTGAGGACAGGTAAGACTAAAATAGCATCTTATGCACAGAAAACATGATAGGTTATTCTGTATATTCATTTCCTGTATTTCTTAAAATAATGTTTATGAACATATTCATTTTTATCTCAGAGAATTAACGAACAACGAGAGTGTATTGATTTAGTATGCAGTAATAGTACGTTAGCTCAGCAATCCATTATTTTATAATTCAAATTTTAACTATGCTCAATTGAATGTGTTAAAATACATAAAATACATATGCAATAAATGCAATGCAAAAAAATTCGGTAATGAGCCAAGCAGATTATGTTGCGCTGTTGTAAAAGCTGTTCCTCCTGAGATTCAAGAGCTCCCACATCAAATTAAAAACTTTCTAATTCGAGTACATCCGTTATCAACACACTTTTTACATAATATAATATAATATATATAATATAATATAATATAATATAATATAATATAATATAATATAATAATAAATCTGTAGCCAAAATTTTTCTGTTAATTTTCGCTTTTCCAAAAATAATTGGTAATAACAATTAATAACATGTTAAAGGAATTGTCATTGCACTAAATGAGTGGTCTGTGGATCAAAATGATCGCATTTTAATATTTTAAATACAATTTAAATTAAGTAGCATATTAAACGATATATCCTTCTATCAAACATGAATGTTCCCTGGATCAAACGTCCTATTTTAATTATATAATTACTTCATATTTATTTCTAACGGGTGCAGCGGAGCGCACGGGTACGGCTAGTGCTAGAATATAATTAGCCTATTGCACATAATATTAGTACCAATACTCAATACTGTCATGTAAAATATCTGGGGTATTGTGAAGTTCTCATATAATGTTCCCTGACGGAATCCACATTGATAATATCCAATAACGTATTTACTTACAAATGGTTGCAGTCCTCACATAAGCCCGCCATCGGTCCCTATCCTGAGCAAGATTAATCCAGTCCCTACCTTCATATCCCATCTCTCTCAAATCCATTTTAATATTATCCTCCAATCTACACCTCGGCCTCCCCAAAGGTCTCTTTCCCTCAGATCTTCCAACTAACACTCTATATGCATTTCTGATTCCCCCATATCCCCATGCCCTGCCCATCTCAAACGTCTGGATTTAATGTTCCTAATTATGTCAGGTGAAGAATACAATGCGTGCAGTTCTGTGTTGTGTAACCTTCTCCATTGTCCTGTAACTTCATCCCTCTTAACCCCAAATATTTTCCTAGGCACTTTGTTCTCGAACAGCTTTAACCTCTGTTCCTCTTTCGAAGTGAGAGTCCAACTTTCACAATCATACAATTTCCAATAACAACTTCCATAAAAGAAGAGAAGCCTGTTACGCATGATTTTGGAAAATGTTTTATGTACAATGCCTAAGAAACTAATACCCCTAACTTAGTATATCATACCATGCTATCACCTTTCTTATGAATTTGACATATGATACTCAAATTTCAAACTATCGTATACTACATGTGTAAGTTTGATAGCTCGCATTTTTTTCATCCTGTATATTCATAGTATTAATTGGTAAAGCATTATACTGACTATTACGGTTTTACCACGTCATACTACTTTTGATCAATAAAACGGTACGAAAGGACGTGTTTCAACCAATCATGGCTTTTTATTGCTACAATTTTATCACTTCCATAGCACTTGTTTGTTTTATCACTTCCCTAGCATTTCTTTGATTTGATTACTTCCCTATCATTTGTTTCTTTGTTTTCCAAGATTTCAAAATGCAAATTCTTTACGGTACTATAAAAAATCGTCATGAAAATAGCGGCTCCGTTCTAAAGTTTTGGTGAAGCTAACATTAGTGAAATACAACTTCAGTAAGCCAGCTAATAGTTTCTTGTATTAGTGTATTTATTTCTTCTAATCTTTATACAGGGTGTTTCAAAAATACGGGGCATAATTTCAGGTATGTATTTCCAACATGTAGACAATCAAAATAGTTCATTACAACATGTGTCCGGAAATGCTTCATTTCCGAGTTATCGCCTTCACAACATTGAAATTCACCGGAACGTTTTTCTTTCTGCAGGTCGTTGTCATTACAGAAGATGTTCAAAATGTCCACCTCCTGCTTGAATACAGACCTCACATCGATGTCTCATTGACCTGCGAACACGATCCCAAACTCCAGGAGTACTGCGTATGTCCTCAGAACATGCCACAATTCGATTCCGAAGGGATTCCAAATCAGGCACCGGAGACGAATAAACCAACGATTTTAAATGGCCCCCACAAGTAGAAATCGAGAGGGTTCAGATCAGGTGAGCGTGGAGGCCAAGCAATTGGGCCGCCTCTACCTATCCATCGATCAGGAAACCTTCGATCCAAGTACCGGCGAGCCGTACGACTGAAGTGTGCAGGAGCGCCATCATGCAAGAAGTGAATGTGTTGACGATTGATCAGTGGAGTGTCTTCTAAAACATGAGACATGATTCCGGTGAATTTCAATGTTGTGAAGGCCATAACTCGGAAATAAAGCATTTCCGGACACATGTTGTAATGAACTATTTTGATTGTCTACATGTGGGAAATACATACCTGAAATTATGCCCCGTATTTTTTAAACACTCTGTATACTTCCTTCTGTTTTTATCGCCTCCCTATCATTTGTTTCTTTGTTTGCCAAGATTTCAAAATGTAAATTCTTTACGGTACTATAAAACATGCTTTGGGATCGTCATTTCTTTCCCGCATAGATAGTCAACTGAAAATGCGGCTGCGTTCAAACGTTTTGGTGAAGCTAACATTAGTAAAATATAATTTTAGTATTAAATCAATTAATACCTATTTTGTTGTATTAGAGTACTTTATTTCTTCTGTTTTTATCACCTCCCTACTACTTGTTTCCTTGCTTTCCAACATTTAAAAATGCAAATTTTTTACGGTACAATAAAATATGCTTTGTGATCGTCATTTGTTTACCGCATAGATAGTCAACTGAAAATGGCGGCTACGTTCAAACGTTTTGGTGAAGCTAACATTAGTGAAATAGAATTTTAGTAAGTCAATTAATACCTATTTTAT
The DNA here is from genome assembly GCF_040183065.1 of Periplaneta americana. Taxonomy (NCBI): domain Eukaryota; kingdom Metazoa; phylum Arthropoda; class Insecta; order Blattodea; family Blattidae; genus Periplaneta; species Periplaneta americana. The sequence continues at coordinate 165,443,315 of NC_091121.1, forward strand.
TGTATTAGAGTATTCTATTTCTTCTAATAATGTAACAGTCAATCAAATCCCACTCGAGTTTTAATATTCTCTAGATAAATAAAAATCTCCAGTGAGATTACTGTTGACTATTACACTTTTACTACGTCATACTACTTTTGACCAATAAAACGGTACGAAAGAACGTCTTTCAACCAATAATGGCTGCTTATCGTACAATTTCATCGATTCTCTAGCATTTGTTTAAATTTATCGCTTCCCTCACATTTGTTTGATTTTATCACTACCCTAGCATGTTTCTTTGTTTGCCAACATTTCAAACTGCAAATTCTTTATGGTACTATAAAACATGCTTTGCCAACGTAATTTGTTTCCCGCATAGATAGTCGACTGAAAATGGCGGCTCCGTTCAAACATTTTGGTGAAGGTAACATTAGTGAAGTAGAATTTTAGTAAGTCAATTAATATCTATTGTATTAGAGTACTTTATTTTCTCCTAATCTTTATATACTTTCTTTTGTTTTTATTACCTCACTACTATTTGTTTCTTTGTCTGCCAACATTTCAAACTGAAAATTCTTTACTGTCCTATCTGAGAAGATAAAAAAGAGGGTACTATAAAACATGCTTTGCGATCGTCATTTCAACTGAAAAAAACTTTTCGTGAAGCTAACATTAGCGAAATAGAATTTCAGTAAGTGAATTATTATTTTATTGTATTAGAGTACTTTATTTCTTCTAATCTTTATATGCTTTCCTCTAATCGTGCAATAGTCAATTAAATCCTACTAGAGTGTTGATTTTCTCTAGATAAATCTAAAAACGCTAGTGAGATTACTATTGATGAAATATGGTCTATGACCAGACAGCGGATTTTCGGTCCCTAAACAGCAACAAGACGAATGTGTTCAATGATTCCCTGCAACTGACGTTCTGTATAGCCTTGGTTTTCCTGAACTGACGCATGCAACGTGCAAGGGGCGAGGCCCGCCTCGCACAAATCCGGTCTGCACGAGAGATAGCCACTCGCTATCTCTCGTGTAGTCCGGCTTTGTGCGAGGCGGGAGAAATACGAGGTCTGCGCACCTCGCAGCCATAGAAACCACTCGCTATCTCTCATGTAGTCCGGATTTGTGCGAGGCGGACCTCGCACCTCGCACGTCGCATGCGTCGGTTCAGAAAAACCAAGGCTTATCGGAACCGAAAATCCGCTATTTGTCTATGACAATTTTCATGCGGTTTAGGCTTATTAAGTATTATGTCGAAGTCGTCTGAAAAAAAAAAACCGGAAAAGCATTAATAATAATAATAATAATAATAATAATAATAATAATAATAATGCAAATCTAGTCTTTCAGGTGAAGCTCCCTGTAAAGCAGATCTGAATAATTTCAAGGGAAAAATTGTTCCGGGGCCGGGTATCGTTACTGTGTACGTTAACAGAAAACCACAATTCCAAGTCACACAGAGATTGTGTGCACTCGTTGTGGGTCTCTGGCGTTTCGTCAGCCCACGCGAGTTGTGTGGATATAAAGGGAAAAGTTGAGACGGTGTCGGGTGGAGTTCCCGGGTAGCTCAGTGGTAGAGCGCTGGTACGTTCAACCAGAGGTCCCGGGATCGATACCCGGCCCCGGAACAATTTTTCCCTTGAAATTATTCAAATAATAATAATAATAATAATAATAATAATAATAATAATAATAATATATTACCGCTCTGGAGTCGGTACTGAACTAGAGATCTACGTATCCAGCACCCAGCAGTGCGAGTCCGCCCCTGTCCTGATCAGAATCATCACGGTCAATATATTCTCGAGGGACGCCGCACGACGCCGTCCCCGCAACAGATGGACGTCGCATGAGCAGACTAGCAATTAAGCCAATAAATGTCACCAAATATCCGCAGGGCTCGGCAAGGGGGAAAAAGAAAAGCTTCTACCGTGAAAAATATAGCGGTCGAAATAGAAATTATCCAACCCCTGCAGCTCAGCTCTTTTTAAAGCAGCGGGAGTTGGCCAGGTCTTTTTGTTTTATTTTAAGGAACGGTAATTTATTTACAACAGTGTGCTGTACTTCGTGGAATTCCACAAATGGTTTTCTCTTCTTTTTACGAAGTGAATTGTGACAGTGCAAATAATATATATCTTCGACGAATTGTTTCTCCGAATACACAGATTTCTTCCAACTGTTCTACCGATTTTATTCATAATTAAATATATGAGCTATTCCATCTCAAATCGACCGAAATATAGAGAAAATTGACCTTACAATTTCTAAATAGAATAAAACCTTTTTTTTGTACGTAGAGAACTGTGATACAATGCCTTGTGCAAAGTTTGAGGCATCAGAACTTCATAGTGTTTAAATTAAAAATATTTTAATTTATCGTATTTTCATAAAATTTTCAACTTTAAACTGTTGTAGCTCCGAAACCCTTTCACCCAATGATCAAAATCATGGTTCATTTTGATGCTGAGAAATTAAAGTTTATATTGACATATAAACAGATTTTCTTACTTTTTATGGACGCTTTTGTTAAGGAAAAAATATTTTTAAAATATATAGTTAGATTCCGCATTGAAAGTACAAATAAACACTTTTTTTACTGAAGGCACGTTGATAAGAAAGCATTGAAAATACCAAATAAAGAAAATAAATAGTACGCGCGTGAACTAACCAGCTGACTGTGAGGCGGGAGCTAGCCGAGGTAAGCAAGGTCAGGAGACATAAACACGTGATGTTTCGTCTAGCAGTCATGGCTGTGCTAGCTTTATCACAGGTTTTCATAAACACAGGAGTAAAATGACGCCCAACGCTCGCTTATCTTCAGCTCTCGGCCAGTGCGAGCGGTACTGCGCCGTAGGCGTGTGAAAATAATTTATTTAATACCCTCGAAACTTATTGCCGTACCACTAGACAAACAATGCCGAATCCCTCTTAATAATGCAAGGTTTTTTCCTCAATATTTCTTTACCTTTTCACAAATTGGCAAAAAGCCTAAAAGTAAGTAAAATCAGATTATCTGCCTCTCTGTGTATAATAAAAATAAGGATTACTTCTTAACATAACCTACCAAATGTCAGCTTCAAAATAAGCTCCCGTTCAATGTTCTGCAGTAAATGGTTCCAGAGTTCTGAGCGCTGAAAGAGGCTTGTTTTTATAAAATACGTTAAATTTGTCACTCAACAATACGAAAACCGTTTGACTTTCGATAGTATATTTTTGAAAATGGACTCTCCTCAGCACCTTGTATAAATAGGGGAAAAATTAGAGTATAAAAATGCGAGGTTTTTCACTGATCGATTTCATATGGAATAGCCCGTATACAGGTTGGAAGTAAATTAATCCCGCAGATTGAAAGGCACGTTAGAATACACTTAAATGAATAGAAAACCTATATTACGTTTTGTGATTAAATGCACGGTTAATTGTAAAATTAAGTTGGAAGTTCCAACAGTCTGCCAACATCGCCGCTAACACACTGCTCTTTCTTCTCGTAATACAGATGTAAGAGGTCAACGTCTCCCTAGGTGAACTACCTTCCACCTCCCTCTCTGTCTACAACATTGCAGTCTGTTCGCATGTTCAGTGGCTTCAAATTAGTGGTTTTTAAATTAAATTTACACTATTCAATTATGCCAGATATATAATGATTCTTTGACATTTTCTATCGATATGGACAAAAATCACGATCCTACTCGCAATAGTTACAGAATAAGAAATAGTTAAACATAAAAAAACATGTATTTCTGGAAAAAAAAGAAAAAGACATTTCCACCAATATGACATTATAGTTTCTTTTGTTACATACAACATGAGTTATTCGCTCTGGATATCTGCCAGACCATTTCACTTTCACCATGTATATAATTTAAAAACCGCCATCTATAGACTGATCCATAACGAAAGCGATGGTACTACCTCTGTAATGTACTCTAGAAACTTCATCTTACACAATGTGTTGCACATTTTCCTAGTTTCCAGGTAAAATATATATGTTTCACGTAAAAAAATAACATTTTTCTAACGATTATGCAAGTAGGATAAAAATGATAATTCATCTACAGAATTATGTTCGTAATTTAAGACATCACCCATAATCTCTATGGTTTAAATACATTTACATGAATTACTTTAAAATTGACGAAATTCTAGCCGTACGATTCATAAATGAAGTTAGATGTAGTACCTTTGGAATTACGTGAGTTATTCGGAAAAGGAAAGTTTATTTTCTCATATGTGTGCAGAGTAAATTATTATTTCATAAACGTATTTTTAATGAGAGTTGAAGAAAATAAACAATACACGTGAACATAATTAATAACATTATTAAATAATTCAATTTTTTGCGAGAGGCACTGAATATACAACAAATACCGTGAAACTGTGAACCTTTCGTATAGCTTTTTTTTATAGTGTAGGCCTCTACCTTATTCTATAAATATGTGGGTCTATTTACTAGTTGAAAATGTAATAACTAGACCCTATCTGTTTTATACACAGATTCAGATATGCAGACCAACGTACGCAATGTAACTCTCAAATTTATACAGTTATATGTGTAATTAGCTCTTATTTAAACTCTGCGCTGGTAGATTATGGTTAAAATCGTGTACTAGTGTTATAAATACCTAATTTAAGTTAAATGGAAAATATGTTTCAGAGGCATTTGAGCACGGAAAATTATGCACCTATAAGTTAAATTTCGCATAATGTGACAGAAAATCCCGTCGAAATTAGTATCGAAACTAATAACAAAAGACAGCTGTGTTATATGTAGGGAACGGATTTCTAGATTCTAAAAAAGAGACATTAGGACATTATAAAATCAAATTTAGGAGTTTTTATAAAATTGACAATTAATTAATAAATACATACATAGTACAGTGTTCATTGAAAGACATTAAAATAACGAAAATATGATGCAATTTAAATGGAAAGGGGAAAGCCTCAATGCAGCATTTTCCGTCATATTTCTCATAAAGTCTGCTCAAAATCGAATACCCACATATTTTGACAACAATATTTCCTTCATATACTCTCTATGATTTACTTCTTCTGCAAAAGATCATCAAATATTTGTTGTAAATGGGGTTATAGATGTTTCACCATCAAGAAAACAATTACTTTCTCGTAATAAATTAGTCAAACATGTTTATCGTGAATAATATTAGTAATTATACTCACAAATTATGTTTCTGCAAACAGTGGCATGCCGACTTACCTGTAACAGATAAGAAATAAACATTATAAACAGTTCCAAATAGAATGATAACTATAGTCCGAAGGTTCAGCTCCTTTTCTAGCCCTCAACGTACAACATCACGTTTGTTTACTGCTGCACCATGCATAGGTACACACAGTCAACTCACAAAAATACTCGTGCAGTAGGATCTAAAGCTCCAGGCAACCCGGTCAGTTTCAGAGGATTTGTTCGAGCTTAATAATATGATTAACCATAACTTTTCAGCTGTTTCTGAAACTATCATTTTAGAATCACTGCAGTTGCCAGTGACTGAAGCTATAAAAACAAATGAACAATATCTCACATATTCTGAATAGTTTACCTGATGGAACAATTGTCACAAACCTAAAACATAAATTTGTTTACATACGTAGGTACTCAAGAAGAATTATTGTGGGGGTGCAGTAATGTCGGCTATACAAGATAATATGTTGACTGGTTCCACAAACGAAAACCTGTAGGAATGTAACTTGTGTGAAAATGATAATCCTTACTTCAGATAGGCCTATTATGCTCCTGTGATGTAACATGTTCTTTTTCAAGATACGAACGCTATCTGATTGAGCATCACAGAATGTTTTCTTCGAAACATTTGTAATTCATTGCAATGCTGATAATAGTGAAAAAACACATTGCTACAGTCTCGCTATTGAAAGAAGCTACAAAATGAACAATCTTGAAAAAAATCCAACTGTGTGAGTTGTATATAATATAAATATGTAAATAATTGAAGATGCATACAGGGGATTCATAAATACCTGTAGAAACTTTGTGGGTGTAATCTACAGGTAAAAATAAAACAAAATGTTCTATACAACTTTTCCCGCAAATCCTTACTTTCAGAGTAATGATGCAAAATGTTCTACCTTCCTAGGTATCAAAACCATGGACCAGTAAAGCCTTTGGATGTGTCATGCTCGCCTACATAGCGATTGCGTTAGATGTTTGTTATTCGTACACCTCACTACAGTTGATTCCGACCTCATAGGAATTTGTTTACTGTACGTAGGTATGAACTGATCTTGAAATTTTACAGACTCCGTTCAACTCATTCCGAACAGTTTCATAGCCATTTTGATTTCACTGCTGTAGTTCTGGTAGTTTCGGCATTTTGAGTGGCATAAACGAGTGCCTTCAGACGACCCCAAAAGTAGAAGTCTGGTGATCTGGCTGGCCAAGCAACTGATGTTGCACGATCTACCGTATCGTACACAACTGAGGCCTACTGAACTAAAGACAAAATGAATGTGTACTTACGAGAAGTGGTACGGTAGGAACTGCAATAGCGCCATACAACTAAACATACCTACGTACGGTAAACAAAGTCCTATCAGGTCGGAATCAAATGTAGTGGCATGTACGAATAACAAACATCTACCGCAGCCGCTATGTAGGCGAACGTGACACATCCGAAGGCTTTACTGGCCCATGTTTTTGACGCCTAGCAAGGTAGGACATTATGCATCATAACTCTGAAAGTAAGAATTTGCGGGAGTGTTGCATAGAATATTTTAGCCTCGGTTTTACCTCTACATTACACCCACAAAGTTTGTACAGGTCATTATGAATCACCCTGTATAGCACGAGTAATGCAAAAAATATATAATTATTATGTTTATAACCAATCTATGTACTGCACGTAATATGTTCTATGAACAAAGTAATGTTTTGTTCCACAAAATTGTGACGATGTACATATTATTGTTCCTTTATTTAATTTAAATATTAGTTCAATTCTGCAACTGTCTTTGTATGTTCTCTAAACAACAATATGTTCAATATCACTGTCTGTTTATTACTAGTATAATGTCTTCATTAATTATCATATTATTAGGCACCGACAAATCATATCAGACTGACTGGGTTGTATTGAGCTTGAGGTTCTATCACAGTCTGGTATATATAGCCACGAAGCTCAATAGTAGTAAATATGCATCCATAGATAGTTGCTAACCATTAGGATCGCTACTATAGCCTCATCACAGACAATGCGAAACAATAGTACCTGCACAGTCTATTGTTCCTAGTACCCTCATAAACTCAAGCTTCGTGACTGTATATAGCCTACTAGACTGTGGTTCTATTATGTTCGAGTGTTTTTGTGAGTTTACTGTACCTACCCAATGCATGGTGAAGCTGTAAACAGACGTAATACTACACATTGTGGGATAGAATAGGGGCTAAATCTTCGGGCTTTAATTATAACATAGTGCTAACCTATGCAGGGAGAACCGTAAGTATTGTCATTAATAAGTTGACATTTATGTAGCTTCTCTTTCTCTCTCACATCCCGTTAATTGCCTACTTTATTTTCGGTTTTAAGGGGTTAGGTACAGTTTACAGCAGTAAAATTTTGGAAAAGTTCAACATTCTTTTCCTCCATTACTGTATCTTGTACAATAATAAAAATTAGTATGTGTAAAACAAACACTGTACTTCTGCTATATGAAAAAAAAAAATATTTTTAAGATTAAAAAAATTACTTACATTTTTTCTTTTTTCCAAATTCAGTATGATGCAAGATCACTTCTCTACATTTGATAGATTGCCTGATAAAAAAAATTAATTCATTTTTAAAAATGGTCAAATATCAGTATTTTCTTCTAACACAAAGTAAAAAAAAAATATATTATTTATTAAGGAATGTAGTTGAAAGAGCATGATATTGTAAACATGAGTTTCAGCAATAAAATAATAGAGAGAACATGAAAAAGTTAACAAGTTTATGAGTTATGAGGGAAACGCTTCGTCACAGCACAGTGAGCTGCCATCATTTTGAATTTTGAAAAAAAACAAAAAAAAAAAAAAACTCTTTTTAAATCGTAGGAACATTTTTTTCATATACCAGAGGGACAGTGCTTTACACATACCAATTTTAATTATTGTACAGGGACATCATTTTATTTTTACTAACATTTTTAATATTAACCTGTCTATACCTTTAGAGAACCGGAAACACCGCTTGCTCCCCCCTCCAAGACTGGAGTTCGATGATAGTGGCGTAAAAACACAAATCACTCTACTACGTATAGGAAGGAAGAAAAGTAGTTCATCCATTTACGTAAACTAGGAAATATCGTGATTTTGAGTTTGATAATTTTCATTAGGTTTTTCTTTAATCAAAGTACAGTACTGTATTAAGAATAACTGTTTTTACTCACGAACTGAGTTATCCATGCGAACGTATTCATTATGCGGTGTATATTATACTGTCTACAGCACATTAGCGTACAATATAGAGAAAGAAGTTAAATTGAAAAATAATCATAATATGAATATTTAAACACAATTTTGAAAATGGTGGCCGTTCATTTCGATACAGGCTTCAGTTCTTTTGTGCATATTATCGCACTATAGACTATTGCATCTAATTCCAATTGCCAGTTTCGTCCTTCGTACTAGTAACTCATGTTGAAATAATTCTGTACCTACTCTACGTACTGTAAATTCAATCTTCACTTCTGCCCGACCCGAAAATATAAAATTACTCAGACATGCTATCTACTGTCCGTCCAAGTGGTTATGCCGCAGGATTGTAGAAAGGGAGGAAATCACGTGACAGTTAATTACTTAACGAGACCCTTTTATTTAGGCTAAGTTAAATTAAACAGCTGTATAATATTACGTAAACTTCCAATTCCTAAGAGAAATTAATGTTTTCAGAAAAGAGCTAAGACAGCCCAGCTATTACAGAGGGGCGAGCAGAAGCAGGTGGGGGAAATCGGGATGCGACGTAGGCAAACGGACAGTACCTGTGCGAAAATATGATTCAATATTGAAAGCTCTTTCGTCACTGGAAAACGCGAACATATTTCTGGAACGTTCTATACTCAGTAACTCAGTACTGCTTACTATCTGCGGTCTTGGTTCTGTGTGGAGTTGGAACTTCCTTAGTAGAAGGGGTGGGAGTGAAGTACATTAAAAAACTCAGGTACAATAAAAATTGAAGTGAAAATAAAATGATGTCCCTGTACAAGATAGAGTAATGGAGGAAAAATTTTGAATAATTCCAAAAATTTCACTGCTGTAAGTTGTATGTAACCCCTTAATTTCTTTTTACACGTTCTGTATTGTGGTGCTACGAACATCCATTTGGAACTTTCCACTAAAATTCCTGTTAATTGTATGTCTAATACCAAAGCAGTAGTTTCTCAAATTACGTGTGTCATTGTACACATATTCTCACGCGTTGCTGGATCAAACGATGAGGTCGATGCAGGTGACGAACATTTGCTCAGAGGTAAAATGACTCATAGGAACTTTAATAAAAATAGATATGAACAATCTAATTCGAATAAGGATATAGTTAATGAAAGAATTTACTCGCTAAGAGATAGGCAGCAACAACGAATAAACTTTCCCGCTATTAGAAAAATTAATAATTAATTAAGTAAGAATGGTAGACATATTTAAAAAAAATAAATAAGATTTATTAGTGTCGAAGTTTTAATAAATAAAATTGAAAATAATACTTTTATGAATTTATTAAGTAATAACGGTGTAAATTATTATAGATGATAAAAGTGATAAAAAGATTAAGACGTTATAAATTGGTAAATATTATTCTTTAATTTGACAGGATGGTACTAAGTTATAAATGTATTAGGAACATAATAGCAATGAATGTAAATGAGTGCATGCGATTGAATTGATTAAAGTGGAATTTATGTTATCGTGTAATTAGTTTGACAAATAATGTGTTTAAACAAGTAAGCTGACAGCTGTAATAAGGTTACGTCGAGGATTTTGCTGACAAGCGTAAGCACGAGGTTAGACACTGCCCTACATATTCACATAGAATGTACTGATTCAGCTATTCTGTTTGTTCACATATTGTCTGCATCTGCTAACCTCTATGCGATATTTATTACATGAAATAGTTAAGTATTGTGTAAACGAGGAACTGAAATTTAAATATAAATATGACTGTGGTAAAAGATAATTAGATGAATATAGCAGCAAGGACGATTTATATACACTTGTTTATTATAGAAAAAAAAAAAAGAGAATTTCTATCTTAGCATGTAAACAAGTTTTGAATGTGTAAAAAAATAAATGCGATAGGGTGAAAACTTGCACTAAAACCAGAAGTAAGTGTAAGTTAAACCAACATAAGTTGAATAATTATATGATAGAAAATTTGTTATTAAATTGTGTAAATATTGTGTATTATCATTATTTGTGAATGTATCAGTTTTAAGATTAAGTTTATGTACTTTTGAACTATTAATAAATAATATCAATATCAATATTCTCACGCATTTTCATATATTACTGAACTATAGTCCATATTTATTATTTACAAGTCAATTTATAAGATACTAAATTATGCAAGTAAAATATGACAAAATAATGAATAATTTTATTTAATTAAACCATCACTTATAGATTTGAGGACAGCGGTGCAGAAATAAGTTTGACGTGGGCTATTATGAAACGCAACGCTACCAGATTTGTACTGTCATAAAGGCACAGCTAATAGTAACATTACACGTCGGTCGTTCTTCATCTCAACAGCCTGGAGTAATAATGTTTTATAACTGTCATTCCTGGTTCATGGGCACGCAAACTTTGGCAATAAAAATTAATAATAACGATATTATGGAGAGGCGTTCTACAGTGATTTGGGACATAAGCTTCTAAAATTGTGAGCCCTACTTAATAACTTTAGGGGCGATTAAATTACTTGGTATAATACTTCGAACTATGCCTATTATCTTTAAGAACTGCTGATCCAATTCTCCCACTTTCTCATTTTGGATACTTTAAACTCAAATTAATTACTCTTTAGTCGCTGCATTCAACTTTTATGGCAGTTCTAAAAAATAATTGAGGAATTATTATCTTAAACGAGGGTTGGCTAGCGGCAAGAAAATTTAGAAAATTAAGAAACATAATTGTTTCAAAATCCAAAACTCAGAGCAAGGCTTGCTTACTTACTTACTGGCTTTTAAGGAGCCCGGAGGTTCATTGCCGCTCTCACATAAGCCCGCCATTGGTCCCTATCCTGAGCAAGATTAATCCAGTCTCTACCATCATATCCCACCTCCCTCAGATCCATTTTAATATTATCTTCCCACCTACGTTTCGGCCTCCCTAAAGGTCTTTTTCCCTCCGGCCTCCCAACTAACACTCTATATGCATTTCTGGATTCGCCCACACGTGCTACATGTCCTGCACATCTCAAACGTCTAGATTTTATGTTCCTAATTATGTCAGGTGAAGAATACAATGCGTGCAGCTCTGCGTTGTGTAACTTTCTCCATTCTCCTGTAACTTTATCCCTCTTAGCCCCAAATATTTTCCTAAGAACCTTATTCTCAAACACCCTTAATCTCTGTTCCTCTCTCAAAGTGAGAGTCCAAGTTTGACAACCATACAGAACAACTGGTAATATAACTGTTTTATAAATTCTAACTTTCAGATTTTTTGACAGAAGACTAGATGACAAAAGCTTCTCAACCGAATAATAACAGGCATTTCCCATATTTCTTCTGCGTTTAATTTCCTCCCGAGTGTCATTTATATTTGTTACTGTTGCTCCAAGATATTTGAATTTTTCCATCTCTTCGAAAGATAAATCTCCAATTTTTATAGTTCCATTTCGGACAATACTCTGGTCACAAGACATAATCATATACTTAGTCTTTTCGGGATTTACTTCCAACTCTATCTCTTTACTTGCTTCAACTAGAATTTCCGCGTTTTCCCTAATCGTTTGTGGATTTTCTCCTAGCATATTCACGTCATCCGCATAGACAAGAAGCTGATGTAACCCATTCAACTCCAAACCCTCTCTGTTATCCTTAACTTTCCTAATGGAATATTCTAGAGCGAAGTTAAAAAGTAAAGGTGATAGTGCATCTCCCTGCTTTAGCCCGCAGTGAATTAGAAAAGCATCAGATAGAAACTGGCCTATACGAACTCTGCTGTAAGTTTCACTAAGACACATTTTAATTAATCGAACTAGTTTGTTGGGAATACCAAATTCAATAAGAATATTATATAAAACTTCTCTCTTAACCGAGTCATACGCCTTTTTTAAATTTATGAATATCTGATGTACTGTACCCTTATACTCCCATTTTTTCTCCAATATCTGTCGAATACAAAAAATCTGATCAATAGTCGATCTATTACGCCTAAAACCACACTGATGATCCCCGATAATTTCACAAGGTAAATAATGTCTTACAGCTAAACAGCAGGGAATATTAAATTAACTTATGTAAGTGAAATATTTTGTTTATTTAGAAGTGCTATAAAGTACAATTTTGCTCAGAAAATGTATACAAAATTTTATATTTGCAATAAAACGTGTGGAACAAACCGCATGGTTTACCAGAAACTCATAACACACAAGTTAAATTTCGTAAGAAAATGGAAATACTCATCCTTTTATGTTAGAGAAAATGTTAGATAATGTCACCAAACATACGAATACAACACTTGAATACAAGAAGCGAAAATGAAAGTTTTGCAAAATGTAAATAGAATTATACTATAATAAAATGATATTATAAAGTATGCTTCGTAACTTTTGAGCTCCTTAATACAAAAAAGAACAATCACACACTTCAATTTTACACGACAACCAACAACACAAAACTGAACCTCTAATTTTAAAACAACATTTAAAAGGGGATAGGTTTATTATCTCTGTAAGGAAATCTGTAGCCTCATAAGCTGGATTGCACTTCCATAAATAAATATATATATATGGGGACCCTCTGTCATTTCTCTAATTCATTGTTAGTTTTAATAGCAATCTCCAAGAGTAAATATTTCCTTCATAATATTTTATAACCTGAGACACTAAACATTTAAACTTCCTGTTTACAGATAACGTTGGGTGCAGACAAATAAACATCTCCAAGAATAAACAACGGATGTCTTACCCTCAGTTCATTTTAAGGGGGAGGATACAATTTTGTACATCCATCATGGGCGGATACAGTCAGTAGGTTTTAATAAATATCAAATATAAACGTAATCAAATATATTATGTCACACTTTAAGTAATAAAGTTTAAATTATAAGCTGTCGTGCCTTTTTAACAAATGAATAGCACACTGTAATATTACTATGTTACGAAAAATATTGAAAACATAAAATTTTGAATTCTAAAAAATTCTGACGTGGTACACAAAAACGGATTTCATTTTTGCAATCAGTATGAAATTCTGGATCAGAAACGCTCATTTATTTCAAAACAACAAAATCCATGCAGAACGATGATAATTTATACAGGGACATCATTTTATTTTTACTTCAATTTTTATTGTACCTGAGTTTTTGAATGTACTTCACTCCCACATCTCTACTAGTAAACTCCAAGCGTCCTCCACACAGAACCAATACTGTGCAGTACTGAGTTAGTGAGTATAGTGCGTTCCAGAAAAATGTTCACGTTTTCCAGTGACGAAAGAGCTGTCAATATTGAATCATATTTTCGCACAGGTACTGTCGTCCGTTTGCCTACGTCGCATTCCGATTTCCCCCCACCTGCTTCAGTTCGCCCCTCTGTAAATTAGCTCTTTTCTGAAAACATTAATTTCTGTTAGGAATTGGACGTCTACGTAATATTATACAACTATTTAAAATAACTTAAATACAAGGCCGTCGTTAAGTAATTAACTGTCACGTGATTCCCCCCCCCTTTCTACGACCCTGCGACAAAATCACTTGAACTGACAGTAGATAGCATTTCTGAGTAATTTTATCTTTTCGGGTCGGGCAGAAGTGAAGATTGAATTTACAGTACGTAAGGTACTCTTTTATAGAGTAGGTACAGAATTATTTGAACATGAGTTACTACTGTAATACGAAGGACGAAACTGGTAATTGGAATTAGTCTATAGTACAATAATATGCACAAGAAAACTGAAGCCTGTATCGAAGTGAACGGCCACCATTTTCAAAAATGTGTTTAAATATCCATATTATGATTATTTTTCAATTTAACTTCATTCTCTACATTGTACGCTAATGTGCTGTAACGGTACAATATACACTACATAATTAATACGTCCGAATGGATAGCTCAGTTCGTGAGTGAAAACACTCATTGTTAATACTGTACTGTATTTTGATTAAACAAAAACCTAATGAAAATTATCAAACTCAAAATTGCGATATTTCCTAGTTTACATAAATGGATGATCTACTTTTCTTCCCTCCTATACCTAGTTAAAGTGATTTGTATTTTACGTCAGTATCATCGAACTCTAGTCTTGGAAGGGGGAGCAAGCGGTGTTTCCGGTTGTAGACCTTTAATCCAAAGATATAGCCAGGTTGATATTAAAAATGTTAGTAAAAATAAAATGATGTCGCTGTATTTCAGTGCACGCAGAAATTCCAGTACATTTCTGCCTGTGAAGCACTAAACACACAAATTCACTTTCAATGTTTAATATTCTGCATGTTAAATTGTACAGAAAGTTCCAGTAACAGTTGCTGTAATTCTCGCGCTGTCCCGTAATGGCTGATACCTTCCAGAAACACATCGCATCCCCTATTGGATTTGTCACACATCTCGCAGAGAGCAGCGAGGTGAGAGACAGGGGGATTATTGGAATCCCATATGTCAATGTTCCTCATTGTACCCAATTTCAGGAGAGCAGTTACTTTCTAAAACAAATTTCCAAAGGCTAACATGAAGAGAGAAAACGTAACACCATATTATGGATTTTCTACCAAACTTTGTCAATGTTCTATATCAGACATTGTTAATTCTCTGAATATTTAAAATGTTTAACACGTCGCGAGAATTTCGTGTGATGTTCCGAATTCCATGAAATTATATCATTGTATACAGGATAAAAGCAGTATAATTGCATTAATTTTAAGAGCAGAATCTTTAGATTGTAAGTAGCCGAAAAGTCAAATGGAATTTTTGTATTTGAATAACGGTTTAGCTGAAGTTTGAATTCCATTCGTCATAAAATTATTGAGTATTGAGACATTGAGTAAGAAATCAACGCGAAGGACAAGGCGAAAAAATGTATATTTCTTCGTCATTTATTCAAAGACACTTCATTTGTGTAATAACTAAGGTATGAATTTATACCACAACATGACGATATTCTATTTGTTTCTACCTCATTCAGTTTTTCCTTCAAGTAATCTCTCTTTTTATTCCTAAGTGTACGACTTGCTTCCCGTCTTTCATTGATAGATAGATAGATAGTTTATTTTGCAAAAACATGTGGAACATGTATGGCATCGTCATATACAATTTAAAATACATGATATCATACAATGGATACAAATTAAGAGACATGAATGTTAAAAAACTCATCGACATCATACAATGGATTTGCCAATAATATAGTCCTAAGTCGTGTCCTAAACACTCGGAATGGAAGATTCCTTATATCAACAGGTAGACTATTAAATAATTTAAAAGCAAAGAATAGAAAACTATTTTGAGTAATTCTGTATTTACATTTGTCAATATATAAATTTGTATTGAAGAGAAGTACATGCTATGTAATTATTAATGTTATTCCGAATGTAAAGAAGACAGGCCAATACATACATAGACGGTAATGTCAAGATTTGTGACCTTATAAAAAGAGTTTTACAATGAGTCGTATTTGCTACTCCATAAATTAATCTTAAAGCTTTCTTTTGTAATATGAAAAGAGCTAGAGCAGAAGTATGGTGACCCCAAAAGAATAATACCATAATTTAAATGACTTTGTATATGGCTATGAAATATTGTAAACAATACCTTGTTAGGTAAATTATTCCTTAACAATCTTAACATATATAGGCCTTTGCTTAATTTCTTAGCAACATAATTAACATGAGTTTTCCATCACATTCTAGGCTCAAGAAAGATGCCCAGAAACCTAACAGCAGTATTACTAACAGTAGTAAGACGATTAATACCAAAGTTTAATTTAACAGTTTTGTTAGAATTAATCATAAGGTTATTCGCACTACACCAATCAACAACTCTACTTGATACATCAGCAAGTTCCATAGACAATATATCACTATTTTTATGAATAGTATTAACGGCTAAATCATCAGCAAACATGAAAGACTCAGAACATCCATCCCGAATATAGTCGGGAAGATCATTAACATAAATAATAAACAATAAAGGTCCCAAAATTGAGCCTTGAGGCACACCATGTCACCAGATACTGTGACCTTTTACCATTTGCCAAAACAGATTGATGCCTATCATTCAAATAAGACGCTAAAAATTTTACACTAAGACCATTAAAACCATAATATTTAAGCTTAAGTAAAAGAGTTTCATGAGAAACTGTGTCGAAAGCCTTTGAGAACTCAGAAAAACTACTACTAATACGATAACCATTTTCAATACCCACAAAACAAGGTTTAACAAAGGACACCACAGCCTCCACAGTACTATGAAATAATTCTCTCTATTCTCCTCAATTGGATCCTGTAAGAATTTCAATTTTGCCTGTTTCCTTATATCTACTGCAATGGAACAATCTTCATCAAACCATGGTTTCTTTTTCTTAGTTTCATGATAACCTATGCTCTGCTCAGCTGCAATTTTGATATTATCTCGGATACTGTCCCACACGGTATTAACATCTAACTCTTTCTTAGCTTCGTCGGAAGTTGCTAAAGCAGCAAACCTATTTGAAATTTCAACCTGATAACGTTGCTTAGTTTCCTCGTCCTTTAATTTCAGAATATTGAATCTACTAATATTAGCTTGTTGCTCTACTCGCTTCGCTAATGACAGTCTTTCTCTTAATTCTCCAATTACCAAATAATGGTCAGAATTACAGTCTGCCCTCCTGTAAGTTCGAATGTCTACTATACTAGTATATCTCGAAGAGGTGGAAAAATTCAAAGATCTTGGAGCAACAGTAACAAATATAAATGATACTCGGGAGGAAATTAAACGCAGAATAAATATGGGAAATGCCTGTTATTATTCGGTTGAGAATCTTTTGTCATCTAGTCTGCTGTCAAAAAATCTTAAAGTTAGAATTTATAAAACAGTTATATTACCGGTTGTTCTTTATGGTTGTGAAACTTGGACTCTCACTTTGAGAGAGGAACAGAATTGAGTGTTTTTGAGAATAAGGTTCTTAGGAAAATATTTGGGGCTAAGAGGGATGAACTTACATGAGAATGGGGAAAGTTACACAACACAGAGCTGCACGCATTGTATCCTTCACCTGACATAATTAGGAACATTAAATCCAGACGTTTGAGATGGGGAGGGCATGTAGCACGTATGGACGAATCCAGAAATGCATATAGAGTGTTAACTGGGAGGCCAGAGGGGAAAAAGACCTTTGGGGAGACCGAGACGTAGATGGGAAGATAATATTAAAATGAATTTCAGGGAGGTGGGATATGATGGTAGAGACTGGATTAATCTTGCTCAGGATAGGGACCAATGGCGGGCTTATGTGAGGGCGACAATGAACCTCTGGGTTCCTTAAGAGCCAGTAAGTAAGTACATGACGATATTAGGTTAGTTGTGCTTAGACTATCGTTACGTCATGAACGACGTGAAGCCTGATGTATGTTCAGGTTACAACTGAATTGTATTTTGTATCGCAGCAATTGCATGGGGATGTGTTTCTCTACGTACAACGAATACTCTATGCATACCTAACCTTGCAGTCTCTGTGGATAAATTCCTGTCTTTAATAATAACATACAAAATTAACTGATTCAAAATGTATTTACATTGTGACGAAACTTTAAGAGAAATGTGGGATCGCTGCATTTAAGGGTTGCTCGGAAACTGTTCACTGTCTATCTGAGTTCTTACGTTATACCTCAGTAGTAGCAAGTTTTATGCCAGTCTTTTAGTAGTATTCTAAAGGTGAAGTCAATGAAAGAGAGATGGATGAGGAATAATATTGTAACTGAATTGCCTATCACTTTCACATTTTTGGATATACGACCTTGAAATTTGAAATATTAGTTTAAAACAGGATATTCTTTACCTTCAATCTTTTTTTCATAATTTTATGAATAGTAATTTTATTTTTCAATTTTTTTTTTCATTTAAAGAATAAAAAATATGTACTACCTTTTTCTAAAAAATCTGCTGAACTAATAAACTTAAAACTTTGAAGTGTGTTACCATACCTAAAGTAACATATTCCTGCAACCAAATATTGTATTTAGGTTTTATAGGCCTATTATTTAAAAATATATTATGTATAAAACATATTTTTAAATTTTTTTATCAATTTTGTAAAATGTAAAACAATATTAACAAACCAAAATTTTGTTGCACAGGACTATAAATAATACAGTTTTAAGCTTGTGTGCAAAATTTCATATTTTTACTCCTAATGGTTACAGAGAAAAAGGTACATAAGCATTTAAAAAAGTAAGTTACGTAAAACGACGTTTAAAGTTATAGTACTGTTTATCTACTGTCTCACCTCATACAGTGCACTCAATGTTCTCCATATCCATAAGGAAGTAGTAGTAAACCACAGCCTTCCTAGCACTGGTCAGATAGTTTGCCTGTCTAAATTCCAAGAAAATTTCTATAACACTGAAACTTCAATATGGCTACTGAAAGGGGGAGTGGCACATTGCGCTACGCTGTGGTATTTAAATTTTAAATACCACTTAGGTCCTTCAGACTAGCAAAATATTTCAGTATTTAATACAGAAAGGATGTACTACTGGGTGTTCAGTTTAAAGTATGTCATGACTCGCTGTATACCGTCGTATGGCTAGTCGATGAGCCTAGAGAATTCAATCTTCCTACACTTCCGCAGAGGTGTATTACCTATGTGTCAGAGAAGTTGCATAGCAAGTACGGCGTTCATTCTGAAGAATACTTACTGATACGTACGGTAACGCCGGTAGTGGCAGGAATGTGAACTGTTTGGAAACATGTACTGAGGTGGGTTTTTTCTTACTGTCGGGATATGTGGAGAGGGTTAAGACGATTACTTACGTATTTGTTGACATTAACTTCGACGGTCATGGGCACGGAGCATTTGATTTGTGTTGTGGAATGTTTCCGTACGCAACCGATGATAACAAATACTCTGCGTACGACTTGGCCGCGCAAAACACCGTTCGAAAGAGGTTATGGTAGCACACTGACCGTACAGACCGCCATCTGTTGTTATGACGTTCAAGTTACACCGTACACGTTCTCAAGTTCAGATTCAACGCCTTGATTAAAAGGCAACTTCTCTGACATAAAAGATGAAAATCGCTTCAAATCGCTGACTCACAGCAGTGACGTCATGACACACTTTGAAATGAATACCCAGTGGTCATCAAAGCAATAAAAAATTTCCATTTTTGTCACAATTTCGCGTCCGTTTACCCTTTTGAGGACAATACCAAAATTCCGTTGGACTCGTTACGCTTGGCTAATCCACCTAGTCATTAATAGGCAACATCACAAACATTTCTGGAGGTTACCGCCATTTTACTATTGCATCACTTCAACGAATGAAATCCATACACGATCTTTACTACTTTCCATGTTTTAAAGCGACGAAACAGGAAGTAGTTGTAATGGCGAGGGGTGAATGCGGGCAAGAGGGGTAACCTGTACAGTGTTGTCATATTGAGTGAGAGCGCAGCTTTCTATTGGAGTTTATGATGCAAAAATTCCTCTGCTAGCGACAAACCGGCAATACAATGCCAACCGAGCGCAGTGCGATGTTCTCTTGTTCGGTAGCACAAAGCTTCCAAACTTACAGAGCACGGCCATGTGCGTTATATTCCTGATCAGCCTAATGCACTTTCAAGGCAACAACTTTTTCTAGTATCACTTCAGTGGCGGTGCGTCAATAAGAGTACAAGAGCACGTGAACACCTTGTTTTCATTAATGCACGACTAGTTTT
Source organism: Periplaneta americana (assembly GCF_040183065.1). Lineage (NCBI taxonomy): Eukaryota > Metazoa > Arthropoda > Insecta > Blattodea > Blattidae > Periplaneta > Periplaneta americana. The sequence goes on from NC_091121.1 coordinate 165,463,382, forward strand.
ATTATTTAATACCGTATTGGCGTAGTGGGGATGTATAATATCAAGATCGAGTATTTTAAACTTCCCGCATCTTGCATAAACTTCTTATGTAAACTTGGCAACATCCGTTCACGTACAAGCCGTGCTCTTTTCAAGAAGGTTACAGGAATTTCACGCATGCGCGGGAGAAAATTGTCTTACGCTGGCCGCTTATGACTCGTCAAGAGCACAAAGCATTACGTGAACAGTGAATCTATTCTACAGATGTCAGGTGCATCGTTGCCTATCGTTTACGTGCTATATCTCGAGGACAAAATTTAATAAGTCTGTATTTTAGCCTGCAGCTGTCAGCATCTCACTGTCGGAACGTTTACTTTTTGTGGATGTGTGTACAGTGCTGCTACGAGAGTGTAGTTTGTGAATTACTATACTTCAGTGTCGGCATATAGCATAGTTTGGCTTTCAAAGGCGTGCTCGCTGAATGTGATGGTGGTATGAATTTAAATATCTGTATGGTGGTGTATATTATTTAAGAATAATATTTACTGGCATGTATTTATAGTAATCAATCTATGCGAATGGGATTACAGTACTGGTATAGGCTATAGTGTATCAGTGTATTGTGAATCAAAATACAGTATATTACTGAAGACACGCTTTTGTAAATTGTTTTATGTATTAATTTTTAACAGGCGTAAACAATGAACTCCGTTCAAGTAATTTTGAAGAGTAAAGAACTGGGTAAACTGGCTTTCCAGGAAAAATTGGAAATAAAAAGACGAGGTGTCATAATCATTATTATTATTATCATTATTATTATTATTATTATTATTATTATTATATGTTGTTTTGAATTTATGTACGGTTTTTTCGACAGTGAAAGATTGGAATCATGACATTTCATATTAGGCTAAAAACGTACGATTTCAAATTCTCTTCGATTTTGGAATACAAAATTGTGAACACACATAATATTTTATCACGAGCCGCCACTGTATCACTGCAGCGGCTGCAAAAGGAGTCACGTTATAACCCTGATGGAATTGCATGAGTAATGGCATAGTCTAGTATATACAGTCACGAAGCTCAATATGTAATAAATATGCATCCATAGATAGTTGCTAACCACTTGGATCTCTACTATCGCCTCTTTACAGACAATGCGAAATAGTACCTGCACAGTCTATTGTTCCTAGCAACCTCAACAACTTTTTTATAAGAGTTTTAAGTTAGAAATTCGCTTTCTGTTTGTATGTCTTGTTTAGCGTGTTTTGTTTTCGTATCTAGGAACTGTGTATACAAGAAAACATAATATTTACAATAAATTTATTCGTTGAGGGACGCCATGCATGATGTCATTATCTCTTTTTTGTTAAGTTACTTGTCTCTGAATTTAATAAACAATGTTTTGTTTTGTCGGAAACGATGTAGGGATCTGTTGAAACGGAAATACCTTCTGGGGTTGTTATTAAAGCCAAATAAGCTGAAGGTAAGTTGTTGCCAATTAAATAAATATAAGTAAACAAACGACATATTTTTTGGCCAAAGGACGTATAATAGTAATATACGTTACAAGAGCGGTATGTTGAAGTTGTCATGTTGGAGAAAAAGTTTGAAAAAGCGAAACGTAATTGAGCTTTTTTAATTTCCGAGAATTGAAAGAAAATATACCGCTCCTGTGTCGTACATTATTTTGTGCGAAGATCGTTTATTACATACCTGAAAGAGGAATTTCTAATTAGTTGCAAAGAAATCTCCATCTTGGTTTCTGTTCAATTACGGCAAATTTGCAAATATATATATATATATATATATATATATATATATATATATATATATATATATCTAACTTCAACATTGTTGCTTTAAAATTGTTTCTGTGTTTACTATACTCCAGCAGGCCGTGATACACGTCTGTCTTTTTTTTTCCCCCAGTCTATAAATGCGAACTTAAAACAAACGGTAAGGTTATGTAATGATTTATTTTTCATTTTAATATTTTAACAATATTATTTATATAATATATTGCAGTAATAACATCGGCATCGGGAATCTTGTTGATTTTTTCACGGCTTCCTTAATGTTACTTGTATCAGGAATGCAATAAGTTTCGTGGAGTAGTAGACTTTACTTAATTTTTGCAAATATTTAAAAACAATAATTAACAGTGCAATTTAGGTAAAATTGCAGTGGTAAGTTTCCAATTTATAATTATTACTGTGTTAAACGTCTCTAAAAATAATATGTTAAAAGCCTAAAGCAGTAAAATGAATGTCGCGCTTAAGCGGTAAGAAGAGGGAAATTGTTATGTGTGTTACGTTGGGAATACTGAATGTGGTATTTCACACTTACCGCGTATTGGTTCTGTGCGGAAAACAAGCAAATACGCACGATCTCGCACAAAAGATTTTTTAGGCTTGCTTAAGTTTAATGGGCTGTATTACATTCAGGGTTTTCATTTCAAAACTTTACAGTCTAAATAGCTAATTATTTAAAATGAATTCAACTTAAACAAAAAACACGTCAATTTACTGTAGATATTGAGGGGGAAGTCTGATATCAGGCTTAATCGCACCCCCACTTTGAAATTTCAAATGAACAGTCCACTGCAAGAATGATAGATGTCACTTTCTTGTCGAAAATGAGCCAAGACTGTCAATGCATAGCTTAAGACATATAGAATGTACATAGAGAGTTATATGGCATTAACACTGATAGTCATTGTCCAGTAATGATCGGAAAATCACAGTTAAGCTTTGAGCGCTAAGCATTTCTAACTTTCAATTGCTTCTCCTGCAAAATGTATTCCAAATGACATCCATCATTCTTGCAGTGGACTCTTCAAATGTAACCTTTTTTATACTTAAATATGAAAGAGTATTCAAATGCTTATAAATCTCATTCATTTGTTTTCGCATCTTTTGTTTTATATCGTCACTAGCAATCTGGATTGTTGTTATTGAGCATTTCATGTAATAGTTGTGTTTGCGTATTAAATTGTTTTAAAATGGTGCATACCCTTCAAGAGAGAACATAAGAACATAAATCATCCTTATTGATTAAATTTAGAAAATTACACAAAATAAGCTGTATTTTCACCCTATAATTAACTGATAATAACAAAACTACAGGTTGCCAGGTGACGATAGAAAACAAAAGATGCGAAAACTAATGAATTAGGTATATAAACAATTGAATGCTCTTTCATATTTAAGTATAAAAATATAGGGGTACCATTTCAAAATTCAAAATGGGGATGGGGAGTGAAATCTAAAATGCAATTAAGCCTGGTTTCAGACATTTCCTTCAATATCTAAATTGATGTGTTTTTTTGTTTAAATTGAATTCAATTTAAATAATTAGTTATTTAGACTGGGAAGTTTTGAACGGAAGCCCTGTATATTGTATCCATGGAGAAATTGAACAATTGAAGGGTTCAGAGCTATAGTGGGCTATGTATTAAAAACGAAGAAACTAAGGGTTAAAATTAAGTGATTACCATAATTCAATGGAACATATAGCAAGTAATATAAAGTATGCACATTAATAGTACATTGTGCAACGAGCCTATAATAATAGTAATTAAGACGTGAGTATGTTTGTTTATGAAACGAGCGGAAGCGGGTTTCATAATTTTCATACGAGCGTCTTAATTACCATTATAGGCAAGTTTCATACGACTTTTTATGCTCGACCATATTTCTAACTTGAAATTATTCAGAAGTATTCATTTTATTCGCATCTCACTGAAGAGCAGAAGTGACCTTGTGGAAGCTCGTAAATTGTGAGATGTGCGCAGACGCGAAAGTATTGATTTTCCCCCCCAAGAACAATAATGCCATTGACCTTGTTATAATCTACAGAATAACATGAACTAATTTTGATATAACCTGGAAATTGATTTAGAATTGAAAAACGAGATGACAAATTGAATTTATTTGAATATTATTTACAATTAACGCTAATTATTATAGTAACAGAACAAAACCTTCTGCGACAGTATTGGATTTCCAGCCTCCGTGACGTTTCCCTAGTTGTCTTTCGATTGCATATCCGAGAATAATCGAAAACCTGAACTTTATTGAATAGGTGTACTTTAATGACATGCATTAAAGGACTGCTACCAGGTGTATAATTACTACATTTCGGCATGGTCGAGCATAAAACTAAATTACATGTCAATCTTCATTAAACTATGGTATTCAGATAACTTTAAACCTTGCTTTCTCCGTTTTTAATAAATGGCGCTTGGCCCACTATGGTTCTGAACCCTTCAATTATGGACTTCAATTACTTCTCCTCCCTTAAAAAGGTAAAATAAATTAGAGAATATTGTCAACAGAGAACAGCTACACAAAAGGCAATATCTTTATTCTATTGCAGCCGTGGCGAAAATGTCATCGTGCGCCGAGCCAATGTGTAACCTGCAACGTGCATAGCACTTATGGAGGGAAGCGGACACCCGAAGGGGAAGTGAAGCTACTGTCTGACTTATTAACGGATTTTCATTTTCTTTACGTCAAGCACTTACAGTAAATACAATTTTATACAGTACAAGGCTACAAACTAATGTTTAGTATGTGTAACGAAGAAAGAAATGAACAATAAATGAACAATATCACAACTTAAAATTAACTGTCTTCAGAAAGTCTCTGCAAAAGAGTTTCAAAATCAGGAATTATGTCACTTACTGCAAGTCGTAGTTGATCACGAAGGTATTTGTCTGTCAGTCGTGATCTAAATTTGGTTTTTACTATTTTCATTGTTGAAAATAATGTTTCACAAACGTAAGTTGTAACGAACATATCTTCAAAAGAGAAAACGAAAGAACGAAGCTTCGGATATTCATTTTTTGGCAAAGATTTGAAAAGTTCAACATTTGTCAAGTCCTTACATCTAGCTTTCATTTATAGTCACACTGTAAATCTGTGAGTTTAAATTGAAGATCTAATCGCATTATTCGTACATCTGCTGAAAAAAGGATCGACGTACAGAGATAATAATAATAATAATAATAATAATAATAATAATAATAATAATAATACTGTAATAATAACACTTAACCTTTTAATGTTTCATCAGCAACATGTAGTGTAATGCCGTTTTATGTTATACAACCGTTTTCCTCGTAATACTTGTAAACAAATCATACATTTAATATTCTCATCATATTGGCAGCAAAAAAACGCGTCCTGCCATCGTACTTGAAACTTTCGTTTTTGTATATGTACATGTATTCGAGAGAGACATTACGACGATATGCCACTCGCAAATTAGATACAAATACAAATGGAACGGAGTTTGACTCCAGTGAGTGAGAGGGTGGGGGTTGTGAGAAGTAGAAAGCAAGAGAATGCACAGCTATCATTGCGAGCCACAATGTGCTCGTGAGTCGCATTTTCGCCACGGCTGTTCCATTGGAACATGAGTCAGTGCTGGAAGTTAGTGGTTTAGCTTGGGTGAATCAGAAATGAATGAGCCAGCTAGCGGTATAAATGTACAGATATATTTTTATTAACGGGGAGAGAACTGAATTTGTTAGTGCCCATACTTTGAATTGGCAATGCAAATCTAGGCAAGCTATTTTGATATCTGGGAAGGACACCAGGAATGTATAATTCTTCACTAACCCCACGCAACAGAGCGGCCCGCCTGTGCTTGGTTGCTAATTTGCATCAACCCCTTACATACCGTGACGTCTGCATGATGTAGGACGCCCTTCACAAGGCAAATGAATAGCCCCGCATATCTCAAAGCGAATTAATACGTTGACACCAACATACTGTATACGCTACACCAGCGTTTCTCAAACTATGGTCCGCGGATCATGTGTGGTCCTCGAGGTCTGCCCTTGTGGTCCTTCAAAAAATGCAGAAGAAAAAATAAAATTCAAACGAATTGCGTATCATTCTATAGCTGAAAATTTCAGAATTTGGAAATGACACATGACAATCGCCTTTCATTTTTTCTCCCAGTACTGGCATTTTATGAAATTTATTACGCTATCTGTCTACCAACTTCCCACTCTACTCTCAACAACAAAAGAGGGATTTAAAGCACTATGAATGTGGTATTTCCCTGCACATCTGGCGCCGCGCCTGTAACCCAGCCAGGGACCATCCAAATTCATAACAGAGGACCGAACCTTTTGATGTATTGATGACTTTCTTCATAGTTTTGCCGACACTCAGTCCGCACATTCAAATGGTAACGTTCTGTACGTCGTACACCAATAATAGGCCTACAACTCTGAGGTCACACTTTGAAATACATCGCACTAACATACGAAAACAAAAACACACACAAAATTGCAACCTCATTCAAGAAATTAAACTACAACATCGCATACAGAACAAATAACACTCTACAAAAACATCTCAACACACAAACAACACAAACAAATACAACCACACAGGCGTATACAAACTCAAATGTAACACCTGCAACAACTTCTACATAGAACAAACAGGCAGATCATTTCAAACACGTTACAAAGAACACATCACAGCCATAACAAAATTACAAAACACCTCCACATATGCAGAACACATCACAAATGCTAACCACACCTACAGAGACATCAACACAGACATGGAAATACTGCACATCCAGCCAAAAAGCCAGAAACTCAACACACTAGAACAATATGAAATATACAGACACACGAAAACACACCCCAACGATATTCTCAACACACAACTCAATTTAAAAACACATACACTCTTTGACTCTACACTACGAACGCACCCACACAGGAAACAAGAGGCGCCAAGACCAACAACGACCAGTTCCGAAGATGACCGAAAATAGGTCGAAACATGTTAACAAGGTACATTAAAATTTAACACAAAGTTCTTATCATACATATTTCTAATTAATTCTATTTTAAAGTATACTGGTATTAAAATATGCTACAAAAATTATAAATTTGCTTTCGAAGGGAACAAGAGTAAGGTGGTCCGCGGAACTGTTCCGACTTAAAAAAGTGGTCCCCACTTCAAAAAAGTTTGAGAAACGCCGTGCTATACTATTCCCGTGTGGGACAAGCACAGATTCTACAACCAGGACACACTGAGTACCATATTTCTTATACTTTAATTTTCCCTTAATATTTCATTATCAGAACATTATTTTAAAATCATATATCATTTAATTTCCAAACATAATGTTAAAATAACATATCATTTAATTTTCAGACAAAATATATAGGTTGTAAAAGCAGTTAATAAATTAAGTGGGCGAAGAAAGAACGATGCTGAAACTGATCAGGAAGAGCAAAAGGAATTCGTTGGGTCACTGGCTGAGAATAACTTGCCTACTGAGGGATGCACTGGAAGGAACGGTGAACAGGAGAAGAGTTCGGAGTAGAAGAAGATATCCGATGATAGACGACATTAAGATATATGGATCATATGAGGAAACAAAGAGGAAGGCAGAAAATAGGAAAGATTGGGTTTGCAGTGAAAGACCTGCGCTTGGGCAGAACACTGAATTCATGAATGAATACCCTAAGATTACACAAGAATATGTATACTAATGAAATTAGTCATGGCGCTACGCATTAAATTTCTATAAAGAGTGACCTGTAAGTAATGTCACTAATTTCATAGGGTTATTCCTTGAGATATTTGAAACAAAAAAAGTTTAATAAATTTTCATTCGTTTTTGCTGCTTCTTAGAGATATTTTTTTTCATAAGGAACATATCATAGAGTGTTTTGGGAAAGCCATTGATATAATTCCCAATATGCTCAGTAAATTTAAAAGCAATGTAATATGATAGTGAACGATTGAGAGATTTTTTTGTCCTTTAAATGTGCAGAAATTTAATCCGTAAAAATGTAACTTTTCACTCTGCAAAGCAAATTTTTATGTTTGTTGTCTCTCTATGGACATTTTAAATCTGTCTATACTGATGTTATTAACAGAACATAAACAAAGAATGATATTCTTTCGAATCCTTTTATAAATGTTAATCACTTTCTGGATATTTCCATTTGCCTCTACCAATATTCTTATTTATAAATACTGTAGGCCTGAGAATATTATCATTTCCAAACCGCTTATGATTTTTCACAAGTTTCTGGAGTTTTGCGTCCGTTTCTAA